>NC_138103.1:36383606-36992231 GCF_964146895.1 Miniopterus schreibersii
ATACTTCTCTCAGTGGGTGGGACAGTCCAGCCTCAGGCTAAGGGGTTCCTGGCACCCAGGATCCTCGTGTACTTCCTGAGGGGCCTCCACGTGCAGCCATCTCCTCTAAGATGCCTTAGTCTACGGCCCAGTTCCTTTGGCCTGGTTTCAATGTCCTCTCTTGCAAGGTGCCACTTTTGCACATCCCGATTATGTGCAAAAATCCCCCTGTGGTTCACCAATCCCAGCCACGTTCCCAACATTAATTGTTTCTTTCCCGTTGAGGGTGAGGCCCATGGCCATCGCCGCGTCCTTCCTCATACGATGGGAAGGGGTGAGGTCCGGTTAGAGCAGCGGCCGGAAACAATCCAACCTGACAAGGGCTGAGCTAGGCCCTGGGCACTTTTCTCGCCCTGCTCTGCTGGCACCATTCCACCCCGCACGCCGGCCGTGGTGGGGACCAGCAAGCCCCCTTTCTGACCAAGGACACAGGGGCTCTGGTGGAACGCACGGCTACAGAGGGCGCACACCGGAGGCCCGCGAGCCGAGTCTGGCCCACAGATGTGATGTGTTTGGCCCTAACAGTGTTTTAAAAATAATCAGATCAGTTGCCAACACGTAGACCTTGGGTGATTTCACATTAAATTCTGGATTTCTGGCTTCACTTAAAAAATATCTGAAGCTGTGGCAGCACAGGTCTGCACTCCCCATGACGAGAGTTGGCTTCAGCGGGGCCCCATCTGCCCCTACTGTCCGGGAGGCTGCTCCCCCGTCCCCCGGCCCCTCCCATCCGCTCTCCTCACCGACAGGCCCTGGCTGGCCTGTGGGGCATCTGAGTGTTGGACCCTTCAAAGGAATTTAGTATTAAACAGTAAGTACCACCCTCCCCCACTTTTTTTCTTATTGGTGCCTCCTGCCAAATAATGTTTACTTCATCTGTACTCTAAGATTGTTTTAAATTCTCATACCACAATAGCAACAAAATAAAATTTCTTACAAATTAACTACCAGCATGTTGCAATGTGTGCTCTTACAGGGCCTTCATTCTATCTCATAACTAGGAAAGGAAAACCTTCAGGAACATAATAAAATGTTACGAGGTAGAGATTATGTCTCCCCCCACTTTACGACTGGCAGAAGGAAGGGTCCGTGCCTTGTGATTGGCGCCGCGGGTTTACACGCGAATAGAGTAAAAGGGAAGTAGCTGTGAGTAGAGGAGTAGAGGGGAAGCTGGGAAGCTGTGTGCCAAGTATAAGCTCAGAAAAACACCAAAACCATCCTTCATCCGGCCAGACCAGCAGCTTGGACACAAGGGGACCAGACTTACACAAGGCCCAGGAGAGTGGGTTTATGCCCAAGTGAAGATATTTTTCAGCCTCCCAAGAAAGGGCAGTGCAGCTTAAAATCCTTTACATGAGATTTTATTGCTCTGCATCGTAGTTGGCCTTGGGCTGCTTGGGATCTCAGGACCCAGTCACTTATAAATTGTGCTGCACCCACCCTGTCAGCCCTGGCCCTACAAGCGGCAGTCACTCCTCCCAGGTTCACTGAGGTCCCAAGGGCTTTCGTTTGTATTGTCACCCCTCCCGCCCAGCATCTCTCTCACAAGGTCTGCCTACCTTCTCCCACTGTCATGTCAACCCACTGAAATGATTCCACTTCATCTCAGTTGGGCTTTTAATTTGTCTGCACTGATGCTGGCAATTTTTAATTTGTTATTTACTGAGGCAGGTATGCTGTGTGCTTAAAGGTTTTATAGGGGGTGAGTGGCGGTGAAGATGGAGACTGGGCAGGGGGTGAGAACAGAGAAAGGTAGAGGAAATATTTTCCAGTGGTTTAGCTCTACTAATTTGGGTAGGAAAATCGGAAGGGATGTGCAGACACAGGGCTAGGGGGTGGGACCCGTATGCTGTGCAGAACCTGCTGGTGACACACTGCCTCCCTTCTTTTGATGTGCTCAAAGCACGTCTACTGGGAGAAATGTTACCCAAACTCCAAACTGATGTTTGGCTCGAGAAAACAAATAACTAAATATTCAGCATCAACTGTACATGAGGTCTGCAGGATTTTTCCTACTCTCACTGAGTTTTGATAAACTGCCAAGAACAGAAGTCCCTCCAGTGCCTGTTAAAGTATGTGGGAGGGGCTCACAGCCCTAATGGGTCTATCAGCACCACGTCACCTTCCCATGAGTGGCCTCAGTGATGGCCCAAAAGCTTCCTTTAAGGGAAGATTCAACTTGGGAACGAGCTCAAAGTAACTCCAAGTCCTACTGGATAATAAAAGCAGACAAGCAATTTAAAAAATAGCCTGCCTCTCCCTCTCGTCGTCTGATTTCCAGGTAATATTTAAAAATTTTTTTGGTTGTGACTTGAAAACCGACTCTGAAAATAATTCCAAATGGAGACTTCCAAAAATCTGTTGGGTCATGGCAGCATCACTGGAAAAAGCTTGGCGTGGCCAACAACATTTCTTTGAGAAACGACGCTCCTTTAACATACACATTCTGGTGTGCTTGGCTCATAAAAAAAAGGCTTACTGATTTGTGACTGCAGCCACATATCACATAAATTGCTCCACTGAAATTCTTCTTAGAATGAATTGCCTCACTCCATTTTACAAGGAGTCAGCACGGACTCGTTCTGAAGGCTCGTGTTACACAGATTTCTCCTCTGCTGCCAAAGTCACTGTTGCTACATTTACCAGTAAACTAGGAGGCCCCGTAATTAAAAGTAAATTAAGGCTTGTCAAAATAAATGAGCAGAGTACATTTGGTGATGAGGTAACCTCAATCGATCTGTATTTCAACTTCTCTCTTTACTCTCTAATTCGCCAATACTTGGGAAAACAGAGCAGTTCCCTACACCCTACACACGGACACACACACACACACACACACACACACACAGCCAAATTTGTATTGGGATAACTTTTCAGTCTGAAAGCCATAGATACTGGACTTTCTTTAACATATAACAAGAGCTTTTAAAAAGTCACAGACTAAGTACTGGGATGCTTGGGTGGAAAGAAGTGTAATATATGAAATGTTGTCCCCAGTTGGCTCAGTAGCTTGGCTGGCAAGGAAGCAACTCATTCCAAATGTTGGATTCAGTTTCTTTCACTCTCTGATTCAACAGCGGCCAGAAGCATGGCAGTCGCTAAATGTCTAGTCCTGAAGGAAAAAACTGATAGAGGAAAAAACTTCTACTGGCAAGAGGCAGCTAGAGGAGAGCCACGAAGCACAAAGGAGGGTCTCGGGGAAAAGCCCAGGCTGTGCAGATGTCACCCACTTCTTCACTTACGGAATATTCCTGTGTGTACTGGATGAGACGTACTCTACTCCCCACACCTGTATGGGGCATATAGTACAAGGGAGACAGACAAGAAAACAAGCCGTTACAATATCATGCAGCGCTGGCTAAGACAAATAAACGCGCAGGAGTCGGAGACACGTAACCTAGACCCTGGAGAGGAGGGAAGTCTGCCTAGGAGACGTGAGGTCTAAGCTGAAAGCCGAGGGATAAGGGTCTGGATGGTGAGGGGGGTGTAGGGGCAGAAGGAAGTGTTTCAGGTAGTAATTTTTAGATAGGACAAGGGTCTCAAGGGTCTCAAGGTCTGGGCGGTTCCTACTAAATGCTATTCTTGCCATGTTAAAATGCAGCACAGTATTTTACAGATGCAGCTGTAACCTGATGAGCTTGACCAGAACCCAACCTGGTAAGTTTAGCCCACTGCCAAAAAGAAATCAACATATATATAACCAGAAAGTGTACATAAGCAACGGTTAAGCCTCCCTTTGGGGAGAGAGAGCTTTCTCGCTGCAAGTAAATTAAACTACCGAAGGATAACCACATCTCATTCCTCAGTAGAGCACACCAAGCAGTGGGCTCCAGTTTGGTCACGGTTACAGCCTGAGGAAAATCTGGAGGTGAAAATTCTGAAATAGAATTTCTAGAAAGATGAATAACATCTATTTAGCACCCATTGCTCTTTTTTATCTACAAAAAAAAAGGGGTCTTGAAGAGGGAGGGTCAAGCTGGGGTGATACGCAGGGGTGGTAAGGAAAGTAGTTCCAAAACCCACAACCCATCTTCTTGGAATATCAAATTCTCCAGCATGTTTGGAGAAAATACAAGTGAATGTTTGCTATCACACAGGAGACTCAAATGTAATATATCGAGCCTGCACCAGATCCTGGGGAGGAGGTGTTATATTTCCTGTTTGACGCCCACAGAAACATTCATGAAGCAAAACTTTGCACCAGGATCTAGGTCTGGGTGCTTTTACATATACTCTCTTATTTATGTCTTACAAAGACCCGGGAGACAAATATTATTATAGTATCTTTCATGGAGACAAGGAAACCAAGGCTCAGAGAGGTTCTGTAATTGCCTCACAAACACACAGCCAAGAGATTTGATGTTAAATTTGCTTTTCTTTCTTATTTCAGCTTGTCAAAACTGCAATAAACATACATTTATTGGTAAAGTAACACCTTACATGTGTCAAACATTTTATTTTTTTCAAATCACCTTCACTATTTTTTTTTAACCTGAGTTTATTTATAATAATTCTGTAAAAAAGGCAGAGGGAGTGTATTGTGATTTGAGGTCATATTCTAACTATTTTACAGATGGAAAAACTAAGAAATGTTTTGGCCAAAGTTATGTACTACTGAGCAGGGATAACACAAGCTGAGGCAATCCACTTCCCAATCCACTGCCAGAGCTCTTCTGACTCACCCTCCCCACCACCAGATTTCTCTGAAACATAGGCATGTCTTTGAACCCTATAGGTCAAAATTCCATAGACATCCTCAGTCCTGAATTGTATTGCTTCTGGTGTCCACCAACTGTAACTCCAAACGAATTGTTCTTTCCTCTCTATGGCAAAGTCTAAATAGAAATGGTAGACGTGACCATCATCATGGAAGAAAAGTGTATAGACCTTTGTGTCCCTAACATACCTTACCTATAGACACCCCTAAACTAGTCTTTGAAACATTATATTCCATAGCCAATTGGTTTCAACTTCATCTTCAAAGAAAATCTAATTATGACCATCTCTCCTTGTCTTTTATTAAAAGGGCAAGTAAGATAGCACTGTACTAGAAAACTCATTCTAGAGATGAGGATTGCTCTTACAAATCCCTATAAAGGTTGGCCTCTTACAAATCATTCTTGCAAATGATTTGGAGGTCATTTCATTATTTCTAAAATCTAAATACTGCCCATGAGCCAAATTATACTAGAAGTTCAGAGCTTGAAAAGAACTTAGTTTTTAAGCCTAGGGGTGGAGGTACTTTTAAATTGGTATGTGTGCGTATGTGTGTGATTTAAAGTGAATTTAATATTTAAAATTATTTTGGAAAGAAGGGGGGAAAAACCATGCTCACAGTAGCTGCACAAGAGAAGTAAAAAGAATGTACAATAGAAAAAATTTTTACAAACATACACATAAACACAAGATAAAATATACTGTGTTCAGTTCAGGATGTTGCTTCTTAAGAAGGCCACCGGTAAACTGGAATGTTCCTAGACAGAATAAGAAAGTCAAGATAGCCCATGGTTGAAAACCTGTCTCATGTAGCATAGCTAAGGCAATATCTAACTTGGAGGGACAAAAGCACTCTTCTCTTGCCCGAAGAACCTAAAGAGCCATCAGGTGAGACAGGCCAGTAAACCAAGACAAGTGAAATCGGGAAACTGAGATAGATAGCTAAACAAAGTGACAGAGTAATTTACAGCAGATACAGAAGGTCATCTAGGTCTCAGTTGTGTTTAGGCTCCAGACCCAGAAAGGCAGCAAAACCAGGTGGGGGACACCAGGCCAGCTGCAATGACTAACACCCTGCCCTGACACTGCCCAATCAGTGGAGACCATGACTCTGAAGCAGCACACCTAGAAAACTGACGAATATTCTCTTGAAACCCTCCCCTGAGACCTCCCCTAAGATTCCTGCCTGCAAGAGAGAAATAAAAACCTCAAGACAAAGGCCCCAGAGAGTGGAATGCTCTCCCTCCGGGAACTTCCTCGCCCCCTGCCCCACCATTCCCTTTCCCTTCTTCTCCCTCTTCTTCCCCCAGGGGAATGCACCTCCTAAACCCTAAAGGACCCCACGAGACTTGCAACCTGGGGAGCAATGGGCAGTGGCAGCTTGTCACAGGCCAGTCCCCTGAACCTGTTCCCAAGGACCCTTTTCCCTGACTTCCCAGAGGTTAAGGCAGCCCAGCCTAGGCTCCCCTGTTGCTTCTTCTATGCTAAGCCCTTTTTTTAGTTTTATGTCCCCAGCTTTAATAAACGTTCCCTCACAGTCATCTAGACTCGTGTTGTGAAATTTTTTCCTGCGTGAAGTCAAGAACCCCTCACACTACCGTGCTGGCCCTAAGCAGAGCTGCCAAGGGCCAGGCCTCCTTTTAGGGTAACAACAGGATAATTTGACTTCAAGGGTAGATCTTAGAGGAAATTTCAGGGATATTGGTCTCAGCAAAGACTTCCTACTGACACCTGGAATGGGCTGAAGTGGAGTGGGGGGGGTCTATGAGATCACAACCACACCAGTAAGAAACTGCATATAGAGGTCTGGAGGGATCCGCGGAGGGAGAAGCATGAGGATCATGCATTGGGAAGAAGTAGATGACCTTCTAACTCAGAGATTCTGTGCAGTCTGAGATGGCAGTGGAAATACCTCTGAAGCAAAACCAGGACCTCAGGACAGTCCTGACCCACTTCAACCCCTCTCCAGGGCTCTGCATGACAGTCTGTTGAACTTCCCTTATCCTATTTCATCAACCATCCTGATCCCACCAGGAATACAAATGAAATATGGAGGTGAAGGGAGGAGAGGGGAGAAGGGAGGGGAGGAAGAAGAGGGAAAATAATTTTTAAAAGAAAACGGAAATGTTGCTCATTCAATGAGAGTATGATTTACTCTCTGTTGTAAATGGAAACTTATTGATTCCACAAGGACGAAACTATGACGTAATGCGGTCCAAACAAAAAGAAAATATCTGGGAAGAAAAAGGAAACATTTCTAGCACTAGGAAGTTGAGCCTGGGCTTACGCCAACTGTGTCTTGCACTGGCTTCTGGAAAGGAACTATGGAATAATTTGGGAACTGGATCCCTTTCACAGTCATGTACAGGAAACTATCCAAGTTCCAAATTTTTGGCACACCTGAAGTGGTCATGCTTTGCTCCTGATTTTGCAAAGATTGCTTGATTTCTACAGTGGATTTGTTTGGCAATTATTATTGAGAATGTATGGAGCACAGATTACAATCCTGATTCGCATTTTAGAGCAAAGTAGACATAATAGCAATATGCATGGGGAGCATTAAAGACTAACTACATCAGGAGTCGGTCATCTTGGCTTTGTTCTTATACCTCTCAGCGTTTGTGAGGACTGAACTACAGAGCGATGCTAGACCAGTGGTGCTCAAAGTTCAGCGAGCGTGAGAATCATCCAGAATGCTTATTAAAAGAGACTTCTGGGTCCAACTCCAGGAGCTTCTGATTCAATGGGTTGGGGCCTGAGAATGTACATTTCTAACAAGTTCCCAGGTGATGCTGGTTCTGCTGGTTCCAGAACCACATTTGAGAACTACTACCTAAGATCAATGACTTGTCCCAGGCCTGGCTACATCTGCACTTAATTAAAAGATGGTGACCTCTTGCCCACACCCCGCATCTCCACAGATGGTAACTTCATTACGCAGGATCCATGCCTAGTGCCCTTCTGATTAAACTGCCTCAGTGGACTTGACTAAGCATTTCCCATGAAGACCACCCAGAAACCTCAGAATGTCTTAAGTCTGTGTGTGTGTGTGTGTGTATGTGTGTTTAATTCCTAGTGCATTGCCCTACAAAACCCTACAAAATTTGGGCCTGGGTTTCTTTAAAATTTCCTTTCTCCACAGAACTTCATGGGAGCAAAGATGTTCTAAGTTTCTCCTGTTAATGAAATCCAGGTTTATAATTTTAGATGAAGCCTTTTTAGAGCAAGAATCTCAATGTGGGGATATTCAGTCACCAGACCTACAGTATAATAAATCTTATGTGCAATAATAAAGAAGGAAAATGTAAAAAATGCAAGAATCTAGTAATAATTGGCTTAAAATTTAATGCTTACACAACATGTAGGCATCATAAAATATTTAAAATATTTACTCATAGGATCTAAAGCAGTCCAAATGGTTACACTGGCTAACTGTAAAAAATAAAATCCTGCCCATGTACTTTAAATTATAATTATTATGTGCTCATTTTTATTGAATCTAAATCCAGAAATCAGATTGTTATGAAGATTTTATCAAGTCTTCCATTTAAAATGTTCCGATTTAATAGCCAAAAGAGGAAATAAACTTTCTATAAAATAAAGTACCCTTTTTCTTCTGAAAAAGAGTAGTTTGATATTTAGGTATTATGATATTAAGCAAGCATAGTGGGTTAAATATCTATAGTAACCAAATATTTGCACATCTATGCATATACAGAGAGTATCATTTACCAAACACTAATTCTTTAATCCAGTGCTTTTATCTACCCCCAATTTACTAAAGACACTTAAAGGAAGGAAAATGAACAAAATACACTTCTATCTTGGATGAGGTACCATGATCAAAAGCACAAAAACTGCACAGTGCATACTTAAGTTATGCATTTCCAATGTGGTAAAGGATTTTAAGAAAGACACAAGGTTACTGTTAGCTACCGTTAGGAATTCAGCTAAGAAGTGTGACTCACAGTTTGAACAATATGCTATTTTTAACACAATACCTTGCACAGAATAAATACTTACTATACTGTTTATGTTGAGTTCCTATCCAGACTGTGATCACTGTTGAGTTACTTTATAAGTTCTACATGAACAATCCTAGTATTGCCCTAAACAACAAATTCTGTGATGACTATTTGTGTTCAACTTATAATGACTTAGTGCTTATATATCTTCTCGGGGAAGGAGTCAATCATCTTCTAGTCCTGCTTTCAGAAATGGTCTCTTGATGCGAGCCATAGAAACTTTAGCTGCATCTTCCATGCTGGAGCTCATTGCCCATTGATTAAAACCGAGCTTTGCCATTAAGCATATGGAGAAAGAACAGCATTTGCAGGCTGTGGTGTAGGCTTTTCCTCTTTAGCACCACAGAAGGACACCAACTTCACTTTGTAATTCACCAACATAAGCAGGAAAGGACTGAAAGCAGAGAAGCCTGAAGAGAGGGCTATGAGAACAGCTGGGAAAAAGACACAAGCTGCCAAGTCTTTTAAGAAACAGATGAAGATAAAGTGAGAAATCCAAAGTGGAGCAATCAGCCACATTAATAAAATACTGAACTTGGCCCCTCGAAGAATTTCTGAGTCATCATCTCTAATCCACATGTCACCACATGTCATCTTCTTTCTTTCCAAAAGGAGACGTGACATCCAGAAACAGACCAAGACCAAGATGACTAAAGGAAGAACATCAATGAGAACCAAAAATATTTTCCCATAGTAAAACTCTACCTGCTTGCTTCCAAAGTCAGTCAGGCAATCCAAGTACATTCTGTTACTGGACAAGGGGTGTGTACCATTCCCTGCACCCAGGAATTCTGATTTTCTAGTATAAATCAACACTGGGATGTACACAGTCACACCAGCCACCCAGAGTGCAGCAACCACCTTTAAGGAATGCTTCTGCTGGTCCAGGCTTTGAGCCCCCCCCAAGGGATGCACAGTTCGGTAGAGCTTCCCGAGGTAGAGCAACGCGAAGTGTAACAGGAACCAGATGGCCAGTGAAGTCGTCAGGGCTGCCGTGAAGTGCAGGACCTTGCAGCCAGCTGACTCCAGCATGAAACCAGAAGAGTAAACAATTTTCATGACATTCACCACCAAGTTTTTAATGAGGTGGACAAATATAAGACTGAAAATCAGGAGAAAGGATGTCTGCAAGCGCCCAGTGATGCATTTCCTGGTAGAGTAAAATAAACACAGGTTTCCAACCACACTCACAAGAATGAGGGCGGCAGAAGCGAAGATCTCAAGCAGGTCCGCAGAGGGCTTCATGAGAAATGGCAAGTGGGCCATCAAAGGACTTCTATTCAGTTTAAGTCCGTAGGCAATTGGGTAGCTTGTAAGAGGTCTTAGTGAGAAGAACGGTGGTTTTTTAATCCACTGTATGTTGGCAAAATCCTCATGTGGTGTCAGCCTAACAGTTCAAAGATGACCTGTTAGAGATTTCTGCTTGCTCCAGTGAGGAGCTGCGGAAAACAGAACGGCTTCCCAAGAGGAGTCTGTTTTATCATCTCTGGGGACTTAGCTATGATGAGAAAGTTCTAGGTGTCATCACTTAATTAAAAGTTCTCAGAACTATATTTATAGGACTGCAATGCAGTTTCCTAGATACAGTGTCATAGGGTTTTCATCAACCACGAGGGAGAGAATAATGTTAAATTTGTGAGAGCAAAGGAAAGGTGGCCAGCAGCTGACGTGACCCTCTTTACTCATGGAAAAAAAAAAAATTAAAGAGGTGGGTGTGTCTGAATGGCAATTAAGATTTCCAAATAACAAAACAAAACAAAAAAATGACAAATTACCAATGACAGTAATAACATGACAGAAAGTTATGAAGTAGTTTTCTAGTTTCTCTACCATTTTTGGAAAGCAGGAATACTCTTACCTGTCCTGGTGATTTCAAGCGATGGTGTTACAAAAAAGGTGATAGAAAATACTTGTGAAGGCAGCAGAGAAAGAAACAAAGAAGGGAGGAAGAAAGGAAGACAATAATTAGGGAAACCCCCCTCCCCGGAGAGCATAAGAGGCTAGGAAAAGATTTATGTCCTAAGTATGATTGGATAGCACAGAGCAAGGACAGAAAAATGGCACTGAAACACTCTGCTCAGGTAATTTGGCATTCACTCACTGTTTGTATGAATTCTGTTGGCTAAGCATGTCATAACGATCCATTCTGGGGACAACCACCCCCATCCTGACAAGCTACTTTCCCTTTACTGTATTTGCTTGGAATTTTTGCTGTCAGTCATCATCCTATCCTATACTGTCACAACATACCCTTCAGCCCACCCAGTGGCACAGGAGCCAGCGTTCACAGACTTGAGCAATTGTGCACATCTCTTTCCAGCTCTGTGGTCAGTGACTTCAAGATAGGAGCTTGAAATTGAGTGTGCTTGGAGTATTTACACCATAGGAATGAGTGAATGCTATAAATCAGGGCTTTTGGGGGGAAAGGACAATTGTTTTACTAGGACAACATTAGCCTGAAAAAAGAAAGATTAGAGTGCTAAAAAAATTGATATTTAATCTACATAAGGATAAAATCAGTATTTGGCACCCACTAACCCTTTAAGTAAGGGCATATGTAAGAGGTTTATGGCAGTGTTAGCAGGTAAAAAAGCTGGGCCCCACAATTCCACTGGGGGAGAACGATCCTACGGGGCTGACACTTCCTATTAAACCCTTTATCCAGAACTGGCTACTAAGAGAGTAACCACTTCAGAGACCCCACACCACATTTTTCTTTCAGAAGAAGTACCCATTACCTTGGTGTCAACTGTAGCCAGTCAAAAAGGCTGTTTCTAACAATGATGATGATAACAATAACAATTAACAATAACAAGATAGTAATAGTAACTAATAATAATGCTCATATTGGCTACCATCTATTTAAAACCAATTTGAGACTGACACTATGTTGATGTTTAGCTTTATAACCTCATGTAATCCTTTTTTTTTTTTTTTTTTTGGCATTGGCTGTTTTATTTAAGGGCTTTTGACCAGCAGTTGTCCCTGACCCAGCCTGTCCCTTCTCTATAAAAGCAACTAAACATGAATCGAGGCCACTCTGCTGGAGCCCAGCCGAGGGGCCAGTGGTTGTGAATCCCAGGCCATAGTCCTTAAAAGGCAGAGGAGGGTGGGCAGTCCAGTTCAATGGGCAAGGTGCTGGGAGGTGGGTGAGGAGGCTGGAGGGTCCCGAGGCTGTCTCTGCGGGGCTTGCCCTCACCCAGGATGGCAGGACATTGGCCCCTAGAGAAGCCAGGGCCCTAGAGCCAAGGAGGTCAGGGGCCGAAAGAGGGAGCAAGTCAAAGGCTTTTGGAGCCAAGGGATGCAGTTCAGGCACATGGAGCCCAGCAACCCCTCAAATCCCCCCATCCTGGCCATGAGCAGACCCCATGGCCACACTTGCAGCCGCACATTCTTAACCATAGCCACTCCACACACACGCACACACGGGGGCTGTGAGGGCCCTGGACCTCAGGAATGTCTCTGGAGTGATACCCAGTGAGCAAGGGTCCATGGCACCAGGGCTGCCAAGGGGGTGGGTCCTCTGCTTTGCTACTGACTGGCCACCTCACAGGCATCTATCTACCCAATCGCTAGACATATCCACTGCTTTTGACAGATACGTGATGGGTGTCTGGAATTCCTTTAGGCACACGGTACAAGAGATGACTCTGGTATCATGGGCACGGTCCATTTTCACGTCCACAAGATTTCTCATGGTTGCAGAAGGGGCAGATGAACTGGGTCTCCAGGGTGCCTGTCATCTTCTTTGGGGGCGACTTCTGTTTTGACTTTCTGTGCCCCATGTCTGCAGGGGGGCAAACCTGCACTAGCCTTCCCTCGTAGGGACAGCCTCGTTCACCCGGGAGCACCTCATGTAATCCTTAATAACATGCTCACTTCACTGATGAGGAAACAGAAGGCCAGAGAGGAAAAGTAAATTGCTCAAAGCTACCGAGTAATGGAGACAGGAATCAAAGCCAGGTACGACCGATTCTACAACCACCAGCTCTTCCTCTCGGCCTCTCCACACATGCTGTCGGATGGCGGATTTTCTGTCGACTACTCTTGATCTTGCCCTAATGACTTACAATTGGTGCACTCAACATATAGAGGCCATAATAAACTCCTTTTGAGAAGAGCGTGCTCAGGTTTACAATACGCAAGTCATGCATGTTTTTGGATAGCAATTAGGCATCTCCCTTCTCCTTCAATGATAATAACACATGTGATGGTGTTGACACTTCTGTGTCTCATGAAGATCTTTAAACGTTCTGCATGAAACAGAAAAAGGCTGTTTCCAGCAGTTGTGAGCCCCACCCCTTCCTGACCGTGTTTAAACAGAGGCACAATGACTGCTTGGGGTGAATTTGGAGAGCAGGGAAGATATGAAGAACCACCTTAACAGCAGACATCACAAAACCCACTCTAATTTGAGATCTAACTTTAGGATAATGAACTAAGAAATTGTCTACATGATGTTATTTCTCAAATGTGCCCCAATAGTTACAATTTATGGCAAGTAATACTGACTTCTCAGGGCTAAAAGGATAAAAAAATGTTTTGTAAACCCTCCCCCCCCCCCAAAAAAAACAGGCTTACATAAACATCTGTTATTCAAAGGATGATATCACATATCATCATGTGATATATTCCTTTGCATTAGGACAAAGTGTAAAATAGATGTGATTTTTTTCTCCCTACAAAGTATTTCTATACTAGAGAACTAACATACATTAAAATGTAAGGGAAGTAAAATTAATTTTCGTGAATACTGGCTTGATTGATGGATAATATTTTTCTTTGTTAACTATGGCAAAGTAGGACTAAAGAGGTACCTTTGTTAAGACTGCCCTCAGCTGGTTGTCTACTGAGAACCTATCCTGTGCCCACCACGACACTGGACTCTAAGGATGATACACAGCAATGGAAGCCATTGTCCCTGCCTTTGAGAGGTATACGGTCTAGTTGTAAGAATATAGTGATATATATGCATAGTTATATATATATTATGTTATGTTATGTGTATGGATACATACACATATATATCATGTCATTTATTAGAAGATATATTTAAATAGTTATTTATTAAAAATTAATAAGTAAAGAATAATTAGTGTAATAAATTGGTTGTGAGTACAAAAATAAAAGTCAGACAGGAGAGGGACTCATGTGGGTAGAACTACTTTTAATCTTTAGTTCACAGAAAAGGAAATTTAAACTTGGAGAAGCTAAACCACTTGCCCTAACCAGCAGGAAAACTTGGCATTGAACTCTGCAGACCTCTGGCTTTCAACAGCTCTTTTGAAACGGAAAGGGACAGGGAAAAGCAAAGCTGACTGAATTGGGAAGCAGAGGTGCCAAGAAACCTGGGTGCCACTCTAAGGATCCCCAAGAGCTGCACTGCTGAGCTCCTGACGGCAGAAAGCCCATCTCTCAGGACAGGGCCCAGTGCCAGGAGGGCCCAGGAAGCAATGCTGCATTCTCCACCCAGGAAGGTAAGGGTCATGTGTACACTTCACAGGGGAAAGAGAAAAACCCCCCTTGGGACACTAAACACAGGCTCTGCCAATCCAACTTCACTGAGGTCATTTGAGAACCAAGGAGTTCAAAGGTTCTCCACAGCTTCCATTTACTTTGGCATACGATTTAACAGAAAACGAACTAAGGGGGAATGTATACGGCCCAGGCTGTTTTCCAAATCACAAACTGCTGAAGTTCTTTAGAATTTACTTTAACTCCCAGTCACATATAAAGTGGTTCAGATGTAAATGCTTTCCGTGTGGTTTAAGGCGATCTAGGCTTCGTCAAACGCACATGTGCTCTTCTGATATGAAAGCTGCGGATTCAAAATCTCAGAGTTCTCTGGGTTCCTCTCGATTAGAGCCTGCTGCCACTTTACCGGCGCTGGGTCCGAGTAGAGGTAAAGCACACCGCCTTCTGGGCGTTAGGTTCTCACAGTAGCGCAAAGATAAACAAACTGCAGCCCGAGAGGAGGGCATTTACTCCTTTAAATTGTGTATGTAATATAAATAAATGTCTTTTAAGAAGAGATGCCTGAAACTTGACTCTGAGGCTGAATCTATACAACAGCACTAATTTATTCTAATGAAGATCAGTATAGCACATATGGGGGAGGGCACGCCTTCCAGAGAGCAGGCTGGTTGAACCAAGCTCGATAGTTTACTAAGAATAATTCACAGAAAGATGCTGCTTAAAATTGTCTGATTTGGTCCCTGGCCAGGAGCAAACTGATATTTGCATTTTTATATAGGACAAAATGGAGGCAATCGCCAAGTCTTTTATCTTGTAATCAATGACTGCCTGAAGTTATTTTCAATTCTCTCTAATGCAGTGATTTTGTGACCAGCCAAGGGTAAGAGTAAAACCCCCAGCTCCAAATTAGAAGTGAATGAAGAGGAACGCCAGGCTGGCTGGGGCCCCAGCAATTAAATGGTAACTGCCTTTTAGATATACTAGTGTTGCTAATTATATTAGCGTGCTCAGTACTGGGAAACGTGCATAAGAGCTCCAGGCCACTCCGGTGGGGGAAAGGGAGCTAAGATTGATTAAGTCTGGCCCTGAGCTGGACCCTTCACATACTTTCTTTTCTGAAATCCTCATCATAACCTATGGGGTATTATTAGTTTCAATGAGGCTGAGTAACTTGCTCAGTTGGTTCCAGTTAGTACATGACTGAATCAGGAGTCTCACCCAGTTTGTGTGGCTCCAAAGAGCAGTGGGTTGGCAGGGCCTTGAGCAGGGATGGGGAGAGATACTAAATTCAAAAACTGGCAGAAACTGGGTAGCAGAGAGAGATGAGAGAATTTGAGAATCAGGCCTTAAAGAAAATGTCTGCAAGTAGGAGCCCAGTGGTGCCTTTCCTTGCTATACATGGTAAGGAAGAGCCTACATGAGGGGAGCTTTGAGGGTAGAATTTGGGGAAGCCTCCGTATGAGAACACAGGAGGCTGGGAGGAGAGAAGCTCCCACCGTAAGAATGATATCGGATACAATGAGGCACCTGTCACTACTTGAACCAAATTAAGCAGAGACAGGGTTGAATCATATATAGTGTTTATTCCAATAATGCTGGTAGTATGAGAGAGCAGCAGGTCATCCTTTAAATTCTGCTCTCACCTCCCTACTAGCCAGCTGATTATATATGCATAAGGAAGAAAGGCCACATGCAAGCGGGAAGGGAGCAGGACAGGGACTGCAGGGTTCATGGTCTTTGTGTCTCCTTCCAGGATCCTGAAGTCTCATAACGAGGTAGTTAATTTTCTAATATGTTAAAACAGCTCCCCCCATTCCTGAGACAGGAGGATGGTCAGCATTCCTGAGGCAAATTCCCAGAGGGGGTCAGGGTCCAGGCACAGCAACCAAGTCAAACTGTGTCCTGTCCTTGGTTTGTTCTCAAAATGTATTTCCTTTTCTGAGCAATGGGACCCATCCGAGCTTAGACAGGTCCATTTTTACAGCCTTGTTTTCCTCCTTGCAGGTCCATTTTTACAGCCCTGTCTTCCTCCTTGCAACACATCCTCCAGTTTCCCAGGGTCTGTAAGAAAACCTCTTATCTATAGTCAGTAAGGTGAGTAATCATTAAACAACGGTGGTCCTATCTTATTGTGTGCCTCTCCCCCTACCAAGAGGCATACTTTCTGGTGCACTGGAAACCGCTGAGCACCTCCAACACTAGAGGAGCCAGAGCAGAGGCCCCAGATGTCTGAGGCTGAAAAGCCTGGTGAACCAAGAAGCAAAGTGGAGGGGGCAGTGCCTACACTGGCACTCTCTAGGCTAAACTTGTAACAGTGACAAAATCTGCCCCTAGGAATCTGAAGCCAGAAGACCTGGGTTAAATTACAAGTAGATTGTGAAAGGTCTGTCAAGTCCTATTTGCTCTGACCTCAGGTTCCCCACAGACAATGAAATATATCGTCACATGTGTGTGTGTACAAGTGTATTCAAGTGTGTGTGTGTGTATATATATATATATATATACACATGTACACACATATATAAACATATACATATATGTTTGTATGCATGTATGTTTATGTTTATGCACACAGCTACAGGCAATCATAGAGTCAAATGAAATTGTGAGCCCAGTCTGAAGGTTGCAAGGTTTATACAATTGCCAGTTTTTGTATTTATTTCCTAAAGTCACGCAGATAGTCACAGAGGTGTTTTATGCTTGTAACTGGAAGGTGCTGCGTGGGCTCTCTGCAGAAGACTGAAATTCTAAACACACTGTCTGCAGCATAAGCTCAGTTACTTGGCAAGCAGTTACGGAAAATACCCCCAACCTTCTCCAGGCCCGAGTCCATCCCTGAGCCACTTCGTCTCTATCTCTACTCCATCCTCTAAAGATTTAACCCATCTCTGGCTTTTTGCACCTGACCACAAGCAACCGACAACCTATACCAACCATACAAGTAAAATCCACCCCATCTTTCCTCCCCTCTCGCTGGAGCTTCTCAAAAGAGGCATCTCCATTCACTGTTGCCACTTTCTTGTCTCCTTTGGCTTCTTAACCCATCACAGTTTTGTTTCTACTTCTTTTTCCTCTGAATTTTTATCATTTCACCCTTCCTACCATTTTCTTATTACAGCTTCTCATTTTTTGCTGGAATTAATTTGAGAAGGACAAGACTAAAGGCAAGGAAATTAGTACATTTTTGCTTTTTCAAAAATGCTCTCTGAGTCCACACAACTCTTCAGGTGACTTAAAACACAAAGATGGCTTTGTCACTTGGCTACTGAAGATGCTTCAGCGTCTTCCCACTGCCTACAGGGCAGGTGGCCAGTTCCTCCACCAGTGACACAGAGCCAATCATGCCCGTGCCTGCTTACAGTTCAGCTCCTACCAATCTCTGACTCACACTGGAAACTCCAATGACACTGACGGAGATTCTGTGCATAGTTCCTGCTGTTCTTTGTCCTAGGGTTTTGGCTGACACTGGCCTCTGCGTACATCCTTCCCTCATTACCACCCAAAGGAACCCAAACCCCCACCACTGGCTTCCCATTTGCCAATGAATGGTGCAGTCACTGGCCTATTCTCTCAGGTAACTGTATTTCCTAAGCTCCTTGGCCAGCTGACTGACTTCCTATTAGGTCTGGCCAAGGTCAGGCTGCGATGAAAGATTAGACGGCAGGAATGCTCCCTCCCCCTCCCCTTCCCCCTGTCCCCCTCTCTCATTCCCCTTCTCTTTCCCTCTCGCTCTCCCTCACACACAGCCTTGCTCTGTCACAGGCAGTGTCTCCCGTATGTTATCAGCACCTATAAGGCAGCATCCTCATTAGCATCATTCTCCATTGTTCTAGAAGCCCTAACTTGTAGGTGATCGCAGACCTCTTTCCTTTGTCCTTTCAGCCCTAGGGGTTACTCCTAAGGAAGCATTCACTGCTACACCTGAGCTCAAGTTTAGATTACCTACCTGCCTCTTCCTCTGTACAAAATTCCTGAGCAAACTGCATTCAATATACTCACCATAACAATATTATTATCTGCTCATACATCTGCCCCCCTCACAAGGAAATTCTTTGCCTTGTTCACCATAATCCAGAGTGTTCATCATGAAGTTTGACATATGGAAGGCACTCGAGAATTTGTTGCATGCATGGAAAAGTTCACTGAATGAGTCAGTAAGTTAAAGAAGAATCTTTTTATAAGAAGCTAACTTTGGCTTAGCCACAGAAGGTATCCAAAATGTCCTGCACCAGTACTATAGCAAGTCTTACCACAAATCACAGTTTAATATTTTAAAATAAATATAGGATATATTGCATTTTGGGGAAGGGCATCGATCATAAAATCAAAGCCATTATTCCAAAATATTTAGGGTCCACGGTTCCAAACATTCGAGATGAAGAACTGGAAAATGTAAGAAAAAATGGACATTTGACAACAGTGAACACACAAAACAAGGCTGACCAAGGGTCAGGGGAGGGCAACAAAGAAGGCAGGATTCCAAGGGAAAAAAATCCACCATGCAAAAGGGGTTCTTCTGAGATTCACTTTATATTCAAATTCTAGCCTTACCCAAATGTCTTATATGTGCCTCTTTTAACTACTATTCTCTTTCCTTTCATTGGAGAAAGCCATTGAAAACTAAAACTACTTACAAAAATTACTGAATAGAAGGGAACACCCTCAACTTAATGAAGAATCTTTACAAAACGCCACAGCTAACATCATAATCTTGAGAAACTCAAAGCTTCCCCACTAAGATCAGGAACAAGGCCTCTCACCATTCCTTTCAACACTGTACTGAAAGTCCTATCTAATTCTACTAGACAAAAGGAAATGAAAGGTATACAGACTATGAAGGAAAAAATAAAACTGTGTTTATTTGCAGATGACACGTTATCTATTTTAAAAATCTGACCAAAAAATTCCTGGACCTAATCAAGGTTGCAGGATATAAGGTTAATATACAAAAGTCAATTGCTTTCCTATATGCCAGCAATGAACAAGAGGAATCTGAAATTAGAAACATCATTTATATTAACACTCCCCAAAATGAAATACTTAGACATAAATCTAATAAAATATATATAATATCTATATGAAGAAAACTACAAAACTCTGATGGCCAGGCTGGGTGTGGCTCAGTGGTTGAGCATTGACCTAGGAGATGGCGGTTGGATTCCCCGTCAGGGCACATGCCCGGGTTGCAGGCTCAATCCCCAGTAGGGGGCATACAAGAGGCAGCCAATCAATGACTCTCTCATCATTGATGTTTCTATCTCTCTCTCTCCCTCTCCCTTCCTCTCTCTGAAATCAATAAAGATATATTTAAAACAAAACAAAACAAAAAAACTCTGATGAATGAAATTAAGGAAAACTAAATAAATGGAGAGATAATCCATGTTCAAGGATAGGAAAATTCAATATTGTCAAGATGCCAATTTTCCCCAATTTGATCTAGAAATCCAACTGACAAACTGATTCTAAAATTTACATGAAGAGACAAAAGGCCCAGAATATCCAACACCATACAGAAAGGGAACAACAAAGTTGGAGGACTGATACCACCTGACTTTAATACTTACTAAAAGTAAGAAAGACAGTGTGGTATTGGTGAAAGAGTAGGTAAAAAGATCAATGGAACAGAACAGAGAATTCAGTAATAGATCCACATAAAAACAGTCAACTATCTTTGACAAAGGAGCAAAGGCAATACAATGGATCATAGAAAGTATTTTCAACAAATGGTCCTGGAACAACTGGACATCCAAATACAAAAGAATAAAGACACAGACCTTAGCACCCTTCATAAAAATGAACTCAAAATGGATCATAGGCCTAAATGTAAAATGCAAAATATAAAATCTAGGGGGAAACCTAGATGACCCTGGGTATGGTGATGACTTTTTGGCTATAACACCAAAGGCACAGTCCATGAAAGAAATAACTGATAAACTGGACTTCATCAAAATTAAAAACTTCTGCTCTGTGAAAGACAGTATCAAGAGAGTAAGAAGACAAGCTACAGGCTTGGAGAAAAATATTTGTGAAAGACACATCTGATAAAGGACTGTCATTCAAACTGTACAAAGAACTCTTAAAGCTCAACAATTAGAAAGTGAACAACCGATTTAAAAATGTACCAAAGATCTTAAGAGACAACTTACCAAAGAAGATATAAAGACGGCAAATAAGCATATGAAAAGATGCTCCTTATTATATGGTATCAGGGAAACGGACATTAAAACAATAGTGAGATAGCACTACACACATATTAGAATCGCAAAAATCCAGAACACTGATAACAGCAAATGCTGGCAAGGATGTGGAGCAACAGGAACTTTCATTCATTGCTGGGCGGGTACAGCCATATTTTTGTAAGAGAGTTCGGCAGTTTCTTACAGAACTAAACATATTCTTACCATGCAATCCAGCAATCGCACTCCTTGGTATTTACCCAAAGGAGTTGAAAACTTATGTCCATGCAAAACCTTCACTGGGATGGTTACAGCAGCTTTTTTCATAATTACCAAAACTTGGAAGGCAGGAAGATATCCTTCAGTAGGTGAATAAATAATCTGGGGTACATCCAGAAAATGGAATATCATTCAGCACTAAAAATAAATGAGCTACCAAGGCATTAAAAGACACGGAGGAATCTTAAATGCATATTACTAAATGAAAGACTCCAATCTGAAAAGGCAACATACTGTATGATTCCAACTCTACGACATTCTAGAAAAGCAAAACTATGGAGAGAATAAAAAGATCAGTGATTGCAGGGATTGGAGGGGGAGGGTGGAGGTAGTGGCAGAGCACAGAAGATTTACAGGGCAGTGAAAATACTATGTATGATACTATAATGTTGAGTACATTATACATTTGTCAAAATCCATAAACTGTGTACTACCAAGAAAAGCTATGGACTTTGGATGATTGAGATGCGCCAAGGTAGGTTCATCTACCCTAATAAACGTTCCACTCTGGTCGGGGAGGCTGGCAATGGGAGAGGCTACCCATGTGTGGGGGCAGGAAGAATACTGGAAATCTCTGTCCTTTCTCAATTTTTCTGTGAACCTAAAACTTCTCTAAAAAATAAAGTCTTTAAAAATCACTGACTATTTAGCACACTCTTACAAGTTTACAAATTAAGAAAATTAGATCCAGAAGGGCCCAGTGACTTGCTAAAGGCCACACAGCTTCCTAATGGCAGAGCTGGGAAGAGGACAGCAGGTCTCCTGAGTTGTTCTGCAGCTACACTTTTCCAATGTATTGGAAAACAAACAAACAATAGTAATAAAAATAAGTGAAGTGAAATAAGTTAAAAAAAAACGAAAAAACCTTAATTTTTGCCATTAAAGCAACTTGACCTCAAGTCGGCAGCTGTCCATACATTCAGACCAAAGCACCTAGTCCAAATGACTTCATTAGCAAGACATTCAAAACACAGGTGTCCCATGCTCATTACAAGGAGGCAAAGGACATAGTGGTACAAATAATACACCTGTTTGGATACAATTATTTGGAATATGCATCCAAAGTCTCACATCTATGTCAAATATCTGAACAATAAGAAGCTGAAGATAGATGTTTATTTTTTCAGATGCATTATATGGGGTGTGTGTCTTTAAGAAAATTTTCAGTTTCAAGCTATTTTAAATCAATCAAGTGATGTTTTATAACTCTTCAGCAGTTTCTAGTATTATTCTAGGTGCTATGAAAAATAGTGATTTTTGGGTTTTTTTTCTTCCTTTATCCCTCTGTACCTAAGTCATGTTGGGTCCTCAATATAAAGACTGGAGTTTACTCTAGTAGCCCTACACTCATTTTCTGTTTTCCTGGGCCTGCCTCTTCCAGGTGAGCCAACATATGGGAGCCAAACTCAACCATCAGAACCCTGTCAATAGCAGCCAGCTTACACAGGGTCTCAGGAGAAGGAGCTCTGTCACTTCCAGAGCAAGTTCCTTCCAGGAAGCAATGCCAACTGGTAGAACAGGCAAGACAACATGTGACTCCTTGAACTGTTGGCATTAAATACAACCAAGTCAGTGAGAAAACAATGGAAGCCTTGGTACCTGGAAGCTCAATGTTTTAAACATAGATTCTTTCCTTCTTGACCAAAAGTTTTATGGGACTCAAACCCTTATTGAACTTCTCAAACTCCATCCCCCCAGGTAAAGCTAGCTGGAGCAGGTGTCGTGAACTATGCAATTTATCTGAATGTGTTTGTTATCATTATATCCTTATCAAGGGAAAGGGGGCATTGCCAAGGCCACTGAGTATGGTTCGTGCTCAGTTCAACCTCAGTTGGACCTCTGCTGCATTTGTCAAACTCCAGTCGAGTTCTTGGCTTCTGTCATTCATGTTATCTAGTGAAATGTGGAAATGTAGACATTCTCCAGTTTCCTCCTCCCCCATTTAATCTGATTCTGCACTTGGTAATCAGTACACATTCCTATGAGCTCTCTGACTTCAAACATTCCATTTCTACTGATAAGTATTAAATTCTCCATTTTAATCCACTACAATTCACTTCAAATCAATGCTATAGTTCCTCTGCTTATCTCTGAGCTTAAAAGAGGAAAACCTGGTTTACCACCATTATTCTTTCCATTTGCTCTATTTCTGGGGTCAGAAAACACCCAGATTCCTGAATTTCCAACACCCCTACTGTGGCGATCCATACTGATAATCTTGTTACCTCAGTGGGCAATATCCAGATTCATCTCACTCTTACCAGGTATCTACTCCATGACCCAATGTTCACAGGCATTTAAGTGACGGAGACCCAGTGTCTTCATCTGTAAAATGGGCACTTTGAGGGTACTATGAAGATTAAATGAGATCACGTAGGCAAAGTCCTTAGAGCAGTGTCAAACAGATGTTAACTGTTCCTGTTTTTATTATTGTTCTCCTAATTAGATCAAGGACAATATCTCCAATGATAAGCAAAATCACTCAGGACACAGGGTCACTGATGATTAATTAGGAAACCAGGACTCCACATCTGGAATTCAGAACATTGACACATGTTATCTTCCATCTTCAGCTGTTCAAAACTGGATCCATCCTCCAGTAGTGGAAAATTACAAGGGTTATATTTTTAAAATCTTTGCTAGTTAAAAGATGGTTGTGCTGATTCAGGGCTGAGGAAGCATGGCCTGTCATTAAGAACTGATTATGTGGAAGCAGAAGATCAAATGATACTGATATGAAACACTGTTCTGGAAAACCCAGGGGACAGCATGAGCAAACATGCTGGAAAAGATCACGCTGGGGATGTGTGGGTCATAATACAGCTCTTTATCAGGGGACGGCAATAATTCTACCCAGGGAGGCCTGGTTATCCAACCTCCCACAGTTTTAAGGCCACATTGGGATATAAAAGTCATCATAACATGAAAATATTCATAAATTGGCTATTTTAACACCCCTTCATAAAACCCCTCCCACCCTACTTATAAGTAGCATCTCTCTGTATTCATTAAATCAACATTTTTGGAAGTTAGTCCCACTGCTTGTGGGAGGTTTCAAACCTGCCTTTAATGCAACACAAATACAACGCAAGTGGACTGGAAATGAAATTGCAAAGCTTTCAAAAGAGGCAGGATTCACACAGTCAGAAAGAGTGATGTTGAGTAACTGCTTTAAACACACATCAAGTCACTAGAAAAGTTGGAGTGGTTAGTAATTTCAGAAACATATCAACAAGGGTAGTGGTGTAATAGATGTTTCACAAGAGAATGATTTGACAAAGAAGATGCTTTGGGTAAGTTGATTAAGCCCAAGGACATTTATGGGGGGAGGGTGAAAATGACCATAATTATGTACCACACCACCAAACAGAAAATGTTGTATATGAATGTATAATTTTGTTGAAAGAAATTATTGTAAATTCATTCTAAAGCTCTAATGTAAATCCCATTAAATATAGGCATAAATGGGTTCATTTTCATAATTTCAGTTTAAATTTTCAAGACGAAGTCCAAATTGGTGTTTGTTTTACTGTTTACTATGAAAACATGTTGCAGATTGTAGTGACTTCACTTTAAGTTTATTGGGGTGACATTGGTTAATAAAATTATACAGGTTTCAAGGGTATATTTCTATGATACATCATCTGTATATTGCATTGTGTGTTCAGCACCCAAAGTCTAATCTGTTTCTGTCACGATATATTTGACCCCCTTTTACCCTTTCCCTCACTACCCTTTCCCTCTAGTAACCGCTGTACTTTTGTCTGTGTCTGTGAGTTTTTGTGTGTAAGTGGTCTTTTATTCCTCTCCTGGCTATCCTCTGATAATGAGGACCTCTGGCTCATATAATCACACTTTGTTTTCATGGAGTACACTTGGAGACGTTACAAAATAAAACTTAAGTGCTAACTGAACGTAGTCCAAAAAAAAGAGTTCTCATCTCCAAGTAAAGTTCCATCTAATGAAGTTCATGAAGATAAAGAGACAGTACTGCTTTTTGAGCAACTACCACAGGCCGGGCACTTTACATGCCTAACTTCTAAAAGTTACAACAACTCTGCAAAGTTGATATAACTGTCCCCATTTTAGAGACAGAAAAACTGAGACGTGGGTTAAGACATAATTATTAGTTCACAGAGCAAGTAAGTGGTGGAGAAAGGGTTATAATCCATATCAAGTAAGAGCCTAAGGTCATTCCACCCGAAGCAGAGGAGACAGTAGACCTGGTGCTGGATGCTGGAGTTGGTGGAAACCAGTAGTTTTCAATTCAGCTGTTGATACAACCGTGTTCAGTACCAGCCTCCACAAGAAAGAAACCGAAATGTAGTTTCTGGTCCTGGCTGGGCAGCCTGTTTGGGAAGATATAAGACGCACATCTTCCAAGGGTTCCAGGCATTCTGTCCAGCCGGTGCAGCTACAGACATCTGAAGCACTTGTAAGTGCTCTTATGCATTTGCCTATTGTGCAATGTTGTTTTGAGTAGAATGGCTGGCTATGTGACTAAATATTTAGGTCTCAATGAGTCTAAAGCAATTCTGACATCAAGACATTAAAATCCAAAAAGAACCGTGAGAAAGTGGTTACAGGTGCTCCTGGAACAATGTTTTCCCACTTTTGCACAAAACAGCCCCACCACAAGTGCAAATGGTCAATCCTGACTGCACAAGGAGGTCCTTCAAATCCAGTAGGATCTCTCGGCCCTCGCACATTCCACAGGGATCCTTGCAGCATGGGATCCTCCTCTTGAGATGCTGAAGGCATTGTTATTTGTGGCCAGCAACACATGTTAGAAGCCAAGATCTTGATCTCTAAGTCAACAGATTCATGGGCTGCTCAGCACCCAGCTTTTGAAGACATATTATACTTTACATGTTCCAATAAAAATAAAATTAATATGACTTTCCACTAATAGCTATTATACCTCTCTCATAAGATCTTATTAAATAAAAGTATTCACTAATTCTTTAAGCTTTCTGGAGAAAGGCATAGTGGATCTGTGTTTGTTTTATTAAAGCTAAACATCTCATGTTGTTACTCAGGGTAATAGAACATTCAACATGAAATCTACTCAAAAATGTAAATGTTTGACATGTTTCTCATAGTTCAAATCTAATAAATTTCTAGAATCTAAGCTTGAAAACACAATTTGGTAAATTATTTTGAGCTTAAATGATTTATTTCTATGCCTTAAAACAAAACAAAAATGACCAATTATTATTTTTGAAAGCATTCTTATTTGAAAATAATTTTCATATCTACTCTATGGAATGATTCCCTATCTAGACAACTGTGTATTAAAAATTGTTTTTTAAAGACCTTCTATGAAGTATAGATAAAGGTTTCAGATAAGTTTCAGCACAATAAATTGTAAGAAAACCTTTAGAGGCCAAGAATAAAACTTATTTTTAGTAGACGTGATTTGTCACAAGGAAGACACAGATTCTAAGCTCTGGATTACCTTACTGCTTATTACATATATTCAGAAGTTTCTCTGAGTTCAAAAGTTCAGAGCAACAATTTATAAGGGTCTTAGCTCTGAGGGGAGCCAGAGGGAAAGTGCTGCTTTAAATCAACACTCAGCTCCAGTCCCTGGCCTGCTGCAGACCCCGCCAATTCAGTGTGATAGAGAGAGCTGCAAGTTCATACACTGTCAGGACACGCTGAAAAAGTACGATTTCCAACAAGGTAAATTCAGAAAACTTACACAAAGAACCTGCAAGTACACACATTCCATATTCTAACTTTTGGGAACTGTGGCCTTAGTGAGAGAAAAAACACTGTACATACATCCTGAAGATAAAGGGAGGAAAATGGTTTATTGTGCTAAACAGAGACCAGGAAAAAAATGCATTTTTGCCTGGAAGTCACATAATGTCCTTATTCGAAAATTGGAATCCCTGACGTGAGGCTCTAAAAAGTTGAGGAAAGATGGCAGATAGAGGGGAATGAGAAAGGATTCCATTATGATAATTAAGTATTTCTCCCAAGTCCCTTTTACATATTAAGAAACACTTTTTTTAATCCTGAAATTCAAGACTATTTAGTGGTATGGAAGGATTGGAAACAAATTTCAAAGTGATGAAGATATCTTATTGCTTCCTGAAAAATACAGGACTCTTCCTTCCTTCCCTCCTCCCTTCCCTCTCCTCCCTCCTTTCTTCCCTCTATTTCCATCTTACTTCCTTCCACTAATATTTCTTGGGCACCATGGCCATTGGCCATTCAACAGTGAACAAGCGAAACAGGCTGGCTGACCTCAGGGAACTCCTATTTTAATTAAGTGCCGTCGAACTTTCTGTGATGATGGAAAAGTTCCGTATCTGCACTGTCGGATATGGTAGCCACTAGCTGGTGCAACTGAGGAACTAGATTTTAAATTTTATTCCATTTTAACTTATCACATTTAAATTTAAATAGCCACATGTGGTTAGTGGCTACTGTATTGGACAGCACAGTACCAATGGATTAACAAAACAATACATAAATAAATAGTATATAAAATATTTTCAGGTTTGGAGAAGTGCAATAATGGGGGGAAACCAGGCTGAGTGTGACTGGGAGGAAGAAGGCTTGGCTCTTTAATTCGGGTGGGTCAAGGAAGGCCTCTTTCTGCACAAGGAAAGGCATCAAGCCACACAAAAGTGGGGGGAGAGGCCTGAGGTGAGAGTAAGCGAGGAGAGAGACACAGCCAGGCGACCGGGGTGGAGGGGAGGACACGGGTACGAGGAGACCAAGTCAGAGAGCAGCGCGCGAGAGACGTGAGCAGGCAGGGCCTATGGCCCATGAGAAGGAGTCTGGGATTTACTCTGATGTGGAGGGAAGCCAGTGAATGGCTTCAAGTGGGAGAGTATCTTGAGCTGATTTATGTTTAATAAGATCAGACAAACAGCTATTTGGAGACCAGACGGCAAGAGTGGAAACAGCGGTCAGTGAGGAGGGAACTGCCTCGTCAGGCCTGATGCTCCAGGGGCTTGTCTAGGGCCACAGCAGTGCCAGACGCGGGCAGAGCCAGCAGGCCTGGTGATGGATGACATGTGGTGAGTATGTCTGCACGTGAGCAGGAAAGGGAGAGATCGAGGAGGGTGACTCCAAAGTCAGCTGTAGGGCCGATCCCAACATCATTAGACTCTGGGGAGGGAATGACCTTTGAACCCTTAAACAGTAAGAGAAAAAAAAGGTGCTCAAATTCCCAGTAGTCAAACCAGAAAAGCCCTTATCCACATGTTAGGAAGCCCATTCGTGTGTGTGTGTGTGTGTGTGTGTGTGTGTGTGTGTGTGTGTGTGTGTAAAATGTGTCCAATTATTTCAGTCTGATCAAAAAGAACTTATTTAACCTTAGGCATATAAACTGTATAATGACCTTTTAAAAAGGAAGCCAACTCTTGCATTTTATTGTTGCCAAAACATGCTTTGGCATAGTATTAAACACAATCCACATATATTTAAACATGCATACATGCCACCCACCTTCAAAACCAGTCATTCTAACCCATAATCAAATGCTATCTAGTAGAAGAGTCAGGGTACAGACCACTTAAATCTCTCATTACACTTGTTTCCAAGTGTTTAACCTGGAGTTGACAGCATATTTTCCTGTGTCCATTGATGTGTTATGCACAGAAAAGCCCTTTAAAGGTTTCATAAATAAGGTGGTATCACAACATGTATGCATTTAACTTAAATTCAACGCTACAGAGTCAGGGAGAAAGAAAGGAAAGCAATTGACAGAGTATAGGAAACTCCACTCACCATTTCTCTCAGTGAGTAGATAGGCCTGTTAATGAACACAGGACTCCACAGGAGATTTAGCTGTTACACCCGTTGATTTGGTTCCCATTTATTTCATGGTGTGGAGATCTTACCATGCCGGGTGCCCTTCTAGTGTTACTTTTTCCTATAGCAGGGCCGTACCTCATCTGATGCTCAAACAAAGACAAAGCGCCGTTTCCAATGCTGGAGGGAAAACTGGCAGCATGAGGCTTGTGGGAAAGTGGATTTTATGGGCAATTTAACGGGCACTCAAGGGTCATTTTGACTAGACATAATTTTTGCCTCATGCCCTGAGTTTATAACTTGATCACCTTATAGGGTAGGGGTTCACTGTGTACCATTATTGGCACAGGGTGGCTTTAGTTTTTCTCAGAAGGAAAATCATGAAGGATCTAATATTACTATCTTTCAGTTTGAAAGAACTTAAAAATCAAGCTCTCTCAAGTTTTTGTTGTTTATTTTTTAGGGGAAGCCATCCTTATACAAAGGTCATTAACACAAACAAAACAGAATATACACATTTTGAGGAGTTATAGCTATTAAATGTATAGACCCTGAAACATAGTTTAAAATCTAAGTTGAATTTGCTGTGGTTTAGTTACCTGTGAAATGGTACAGGAAAATCTTTGCATGGAATTTGCTTACCTCTCTAGAAATGTCTATGGCAAGAAGCTGAACTCTTGAACAAAGAGCACATGCCCCCCTCCAACACACACACATACTTATTTTCTACTAAAGATTATATGATCTCAAAACTTAAACATCCTTCTGGAACATAAAACCAGAATTTCTATCCTGGCACTTTCAGCTTTGGGAGTGATGCCTAGAAAAACAAACATGCTTTCTTTAATTAGCCCTAAAGGAAAAGAAATACAACTGAAAATTAATATTGTTGGTTTAACAGTGCAACACAAAACATGGTTCATAAACCCTGAGAGAAAGCTGAATTTGTCCTATGCTTTCATCTGAATAAAAGTATAAAAATAAATAAAAGGCCAGTTGATCTGCTTTAAAAGGGATGTTGCATTTACTGTTTTTGATTAGTTTGTGTGTTTGCTCATGTTTAAACTCCTACTAGGCTGATTATTGAAAATATCATATAACCCGAGTCACATAATATTAACATGATTACTTCACTCTAGATCTGCTCCAAGACAATCAGCTCAGTCAGAGCAACTTTCCTTTCAATTGCCTTTGCTGAAAAGTTGCATAAACATCCCAGACCAGTTAATTCTTTCCATGGGCTTTAAGCCTCATTGACATGCAGATGAGAGCCTGATCAAATGACAAGCCTGGGAGCCCAGTGATGCGAAGGAGTTTACTCGCACAGAAATGATGGAGACAGTCTGCAAGCCCAGAGGAGGGCAGGGAGAGAATCCTCTCTGCTCTCATCACAGCCAACCTAGAAGAGGGTCTCTTGGAAAGGAATATTAAACTGCACTCAATTCTCACAACATCCTTCCTTGAACACAACGAAAGATGTCACAGAAAGGGAAAGGAAAAGCTAGTCTGCACCTTAAAAAAAAATGAAATACTGTACCCAGTTTTCAGAAACAGGAAGATTAATGTGAACCAAGGAAGAGCAAATGTCTACTGAGGTGGGGCCGGTCATACAAATGAATCAGCTGAAAACCTGAATTCTAAACTCGGAGGGCAGGGTCTGGCTGCACCAGGGTCTGGCTGCATCAGTCTGGTTCCTGGCGTGCATGCGCATACAAACACACACACACACACACACATATATATATAAATATATACAAGTGTGTGTGTGTGTGTGTGTGCTGTCATCAAGTAGCTGTGTAATTTGGTTAACTCACAGTCTCTCCTCAGCTACAAAGTGGTGGTTGGGTTACAGCAGTGGTTTTCACACTTGCTCACCCTCACCCCACCCCATCTTGGGCTCTCAGTCCTATTCTGGCTTTAACTACAACAGTTGTCGTTCCCCTCAAACAGCTCATAACTGTTTCAATTATTTTAAGCTTTTAGTTGAAAAGTACACAAATCATAATTGTACAACTTACTGAATTTTCACAAACTGAAGCCCCATTTCAGTCACTGCCGCCTCTCCAACCCTAGGTAACCACTATCCTAAATTCCAACACAATAGATTGGTTGGCCTTGTTAATTTTATGCAAATGGAATCGCACAGTGTATACTCCTGTGCTGAGCTTCTTTTGCTCAACATAATGTTGGGAGATTCACCCACAGTGCTGTGTGCAACTGCTGATTCCTTCTAGCTCTACTGACGCTAATAACTAACCCAGTATACAAGATAAGTTACTTTTGAAATACCCAGGGCAATAAAACTGATCATAGTAATGAACAGAACCATAAGTAGATAGAGTCTAGATGATGTCATCTTTGTCTACATGTGTATTAAAGGATTTTCCACGTCGGTGGGGTTCTGCATCCACTGGTGGTGAGTAACTGGGAGCTGGTGATGATGCAGACCTGTTCCAGATAAGGTTCCCAAGAGTCTACAGTTCTAATTGTTTAGTTACAGCTATGGCATATCAACTATGGTTAACCATATATTTATCTGAAAAGCAAGGTGATTCTGAGTAACCTATAACTCATATGCATGAAGGTAAAAGAAAATATTTGTTGAATGAATGGACTCATACCCTCTTTTCAAGGAATCCAAGGTTGTCTTCTTACATATTCTGTTACTTGCCCACAATGATCTTTCTTGGCTTGTAACTGTGAGGGTTCAAAAGCCTGATTCTTTTCACAAGGTTCATAGTAGGCAAGAAAAGGCTACCTGGAGAGAGGAAGGCATAGGCAGAGACAGAGTATGTGTAGGGCAGTGAAACGCCTCTGTATGATCAGTACTGACAGATACATGGCATTATACATTTCTCAAAACCCATAAACGGTACAACACCAAGAATGAATCCTAATGCAGACTACAGACTTTGATGATAATGATGTGTCAATGTGGGTTCCACCAAATGTAACAGATGTACCACTGTGATGGGGGGGGTGTTGATACTGGGGGATGCTATGCATGTGTGAGGGCAAGAAGTATTTGGGAAATCTCAGTAACTTCCTCTCAAGTATTTATTGATTTAATATTAATGCACTGCATATTAATATAAACAAATACTATTATTTTGAGATAAAATTTGACTTCATGGACCTCCATCATTCTAATGAAGGACAAAACTTGGAAATTAATTATTATTTTCCCTGATTTATCGTATCTGAATCTGAAAACAAAGTATGAGATTTTTTTTTCAACCGTGGAAGTTTGCTCAGTTTTGATGGTCTTGTTTCCTTGGTTTGCTAATCAACACTTACATATACAAAATCAAAGATTATTCTTTACTTCTTTGTGATTTTCCTACATAGCAAAACTTTTTTTTGTCTAAGAAGCACTTTTTTTTTTACCTTATTATATTTTTGATTATTTAAGGGGGAAAAAGGCAAAAGTTCCTCATTTATGAAAGAGCTGTTTCTTAACTGTATTATTCATTTCTGATTTTTAAGAATGTTTTCTTGTAACTTTGATTAAATAAGAAATCAAGGGTTATTTGAAAGTCATCCTTGATCCTGTCTTAGTGAAGTATCTGCATTTCCCCAAAAAAAAAACAAAAAAAAAAAAAACAGCATATAGAGGGTCTGGTCCTCTGTGTGGTTTCAGGCATCCATTGAAGGTCTTGGAATGTATACCCAATGGGTAAGGGGGGGCTAGTATAGTATCATTTCAAACAAAACTGTTTCTAGTACTTCTTTTTATCAGATGAAAGTATAAATCTCTATGATATTTCCAGTGACTCTGTGAAATCTCAAAAAATTGTTTTAAATATAAAAGACATCCTGACAATTTACTTATTTTTTTGGTATTTAGGATCTGAATTTTGGAAGGTAAGATTCAAAAATTTTTCTGGGAGCCCAGCTGGGGGTGGCTCAGCATTAAGTGTCAACCTAGGATCCAGTTGATCAGGGTTCGATTCCCGGGTTGCGGGCTCGATCCCCAGTCGGGGGCATGCAGGAGGCAGCTGACCAATGACTCATCATTGATGTTTCTATCTCTCTCTCTCTCCCCCTCTCCTTTCCTCTCTCTGAAATCAATAAAGATATATTTTAAAAAATATATTTACTCTTCTGGAAATTAACTCTAAATGTGTATGATGGGGGAGAGGAGGATAAATATGTAAATAAATAAAGAAGATGGTCACAGATTGTGACAAGTTTTAGGATGGAGATGACAGAAGAGGGAGAGGGAAAGAGAGAGAAAGATTTGTTGTTCCACTAATTTATGCATTCATTGGTTGATTCTTGTATGTGCCCTGATCTGGAATTCAACCCTCAACCTTGGTGTATCTGGATAGTGCTCCAACCAACTGAGCTACCCGGCAAGGGCAAATCTATAAATACTTTTTAAAAGCTATCCAAAATTTTAAAGAGGTTAAAAAACATTTTTTTAAAAACCTCCAAGAACATCTTTTTGTATTGAGCAATTATTTTGCCATTCCTACACAGAACCATAAAGAAAGGTTTCTAATGCTTATGGTACACAGGCTGTTGCAAATGAAAAAAAAAAAAAATCACTGGAATCCCATATTTGCAATTTGTCCTTCAGTAAGAGAAGTAGAAAATGCAATACCAGAGAAGACAACATAGCCACACAAAAAAGATGGATTTTAACCCTATTAATGAGAGCTCAATAGAAATGTTAATAATTTAAAAGAAGCTAGTGCATTTGTGTACATTTTTTAAAAGAAGGTTTATTAAAAACATATAGCTAAAAAAAATCACTGGAAACTTTGTAAAGATCTTTGAGATTTTTACGCAAGTCATGACGTAATCTTTGATGACAATGCAGAACTGATATACAAGGAACTCAATTTTTCTGGGACCATTTGGGTGAAATCTAATGAGAGGAACAGATACAAAAAGATAATCAGTGACTTTCACTGAAAATATGACACGTTACCAATTCAACACATTTGTGAAAACTTCATTGACAAACAATGAGCATCCAAGATTCTGAAAATCGCACTCTGCCTGTGGTTCATAAGCCTCGCTGCTTCCAACACAGCTATTAGATGAATCAGACATGGCCTGCCTCCTGAAGGATATCAGTGAGTGAGGTCACAGTATCATGCTTTTTGGGAAACAAGAGACCTTCATCACTAACAATCCTTCCCTCTGAGCAAGGCAATCATCTGATCTTCTGGTACACAGCTGACATATTTTATACAAGCTCTTTTGGTTCAGGTTAGGGTTGGCCAGATTTCCTCAACAGCCAGCCTTCCCCGATGAGGTCAGTACAAACATCCCAGTTACAGCTGGGTCCCGACACAGAGAGAAGATGATGCATGCTGCTGATTACTGCCCTTTGTTCAGGCCTGTCGAGTCCTAAGGACATTCAACGAAAAAATAAAGAATTGCTTACTGGTGTGCTAAGTACACAACCACTACAGAAGAAATAATGTGTCTTTAATCAATTCACATTCTTAATTTCCCTCTGGCATTAAAAAATATACCTATTAACTGGGGAAAAGAAGATGTAAAATGAAGAGACCAGATACCACAAAACAATTTAGACAGGGTAACAAAAACATGAAAAAGAGGAGCACTTTTATATCCAAGAGAACACAAAGTAAATATGCTGAGTCGACAGAAAAATGTTGGAGCTATAGCAGAGACAGAATAAAATAAGATCTGGGTTACAGCAACCCATGTGCTAGACACATAGTTAATGTTTCCAACAAAGCTCTTTAGGATTAGGGAAAGAAAACAGCACTCAAAACTGTAAGCAAGAATAAATACAAGAATCTTAGCCATTACATGGTCTTTGGTATCTGGCTTTTCTTAAGCCTCAAAAAATCCCCTAGTACCACTCCCACCCATTTTCCTCACTTCCCCGTGAACACCGTGACCTCATCTTGTATATTCTTTTCATTCCATCTTCCATCTAGGACGCACCTTTTTGTCAGGCTGTGCCAGGAAGCAGCCTGAGAGAGGTTTGGGGGCCAGTCTAATGACCCCGTCATGCACATCATGTGACCCCCAGGCTTCATTGCACACATAAGCACAAAGAAAACCGAAAATAACATGGTCGATGACCAAAAACCCTTGTAATTAAGGTTGGTCAGTGATGAGCTATGAGTCAGAGTCTGAGCTAAAATACAGAAAGGCAATTTATAAAATTTTCCTAGTAATCAACAATGATTCAGGCAAAACTCTTTAATCCTTATACACTGTGAGTTATTATTCTTTGTACATGAAAGAAATGCACAAATCTAAATTACAATAGCTATTTACTGTTTACTGAAAAAAAAATAATATTTTTTAAACTGTCATCCCAATTAAAAAATAATCATTCCTTTAGTTGAAACTAGTTCTGGGAAACTGAATTAAGAAAAAAGAAGAAATTATCTATATTTGAAAGGAACTTAAACAACTACATCTGATATCTCTTCCCTCTAGAAGATAAAGATCAACAATCTTATCTATGAATTTACAAGTCTTTTCGGCTAGGATGGACCCCTGAATTCAGATATTGCCATGCATAACTTATTTCAAATGTAGAAACATGATATGACCAAGAAAATGCAACTCTTGAAATAAATCTACAGAGTAAACTTTTATTACAGTTGAAAGAAACTTTGGGATTCTCCCCACCATTATTTCCTAACTCAGTAAGAACATATTGAGTGTCTATCTAGCATGAGCAAATTATAATATCCAGGTAGGGAGGAATACCACACAGTTGCTCTTTCTAAAGAAAACTCAGCTGACGGGGGAGCAAAGGGCTGTGGAAGTCGGGGGGTGGTCTACAAGCTGGCGGGAAGGGCTGTGATAGGAGGTCCAGCAGCAAGCCCCAGGGAGGGCAACGCTCGGTCCGAAGCACAGGGCCAGGGCCGCACGGCGGGCTGGGGAAATGAAGCGCACACTCGTGTGGCCAGCGCAGGGTGCCCAGGGGATGGGCCGCAGAGGAGGGCAGAAGAGCGAGGCGTGGTGAGGCCCCGCCGGCCAGGTCCTCGGCCTCTCAGGAACATAAATAGGTCTGTGATGTTTTCTCTAAAGAGAAAAATCAGTAAAAAACAAACAAACAAAAAACAGAAGAGGAAGGAGACGTACAGAAATGAGTTGTCTTGCTTAAGAATAATCTTTTGTCACTAAAGACCTAACATGCTATCATTATTTTTTCTAATTTGACTTATATAAGGGAAAACCTTAGATATTTTCAATACATATGAGTAGGAGAAAAATCTTATCTATTTTCATTTCTTTGGTTGTAAAGCTAATTGTTGGAAGCTTTAATACCTTTTTGATGTATTATCAGTAGTAATGACTAGAACCTCGTGGGAAGCTTCAAAAATAGTTCAGCCTCTATGCCTCAGAGATTCTGATTTAATTGTTCTGGGAATGGGATGTGGGCATCAGTATTTTTAAAGATTCCTCAGGTATTTTTTTAAGTGTGACCAGATTTGAGAATTACTGTGCTAAATTAATATTATAAGAAGAGACAAACAAATAATTTGGGTTTTAAAGGGAAGAACAAACCATAGCTGGGTGGCTCAGTTGGTTGGAGCATCATCCCACACACCAAAAAGTTGTGGGTTCAATTCCTGGTGAGGGTACATGCTTAGACTGTTGGTTCGATTCCCGGTAGGGGAGTGTATGGGAGGCAACCTCACTCTCTCTCCCCCTCCCTTCTTCTCTCTAAAAATCAATTAAAAAAGCATATCCTTGAGTGAAGATTAAAATAAATAAATACATAAATAAAAAATAAATAAATGGAAGAAAAAGCAATGCATATTCTATTAATAATTACTGGTAATTGATAACTGAGGGTGGTGCTTTATTTAGGAGGTTTTCATTATCAAAGAAAACTTGGTAAGAGGAAAAAGCCAATCCACATTTTTTTTTTTTTAAGAGAGAAGGGGAGAGATAGAAACATCAATGATGAGAGTCATTGATCTGCTGGCTCCTGCACATCCCCTGCTGGGGGATCAGGCCCACAACCCGGGCATGTGCCCTGACCAGGAACTGAACCTCTATCTCCTGGCTCCCAGGTCGAAGCTCAACCGCTGAGCCACGCCCGGCCAGGCCCAACCCACATTTTAATAGAGGTAGTAAGAAATATCACGTGGGTTATTATCTTAAATAAGTTCCTTAAAATTCACATAAGGAACAAACTATCATTGTGACTGTGAACTGAAATAAAGATTGAATCAAGAGTTGATTTGGGGGGGGTAATTTTTCTGACAAAATTATACAACATTAGAGCTATTATTGCAAAAAATACTGAAAATCCTCATTTTTCCGCAAGAGTTTCTCTCATCCTTTGACTCTGGAACAGTTCTCATCTGAAACATCTCCTTGCGCCCCTACCCATTTGGTCTCTTATTTTAAACTGTTTATTGGTCTAATGCTGCTGTGTCCTCATTTATCATGGTTTTATAATTCATTCGGACAATTTTCCATCATCGACTTCTGTGAATTAAAGATTTCTTGCAGTTTGCTTTGTTATATGAATTGTATGTGCATTATATTTCTAGCATTGTATATGTTGGTATTAAATTGTTTAAGCATCTTATAATCGGCCCTAAACCTATCAATAGAAACATTAACTTAATGTGGTTTTAGAAGGCTGCTTTTATAATTAGTCATTTCATCAGTGAATATTTTCCTCTTCTGACAGCTCACCTTGTAACTAAACTGGGAGGACTCAAATGATGGGGGGTCTTGTTACCACACCACTTATTCAAGAACATCAGGCAACGAGCAGCATTAATTCTCTAGACCACAATGTCCAGAACGTGAAAGCTAGGTTTCTATATCTGGTAAGAAACAAAATATCTATAATTTTGTTTGCTCATAACATGCTTGGTAATTCTCAATACGTAAAGGCTGAGAAAAGAGGGGAAATAGGAAGAGAAATACTTGTATTTATTTTTTTAATAAAAAAAAGCATTAGAGCAAAAATCAGGATGAATGTTCCCCAAATTCAACTTTTCCTCCCTCAAAGAAGTTCACAGTTATATTTTAGGTGAAAAAGCATCAGATACTTCTTTTAACAATATTCTACAAGTAAGACAAACAGAACTGCTTAAATACGCAAAGGGGTGCACATTATTCCAAGGTGCCATTTCGAAAGCTTTATTTTAGTTAAAAATGTAAAGCATTTCTAGGCCTGGCCAGTGAGGCATGAAAAGGTTGCTGGTTGGACTTCGAGTCAGGGCACATGCCCAGGTTGCAGCTCCATCCCCGGCAGGGGGCATGCAGGAGTCAGTGGATCGATGTTATGCTCTCACATGGATGTTTCTCTCTCTCCCTCTCCCTTCCTCTCTCTCTGTAAATCAATACAAAAATGTAAAGCATTTCTAGAAATTGAGAAATTATAAGGGAGACAAAGGAAAATTGATATTTAATTTTTTTTCAAATTGAGGGTATCTACACATATGTGAAAGTATCAAGAACTCTCAAATTATCTGCAGAAACAGAACATATTTTTGTGTGGCTATGCTTATGATTTGAGCGTGGGCTACACATGTGCCCATGCGCGCGCACACACACACACACACACACACACACCCCCTATTGTTATCTTTGTAGCCTGCCTCAAGCAAAAAAAAAACAAACTCATTCCCTAAAGCGCTCCTACAAGCAGTCAAAGCAAGCAGAGCTGGTAAACAGATGTTCCTTGCGGTACAGATGCTGTGCTAGCCACTTTATCTCAGCAAGCTTTGAAAAGCATTTCTCACACAGACCTTCCAGAAAGCTGTAATATATTATGGATGACAAAAAATTCATAGTCTACCTATTCAAATAATTTGTGGATAAAATGAAGAACGTTAAATAACACTGGCTTCTTGAAGGGTCTATTGAAGGACATGTTTTTTGCTCCAGCAACATTAAAACATTGAGTTATCTCTAATCTCATGATAAAAATGAGCTCACTCACATCTGGGAATCATTCCTGGAAAACCTGTCTCTAACTCTGCTCTAATTATGTGGCACTATAGTTAATATGATTGAAAAAGCCATACACAATCCATTGACAACTGCTTTCATTATATCCATATCATTAGTTTCTATTACAAGTCGGCAGTTCAAATATCTCAGTAGTCAATACAATTATTACTTTCTATATGGCTACTAAAAGGCTTTAAAATTGATTGCTCAGCTTAACACTACTAGGAACTGGACACGTCAAAATAGATCATACAGATCATTTCAACCCTACTTTCATTTACCCAAAATTCAATAAGTTAGAGAAGACTGTGCAAGTCCTATTACTCAATGATTGCAAGGAGAATGTGTTTTTAGGTGTGTATTCAGCTGTCCCAGAGAGTATCACTAATAATGTTACAGCTCTAAAACTCTATCAATCCATGAATCTATGCTTTGCAGGCGATAGGTCATAATTGAATTTATTGGTCAGATTGCCTTCTACTTGAATGAAAAGAGGAAGCTTGATTTCAGCTTTGGAAAAATCATCAGCTATCTGAGACAAGCTCTATTCCCTCATCTCTAACAGGGGAATCCTATTTTTAACCTCTTTTAGCGATGTTAATGTACTTAGAAAATATAAATCCACATAGAACAAATCATGGAATAAGTGAAATACACGTTTGATTTTTTAAAAAGGTCTCTGAGAGGATGAATTCTAAAGAACCACAAAAACGTTATGAGCCAAACCATGCCGTCCTGTTGAGTATCCAAAAGTCACAGGAGCATGATTTTCTTCAGTCTCTAACATGCCAGAAAGATGTGTGGCTCTGGGCTGTACTGCACCATCTCAAGGAAGAAAATCATTAGAAGGCATGTGTTCCTGGAGGGTAGGAAAAGATCATAGCATCTTTGTACCCATATTACCTCCTTGTACAATGTTCTGCTCCTAACACAAACTTAATACATCAACTGATTGAACGTATTTCTAAAATGTTCTATCAGACAGAATTTCAGGGAATGGCAGCCCTCTACTCTTTTCTCTCTTTGTTCCTGGTCACCTCCACTCATCCCATCATCATTATGAAACTATACAAAAAATCCTGGATCCAGGTGTTGACCAATGTTATGGTCCACAAAGGATAAGATGTGGTCATATGACACCATAAACAGAAGGTGAGACTAACACTGAACAGAGGTCACCGTAGCCAGGACTCAGTCTAGGATCTACCACTAACATGATGGGTGAGACTGGTGACTCAACTGCTCTCCAAGCCACAGCAAATAAAGGAATAGGAGAGAATGTTTACTTCAGTTCTTCCAGTTTGGTAACAAATCTATAATAAACAGGTGCTGCCTTGCACTTTTCAGTTATTTTTTTTTAATTTTAATATGTTTTCATTGATTTCAGAGAGAGAAAGGGAGAGGGAGAGACAGAAACATCAATGATGAGAGAGTTGTCATTGATCTGCTGCTTCCTGCACACCCCCTACTGGGGGTGGAGCCCAAAACCCGGGCATGTGCCCTGACCGGGAATCCAACCACGATCTCCCGGTTCCCAGGTCGAGCTCAACCACTGAGCCACACCGGAAGGGTTTTTCAGTTATATTTTTATGTATATCTCATAAGGCAGATATGGGGAAAGGAGGAAAAAAACCCCAAGTCCAGTATTCTTATTAATTATATTGACCCTACATTTAAAAGTAAGAAACATTATGTTCTTTGAAATAGTTAATAGGCATTATAATTAAGAAACAAATGAGAGCACTCTAATTATCCAACAGCAATAAATTTGATATTAACATTTTTTGAAAGATAAATTGTCATAGCCCTTTTTCTCAGTGATACCAGTGAATACTGGCACCTGCCCATGGCCAGGATGGTAATTCTTGTCATTTAAAATTTCATTGGTGTTCAGTACACAGCCTGCAAGGGCTGCATTCTTCACCTTGCCACTACTTATGTCCATAATTTTTCAAGACCAAAACACATTTGGTGGAACATATATTTGCTAAGCTTACAGCATATTAGCTCATTCATTTCTGGGCCCTATAAATAAGCCAAGGGTTTTGTGTCCCATCTTTACAACGAAATGTACATTTCCTATTAAAGATGACTACTTCAACTCAACAGTGTAATACCACTTAAAAATACCTGCAATTGATTAAGTTTAGGGAGCTGAAAAACTGAGTACAAAACAAGTAAATTTTTGAAAATATAAAATAAAAATTTTAAACTTGCAATGAATAAATTATTTGCTTAAAATCCCAAACTTCAGTTGTTAGCTCTGAAAGTACAGAACAATCATTTGAAGGAGTACTGGGCTTGTCCTTCCATACCTTCCAGTGGAACCATCGAATGACAACCTTTTGCTTTCCTGACACGTTTTCAATTAATGCTTTTGTAAGAAGTGTTGGTATCTTCCTATTGCTTTCTTACTTCAGGCATCATCTGGGCTTTCTCTCATTTCTTTATAGCTCAAAGCTTTCTCTCATCTGAAGCCACTGTTTGCTTGACATGAAAAATAGATTCTAGTAAAACTAATTACATCGGATGAGGGGAAAACCTAAATCTCAATTATGGAATCATTACTACTCAAACCATTAGGTAGAATCATCATACTTGGAGCTGTGCTTCGTAAGACAATTTATTTTAAGCTACATTTGCGATCTTTAATATCCTCACTCTCTACCTTTTTATAGCAAGTGTCTCTAACTAATCGACTCATTTAGTCAACAATTATTCATGAATTACAAATGATGTGCCAGGCATTGATCTATGCTCTGGGTTTATAGTACTGAATAAAACACCAATTTCCTCTGTCTCGTAGCGTTCGTTTGGAGGAGAAAGAAGATAATGCGCAGTTAAATGTATAACTTCAGGTTGAAAAGGGGGCTGGGAGGATTAACAGAGCAGGGTGACAGTCACAAGGTTACGCTATTGTTGAATAGAGTGCTTGTGGAAGACCTGGTAAGATAACACCTGGGCGGATGTGTCTGAAAAGAACAGAAAAACAAACCCATCTTGGCCTTAGGCTTCAGCCCTATTCCCCACCTTAGCTTCAGCATCAACAGAGCTAATGTTTTGTTCCCTCCTAGCTGTGGTTTCTCATTTGGAGAATCAAAAAACAATGTTGAGACCATGGGTGATTTTGCCCCTAAGAGATATTGGGCAATATCTGGACATTTCCCTTTTTTTCTTTTTCTAAATTGTTGACAGTATTACAGATGTCTCCCCCCCCCCCCCATTTGCCCTTCTCCACCCATCCCTGCCCCATCCCAAGCCTTCACCACACTATTGTCTGTGTGCATATAAATTCTTTGGTTATTCTCTCCCAATCCCCCTCACCCTTCTCCCCTCTGAAATTGTCACAACTGGGAGGAGGCTGCAACTTGCATGATGCTAAATATCCTACAATGCACAGGGGCAGCCCTCACAACAACAAATTATCTGGCCCAAGATGTCAGTAGAACAAGGTTAGAAAGAAACCCTGCCACAGAGGGTGAATGCGGCATGCCTGGCCTCCCCTAAACCCCCAATGCCTACCTAAGAGAAAACAAACAATGGCATAAAACCCTTTACAAATAACTATGCAGAGCTTATTTTTTAGAAGTCTCACTGATTCATTAAAGCAAGATATCCTAATATTTTATTACTTCAGATTAAATAACTGATTACATACATTTGCTCTTTCAAATATCCTGCAATTAAAATTTGCACTAACTTCAACAGTCCTCAGTTCAAATTATTGAATTAGAATGCATTCCTACACTAACGAGGAGTTTGTATCTGAATGAAAGATTTCAGACAGTGACAACTGTTAGGAGGAGAGAGAGAAGGGAGAACATGAGAAAACTAGTTGACTGCTGGAGTTTAGTTCCCTATGCAAATATTTAGCTATACACAACTAAGAAGCATGCAGAAAATAGCACTTGGTTAATTTAGTTTGAGAGCTAAGCACCTAAGTAGTTTTCAACATTAACATCGTCAGTTCTTATTGTGTCATTGAAAAATCTGGTTGGTATTAAGGACTTCTATAATTTTAACTCGTGAACAGATTTGCGAAAACTATTTTAAGATACCATCTGTCATGACATCTCTTCCAATACAAGTGTAATCACAAGTCGAAGAGGAAAGGAAGAAAAAGACATTCTATTTTGTTTCTTACTTAAGGCAAACACGGAGATAGAGTTTCACATATCAATTGCAAAAATCCCTTATACACCATCTAAGAGCAATATATCTTTAAACATTCTGCCACCGGGAAAAGAGCAATGCCTGCTTATCACACTGTCACGTGAAAACCAGTGACAGACTGCAGAAGCTAACATTGTGGAATGCATTGTACGTACATACTGGTGAGTGAATGAGACAGCTGGGAGGACACACGGCCAAGTTAAGGGCATGAGCTTTGGAGCCAAGGTTGAGCCCTTTTACCACCAATTACCTGAAGAATAGCCATGGGCAAGTTCCTTAAGCTCTCCATAAGCCCTGGTTTCTTTATCTGGGGATAATGATCATCAACATTCTGCCTAGGACTGTCATGAGGATTAAACAAGGCGACACCGAGAGTCCCTGCACTTCACCAGGCATTCCATAAGGATTCAATAGGGACTGACAGCTATTAGTGACGCAATTAGCTGCATGTGGAGTGAAATGATTCTGCCTTTTCTTCACATCGAAATTCATCCCCAACGATCTGAATTGTGGTAAGAGACCTCAGCTCTTTGCTTGCCAAACAAAGGGCCCTGAAAGCCTACAGTTGTCGCCCCTGTGGACGTCACCTGAGGACCTGTGCACTGGGAGCAGTGACTCCCTCTGGGAGGAAATGGATCAGTGCTGGTTCGGTTCTTCCATTCCCCAAACCACCCTGCTCAGTCTTCTCTGCTCTTTGACCCAAGTACTTGGGTAAAACACAACAGTGGATAGATCACTGAGGAGAAGAAAGAGGTAGAAGAAAGGAAACACTAAAAAAATTATAACGTTGAGTACATTAATATCGATGGCCGATGATGGACAACCTGATCAGAGTGACAGCATGCAGCTGATGGGCAACCAGAGTGAAAATCCAAAGCATCCCGTGTGTACATCCACAGAACTGTCAGTTCCACTCTCGTAGAGAAAGGGGTGGCTTGAAGACAAAAAGTATACTTATTTAAATTCACGAGAAAAGCTGTTTTAAAGTTTATGTTATACTTCTTTAACTTTTGATTCTATGACATAATCAAGGAGTGAGTATATGAGAAACAAGGGGCTTTTCGAAGCAGCTAAATGCAGGACAGGGTATTGTTTATTAAGTGCTGGGTATTCCCACCATACCCCAAAGGATCTCCTTCTACTGAACATTTCCAAGGTACTAGGGGTGGATTCCAGATTGTGGAGCCTGTCCAAAGACAATCGAGTTTCCTACGGAACCCCAAGAAATGAAGGCTCTTACTGATCGTCTGAGGAGGTACTGGAGGGACCACAGTTTTAAACAGTGGCATAAGGCATAAACCATCTTATTATTTTCCAAGTAAAAGTGCAAAATAAACTGGTGGTTTGCTGCACTTGTCTGAATTGAGGCAGTTAATTTAAAACCTGGGACTGGGTTCATTAAAAGATTAAATTGGAGTCTTTGAATGGCTTGCCTTTTTAATATACTGAACAGCTGATAGGCTTACCAAGCTGGGAAATTATTTCTTTTAGTAAAGGTACCATAAAACTATACAAAATGAACATTGCTATGAATAATGTTGATTTTTATGTTGCAGAGTATGTGTTTCCAATTTTTATGTATTAGCTAGAAAATACTGATGACTAAAGTAGCCAATTCATTTAACTGACCACAGTGCATTATCCTGACAACTGAGAACAACTTAAGTTTCAAAATCATCAGGAGGCCAGGGAACTGAGACTGCTCAACCTGTAAGCCCTGTGTACTTCTCTTTCAACACTTTAAAAATGTACCTGCCAGTTTTAAGAGAGACAAGGTGCTGATTATCCTCGCTTGTTAGCCAAGACATGAAGTAGAAATTTCTGGCACTAGAGATTCTAACTCTAAATATAGGTTTTCCTATGGTAAAGCAGGCTCCTGGAATTAGAAGAAAGGGAGGGGTGGCGAACCAAAAATGCATTAAAAAACATTTTTCTTCCCTCTTAGTCCATGATCACTTGATTCAATTTATGAATGCCTAATCTCTGTTTAAGTTTAAATCCTAAGGTACTAAAGCTAATTTATGAAAGCTCTCATGTAAGCAGCCTGAAAATCAGCTTAATAAACAGGTATTACTCACCATCAGCAAGTACCTAATAAATTTGTCGAGACACAGGTGAAAAGGTAGTAAAATTTACTTTAAAATTTCCAAGGACTTGTAGGATCATGTGCTTCTTTGCAGTCATGAAATATAAGTGTTCACATAATTTAATAAAATGAGTTCCTGACATGATTGTGTATGTTTGTAGGACAAAATAATACTAAATATTAAGGATATTTTGCACAATTTTTTACTAAGCTGAGAACTTTAAGGGCAGATCAACTTTCTAAATTATTTTCATGGCTGCTGTAAGTATATTGAAAAATACTCCTTTGTTTCCAGGTGTCAACAGTTCTCATCAGTCTTTGACCTGGTGATTCTTAGTATTTTTGATGAAGGAAAGGAACCAAAGCTTCCCTGGTGCAGGAAGGGAGGGGTTTGTGTTGGAAAAAACTGGAATGTTTCATCACTCCCTTCTACATACCCCCATCCTCACCCCCCACTTACTTCTTAATACCAGGCATCTTAGCATAAATGAGGGGAACTGTGATGGTTCTCTGTAGTCGCATGTACAACAAGGGAACATGACTACAGAGTACTGTTTACATTTGGCCCCCAAGTATTTAAAATAACTCAATTGCATCCTGACCCCTCCTCACTCATCACATGTTGGAGAAGCACAGCAGAATTCCCATGTTCTCCACTGAGAAATCAACACATGCAAAAATACCTCAGGTGCAACCGGGAAAAGAATCTCCCCAGTTTCCAATTCTAAGTAGGCTTTATACAGTGTCTTTTTCTAAACTGCTTGTAAGGGCAATTTATGAGCTCCTGATTTCTATAACATATTGTGCTCTTAAAAAGAAAAGAGGTAATAGTAGTTTGGCTCCTTGTTGGCATTCCATTTTTTATAGATTATTATATTGTCTTCAAGCTGGGTTGAGTCTGAAATTAATATAATTAACCTCCTGCTCAGCTACAAGCATCTATTTTCCATTCTCATTCATCTTTTTTCTCTGCCCCTGCAGACAGACTTGGAAAGGAAAGAAACCTATGTTCAGTGGGCTAACATTCATTGTTAGTTCCCAGACTTCTGTTCTAGGAGCCAGTATCAGTCGAACGTGAAAACAACTTGAGAAATCACAAGAGACCCTTCACCGCCAACCGGCTTGCTTTCCATAAATAGCACTTACACTTTCTGTTAAAAATGTTATAAAAACATATCAAGGATATCAGACAGACAAATGATCAGATAAAAGCTGGCCACAAAGGCTGGAATCAAGACAGGAAATCTCATAGTGAGAGACAAGTGGGAAAGAGGAAATTCGGTATCCAATTTTGAAGCAATCAATAATAAAACACAATATTCCAAATGAAACAGGATTCCAACTCCCCCGCCTCCTCTTGGCTAAAAGTACATATACATGGTTTAAACAAGAAAACTGGAGGGTCCACCGTATTTTTCACACTCGAAGAAGAAAATTTAAACTTACCGAAGTTGGTTTTGACTTTATTCTGAAGCTTCTATTAAGATCATTAGTTTCCCACTCAAACTATATTGACAACCCAGGTACGTAAAATGGAAGACAACCCAGGACTCCAGTTTCCCATGACTCAGAGGGGAACGTGAACACTGGAGGCCTTTGGGCCACATGCAGCACACATGAGGGACTGATTTGGCCCACTCGGTGTTCTAAAAATAAGGAATTTTACAAAAACATTCGTATTTCTGTCCTCCCTTGAAAATCAGATGTGGAGAAAGTGGCACTGCCTTCCCACATGATCACAAACCCAGCTGTGCCCTTCACACCAGACCTACCCATTCGCTTTGCCAGCTTCCACACTCCCGCCGTCCAACAGCCAAGTCCCTGCTGGTGTCCAAGCGCTTCCTGCCTCTGCGCTGATGACTTTAGGGTCCCTGCCCTGGAGGCAGAGGTGCGTGTGAATCCTGCTATAAACTCTTATGTTTAGCCCATAAAGAGGTTTTAGGAAATGAGCACTCCCTTGAAGACTTGGGCCAACAGACTCAAATAACACACAAAACCTCATTCAAATACTACGGGGATCTAAAATAACGTTGAAACCTGAAAGTCTTTATTAAACCACTGTACATTTATGAGTTCTCAAGATATGATATTAGGACTTGATTTCTGACTTCACTGAAGAGAAAAGAAAGAAGTCGAAGGCATCTTTAATTTCATTCTCGTTCAGAAACTGTTAGAGTTGTCAGTGTCAGCATAACTTAATGTATGTGGGTATAGAAATGGTATTACTGTAGTCCTGTGACCATTTTAATACCCAGAACAATAACAATAAATGCTTAGCTGGTCTTGACTATAGTGTGAGTAGTATGATCCGGCTTACAGACATTTACATGAACACTGATAAATTTTGCATGTGTACTTTTAAGCTGACCTGCTAATGAACACACACACATGCATATGTGTTCATGATGCATTAATATCTTTATATGTTTATATAATGATATCCTTATTTCTACATTTCAGCAAGCAAACATATTGTCATCTGTTTTTAATACTAAAGTTCCAAATAATTTATAATGCAGTTACACAATATATATGGGACACTGAATCAATCACGCAAGAATATCTGTCCCACCCAACTGTTCTCAAAATCCTCCATTAAATGAACACTGAGCTAAAACCAAAGGCAAATGAATAAAGTAATAGTTGCTTGAGAAAAGGCATAAAATACTTCAGGCTGAGATTGTCATTTACTTCATTATATCAAAGAATATATGTGACTACAAATACTATACTGACTCTCCTCATTCCTTTATTTTTATTTTTTTACTGCAGAAGATAAAATATTATATGAAAATCTGACAAACACCTTAAAATTCTCCTGGATTATCTGACCCAAGTAGTACTCTATTAAAATGAGCAAAGGAACAAGAGAACCTTGTCTACTTCAGTTGTGCTGTCAACAACCAGAGGAAGTCAACACTCACAGAGCAATGCAAGCATTGTGTCATTTGTAACCTGACTCAACGCGGGGATCAGTGGACCATGTTCTCGCAGACTACAGAATACACTGTAGCTCAGGCATTCTAATCAAATGGGAAGCCCACGGGAAGTTATTCTAATCTAAATGAGGTGTACATTCATTTCAAATGTCACATACTTCAAATGTATATACTTATATTTTTCCTAATAGCCACTCAAATGATTTCTTTCTACTGGTTCCAGAATCTGCTCATAATAAATAAGGTGATTACAATGGAGGGTCATTCAAAGGCTAGTTTGTTTCTGTACTTAATACACATACATATACACACATTTTTCTTTCCCCATGTTAATCCCACTAAAGGGGGACTCAAGCATGGGATTCGGAAACAGCTTCACCTCTGGCTCCTACCACATTTTAGCATCATGAATTTCCATTACCTTCCAAATCATCTATTAAATGGGGGCAAGAGGTATAGGACAGAAGTCATCCCAGAATGGACCTGTCTTCATAGGTCGCTGGGTCACTGTCATCAGCACTACAGTCCTGCTAAAGTGGGGGGTGGGGGTGGGGGGAAGACTTGCCTTTTACATATAGAAGTTGTGGCATGAATCACACGCAATACACATTCAGTTTAAAGTCAAATTTCTGAGTTTTTTAAGGACAAAAAGCTGGACAAGGAAACATTGTTAAAACGAGGGTGAAAAGTTTCCTATTAAAACAGAAAATCTCTGGCTAAAGTTCAAGGATTAGAACCAACACGACAGTATAGGACCAAGAAAAAGAACTTTGATTTGGGCAGACATGGCTTAGAGTCATGACTACACCACTAAGTAGCTGTGTGATCTTGGACAAGTCACTTAACCTCTCTGAGTCTGTTTACCAGTAGAATCAGGACAACAGTATCTCCCTCACAGGGGCGTTACACAGATTAAATAATATGTTAAGTTCCTGACATTAAGGCTAATACAGGGGCTCAATTTATTTATCTATTATTAGTCAACTCATTTTATCTATTACACAAACATATATTCTCTTGATAACCAGTACGTAACTAAATATATGACCTCTTCCTCTTTTCTATACAAAAAAGGCTTGCTCAGGTAGCAAAATTTCCTTCAGTTTTATTTCCTTTGTACAAACGAGACTACTGTGATAACTCTATACAGTATAACTCAAATGTCCACAATAAAATGTAGATTTTTTTATTATTTCCATTTTTTCTTAAAATTTCAAAATATTTTAGTCAGTTACTATAGAAGGTACTGTTGTGTGTTACCCAGATTCCCTTTCAAGACCAAACGACTTATTCCCCCGGCTGCTGGGAAGGAAAGCCTTTAGCTGTCAGCCTTCTCTGGGAATTGCCCTTGGCTAGACAGAGCCTGCAGGGGCCTGCTGTATCCAATGACAGCTGGCATGGCCTTGCTCGGGCCAGGCCCCCGGCCCCAACTCGGGACACTGCTGAAGAACCCCCACTACAGGTGGCTGAGGCCTTTGGCGAGACTGAATCAGAGCCCAACTTCTCCTTCTGCCCATTATCTGCTTCCTTCTCCTTCCACAGGTGTTGACCCCAAGGAAACTCTCTAATTTCCTCCAGACTGTTTCCTAGGGAACCTGATGTACAACAAAAACCATCAGGAACCTCATGTATAACAGTCTCATAAAACCATCTGCCCAAACTCAGTATACTTTAAAGGTTACCAGGGTCAGGCTTCCTGTACTGTCATAACTGAAACACGTTTTATTCTTCGTAAGAGCTGCGGTATCTGCTTTCTCTACAACTACAAATGGGCACTTTTGATTGAGGAAGATGAGAGGAAAAAAGATTAATTAAGCCATATGATTAGTTTCACCGATTTAATCAGGGAATTGATTGGTTAATCGAATTAAGCAGTTATTTTGACACTGTAGAGACAATCCCTCAGATATGGCATCTGTAGTAGCCTGTCTTTTGGGTCCTTGGCAATCATTCAACTCAAACTTCTCTATAAAACTGTTTTCTCCCTTAACAACTATATTCCACTAAAGATGAATGCTAAAACATTAGGTTTGTTTCTATTTAAAATAAGATCATACAATACCTTCATTGTCAATAAAAAAGAAACGGAAAAATTCTTGAAAATGTGTATTTATGTTGCCTAGAAGTCTTCCTCCCACCTTTTCAACTATGTTAGTTGTTGAAAGTGAAGGCGCTTTGTCAAATGCATTTAAAAGTATCTCCCAGACAAATCTACACTGATTTAATAATATCTCTGGCAATTCAGTAACATTTCCTGAAAACTGCAGTAACTATGTCCATACCTATAGATCAGTATCACTTTTGTCCAAGAGGCATAAATTGAAGGAATCATTCACAAATTACTGAACGCTTACCCAAAATCAGTGGTTTATTCATTTGTTTAGTGGTAACAATAAAATATTTCATATGCTATTTAATCTAGGACCTCTGTAAAGTTGCACAGTATCTGATATGATATTTTTCTATTGCAGAATAAAACTTTTAAAAGAAACAATTTTTCTAATCTGAATACGAAGTTCCTAGATGAGGCTTTGCTATTATTTTTCTCTAATCCACTGTGTTTTCCCTCACTCAGTTTCACTACCTGATGTCCACGGACATGAACCTATGTGCCCTCTTCTACTCCTCACCTCTCTGCTGTAACTGTCTTGAGTATGAATTAAGTCAGATGTTGACCCTGAACAAGTCCTGACTGCCAACTCACTCTTTCATACAATAAACTCTCACAAATTATCTTAATTTGTCACCCATGTCTGAGAGAGACAATATAGTGTCATGATCAAGAGCGTAGGCTTGGATATGAGGTTCCCAGGTTCAAATCCCAGCTGGGCCTCTTGTTAGCTGTGTGACTTGGGCAAGTCACTTTAACACTTCTATGCTTCGTTTTCCCCCCATCTGTATAGGGGAGATGTTAATCATTCTTACTTCACTGGGTTGCTGCAAAGATTCAATCAGCGGACATATGAAAAGCAGTTAGGACAGTGCCTGCACATGGTATGTTTGTGTTTGCTATAACTAGGTTGCCATTCTATGTTCACTTTCTTTGAGTTCCTCTTCTTATAACCTCTCTGGAGAATGCTAGCCCACTATGGCATCCTCTCACATTGCTACCTGACCCATCCTCTTGATTAACTTCTCTCTTCTTTACAAAGCTCAGTTTCCATATGGATCTGCTTTCTCGTGGCCACCACATCCTTCACATCCACCATAGCATATATTCCATTGCCCCATTATTTCTGAATCATTGTCATCTGTCTCCAAATATATCAGCCCACTGTGGCCTATGATAAAATGTAAAATGTGATTTATTCACATTGGTAGTAGATTTCCATTCATAACTTGCAAGGCACACAAAATGCAGGACTGCTGCTGTTATGCACTGTTGCACTGGTTTTTTTAATGAGTTATACAGGGTGTGGCAAAACTAGGTTTACAGTCATGAGTACATGCAAACCAGCTTATTCTTGTATTATTATTTATTATTGTATTATTTTCCATACAAACAACTGTAAACCTGCTTTTGCCCCACCCTGTATCATAAAAGCCCTGCCTCGGTTAAATTTGGCAGAGATACCACAGTTTGTGTGCTCAAGGGAAATGGTAGAACAGCTAGAATATAGGATATAAGGATGCAAATTACATATGCACTTGAGGGTTTTTTTTAAAGTGTTTTTTATTGATTGTAGAGAGAGAAGAAGGAAGAGGGATAGAGAGATAGAAACATCAATGAGAGAGAATCATTGATCCGCTCCTCCTGCACACCCCCTACTGGGGATTGAGCCTGCAACCCAAGTATGTGCCCTGACTGGGAATCGAAATGGTGACCTCTTGGTTCATGGGTCGATGCTCAACCACTGAACCACACCAGCTGGGCATGCACTTGAGTTTTGAAGAGCCCACTGCTTTTTTTGTCAACCAGGTATGGTCTCTGCCAATTAAGTGCGTTTATTTCTATTTCATCTAATATTATCATTGACAATAACAGTTCTGGTTTTAAGAGTTCCAGAGATTCTTCAGGGCTGTGTGAGGTAGAAAGGACTAGCTCGTGGTTTTACAGTAACTCCTTTGTACTGTCCACAAAAGGCAGGCTGTAGTAAAGCCTAGTGGGACTCAATAAACTGAGGAGATAGAACTCGGAAAACATGTAACCCACAAATAGGTTCCATAATAATGTGTCATTTTTATAGTCACATTTTTAAACCATACAGCACTTCAATGGTATGCATTATAGTATTTCAATTTAGTCATTTATCTAAAAATGAGTTTTATCTTTGCTCATAAATAAACAGTGACATTCTGGCAATTTGAACAGCTCAGCTTCACCTTTTGCCGCCAAGCTCATTTTACAGTTACAGAAACACATGCCCTTTCGTGCCATGTTGCTTAATCTTTGATTTATGGCTCCTATCTCTGTGCTAACCTCTTTCTGTAAACTACGCAAAGTTTGTACAAGCTCAGCTATTTCATTCTTATTTCTAATCTTAATGGGTTATTTTCTTTTTAGTGGCCATGTCTCTCTACCAAATAGGTTGGGGAGAAGAAATTATTCACTCTTTCAGTTCACCAAATACTAGTCAGTGTCTTAGAGTACTAGTATGGTCTCAGAGTCTGAAATGAGTAATGCATTTCCCTGGCTAGCCCTTCCAGAAAGCCCTTCTCTTCTGTCCCCTGCTCCTGCCATTGCTTGCTCTAGTGTGCCTCGCAGCAGATCTTCACTAATGGCTGCCTGCTCCTTTCCACACTTCACTTTCACCAGGCTCCCTCAGCCAGCAGGCAAGGCAGAAAATTAGCATGGCACAGGAGCATGCTTTCTCCTCCAGTTCCATTTCGTCTGCCTTTCAACAGCAACACTTGGATGGTTACAGTCACTCCCAACTTCTCCCACATCTATCTACAGCTCTAGCTCTTGTCACATAATTCAAGGAACACTGGCCATGTCCTTTATGGCAATGCGCTTAATTTGAAGCGTGAACCCTGAGAAAGAAGACACCTACTAGGAAGGGTTCCTGGTGGCTAACTGGGCTCAAATTTTTTGAAAAAACAGAGCCTAGTAGCCATTTCTACACAAGGGCCTTGCAAGCAAATTGCACCTCGGGGAGCAGCCTGCACTGAACAGCCTGCCTGCACTGTTCCTGCCACCTGAGCAGCCCTCATAAAGGAGTCCCTGCAATCTCATTCCAACCAATAGGGCTGAGGCTTTCCGCACCCAACTGGAGCTGCGTAGCTCCACCCAACCAGAAGGCTCTATTCTTTTTATTTTTTATAAGATTTTTTTTTTAAATATATCTTTATTGATTTCAGAGAGAGGAGAGGGAGAGAGAGAGAGAGAGATAGAAACATCAATGATGAGAGAGTCACTGACCAAGCCCGCAACCGGGCATGTGCCCTGACCGGGAATCGAACCCTGATCGCCTGGATCGTAGGTCGACGCTCAACCGCTGAGCCACACCCGGCCGGGCCAGAAGGTTCTATTCTGACCAATCAGGGTAGCAGTGCCTTTTGAACCAATCAAACTGCTAAGATCTGGAGTCCTCATTTGCATGAGGACAAACCAATCAAGGACCAGGGGCAGGGACTTCCATCCATATAAGCCAGGTCCCCTCTGGCTCTGAGCGTGCCCTTTCCTCCGCCTGACTGTGTTTCCCTGGCTGGAGATGAAAGACATCTTGCAGGAGCTCAATGGACCGGACCAGCACCGTGCAAATCAGACTGGAAAGGAGCGAGCAGAGCCGTCCAGGCAGAGCAGGACTGGCACCAGAGCTGCCCCGCAGCTGTGCTGTTTGCACAGCCTTTCCATATCATAACCGAGCTGTTCTGTAGCCATGCTGTTTCACAGCTGAGCTCTTCTGTACTGAATAAAGTTTTCCTCTTTGCACTGGGGTTCCTATTGGCATTGAATTGGTGCCAACAACCATCAATTGACAGAAGGAAATCTGTGTCTTGCTCAAGGTCCAAGATGATGAGACAAGTATAGGTTCTTATGTCTTCCTTCTCCTGTATCTGAACGTTACAGGCTTGGCAGGTGTACCTCAAGGTTTGTGCTCGAGGGTTGTTGCAAATGATGTGTTTCGTTATAGGTGGATTTTCTTCCCTGCTTTTCATTATTTTGTTGTTATTTGGATGGTGGGAGAAATGTATTTTTACTCCAACATTTAAAAATATATCTGTATAAAAACTTCTGTAAAAATATAGAAAGATGCTGATGATACAGGATAAGTGAAAAAAATGCAGGCTACAAAATCATCTCTCCAGGATGACACATAATTATGATATCAAATACATGAAAGGGATCATACGCCCAAATGTTAAATCACTGTCTCAGAGCTGAAGAGTCATTTTGAAATTTTCTGTTGATATTTCCTTGTCGTTTCCCAGTTTTGTTTTGTTTTCAGAGAACAAGTGTTACATTATATTCAGCGAACAATGTTTACAAAAACACACTCATCTGGCAGCACAGCCTGTTTAGGACTCTCTACTAAGCACAGCTTATATCTGTACACTTATTCAACCCACAAATATTTACTCAGTTTGTGCATGGGCCAGGCATTATGCTAAGTTAAAAGAAAATAATCATGAACAACGAAAAGTCATCCACATATCAGCTTACATGGGGGGGGGGGGTGAGAGATAGACAATAAATTAGCAAATAAATACAGGATAGGCTAAGCTGGGGTAAGAGCTGTGACAGAAAAAATAGCATGAGGTAAAGTCACAGAGGATGGCAGGGGACTGAGGAGACACCAAATATTTTGAGTCTATTATTCATAAAAGAACTCCCCCCCACACACACACCAGGGAAGTCAAAGAAGCTACAAAAGCAGAAGAGCCTCACAAGGTTAATACCACAGGCGCTTACGCACTCAGTGTTCATTATCAGTTGGACAACCACTAAATCAACAAATATATATATTTTTTACTTCTTGGCAATTCTAAGGTCACAATACTTTTACCTTGAAATATATAGGGACTAATTATATCTTCTGAGCATTTGGAAAATAGCATATTTTAAGGGTTCTTCCTGTTAAGACTTTGGAGTAAATAGCTAAAATAATGACTAGTAAAAGGGACTGCTTAACGAACATTCAAAACCGATGAATTTGAGGCTTCCCACTGAACAGGAATTAACTGGGTACCATATTTTAACACACTGTGTGCATTAAGTGAATGTTCGCCAGTAACATTTATTCATTCTCCTCACTGACTTTTTCAGGAACTGTGTAGGGAAACCCACTGCCCTTAGGCTGCACCCTAACCAAGTTCCTTGGAGTGAATTTTAGTATACACAGTTGTCATTTTTCATATAAAACAAGGTAAAATTTCTCCTGTTATATATAACACATCTGCAAAACATAATGAAAGCCAATCGAAAACATGAGCTGAAGTACAAACACTGTAACTGCTCCCTTTCCCACTGTTGCTAAGGAATGAGGTTGTACACGGAGGTAAATCCGTATTTCATTGAGTGTTGGCTGCATCCCACCATGCTACAGTAGCACATGCTTTTCTTTTTTCATTTAATCATGAACACACCCCAACAATGAAGGTGCCTTCATTCTAAAGGTCAAGTAATTTGTCCCAGGTCCTAAAGCTAGTGAATGGCTGAGCAAGAATTCAAACCAGGCACTGTGATTCCAGAGTCCCCACTTTTAACCATTACTCTCTACTGACAATCTCTAAGTTTCAGGTGAAAGGTTTATTTCACCTAGACAGTTGCTCCTCTAGTCCTAATAAACTTATTGCACTTAAGTTATTAATATTTGTAAGTTAAATAAAGCAAGTTCCACAAGAAGTTCTAAAAAACTCAGGCTGGGCTTTCTAGTCTTCCTTCCTTCCTTCCTTCCTTCCTTCCTTCCTTCCTTCCTTCCTTCCTTCCTTCCTTCCTTCCTCCCTCCCTCCCTCCCTCCCTTTCTTTCCTTCCTTCTTCCATCCAACCATCCATCCATCCATCCATCCATCCATCCATCCAAATCTCTAGAAATCACTATAATAAATTCTCACTCGATTTCTACTGTCTCTACCTTAGTATAAATCTCTTAAATTCTTGCTCACTTTGCTAAAAGACTGTCCTGACTGAACTCCATGTAACAATTTTCTTGCCCAATCTTTGCTTTTCTGCCATGTTCTCCTTAGAAAGCACAGCTTGATTGTTTTTCACCTTTAAAGGAGATAATGAATGTAAATAAATTAGCGCCTTGCCTGATCTATAATAAGTGCTTTGTAAAAACTATTATTCTTGCTACAACTATGTGCCAGACACGAAGCTAATAACTGGGGATATGGCAGGCACGATAAGACATGGTGCCTGGCATTGAGGAGCCTGAAGTCTAGTGGAGACAAGGAAAGTAAACAATCTATCACCACACAGTTGTGGAAACGCCTTACCCTCACTTTGGTGGAGACAGAGATCAGGAGGAGTGAGGTGACAAGGTAAGAAGACTGGGAACAGAACAGGAAAATTCCCAGCACACCAATACACTGGAAATTTAAGGGAGCTTCAAGTCGTTTCATACGTCTGGAGAAGGGAAGAGGTTAAGTCATGGGACTCAGGAGGCTGGACAGGTGGGCAGGGCCAAAATCATAAGGGCTTTATGTCATGCTAAGGATTTGGGATTTTATCAATTGGCAATGAACGCACTAAAAATTTACTAGCACAGTCACTGATGCAATCAATTTTACAAAGATCAACTTGGTAACAGTGAGGGAACTGATCAAAAATGGGTAGAGCTGGGTTAAAAGGTTGCTGCAATAATCAAAGGGGAAAAATATGACAACCTGAATAAATATACTAAAAAGGGGGATGAAAAGAGAATAATAATGTTTAGAGTAACTGAAAAAATAAGGCAACTTGGAGAGGAGGGATTTAAGAGAAGGGAGTGTTATGGATGATATCCTTGAAAGTCAGGGCCACTCACTGAACTAAGAAATTGGGACACCGAGTCAAGATTTTGAGGGAGAGGGGATAAATTTATTTTCTCGGGTGTAGACTGTGAGAGTAGATGAAATGTCAAAATGCAGATGACCGGAAGACAGAGAGGATTTCTAGCTCAGGGCTAGAGATAAAAATATGGAAGTCACCAAGACAGGTGAAAGCATAAGCCTTGAGAATGGATGACACAAGAACCTATGCCGGGTTATTTATTAATATCACTCATTGAAAAAGATTTATAAGCTCCTGTTTTCTGCAGTGGGAAATGGATCAAGATTTGGCTCCACTCATCCTTTTAACATTATCTCCTGGGACACCACACCATATATCTTACTGTGAAGTCACATCAAAATACAATTTTCCAAGTCTGTCAGAACCCAGTGCCCTCCCCTAAATTTTCAGCCTAGTGAACAGCCACCTGGCCTTTAACTCTAAATAAATGTCACTTTTCCTGGGAAGCCCTTGATAATCTGACCACCTTCCTCTCGATTCCAGGAACATAGCTCCCTCCTCCTCCCTACTAAAGCACTTGATCCATGCCTGTACTATTGATATACAACTTTTTCTCCACCAAATAGAAACATTTTCCTTCCTAGAAGGAAAAGACTGCATCTGCCCAGGAAAAGGTACCAAGGTTTGTTTATAAAATGACTGCAGCAAGTAACGTGTCCTCTATCTGCAGACACCATCACTCTAAACAACCTCTGATGACTTCTGCTTGGTGAGCTGCCACAGAAGGTTCTTGGGTGAGTAATATGATATTTTCCGTGTGCTCTACTAAGAATTTTTTCTATTCCCATGAGATTAGAACTCATGTTGACCCAACTGATGTGGTGAAAACAGTGGAATCATGTAGAATAATTATTACTGTGAATATACTAGTTTCTCTCAATGAAAATGCCACTGTATTTCACTCAAGGCAAAAAATGGAAAGAGATGAAATCTAAATAGAAGTAGGAGGCTAGCATGAGGCAACAGGAGGGTTCACGAGGATCACCTGGAAGATCATGATGGCATTTTGGTGTAGTATCTCCTCCAGAAAGGACAACCCAAAGAGGAGACATGACAGATGATAGATGATAGATAGATAGATGACAGATAGAAATACATAGATAGATGATAGATGATCGATGGATAGATAGATAAAGTTTATATTCAAGTGCCCAATATATGAAAAATGAAGTCTTTACAATAAACAAAGAGACAGGAGCCATACCTGGGTGACTTTAAAGAAAATGCTGAATAATAAAGAGAGACCCAAATGTTCAATGGCAATCATCCCTTCTAGAAGCATTGGCTCTCCTGGCAACAGGATATTTGTTTTTGCCTACTCAGCTCACAGAAGGGACAACCTTTAAATCCTTATTTGGACTGACATCAAAAGGCCTTTCAAATAGCTATTCTTCCCTTGATTCTACTTAAATTGTAGAAAGAAGACATTTCTGAAATTCATTTTCTTTCTAGTTAGAAAATACTTATACAATTTTTCCAAGACAATGAAAGATACATTGATGTGGTCTGAAATGTCAACAACTATGACAAATTTATCACAAAATGGAAAGAAGTTCTTGGATGTTCTTTTTCAAACCAACCCCTCCTTCTTCAGGAATTTTAGTCTTCATTCTTGACAGTTTCATGGGTGTACTATAAGTTATAGATGAGATGACTCTAAATATAACAGAGTGACCTATTTTGTGTGACTAAAGAATGAGGACTTTAAGACAGGAGTTAGAAAAATGTGTTATGTGCAGAAAATCTACCATAAAAGCATCATAGGGCTGGTATCCTAAATCAGCTTTGATTATAAATAAACAGATCTACCCTCAGTAGCCCACAAGAAAGTCAGTCCTAAGAATCATCTGCCTTGAAACTACCAAGAGGGTATAAATGTGAAAATGCTTAGCCCTCACCCTTCCAGTAATTAAATGAAGATGCTGAACTGTCCATGATTCAAACCAATTATTATTCAGTGGTCATGAATAGGGTTAATCACATTAGGTATACCCAATTATAACAGTAGGTTATGTTTTAATTTACCAAATACTTTGGTGTTGCAAGTTTCTTTTGCAGCCATGTGGTGACTGTGTACCCTGTACAAAGAAACAAGGTAAAAAATCTTCAATTCACTTTTTAGTGTTGCCACCAAAGCACTGTGACTTTAGCCCTTGAGTATATGTTTCACTTTTTCCATTTTTAACATTTGTAGGAGTATAGGTTTCTTATCTTTTTAAAATTTGAAAGAAATGTAATAATATGGCAAACCCACTATTTTGTAAAAAAGCACACAAAACCAAAACTGATGATGATAACACTTAACCTTGTTGAATACTTACTATGAGCCAATCATTGTACTAAATTCTACCTAAATCATGTCATTCTTACCATGACCTCAGACAGGTAATCACTGATGTCAGGTTCCCAGCAGGAGATGCATTCAAGTGAAATTTGAGGGTAGTTTACTAGAGAGGCATTTGCAAAGGTGTGGGCAGGGTTTGGAGAAACCAGAAGAGATGATATAGTGAGCCAGTGAGACTAAAGGGAAGCGTTACCAGTGTGAAGTGTCTGGAGGAGGGCGCAGTTACCAGAATTCATAAAGCAGTCTCAGGGAGCTGGCTGCATGTCAGGAGCTGCAGCCTACTGTATCGGGAGGTGACCTGGCAAAGTAGGGAACCCAGGGAATAAATAGTTCACACTCTCTTCCTGCACCTCCTACTGATGCCTCCCAATGGCCAAACCCATCCAGAGCCAAAACAAAGGATCCCACTGATTCAGTCCAAACATCTCAGCACACAGAGCAGGTAGAGAAAGGAAGACAGTGGATCTGGCATCCACTATTCCCATTTTACCCCCAAAATCCAAAACTTACCTTGAATAAATGAGGTAATCACTAAATATTTGTTAGCAAAAGCAGCAGTAAATCAAAACATCAAGAGGTTCCATAAGCTGCCTGGGGTCACAAACACAGAAAGAGGCTGAGCCAGGCCTTGCTCTGAGGTTCAAGTCCATGCTCAAAACCAGGATGGTATTCTGCCCCCTACCTACCATCTTTATTCCACGCCATTTATAAACATGCTGTTGGGTGTCTTGGGAGACAGTGAGAATGATAGGAAAGAATTACCACCCCAAGAAGCTTATAACCTATGTGTCAGTTTTGCTATCCTATCTTTCGACCTCATTATTGTCAAATCTCCAATTCTTCTAGCATCAAAAGTTCTACAAAAGCAGGTGTCAGGCCTCTTACAATTCCATCACCTAGTCCATCTAGCGGCTGAGCAGTGCAACTTTCCATTGCATGGCATTTTGCCCACTTGTTTGGCAGTATCCTGCCTCAGAGGGACGTTCTGAATGTAAATAACATAGGTAACATGATGATATCTTTTGAGAAGACAAGCCAAGCCCTTAACCTCTATTTAATTCAATGGAGTAAGTAAGCCTTGGGTCTTATATTATTAATAGATTTACTTGCAAGACCTGTTGAAGGATTCATTTATTCAACCAACAAATGTTGATCATACAGTATATACCTGGAGCTGTGCTAGGTAAGATTGAGAAAACAATTTTTACCAAAATCAACAACGAGCTTTCTACAGGAAGGAGTCAATCATTATCCAGAGGGGAGTTGAAAGTGTGCTAATTACCAAGAGAGGTCATGGGCATGTATCCTGAGTGCAGTCAATCCTGCCCGTCAGTAGCACCCTCCCCTACTCCCCTGGTTATTCTGAGCTCGAATACAGGATAAAATCCTGTAATAAGCACAAGCCATCCCAACCCTGACGATGCACCTCAAACTAATCAAGTATTCTGCTCTTTTCCATTTCTTAGGAAGGGATTCTGCTTTGAAATATCAGCCCCATGTCCAAGTGCCAGCCTCAAACAGATCAACTAGGAATTTGTCCCTGTAGGATTTTTCTCAGTTCTGCTTTTGAGCTTGGAGAGGCCACTCTCATGCCTGATCCTGACTGAAATAGCACACAAAAATCTTTCATCTTTCTCAGGGACAAGGCAATGGAGCTGGCATAGCTACTCCCGTTCATGCGGTGCAAGCCATTAGCTTTGCATTTTTAAAAACTATTATACAATGTGTTATGCAGTGAGGTTTTCCAAAGGGGAAAAAGAAAAAAAGAATAGCAGAGTTGATTTCCTACATGCAAGTTTAAATGATTTTGGAAAACCATCAATCTGGATCAAATATCTATACCAATTTGACAGTTTTCCACTAATGGCAAGGATGTAAAACCATCAGTTAGCCTCACTGTAATTATCTTTTAAAGAAGAATCTATTTACAAGATAATTCTAACACATGGAAAAATTCATTTCATTAAAAACTCAAATATTTCATAATGCTTACTTTATCCAAGAGCTGTAGGTAAAAATCACTATTTCAAATATCCTCCAAATGTTCACTTAGGTACCCACTCCTATGCTTTCTATTGCCAGCAAAAGCTCTACACGTGCAAAACTCTTGCTGCATAAAATGCATTTACACACATCATGTAACAAAACAAAGAAGAAACAACCAAGTACCTTACGGGGAGAAGCTCACATCCCTTCTCTTAGCAAATCAATCTGTGACTCGCAAAGAGCTCTGCTATTTCCTAGCAACATGAGTAAACACTGTGCTACATCCAGTGCCCGAGATTTGTAACCATGTTAATCTGCGAGTACTCAACTTAATTAAAGATTAGACTTTTAAATTGTATTTTTAGTGCGCAACAGCACCGCTAAATTATGATGATCAGCGGCTAAGTGTGCCTATGTCTGCAGAACTCGGGGGAATAAAAATGAATCATTTATTTCCATCTTGATACGGCTGCTCTTCTCTGAGGCGCTGTTCCCCAAGTTCACAGGCCTTGGAGTTCATTGGAATTCTCTGGTTAAAACACAGCTTGGAGACCTCATTTACGAAAATTCCTTTAAACCTTTCACCACTTTGACAAATCCAGTCCAAGTTCACTGAGCCAATTCAAAAGTAGCTCTCAGCCTTTTTATAGGTTTTCAATTACACCAACGCAGCACACCAGAGCCTTCATGTTGGAAGAAGTCTATTACAGCCACAGAGAGGCACAAGTTCTTTTTTAAGAGACTCAAAAGTGAAAGCAGCATTCCCAGAACTGGAGCCAACAGATGCAAAGTTTTGTCTGTCTTGTACCATCTCCGACTTACTAAAAAGATCTACAAATTACTTATGCATGGCTAGTGTGTAGTTATCTACTGTATGATGCTATGCTATGATTTTTCTAACTTTTCAGACTCTGCAGAAATATTGGCAAGCTACCTTGCCCTCAAACTGTTCCAAAGAGTTTTTGGAGGAATTGTTTGAAACATTTTTTAGACTTCATTCATCGTCCTCCTACACACTGACAGCTGTATGCACTCTGAGAAACAGAAACCCCAAGCAGGTCAATGAGCTTTCCAGGTTGACACTGGCAAAAAATGGTAAAATGGGGGTTAGTCTAATTCCTTTTTCTGTTTCAGCACTCTCTTTAAGTGGGTCTGAGGTCACCATTCCCTTTTCTGAGACAAGAATCCCTTCTAAAAATGTTTATATGACTTAATAGATCAAACTCCTGCATTTTCTTCCATTTTCAAACTTTGAATTTATTTGAATATGTGGTTATGGTTTTACGGCAGTACCAATCTTTGAGACTTGGTTGTAGGAATTATTTTAAGTGACATTTATCATTAGGGGTAAAGTAGACAAGCAAGCACATTAGTTGGTTAGAAGCACTTGCAAAATTTAAATACTATATGTGCAAAGGGAAATTTACTCGTGATATGAATCTCCCATTCGGGGGTTGGGGGGTAGTGATGATCTAAAACCAGTGGAAAGAGAGAAAGCACATCATGATGACTCCAACAGCTCCCTGGTGCAGGCTCTTCCTTCCTCATATACTTTATGTTCTAGATGTCAGTTGGCCTTTTGTGTAATCTCAGTAGAAGGCTTGTTCGGTGGATGAGTTTAGTTTTTGTTGTCTGGTCTGTCTTCTTTTTTTGCCATCCTGTTAAATAAGACCACTACAATTTAACCTACTAGATTGCAGATACATTTCTCTAGTATTTAATATTAGAAGAGGTAAAACGTAAAGCTAAACAAGACCCGTAGAGGCTCAGTACAATTCTAGGCTAGAATGTTCCTATTGACTGTAGAGCCCTCCTCTCCTTCCATCTGACTCAAATGCAGTTCTGTGGCACCGGACAGCATCAGGGGTTGAAAGATAGGTTCCAGAGTTGGTGAGCTGAGCCCCCACAAACCAACCCCTTCAGGAGCTGGGGTTACCAATGAATCCCCCTCCCTTATTAATGCATTTCCAATGTTCTAAATGCCAAGTGAAGGCCTGCAGAAGCATGCCCCACCCTCAAGAGCCAGGTTTGAGAGCACAGACAGCCACGTGCACCACCATCTGCAAAGTAACAGCAGAGGTGCAAGCTAAGAGCTGAGGGGGACGGAGGCCAGGGTCACTGATTCACCCCTGGGACTCCAGGGTCCTCCTCAGAGCCCAAGCCTGCAGTCCACCACTATGGAACCCGTTAGCCTAACGTGGTTACTGAGGATTGCAAGTGTGGCTAGTCTGAGTTAAGAATAAAGTACAGCCCAAATTTCAAAGAATTTGAAAAAAAAAAAAAAAAGAATGCAAAGAATGGTTAATGATTTTTAAATATAGATTACACAGGGAAATTCTAATATTTTGGATATATTAAGTAAAATACATTATTATCTTGCCTGTATCCTTTTACTTTTCTTAATATGCCTACTAGACAGTTTGACATTACCTATGTCGCTCACTTTCACGGATCCTGTTATTTCTAGCAGCCAGTTCTGGTCTAAGCAGTCACAGGACAACACTGGGGGAGGACACCTGGGAGGCTGCCTCGGGCAGGTGGGCGGGTGGGGAGAAGTGACCAGAATGAGAAAAGAGACAACACCCAGGAGAGCCTGGCACGGGCTGCTGAGCCGAGGAAGCAGAGGCTGGCATGCGCTTGCCTGAGGGTGCTTGCCTGCCCATTCATTTGCAGCAGAGAGACCGCAACATAAAGGCCCAAAACAATGACAACCATCACATCGTGAATAAATCAGCAGCAGCCTGTGGTTTACAGCGAGCCATTCTCTGCCCAAGACCAGACTACCTAGTTAGCCCTGTCTCCACCCCACCTAAGGCCAGTCCCTTGGTCATCCTGCCTTCTCATCTACAAAGGGGGGACTAAGATGAACAGCTCTGCTGCTGTGTCCCCGTTACTCTGTCAGCCAAGTTTCTGGAAGCCTGAAGTGCTCTAAACAGCCTAAGGGAGGGAGGACAGGGATAGAGAAGTAGACAAACGTTTGTCACTAGAACTTTGAAGCTGCGCAAGAATAGAAACTCGCGCAGAATACATCCTTTTGATGTCCTTTGTAACTTCTCACACTTTAAGTTATTTGTTAGCCCCCTTGTCTGCTAGATATAGGCTAAATGGAAGTGCCACAAGCTCAAGAACACCTGGGTGCTCACTGCTGTGACCACAGATCCGAGCACAGACCCCGAAACACAGCAGGTCCCAAGTAAATGTCTCTGGACAGGTTCCAAAGGAGACGTTCCAGTCACTTTTGTTGTTCAGAATAGATTTGCTGAGTTAAAGTTTCCAGATGTGTAGACTGCACTCAGGAACAAGCTGGGAACCCATCTAGGAATGGTCAAGCAGTCATGCTGGATTGCCCCAATGACATTATCTGCATGTGACGAGCTGTGACAGGCGAAGGAGGACAGTGAGCTGGAGACCTTCCAGGAGGCTTTTTGGCCAGAAGGAGACCCTTGACTGACTTTAAACAAGGACGTTGATGGCTGAGGGAAGTCAGGACTAACAAAGGCCCAGAATCTCACTCGCGCAGGTCTCATGCCCAGCTTGGTGAGATGAACAAGCGTGGAGGCGGCGAGAAGTAGCAGCGATGCAGAGCTGGGTTCTGTGTTTAATTCCACTCTCACCACTTGGCAGCTGGGAGACTCACCTCCTTCTCTGAACCTCACTCTCCGCAGCTTAAAACAGGGCTCATAATGCACGTCTTGGAGGGTTAGTGAGCAACAGTGTACTTTCCAAAAAGGACCGGCACATGGTAAACACTCAATAAATGGTTACATGTGATACATGGTAAACACTCAACAATGGCTATGTTTCTTTTGGATTGCAGTTTTTAAACAGGTCCTTAACCTGGAGTCTATGGAGCCCTAGGAAATCCACAAGTGGGCTTCAACAGATCCTGGAAACACCCCAAACTCATTCAAAGTGGCGTGTGTATGTGCACGCATGCAAATGTGTGTGTGTACACCCTTTTTTTCTCTAAGGAAAGAATGCATAGCTTACATCAGAACCTCAAAAGGCTCTCAGACTGAAAACAGGTTAAAAAGTATTGAGCTTCTGTGCCTTCCAAAGCATTTAGCTCCTTTCATGTATCGAATAACTTTCTGAGCCATCCTCAGAAGGAAACCTTTTCTGTGCCTATTCAAGAAGCCTACATGTTACAGACTGCAGCACAGGCTCTTAAGAGGCCTTTATATCTGGCAACAGCAGAACCAAAGGAATAGGACAGGAATTTCTAAAGTAGAAATTCATTTAATTTCAATGATAGGACTGCAGCTCTTACCTCTTTAAATGCATCTTTTTCATAGTCTTTTTGACATAATCAGTGGCCTAGGGAGGCAGCTGGAATGTTTTATTCTTAGGAGGTGGTCATTGCATTTTAGGACAAAAACAAAAAAATTATAATGAATGAAATGGAAGAGCCCAAAGAATGACTCTACTCATCAACCCAGATGAGCATCTAGCGGCTCCACAATGTCTGGCAAGGGGAAGCTTGGTGGCAAGAGAGCTACTTCAACTCTTTAATCATAGTCTCCTCATAAAGAAAAAGAGTGATAGTGACAACACCTCCTTCCTGGGGCTGCTGTGAGAATTAAATAGGAAAATAATTGTACGGCATCTGGTAAGCACCTATCACAGAGTAAGCACCTCATAAATACTAATTATTAATAAATACCTTCTTTATGGTAGGAAGAAAAATTATTCCTCACCTGAGTTTTGAGCCATAGATTCTAGCCTCGAGATGGACTTTAGGCCACTAATGCTTTTCAGTTTCTCTCCTAAGGTCTCTCTTAGTGATTGAAGAGGAAAAGAGCACACAACAGTTGTGAACACTGTTGAGTGTCTGGGTAGCAACTTCAAAGAGAACCAACCTACCATCCTGTCCAACACTGAGCTGCAAATGTGAGAATCAAGTTAAAAGAAATAGAATAAACCTAAAAAGAAATCACCTTAAAATCCTAAAGGTTTTAAAGATTCAGTACACATTTTTTCATTCATTCATTTAAAAGTCACTGAGCATATATTATGTGAGAAGCACAGGGATATGCAGAGAAGAGAGAACAGAGCAGTGGGAGAGACCTACAAGTCCAGCCAGCACTGCATCGCAGGGTCCAGTCTGGTGCAGGGGCTGGGGAGGAGGGGTGTTCAGCAAAGCGTTCTTGAAAAAGCAACACTTGAGATGAATTTGGAAGGAGGAATAGATGTTTACTAGGACAAAAAGAAACTATTCCACAGAGACAACAGCACGTAAAAGCATGAAAATGAAAGACAATATGGAGCATTTGGGGATCCTGGTGTTATATAGGCCAGCAAAGCATGGGGATGATGTTGGCAACTAGAAGAAGCCTTCACTGGACATCCTCCCTCCTCTCCATCTGCTAAGTTCACAGGAGGAGGCAGGCCACACATCATGAGGATCCTTGGAACCCATGGTCGGGAGCCTGGACTTTCCCCACCCCCAGGGCTTTGAGGTTTTGAATGGCTGTATCTACCCATGAGGTTCTGAATGGAACACTGATTACCACACATGGTTATAATTTTTTTTCTTGTGATGAGAACTTCTAAGATCTACCTTCTTAGCTTTCAAATATGCAACAGTACCATTAACTATAGTTGCCATGCTGTATGTCACATCTCCATGACTTATTTACACATAAATGGAAGCTTGTACCTTTTGACCACGGGTTCATGATTCGATTTCACCTACCTGTTCTTTAGAAAGAACACTCAGGCCGTGGTGAGGAGGGTGGCCTGGCAGCAGAGAGACTGGGGGCAGCATTTTAGAGATGACTTGAAAGAGTCAAACAGGGCAGGGCTAAACCGAAGGAGAAAAAGAGTAACACTGAGAGATGCGCAGAAAGCCCCGATCAGTCAGCAGATTGATTAGGTGGAAGAGGGAAGGGAGGAGACAGGATCAGGATAGTTCCCAGGTTTACAGCCTTGGAGCTTACTAAGAGGGATGAAATATCCTCCAGGGGAAACAGATGGACTAGTATCTACTTTTTCTGCTTGCGTAGCATCCACTCTGTTCAATATCTCCTTGGTAAAAACCACCCCTTCCCTGTACTCAGGGCATTTGGTTTAAGAGGGTTGTTGACCACACTCCCATGCACCCCTCCAGCTCTCACCCACTCCTCACACAAACCACCCTCCCATTCCCAAAGGCTCCAAACCCCTGGCCATAAGGACTGGCTGAGGCATGTGCACAGGATCAAAGTGGTCTAATGAAAGTTAATCCTGAATTATTCCTTTTTCCTGTAGGGTTTAAGCCTGAAGCTGCTGAGGACCATTTTACCACCATGAAGACGAGAGGAAAATCAGAAGTGGATCGATCCTTTCTGAACTTTTCCCAAACAGGAGCCAGGATATGGCGCCTTGCTACTTGAGCAAGTACAGACTGGATTTCTGGAACTTGCTGCCAAGAGTCCTGACAAAGGCAAAAGGTGAAGACAATTGTTTTTCAAAAAAAAAAAAAAAAGGCTACTTTTGTGAGTGGTGGATTATAAAAACCTACATAACTGTGATAATAGTACCTTAAAACATTTAAATCTGCACATGGCATTTAGGGACTTTATAGCAAATTTTACCAAAAATAATGAAAAGCCAAGCCAGGCTGCCTTAGAAAATGTTACTGCACCAACAATGGCACATTCACTCATTAACATTTCTTGAATATCTTCAGTGTGCTTAGACTTGTACAATAAAAATGATAAAACTCTATGCTTGGTTTGAGCTGGTCCATCCAAGGCCGTTCCAAAAAGAGCAGCTGTGTATGCTGTTCAGACTAATTGTACCGTGTTAGAGAGGCCAGGTGTTTCTGTCTGGCCCAACAGCTGTACTCGATGTTAAGACAACCACCTGAATTTCAGACTGGCCAGTTATAAAACTGGGCTGGTGAAGGAGCACTTCAACTGAGCCCTTAGGTGAAAAAACAGAACATGTTTTGAATTTCTCTCCCCTCTCATAAAATATCTACTGACATTTATGGAGGAGCATGGACGACACATTGTGCTGGGCCCTCTTTTCTTTCTTTACTCTCTCTCTATGAGAAAAACCCACCACCAGCATGGATTTAACCTTTGTTAATGCACCGGCACCTCTATATAAATATGCTTAAATTGTCACCTCCTGGCCTGTCTGCTTCCCAGTGGCTAGGCCCAAATAAATCTTCAAGTGTCCATCCCTGGTGGGCATTTGTTGGTTCTGCCACCGTATGTCCATTCTCACTTCTGACAACAATGCTCCCATGTCCTTTGAGGAAGCACCTACCTACTCCCCATTGAGTGCTGTTGTGGTGGGGCTGTCAATCAATGCTTCAGGCTCAGCAGTGTGCATGCCACTCAGAGTATGCCAGAAGCGTTCTCTTTCCTTCTGTGCTAAGTCCAAGGGCAGAGCAGTCCAAGGGCAGACCTCCGGCTGTGCCTCAGGAAAAAGTACATCAGTTCCTACTCCCCAGACCCCCAGAGTAGTTCCGTTTCCATCCCGAGAATGGTTCTTCTGACTTCCTTTGACCCTTACAATATCCTCCACATTGCATTTTATTTTCTGTTGCTTTACAACTAGAGGAATTTATACACAATCTGCTGTGATTTAAACACTAAGCAATGGCTAACATTCGTAGCATACTCTGCTGCTTATAAAGTACTTTCACATTCAATTTATCTCTTTTAATCGACCTTTCTGGAACTGAATTTTTCTCCTCCCCCCAAATAAATCACTCACTAATTCCTCTATTCTTCACAATAGCACAATCATTCTTTCAGTCACTTACACTTTTTTAAATCTCAGAATGATTTTGACTCTAGACTTTCACTAACCCCCTACAATCAGTCACGCAGTCTTAAACATGGGATCTCCCGAAAGGATCCCTTCCTTCCCATTCTCTCTGCCTCCAGCTTTGTCAGAGTCTTCCTCACCTCCCAGCAATGGTATGCTGACTCTGCCACCAGTCAACTGTCTCCAAGCCATCCCGTGCCACTAGCAGAAGGATATGGCTGAAATTTTATTATCCCTGTGTCACTTCTCTTCTACCCATGGTTTACAGAACAAAGATTACAGGACAATGATTTACAGGGCAATTCCCTAACCTCAATTCTGGGCTGTCTACAAGCAGGCTCCACCTATCTCTCTTTTCACACAATACACCATTCCTCAGCAGAAAACGTTTGCTAGAAAAAGTGTTCTCAAACATGTAGTAGATTGAACAAAAATGACTACAATTTTTTGCAGCTCCCTCTCCTAAGTGGGGTCTTTGGGCATTCCTTGAATGTGGGGTGACCTCATGACTTGATTTGGTCAATGGGAGAGTAGCAAATGCAATACAAACAGAGGCTTAACAATCACTTTTGAACTGCAATTTGCTCGGCTGCTGCTCTTGGAACACTGCTTGGTTTCCATGTAAAGAAGCCCAGGCTAGTAGGTTAGAGAATGAGAGGCACATGTCCCAGTCACCTGTTAACCTGGCCAACACCTAGTAACTGCCGGACATAAACTAGGCCACCCTAGATCATCCTGCCACCAGCGAACCCATCAGCTGAATGAAGATTCCTGAGAGAATCCAACCAAGACCAGAAGAGGAACCAGCTAGCTGAATTCAGCCCACATTTCTGACCACAGAATCATAGCCTGTAGTCATTATTTTAAGCAACAACTTTTGGGGTGATTTGTTATGCAGCAAAGGATGACTGATAAAACATCTAAACTAATTTGGTCACTTTCTCCTAGGAATTCCTCTTAATTACTAGTTAGTATCTTGGGGACTCAATCCTAAAGTATCTTCTTTCATGTTTTGTATCATTATTTAATTTTTTATGTGTCCTATTTCCCCCCTTAAGTCCCTTGTGAGGAGACTGTGCATTTTATATATTTTTATCTCACCTACACACAAAGTGAATACAGAATGATTATTTAGGAATCAGTTAGTACTTTTCCAGGGCCCAGCTATCAATCTTATCAATTAACATTCATTTCAATGCATATTTTGATCATTAATTTTAAAACTTTAAAAAAGATCTGATAAGATGCAAACCATAAAATATAAAATCTAGTTACCTAACCTATAAAGTGCAAAATCATGCATAGCATATATCATACTAAGAACCATTTTATTGATTCATTTTCAGACAATTACTTTTCGCAAGTGAGCCTGCAAACCAATGAAAAGGGGCACAGAGAAACAAGTACATAGGGGTAAAAGTTTCACAGAAGCAACTGTTTGATTTTCACCAGGATATTATTTTTCTCCCATGACACATATTTCTCCTATGTGGTTCGCAACCCTAATCTGACAGACTGCCAAAAACAAGGCTTCTATTCTAAGAATGTCACTGACTCTCTCCTTGCTGCCGTTCAATTAGATTTTGCATTTAATAGAGGAATTCCCTCGTGTTTCTCATAATGGTGCACCTGCTCCTAGGGAGATTTCCTCCTTTGACAAGAAATGCCTTAAATCTGGCAAGAAAAAAACAGCTCCAGGCTTTCTCTGATAATATCAAAGACATTTGTTTGTATTAGATGTTTGTGTGGGTTTCCCTCCTCTTAAGAGCAGTAAAGTACTGCTACGATTCCTTCCAAAACAACAGCACGCACAAACTTTCTTGGCCTCTGTTCTGCATTTCCACTGTACACCTGCACCGGAACCACTGCCTTGGAACTGGCTAAGCTGCGACATAGTAGACAGAGAAATCCATTTGCTTTGCTCACTACCTTTTTGACGTCACCACATGGTGTCAAAACAAAGGCACCATCATTTCAAATCTATCGTCTAATCTCTTCTCATGAAATGCTTCCTATGGAGAAAATGAAGTTTATATTCAAAATTACATCCCCTTTTTTATGTTATTTCTAACTGAGCTACGCAAAGATTCTTAAAAGAAGCATTACCTTTTTCTTTCCGATTCTAGACCATGGGAATTCCTACATGTTTGGTTATGAGCAATCTTCAGTTAGTATATCCTTCCAGTGAGACTTCTGTGATTGGTACCAAAATGTAACGTCTTTTACAAATAGTTTTAAGGACATCTTCAAGGTGTCTCCCTGCACGCCAGTCCTGCTGCATGTAATTTAACATTGAGATGCATCAGAAATACCCAACAGACATTCTTTCCCCGATGTGAACACATTAGCATACTGCTTTCCCACACCTTGGTCTTTCTGCCTTTTAAAATTTCAATATTTACAAATGAAATACAGATTTCAATCCATTCCCAACTGGGATGTCTGCTGTACAATGAGAGAAATAGGTTTTTGCCTTCCTGCAGAATCAGCAAGGAAAGCCGTGCTTGGAAATTACGTGTTTAGAGTGACACCTTGGAGAATTGACAGACTCTGCACACATGTAATCCTCATAAACCTCCCCAGACAGCCCTTATTTCATTTTGCAAACTGCACCCTGGCCGGGCTCCACAACACGTGGTGTGTGGTGAGACTGTCCTGCAGTGGCTCTCCCTTCCTCCCGGCTCTTTGATGGACACTTGTCAGTAACAGCCAAGAGGACCGGAGCCCAGCTACCAGCAAGTGAAAAACACGGACAGGGCCAGTGAGCTCCCTTAATTAACTTTCCCAAGGAAAGCAGCTTTCCCACAGGAAAAAACAACCACGTTTCCCCTCTCCTAGCGGTGCATTGAAAATGAGCAACAATGCTGTTGCCTTTTTTGTTTCCTAAAGACTTTCTTCCCTGCGAGCAGTAGCGTGTTCCTCCAAGAACGCTAGTATTTCCTGTGGAAACTGTATGGCTGCCAGCAATGGCTCGTAATTTTCCCTCTTTTCTTTTCATAAAAATGAAATAAACAAAACATGGCATTTGACCATAGCCAAAAGAGCAGGTCACCTCGCTTACCACCTGAAAGTCATCACGAGGGAAGGCCGAGAGGGAAGCGTGCCCGGCTCAAACGGACACAGCCGGCGGGGACGCGGGGCGGCGGGAGCGGGGCTGGACGGGGCGACGCGACCCGCGCGCGGGGCCGCAGCCACCCGGGCGCCCCTCCTTGGCGGCTATTACTATTGTCGGTTCTGCTGCTGGTACCACTACTTCTCCCTCCGTCGTCTCGGCTCGCGGGAGCCGCGGTACTGCCCACCCGCGTCCCCGAGAAGGTCCGAGGTGGCAGCAAGGATGAGCACAGGACACCGGCGAATGCAAAGGACAGCGCTTCGGCAGCCGCGGCGGGGGCTCCTACCCCCTTCCCCCGGGGAAAGCCGCCGCCGCCGCCGTTACTATAGAGACCTCCCCCCCCCCCAACCCTTCCTGCAGAGTCGCGGCCGCTACCGGAGCCGCCGGGACTCGCGGCACAAAGGGGGCCCGTGGGCTGGGGAAGCAGGGGCGACACCCGCCCGAGTCGCCCGCCGCAAACTTGGAGAGGCTCGGCCGCCCGCGCCGCCGCCCTGCCTCCCCGCGGCGCGCCCCGCCCTGGACCTGGACTCACCCGGGGCGCCCGGCGCGCCCGCGGCTCCCGAGCGCGGAACGACTGACGGACGGACGGACGGACGGCGGCGGCGGCGGGAGCGGGAACAGCCGCAGCAGGAGCGGGCGGGCGGTGGAGGCGCTGCCGCGGCCCCGCTACGTCACAATGCGGCCGGCGGCCGGCGCTGCTCCCCCGGCCCCCCAAAGGGCGCGCGCGGGCGGGGGCAGTCCCCGGGGCGGAGGGACGCTGAGCGCACCCCGGGAGCGGGGGCGCGGCCGCCACTGCCCCGGCTGCCGGAGCCGCCGCGCCCTCCCGCTGCCGCGCGCCCGGCGCCCGCCCCCGGCCGGCGCTCCCCGCTCGGCCTGACTGACAGCGCCCCTCCCGCCCCGCGCGGCGCCCCGGGCCCGGCCCGCGCCCCTCCCTCCCCGCCGCCCGCCCGCGACCCCCGCCCCCCGCCGGCGCCTGTCCGCGAACCTGCTCTTCCGTCTCCACCTTCCGCGCCCCTGCCTGCCGCCCGCGCCGCTCCCCGCCTGGGCTCCCCTCCCCGCCTACTTTCCCCGCGCCCCTCGCTCTCCGCCGCCCCCCTGCGCGCCGCGCTCCGTGAAACCGCCGCTCACCGGGACCCGCGCGCCAGCCGCCGCCGCACTGGCCGCAGACCGTTCCCGGGACCCAGCCGACACCCGGCGGAGAGACCGGGCGGGGGAACGGAGCGCGGGCTCGGTCCCGGGACACGGCCGCGCTTCAGAGCTTCTGGAGGTTTTGCGTGGGCGAGGAGCGTTCAGCCCCCAACCCTGCCACCCCCCCTTCCTCTCCCTCCCCCCCCCCGCGCGCCCACCCCCGAGGGCTTCGCCAAGGAGGGAAGGGCAAGGGGGTTCTGCCCAGAAGGTTTTGTGCTCCAGTGTGGGTGGTGGATGGAGACGACTTTGGCCTGAAATAATGGCTTTTTTTAATTCAACAACGCCTAAGACACCACTTTATTAACTTTCAGCGTCTTCTTAATTAGGGCGGGGAGCGGGGGCGCGCTGGGGAAGGCGGTGGCGAGCCAGCAGCGATGACTGTCTCTTTCCTTCCTTATTTCCGAATGAGTTCAGGGAGAGTGGAAGCACTTATGGCAACGCTGGCTCACGACCATCTCGCTTTTGCCCTTTGGAAAGCTTTAAATGGTTTTTAAGAAATCTCTTTCCCAGGAGAGATGACTCGAGGAAGTTCGCTCGGCAGAGCCATTCGGGGCGACACCGTTGCTCCAGGATGTGGCTGCTGGCCTGGTGCTGCCTCGGAGAACAGCGTGAGGAAGCAAGTTCTGGTCCTTCTGTTGAGGGGCATCCGCCTGCCTTGGCCCATTCCAGAGGACAAGAGTGGCCCCCACGACCCTGAGAAGCTCAGCAGCATCTGGATCAGTGAGAATGGGGATGTGTATCATGTGTGAGCCAGTCATTGAAAGTAGGTTACCCATACAAAAGGAAGGACCTGGTTGTTCAAACCCTGGGGTCCCCTGGATGAGTAGTGTGCCATTGCACGCAGTGCCTCTGGAGTCCACGGGCTGCTCTTTTGTATTTCAGGAAAGATGCAGTTGTACTATTAGGTGGGCATGGTGGGGGGCCAGCCTTGCCCTGGACCCATTTGGACAAGATCATTGTGAGCCAAAGTTACCTATAGTCACTGAAATGAGGACCACCTGAAAGGCCAGCAGAAGACATTCACATGCTTTTAATTCCATTTCCTATTGAGAAACTGAATTTCTCTCTCTGCTTTTTTTTTTTGACATAAACAGCCAAGAGCATGTTCTGCAGTGTTGTAATTTGTTTATTGTAATTTATCATATGTAAGATTTTAAGTACATACATGGGAAGTGGCTTCACAATTTTAAAAACACACATTATCCCTCAGTAGAAAATATAAAATCAGATGACATCATATGGCACTAAAAATACTTGAAAATATTGGGTTTAATTTGTTCACATCTGGTTAAAATAAAAATGCTTTTTCCTTCTTTTTTTCTTTCTTTTTTTTTTTTTTCCTAGTGTAAACTCTGAGAAAAGCACATCTTGCTTCCATCCAATAGATATGCATAGAATTGGTGTCACCCTTGGCGTGTTGTATAGGCTACATACTTTCACTGTCATCCATTTATATATAAATATATAGAAAGTCCTCACCCGAGGATATTTTTTCCATTGCTTTTCAGAGAAAGTGGAAGGCAGAGAGAAACATCGATGTGAGAGAGGCACATCGATTGGTTGCCTCCCACATGCTCCCAGACTGAACCTGGCTGGGGATCAAGCCTGCAACCGAGGTATGTGCCCCTGACTGGAATCAAACCTGAGACCCTTCAGTCCGCAGGCCAACACTCTAACCACTGAGCCAAACCAGCTAGGGCCACTTAAGTGTTTTGACAGCCTGCTTTTTAAAAATCAAATTTTAATTTATTGAAGGAGTAACTTATTGAAGAATTATAAATGGATATCTCCTTCCAACTGTTCTAAACATTTATGGGCTCTAACAATGAGCCAGGTGTAAACTCAATTTAAATGGTTCAACAAGCAAGGACCCAATTATAGTGCATATACAGAAAATGGGTGGTCCCTGAAAAGAAACTTCTCGGTTTCTACATAGCCAAAGGAATAGCATGCCTCAGAGTTAAAGAGCTATCTCCGAGATGTCATTTCAGATATTGTCCTGTTTTTTTTACAGTTCTTTGTTATGGTTTATTCTGTTTCTAACATGTTTTTGATTACATATTTATCATTGTTTCCATGATTATTTTTACACCATGATTTAAATGCTTATATCCACTCTCCTACATAGGCTGGGCATTTGCTTTTGCTTAGACTGTTTGTTGGTTTGCTTCTCCTGTGCAAACTCCTGCCAAATCATAAGCTACAAATTGATATAGCAGTACTTGGGTTGAAACAGAGCTGCTAAATTTTAGATTGGACAGCAGGAAATCCAGCTTCCTGGGTTTTTATCAAACTAAAAAATCTGCTCTGCCTAGTCCAGGGGCTTCTTACTACCAACCAGTCTCTGATAATCAGTTTTCTAATTAAGCAAAACTATAGCTTAGTTAGTAACAATGGAATGGTTTAGTGGCCACAGCTGCTGGACCATTTACCCCCTTTTAGAATATCCCCCACTCATGTCTACCACAACAGGGAGTGTGCACCTCTTAGAGCACTTAGTATATTTCTGCTTCATATCCATTTCTTATCCCATACTATTCCATTGTCATTTCCCATCAAGATGCCAAGGGAGTTCACAGTACTTACATTTAGATTTTCAACGCTGAGCACATTTTTAAACTCAAGAATTAACTACTGAAAATAATTAGTACAGCAGTACATTTCACTGTATATCATCTGTGAAAGAGCTGCCATGAAATTGTTCATTCAATTATTACAATTAAACATCTGCCTCCATCATCTTACCCAGTTTCCATAATATATCTTTATTGTGCTACAAAAATTGGATAAACCTGCTATAACACTGCCAGTGATCAGGCAGATCTTTTTGTTCTATTCTTTAAGTGTAGCTTTTGCTTAAGAAAATATCCCACTCAATATTAAAGGCTCAGATTGTTTATTCTCATTGATGTTCTGTCTTATTTTTGGCTGGGGTCTATATAGTTCGGTTGGGCCAGACTATTATTTTATCCTGGAGTCATTTGTTTCCTTTGCTTGTGCAAATGTATGTAAGTAATTATAAGGTATTTTTATCAAGAATCAGATCACACTTTTTAGGTAAATGTGATTGTATCAGTCAGGATAAGTTAGGTTATGCTGTGGTAAACAACCACTCCAAAACTTTCATAGATTAATAAAAATGTCTGGCTCTCACTATATAACAATTTCAGGTCACCTGCAACTCTGCTTCATGTCTTTTCACTTTAATATTCCAGCCTAATGGAGCAGCCACTAACAGCAATATTGTTGGTCACTCTAGTGAGGGAAAGAGAATTCTGGAGGGTCTTATGCCAAGAATTAAATGCTCTAGCTCAGTAGTTATGTGAGGCATTTCTGCCCTCAACTCGTTAGCCAGAACTAGTCATGTGGCTCCACCAATCACAAGAGGACAAGGAAGTGCCTCCCACAGTATACCCAGAATATTTGGTAAATAATAAGCTGAGGAAGTATGAGTATTACATGTCCTTGTAGATCTTATAAAACAGAGGAAATGTTGAGTATTTTACATAAAAGCCATAGAGCTTAAACAGAAATAGATGCTGAACAGAAGTATAAATTCTATAGCAGTTTTACATTCTGAAATAAAAAAAAACGAGTTAAAAAATGTGACTAACAATAATTAGGAGCCCAGTTTTTGAACATTTTTGAGTTTCACAGAGAAAGGAATGATTATAGAAATATTTGGTTTTACCCAGCTTTCCACCAGGTTATAGGACATGATCACATGTTCTCTCTACCTCCTTTCCACCTACATGCCTCCCCTGTCTTTGATTTCTTCTTTAGACTGTGCTCGTCTTGGAGCCTCCGTGTGTCTTTGTGTTCCTGAGCTGAGTGTGACTAGGAATTTAGCATTCCTCACCTGACCTGTTTTCTACGGTCATCTCTTCCCTTGCCAATGATTTTTTTTCCCTTCAATATTTCCTCTTTTCTCTCCTGTTAGGGCAAGTTTTAGCCAAGTTTTGCTTCATCTTAGCACTTCTAATAAAGTTAGAATTGGAGAGGGAGATGAAATTCAAATCCAGCAGTGTAGCGGCTTATAATATAGCAGCTTTAATAAAAAAGTGGGGCCCTGGCTGGCATGGCTCAGTGGTTAGGGCATGGGTCCCACACACTGAAGGATCTCGGGTTCAATCCCTGTCGAGGGTATGCACCTGGGTTGCAGGTATGATCCCTGGCATCCCTGGCCCCACTGAGAGGCAACCAATCGATGTGTCTCTCTTACATCGATGTTTCTCTCTCCCTTCCTCCCTTCCACTCTCTAAAAATCAATGGAAAAATATCCTCGGGTGAAAATTAATGACAACAACAAAAATTGGTATAGGAGAAATGTTATGGGTTGTTAATCAGATTCACCGAGATTATCCTGGGATTCCAATTAATCCTATTACTGTGCTTAACCTATTCTTACAGATTATTAGAAGTTTTGTTGTTGGTTTTTTTGAGAGTTTTTTAAATGGAGACAATTAGACCATGTACAAAAATACAATCAGATGACTAAATGTCTTGCCTTGTGTTCTGAAGCAGCGTGGGGCAAAAATACAAAGATACTGTCCACAAGGGGCTAAAGGGTTTTTGGTAAATCAAATGATTTGGGGCCATGATCTTTTCTCCTGTGCTCCTTCCTCTTCTATAATGAGTTGCCAGCAGACAGCACAGTGCATCTGTGAAGCTGCTGGAATACCTGGAGGAATCTGGATCAGACTCCATTTGGGCCGGCAATATATAAGTTTCATGAATGGATTTAACTACACTTACTTTGACCTAATAGCCAGAATTTTGCAGATTAGCACTTAATTCTACCTGAGGTTTACTTGGGCTCACACTTCACCTTGGCCTTGGGAGATGGTCTTAAGCTTCATCCGCAAACCAGTTTCAGTTTAAAAGTGGTATTTCTGCAGCAACCTAAGCCCAGTGGATTGGTCTTTTTTTCCAGTGATTCCACCCACATTGTCTGTAAACAGGTCGCTTTTCCCTAAGTATTTTTTTATGGAAAGCCTTTTCCCTCCCAGGATAGCTTGTTACTTTCCAATCTATTTGAATTGACTCCCCTTGGGTGGTATCACATCTCCCGATCTGTCCACTGATGCCTCCAGTCTGAGTCCGGTTGCCATGAACGTGATGAAATCTGCCTGAGCCCCGTGCTCCCAGAAACTAGCGATGGCTGAGAAATGCCCCCACCTTTTTGTGTTCCCGGAAATGGCTTGCAGCAAAGAGCCACCTCCCCGTATTTGATAAAATTGGAGGCCCACTCTTTCTCATGACTTCATAAGATTCACAGATGACTCTCTTGTTTACCTATGTCAAGGCCAAACACAGACTTTTTCCTTTCTGCCTGAACATGCTGACAAGACCAGACACAGACCCTCCAATTTTCCATTCTTTGTCTCATGAATGAATAGCTGAGATTAGAACTTTTTGTCCCTCTGAAACTTTCGAGACCCAGAAAAACATTTCCTGTTCAGCTAACTGACCTAGACTTCCTCTGATTGCAAAACAATGTCAACTGTAAGTCACCCCACCTGTAACTTGTCTATTCTTCCCCATAAAAGTCTAATGCAAGATGACCCTGCAGAAACACTGTGACGGTCAGATTGAGGGTGCTCTCCCTATTGCAAGACCCCGAATCAAATCCATCTTACTTGTCTGGTTTTTGTCTTTGATACATCCTTTCCTCCTTTGGATTCTAGTCTCTTTTTTCCATCTTCATTAATACCTACCCTAGTAACTGATGTGAATTGATGTCATGGATCTGTTATTTAACCAAAAAATGGTTATTCTAAGCAAATTTTTACACCTAACATTTTTGTCTGTAAGGGAAATACCTAATACTCTACCACAATAACTGAGCAGTGTTTAAAAATCCTTCAAATTGTACAGCCTTATTATTCAACTTTTTCTTAGGTTTTTTTTTTCTATTAGTGAAATGAATAGCCCTTTTACGTCAGAGTATTCAACTTAGGAATAAATGAAAATGCTATTAAATTGCCAAATGGTCAGCATACGTGCTTTCATAACATGACTTGCGTATAATATCTTAGCTATTAAATACTCAGCCAGATTCTCTATGCTATACCATGGGATTAATATATTTTCCAGAGCTTTCAAATTAGTAATTTGCCTGCTGGGTTACACTACCTTCCAACTTGGGCCAATAGGACAGATAAATAATTTCTAAGGTGGAGGCCCAGGATGGGTGCTGTTAACAATGGATATTTCCTACGGCTTAAAGACTTTTTAGGAGAGGGAAAGAAGTAGAGAGGAGATGAAAGGAGGAGAGGGGAAGAGAGAGAGAGGAGAGAGAGAGAGAGAAAGACCCTCTTAGGAAGGAGCCCTGTACCTTCCCTCCCAGAATGATTCCCTAATACAGGCCATGTGCATAATACCAAATATTATCTGGGGCAGTCTGATCCTCACTGGAAATTATCTTGCTTCTTTCCATTTGCAAAGGAGGGAAGGAGGGAAGGAGAGAGAGAGAGAGAGAGAGAGAGAGAGAGAGAGAGAGAGAGAATTCATTTAAGATTGGAAAGCTATGGCTGGACGGTCTTGTGAAATTCATATTCTGTAAGCATGGAGTATCCGTAAGCAAGGACACATTTAGACACCAGACATTTCACACATGTGCATAAACACAGATTAAATCTCTAGCTGGAAGTTTTGATATCTGCAATGAATTTGATTAGGCTGTTTTAAAAAGGAATTCAGGTCAGCTGAGTGTGGCTAAATGATCTGAAGAGGAATGCAGGTCAACTTCCGAGCACCATGCCCATTCACATGGACTTGCCATAGTTGCAGAATGTGAGACCTATGAAAACACACTTCATTGACTATTTATCATTGATTATCCTACTGTGTATTTAATTGTATCTAGTCCTGGAGGCAACTACAAAATCTCCTTCCTTCCTCTTGATAATGATTTTGCATATTGCTATGATTTATATCCCCTTGGATTCAGAGGTCTGTTGTCTTTACAAGTTATTCACCTTTAACTCACCTATTCTACCTTATGACCAGAAACATGCATTTTGAGATAATTGGATGCCCATGGCTATGAAATAAAATGAAGGGATTTAGAGCCTGTGGGGATTAAAGCTATAATGTACTAGTCCCTTATTTTTAAGCAGCTTCTAGTGGGTTAACTTTTCCCCCTTGGCTAAGCCATGCAAAGGCATTAGAATTGGTTAGCCCTAAGTAGCAGAAGAAAGCTGTCAGTGAATGGAATGCATAAGTAATTATAATTAGCACTGTTCTAAACCAGAATAAATCCTATTTCCAAACAGCTTTGAGGAAGAAAGACTAGGTTTGAAAATTAAATAAGGTTTTCAGTCTTGTTAGATATGACTGTCTTGTGAGTTTTACTTACTTTCTCAAATTTATAGCTCCCAGTTTCCAGTTCCTCGACGCAGGGACATTTGGTCCTTTTTAGAAGACAGCAAGGAAAGGAAAGCTATATATGTATTTAACTGGATGAGAAGAGCTGATTGCTGATAAAAACAACAACAACATTCCTTATAAATTATGGGAAATGTTTTAAAGGTGGATTGTGGAAAGAATAGAGAAAAATGTAATTGTTGATAGACTAAATTCAAAGTCCAAGGTAGCTCTGGAGTATAGAGGTTAAGGTGACTAACCTGGGAGTCAGACTCCCTGGGTTCAAATCCCATGTTCATGTCTTACCATCTCCAAAGTTATTTAATGTGCCCAGGCCTTAGTTTCCATTACTACAAAATGATGTATTAATAGTACCTACCTCAAAGAATCATCATGATAATTAAATTGGATAATATTCTAAGAGAATTTAAAATAGAACACATTAAGAGTATTAATAAGTATTTGCTAAATAAATGAACTCTAGCAAGCTGGTGACACCTGGTGAATTCATCGGCAATATGGACTCTGGAGCTGAGTTTTGAGTATTCCCTCGCTGGCTGTAAATAGCTCTATTTCTCTACTTGTATCATGGCATTAAATAGCCCTGGAATTCTTTTCTCCTTAAACCACAGTAATAGTACATCTTGGATTCCTATATGGTCTGGGTATAGTTGTCCACAACCTTACTTTTGTTATAATCACTTAGATTATGTGAAATGTTATTTGGAAAACCTTCCAGTTTAAGTACTGTGATTGGTTCTCTGGCAATTTAAGATTTTTAAAGATTTAAATCCTCTAATTTGATATTTAACTTTTTGTAAACAGCACTTCACTTTCTTCCCAGACCTCCAATGGTGATTTGATTAACAATTCAGGAATAGATTAAGTATTTTAAAAAATGAAACATCTTTAGTGAGAGGAGTAGCATCAGCATTTTAACTCTAGGGCTGTGAATATGACTTTGATGTGTTCACCATTAATCTGATACAAATGGAAAAACACAAGTTCTTGGAAAAAGCAAAGTACTTTGTTATGCATTTATTCAGCAAATATTTTTTGAGCACCTGCTGCATGTTGTGTACTGTGCTAGTTGTTTAGGATGTTTGGGGTGTACAGAACAGACACACCAGACTGCCCTCATATGTAGTCAATAAACAAGTATATCTTAGTGTTGTGAAGAGCTATGAGGTTGAAAAACAGATTTCTGTGGAAAAATTTACAAAGAGAGAATCTAATTAATATTTGGTGATCAAGGAAGGCCCCTGAGGTTTGAGGAATGAGAAGAAACCAACCATGTGAACAGTGAGAGGAGAATAGTTCCAGGCAGAAGACCCAGCGTGGACTGCTGAGTATCCATCCACCTACCACTCAGGACCAAGAGCGTGCAGAGTAGTTCTCAAATAACTAAGTGATTTAAGGAGAGTCAATGCAATCTTCCTCTTGGACTGGTACCACATACATACAAAAACAATCATCAGCAACACCATGAACCGTACATTAGGGAAACACAAGTGGAAATGTTGACATATTAAGTGCTTGCAAAGCATCTGTGAGAACAGTCTCCTGCATATGGCTTATCCCTAAGAAGCCAGTCTTCTGAGAAACTTGAAGCTCCTACAGCATCCTCCCTGGTGCGAGGATCAAGCAGTGCTATTAGAAGCATGCAGCCGAGGTGGAAAGGAGACAAATTGTTCCAAAACCTTGGAGAATTGAGATCAGAACACAAAGTACACTTAAGAGCAAGTCAGGTAGCAGGAAATCATGAAGGTGATGAAAAAGTCTATGAGAGTCATAAACAACCAGACAGACATATTCTAAAAATTTTGTTATTTGATATAAAATTTAGCTTAAGAATTATGACCTAGAAATTTGGAGCACTTCTCTTCAGCTCTAACTTTGCACATTTTTCTAAACTCTGCCAGGACCTTGGCAATGGCTTTTAGCAGCTAGATTGACTAGGGGAAGAGAACCTGGAATCTTGGTAAAGATTTGAGGAAACAGGGATTTTGGAAAAAATCCCAAACAATTCTATTGTTCATAGCATCCTGAACTACTGAGAACTACATAGTATTATATAAAGGCACAACAAGTCCACAACCAATAATTTAAGTGTGGCCTACAGGGTCCTTCCAGGGCTTCAATGTTCAACACATTGCCAGAGGTAGTTATTGTGCATTTGAACTGAGGCTGCTACAAACTGAGATGTGTTATAAGGGTAACAGACACACCAGATTTCAAAGTCTGGAGTCCAGAAAAAAGAATGTAAAAGATCTCATTAATAATTGTATAACGTTTGGATGTACTGGATTAAATAAAATATTGAAAATTAATTTCACTTGTAACTTTTTTATCCAGCTACTTCAAAATTTAAAATCACATATTTCACTTGTATTATATTTCTATTGACAGCTCTGTTCTAGGAAATGTGAAAAATCACCTCTGTCATATTTGTTCCCTAAACATCCATTCTAAACAGTTCTGTCAAAATGGATGGCAGTGATGTCAAAGGAAAAACAGGTGGCTAGCCAGCTATGGGTTTAGGGGGAAGGTAACAGATGGATGTGACAGTTACATAGTACTCAAAAATTGATGCTTGGTAGAAGGTTCATCAATAAGTGTTGGAAGAAAATTACTGATGTGCTCTGTAGATGCTCCCAAAGAAGGAAACTGGAAGAATTAAAACAAAACAAAACAAAACAAAAAATCCCAAATCACTACTTTATCCTGTGCCCGGTGATTGAGGGGTTGCAGAATGTACTGTCTTTTATTTTTTTATTATTATTTTTTTTAGTATGTCTTTATTGATTTCAGAGAGAGGAAAGGAGAGGGAGAGAGAGAGATAGAAACATCAGTGATGAGAGTCATTGATCGGCCGCCTCCTGCTCGCCCCCTACTGGGGATCGAGCCCACAACCTGGGCATGTGCCCTGACTGGGAATCGAACCCGGATCTCCTGGACCATAGGTCGATGCTCAAGCTCTGAGCCATACCAGCAGGGCTATACTGTGTTTTTTAAAACAGGAGAGCATGCATGATTCTCCATATCTATACCCAACCTCCCTCTCCCTCCATCCAAAAGAACAACACAGCAGAAAATAAGCCTTTACAATCTGGGGTTAGGGCACCCAGCGTGTATTCTGCAAACTTCATGACCACAGCCCCACTTCATGTACACTGTGCAGCAGATGTTGATGCTTAGGATGAGCTGAGGATAGAGAAAATGCTATTGTATTTTTCCTACTTGGCTGGAGGAAAAATCTTTCCCCTTGAAAAGATCTGTGTAAATGTATATGCCCTTAGCAAACTAGCTAACATGTCAGGCTTCAAAGTGACCAGACTGTACACTTACTGTTTTACTAATCCTCTGGCTTCCCCTGTTTTTAAATGGTTACAGAAAAGTCCGTTTTGGAATATTTTGCCCTTGGCTTTAACACTTGGCAGAGGAGTTCACTGTCCTCTGTTCTTCCTTGTGTAAGTTATAAAGCTGTTTGTCATCTCTAGTATCCGGAACACCTGCTTTTTTTAAAGGGCTGCTGGCTCAGGGAAAAAGAACATAACTTATTTTTATGCAATAACTCGCCAGCTCAAGACTTTTAAAAACCCTGTCTGAAACGGTGCATTTTCTTTCCCCTTAATCAAATAAGGTATTTTAAAAATCAGAATTTTTTCTTTTACCAGTTTCCTTTTGAGGTAAATCACTGGAAAGCAAGTGACAGGACAGTTGGGCAAACCAAAAGCCTTTTGCTCATAACAGGATACACAAGGGAAGAAAAACACAGGCAGTCCTCTTCCAATCCGACGAGAGGTTTTTAAAAGAACTTACAGAAACCTAAGGAGGAGAAACTTTTAAGAGTTCAGGAAGACCAAGAAGGTGAGGGAGGCTCTTTTACTGCTTCATATAAATAGCAACACATTTTAAATCCCACGTTTAGTGTAGATCTGTTGTCTTGGCCTGCTTGGCAGGTCTTGTCTCTTCTTGTACAGCTATTATCTTTCTCTTCTGGAAACTCCCCTTCCTCAGTTGATAGATTGGTTTACTGTGTGACCTGCCTCCCTTGCCACAGGGTCAGGCACGTGACCACGACCAGCTAGTCAGAGTCTCTCATCCTCTGGCCAAAGCGGCTGCACAGGGATGGGGAGATTGGTCGGAGCTGCTGAAATAGAGAGAATCTTTCTTGTTCTCTTGGGGTTATTAGGTTATTCCTCCCTGAGAGTAATGTAAGGCCAGGGCAGCTGTGGCTGCCATCTCGGCTACCCTGAGGGGACAGCCTGATGGAGAATGAAGCCAATATAGAGAAAAGCGATACTGAGAGGCCTGACACAAAGAAAATCTTGGTGAAAAAGTTCAAGCCCCTGGATTTCTTACTTACATGATCACAAGATTTCCACTCGGCTTCCTTTTTCAGCATAAACTAGTTTGAGCTGGGTTTCTGTCTCTTGTAATCAAAAGGTTCATAACTAATATGCTAGGTATAAGTACAAATAAAAACTGTGTAAAAAAAAAAGAGAAAGGAAGGGAAAAGAAAAAAGAATGAGGGTCTCCCAAAATGGAAGGAGAAAACTGGGAATGATTAGGTCATTTCTCTTCCTTTTTTCTCAATGTGTTAGCAGAAATCACACACACACACGCACACATACACACGCACACACACACACTTGCTCATGCCCGCGTGCACACACACAAATGCACAGGTGGAAATTCTAAAGCGAATATCAATCTTAACTTACCCACTACAATTGGACACCAGCTAAAAAATTGCAATAAAATTAACTGTTCCTGGCTTAGGAGGTAGTACGCATGCGAAAGCGTGAATATTTGAACCAGGCCTCTCAGCTCTTTCCATATGGTTTTTTCTTTTTCCTTTGTATAAATAAAAAATGTATTGGCTATTTTTAAAAATTAATAAACTAATGTATACTCAGTTTTTAAAAATATAAGTAGTAAAGATGTCAATTCATTAAAAAAATAAAGATCTTACTTTTCAAACCTCTTCTTCAAGTATGTCTTCGAGTGTACTCTTCCAGATCTTTTCCCTTGCATATATCAAAAAAATATTTTTTTCTTTTAATAAAATACGGAACTAATATAATTCTTTATTTTAACAATTAAAAGCTTTTTATGGACATCTTTTCATGCAAAAACATATAGGTCCACCTCATTTTATTTAGTGGCTGACTCATATTTCAACGTATTAAAGGACATTTAGTCTGTCTCTAGTTTTTTCCATTTGCTTTTGCTATTAGATCCAATGATACAGTAAACAATCTTTGATACATTCTTAGCCTTTTTAAAATGATGATGACTTTTATTATTGTTGCAGCAGTCTCCTAATCACAAACTATGATTAAAACCTTTATGTTGCACACATCCTTATGTATATACACACTGGATGTGATAAAATGGGCAGCAGTGAGGCATGATTTGAAGCGTGACATGAGAAGAAACATCGACATAAATTATCTGACACAGGGTGGGTGAGATCTACACCCACAGTCACACAGGCACAATTGCTTTCTCTCGTTTTGGTGCATGACATTCAAATCACGCTCCAGGCTCACCGGTCTCGGCAGATGACTGACCTCTTAACCTACATCTCTCACCATTTTTATTGTCAGCTTCTGCCAATTACCACACAAGACAGTTAGTGAAACAGTTCTTCACCTTCAGACAGATGTCTGTTGTCCATTTGTCTAGATCAAGAGGTTTACAAGCGCCTCTACTTCTGAACACCGCGGGGGCATCGGAGCCCTGGAAGGACTGACTACACAACTGCTCCTCCTTAATCAGCCCGGTGGACAGGATTCATTTATTTTACCTTCTACTTTGAATTCCTTTCCAAGGAAACTTGCAGAAGTTTAAAAATAATCTAGTTCTTTGTTTCGGTGTCATTATTAAACCTACAGATAGTGTCAGCCCATTTGGGGGAGTGTGGGGTGAGGGTTAGTTTATGATGTTCCAGGTTACTGAAGCCTGACCCAATGACCTGTAATATTTTCCTCGACCTTCTCCCAGCAGGAAAACTTGAAAAAACAATCCCTTCTTGTGGTGGTTTATCACCTGATTTAATTTTCTTTCCACCGGCGTTTTTATGTCTGAAAGCAGGGAGATAAAAATGTGCTGACGGAGGCGCAGCCCCTTTTCTCAGATAACCTGAGCTCTACAGGATGTGCAGGTGCCTTGCCTGTGACCCCAGAGAGGCAGCAGGGTTGGCTTTCACTTCTGCTTTATCGTTTTCTTCAGTTCCATTTAAAAAGTAACAAAATAACGTGAGATGATTCTGTAATAAAATCCCCGATCATAGCAGATACTTGGCCAAAACACACTGGCCAATGAAAACAGCAAGCCCTGCTTCTTTGCTAACAAAGAGGATGAAGGGGTAGCAGGTTCCAGTTCAACACTGAAATGCAGGGGAACGTCTGAAGCCCAGGGCAACCAGGCTGCTGGGTCTTCTGTTGTTTTATTTTGTCTGGCAGTCATCAATGAGTCATAGGTGGCTGCCATCAAAGCAGGGGTCCTTCCTTCCCCACAGCTAGTACTTGACAGCAAAATTATGGGATAGGCCAAGCTCATGGTTGGTACCAACAAACTCATTTCACTTTTCAACTGCCCTCTAGCTCTCAAAATGAGCCCTAACTTTCCTTACCTCTAGAAGTCAAGTCTCCCCACCCTGGCCTGGGCTGTCTAGGATGATGCTTTGTTCTTAGATCTGGGCTGTGTCCCACCTCTCAGACTTTTCCGTCTCCACCAAAAGCTTGCCACCAAAATGTACTCGTCTCGTGTCCCACTCCTTCTAAATCCTAACGGGATCTGGAGTGAAGCTGATAAAATTATACAAGTGAGGTCACAGGTGGGTACATCTCTTGGGTAACATGTGCAGTTAAGAGCCTCCTCCTGAATCTGGTTAGGATCCCCTCTGTGCAAATGGGACGAACATTATGGTGGGGCTTTACGGCACTTTCTTATGGGAGGTATTCAGTGACAGGGTTGCTTTTAGAAACCTAAGACACATTATGAGGCAGCTCCCTACCACAGCAACTTAGCTTGGCCTTCTGCCATCTGCCGTTTTGACAGGGAATTCAAGGGCTGTCCTAACAGAGCTGCACTATAACTGCACCGTCCTTAGGTCGCCTCCCCCAGCAGGGGAAGGTGGCTGTGCCAGGGAGCCTTCTCCAGCACGAGGCAGGCTCTAGGCAATCCAGAGGACAGGCAGTGAAAGATCTTGTTGTTAGAAAGGTGTGGATTTCCCTGAATGCTTTTCTCACACCTGTGCTCCACCCCCTCCATGGCTAACCTGTCTTTTATTTTTTAATTTTATTTATTATTTATTTATTATTTATTTATTTAAATATATCTTTATTGATTTCAGAGAGAGGAAAGGAGAGGGAGAGAAACAGAAACATCAATGATGAGAGTCATTGATCGAGCCCGCAACCCGGGCATGTGCCCTGACCGGGAATCGAACCCCGATCACCTGGATCCTAGGTCAACGCTCAACCGCTGAGCCACGCCCGGCTGGGCGACCCGTCTTTTAGAGGGCAGGCCAGTGACCAAGTATGCGAACGGCTTCTGCAGCATCTCACTTAAATGCCAAGTGTGTTATGTTCAACAAAGGAACTCAAAAGAAACACACGTCAGGTCAAATTGGGATGAAGAAGGCAGCATCGTTCCAACTGAAGAACACATTCATTTATTTATTTTGTCGGTTATCTTTTCAGCGCAGTCCTTTTTATTTCCTGACTCCTTCAAATTCGCTGTTTCATATTATAATTTTTTTCTTTAAATAGGGTAGATTCTATGAAGTATTTCAATCTTTTTCTCCAAGCAGCCACTGAAAATGCAGTAGGTGACGTAAGTGACCTTTTATTGAGATCACAGGGAGAAGTTAATCTGAATTCTTATGAAGGTAACCTATTTCTCTGTATTTCTTAAATATGAGTGAAAATTTGTTTCACAGACTGCAAAATTTTCTCTGAACATTTCTGTAAATTCAGTTGGTCATTCTCGGGCGAATTTTTTTATTCCCACTGTGTTCTTTTATAGGGTAGTTAGGAGCAGCCAACTAATATTCTATTAGCAAGAATAGATTTTCCTGGCTACTTAACTATTTTGGACACTGTTATGTATAAACACAATACCTTCTAATTTTTCCATAGGTGAAGACCTGTGCTCAGTCTACTTAGCTTTAGCACAACATAAAGAAAATATATATGTACAACGTTAGTTCATTTTATATTCAGTGAGGTAGCTATTTGAAGAATAAAGAATAATTGTAAACTTTGATTTGGTTTGAGTTAAGCTGTTATAAATCATTATACAAGAAATATTTATTTGCTTTTTGCTCAATTAAATATGTTTATGTTCAAGAGAGAAGAATTACACGGTAGGGGAAAACTTCACATCACAAAAAATATAATGAAATGCAATTACAGTTATAAATCCCTCACCAAGGGATCTTAATGTTGGTGACAGGACATTAGGAACAAGCTAATTGGCAATGTGAGAAAGACCTAAGGCAGGAGGGAGATTTTCAAATCAATAGAGTAAACAACTGGCTGACACTGGATAGATAAGAGGCACTTGTTTCTATATAACCGTCTGAAAGCTGTATTTTCCCCTGGTACTCAGTCGGGGAAAGGCTGAATACATAATGAGAAATGGCCCTAGGGGATGAATCCAGGGATTTTACTTTGGGGTTTTGCCATTGTCCTAAATTGCCCCTATGGTCTCAACTCATCCTTCCCTCCTTTCTCCTCAATCTGTAGAGACCATAAAAATACCTGTCATTTTAGCGTTTTGAGGCAAAGGCTTGGTAAGAAGGCAGAATTCTTTTCACTAATTTTTTTTTAAAGAAAATACCTTAGCAGCCTGGGTCTGGCTATGAAAGTTGAGCCCCTCCCTGTCCCCCACTTTGCCTGAAAGGATTCCCCACCCTGTGATGTAATTACTGTCTATTAGCCACAACATCTTCAAGAGACTTTTATCTTGAATTAATAGTACTTTCACATGGGGGGGCCGGGGAGGGGAAGATTGTTTTCAGCAGCGATGTGGCCGGGTACCAGGGACATGGATTACTTTATATGTGCTGCGCAGGACTCCATTCGCATAGCCGGCAATGTGAGTGGCGCCCCGGAGCTTTGCACAGCGAGGTAGCCCCAGTGATGCCCAGAGCGGGAACAGGGAGTGTGGAAGGGCTAGGTAGGCTGCCACGTGGGCACAGGGATTCAGGGAAAGAGATAAAGCAGGAACACAGATCCCTCTGGGAGATTTGTAAAAACAGGGGAAGGATATTAAAGGAAAGGGTGGCTCCAGAAGGCTGGAAACTTGGGGCTAACGCTAGGGCAGACATTTCAAATACCATGTCTCCACAAAGACCCCCCCTCCTGTATCTCCTATCAAAATAGATCACAGATCTGTGATTGTCCTAGAAGAGCTTGTCCAGAATGAGGTACTCAATCTCCGGAGCCAAGTGAGGGAAATTGGAAGCTCTCCAAGCAGGGTCACCAATGAATCCTGTTTTCCTTCAGTTCTCTCTCATTAATCTCAGCATGTGGCAAAAGCTAGAGTTGGTTCTCCTACCCGAGAACACAAGTTCAAGAATTAGACACTGTACAGAGTTAATTCAAATATGCACATAAAGAAATTTAGATATTTATACTCTTAGGAACAGATTGAGAAATTAGGTGGAAAAATCAGTTTAAGATATTTGGGTTTGGGTTTCATAAAGATAAGTGCATTTTTCCTTCTTTCTAGCATTATTTTTCAAAAACAGTTTAGTTTTTTTGTTTTTTACATGTAAAACTGCCTAGATCTCAAAAACATAAGATAACCAGAAAGAAAAATCATTGAACAATAACAGTGATGGACTTGGCATCAAGCTGAAACATTTTGACCCCCTTTGCCCTACAGGAAGCCCCTCCTATTTAAGCAAAAGAAAACAAGTCTTTCTTATTTATTTTTTAATTTTAACTTAAAAGATTGAAATGAAGGTACTCCAAGCTAATGTATATCTCACTTAAAATATTTTGCATGTAAAACAGCCAAGTAAGAGAAAGGCTTGTTCAGCATCGAGAACCATGTGACATCTCAAAAGCAAGCATTTCCAGGGGAAGTTTATTGCTGCAAGCCAAATAAGAAGTAGCTGGGCTTTAGCCTTGCTCCTCAATCCAGACACTCCAGAACTGGGGACTGAAGGGCCAGCTTTATGTGTGAGCTATAAGAGCTTCTCTTTAAATAGTCTTTCCGTTAAATTCACCTTTCATCTATTAATAGGAACGTCTCCCTCCACTCTTGGCTCCAAACCACACACTAGGGGTCTGAGTCTCAAAGGAATAGCGGAGAATTCTACTCTCTTGTGCTCCAGTGACTAGGTGACAGGATGGGCATAGATGGCCATGGGGAAGCATCAATCCATAAACTGAAAATACAAACCTGCCACATTGGAAGAGAAACTAGGCAGTTCAAAAACAAATGGCATGGGGACAGGTAAAGCACCTGGTGGAAGGAGTTGACCACGAGCCTAAATATCTGGAAACTTACATCAGGAGTTCATCCCCAATAGTAACAGGATATAAATGAAAGGCCAAGCATGCTTTAAGCATAAGGAAAGCCTGCAGGTCCAAGAGAATGGGAAGATATTTTAGATATTGTCACCTTTGACCCTAACTAACCATTAATATTGTCTGTGACAGCACAGATGGATCAGCTGGTTGCCAAACTTCCATGCTATCTAGCTTGAATGGAAGTGAGTGCAGGAACAGAGGACTTGGGGTCAGGTGCTCAAGGTGTAGTTCACAAAGGGTGCATCTTTATCCTGTTTCCTGTTGCTCAGTAACAGCAACGTTGCAGCATCCTGTGACAATAAATTGTCTCAGACTTCCTAAAATGCTGCACCTGGCCTGGCTGCCCCCTGCAAGGGAGGATCTTTGTGTATGTATGTAGGCAAAGTCTTAATCTATGTGAGTGATGATAAACAGATGCAAAGAACAGCTTGGGGATATGCCATGCACACTGAGTTCTACCCACAGAGGAAAATGTGTGTTCTGTCGTCATCTACACTCACCCTCCACCCCACCGCCACTCACAATCACCACATGGCTAGGCCTGTGGCACGGCACGGTCCCATGTATCAGAAAAGAATGGCCACTCCTGCTGGGGGAGTGAGTGGTGTGACCTGACCCTTGTGGGAGACACTTACTCTAAGCTTGGACCATGTCTCACCTGCCTTGTGAGATGGCTGGGACCGGCCAGCACAGCACTGAGTAGAATTGCCCACCTGCTCAGGCTGTTCCAAACAGCTCAGACCCTCAGTGCACCTCTTCCCACTCTGCAAGGCTATTGTGGTCCTGTACACAGTCCGGAAGGTCTGAGTCACTCTGTGACCTGCAGATAGGTGCCTCTGGGTGGGGAAGGAGATAATAGCCCGCAGCTGCTCCTAGCACATGGGCCGTGTGGTACCACCCCAGATACCTGCTCATTCAGGGACTGCTCTTTGCTATATACCCCGGGAAATTCATGTTCTCCTCGACCTGCCAAACTATTCTAGTCCTGACATTACTCCAGTGATGGATGGCCTGAGTTACGAGTCTACCTGACTCAAACACATTTTGCAAAGCCAAATATTTCCACCAGTACAAAGTAAACATGCTTGCCAAAAACGACAAGCCCACAATTCCAATCTGTTAACACTTGTAAAAGATAAAGATTCAGAACAATTGGTTTCCCTGGATTCTTTAGTCTCCTGTGTTACTTTTACTATTGTTTTTAACTACCTTCCAGTTCGTACTTGGACACCAAGGTAATCATAGATTTTAAGAGTGTCAGGATAGAGAGTTACCAATCTGGTCCCCGAGAGCAATTGTCAGGCATGCTCGTGTGGGCTGATTTGTCTGGTGTTGGACAATTCATAATTCAGAACTGATGCTTTAAAACTTTGTGCTGAATAATACTGTACTTAAATGCTATACATGCTTTAAAATCATTGTAACTACAGCTATTCCAAGAAACACCAGCATCATGTGCACATTAAGTACTACCTGAGGAAGAAATTTTTGGCCTCATACTCATGGTGTATATCAGAGGCCGGTTTATTCAGGTGAGTGAACTGGGCCTTCCCATGAAGAAGAAACCTCATACTGAATATTTTTGCATGGTATCTGCTATCTGACATTCTCACATCAACTTATAAACCATTGTTTTCTTTGGGGATTCTTCATCTTGGGGATGATTACTTGAGAAAATGTACAGTCTTTTATTTTTTTTTATTTTTTTTTATTCTGAGCAATAAGAGTTTAGACATTTTGTTTATAAGGTTAACGTGAAATCTACTCATCAGAGTTGAGGGTAAGCTCCATGGGGCAACGTGGTAATTAAATTTCTCTGAAGTTGTGGGTTCTTAGATGGCATGTCTCCCAAGGAGTTCAGTCCTGCAATCTTGTGATTACAAGAGTTTGCTTTGTGATCATCAAAGGGGTAGTGGTGTGTGTATGTGTGTGTGTGTGTGTGTGTGTGTGTGTGTGTAAGAAAATGACTCTCAAGTCTCCTATCTACATGGCTGTTTGAAATTCAGCTCATCGGGCTAAATTAAAAACACTCTTTGTTGATCTAACTATGTTTCTTTTTTTGAAATGTGCTGATTAAAACAGGTCTGTTTTATGAATCTACAATACCTCCACGGAATTAGAAAGGAGGAACAGGGAGGGGTGTGAAGGGCCTTTGTGTTCACATTTCAAGACCTTACTTATTTGTTGTGTTTATTATGTCACTCATTAGTTAAAATTGAGGCGGGGAATAATGATGGCCAACTATTTTATTGTATAAAACTTTTTCAAATTCAAAACCTGAGCTTTTGAAAACTATCTGAAGAAATGGATCACTCAGTTAGGTTTGGGACATGATCAACACTCACAGTCAAACTGAACATTGCTTTACAATCGCAGGGCTCATTAAATGTGGTTTAGCTACCTTTTACTAAGATGGAAATCACTTTTTAGTTATTGGAAGTGGTTCTTAGAGTTTCAAGAAAATTGAATAGCAGTTTTCCAATAGTTCCTATGTGATATGATCACCTTCCTTTATTTACTCCTTCCGACACGTACACACACACCAGGGTATCCCGATTCTGGGGGGACAGGGAAAGAAAAAGTTCGGATTTGTGAGTAGGCACTTTGCCTGACATTAAGACTTCACTAACCATCTAATGTGAAATTGTATAAATGAACATCAAAAAGCATGTCCCAAATTAAATAATATGCAAATGAAAAAACCCTAACACCCCTTTTAAGCTCTTTAGAGGATTAACAATAGATAGCAAGTGCAAACAGCCACAAAGTGAAAGAAATTGACATCTACTGTATCTTCACCCTGACTTTGGTGACGATCTATTAACACTGCCCTCTGATGGTGAGTATTAATTTCTCTTTTTCTTTAGACACCACCAGGAAACCCAAGCATTCCTGGTACTTCAGTGCTGTTATCCCTAAACCCTACTCCCCACCAGAACTCATGCTTGTAAATGGTTTCCTATCTGACTGCTACCCTTCCTTCCTTCCTTCCTTCCTTCCTTCCTTCCTTCCTTCCTTCCTTCCTTCCTTCCTTCCTTCCCTCCTTCCTTCCTTCCCGCCTTCCTTCCTTCCCGCCTTCCTTCCCTCCCGCCTTCCTTTTTTTCTCATTACAGTGGCTAGAACTTTCAGTACTATGTTGAATAAAAATGGCCAGAGTAGACATCCTTGTCGTGAGCTTTTCACCATTAAGTATGGTATTAGCAGTAGGTATTTTGTAGATGCATTTTATCAAGTTGAAGTTTTCCCTCTATCCCTAGTTTGCTGAGAGTTTTTATTATGATTGGGTGTTGGATTTGGTCAAATGCCTTTTCTGCATTAATTGATATGATCATATGATCTTCTTTAGCCTGTTGATATGGTAGACTGATTTTCAAATGTTGAACCAGCCTTGCATACTTGGAATAAATCCCACTTGGTCGTGGTATATAATTATTGTTAAACATTTGTGGATTTGATTTGTTCATATTTTGTTGAGGATTTTTTAATTTAAGTTCATGAGAAATACTGGATTGTAGTTTTCTTTTGCTGTATTGTTTTTATCTAATTTTGGTATCATTGATGTCTGCAGGATCTGTATGGATAGCCCCTGTTTTATTCCTAACATTGGTAATTTGTGTCTTCTCTTTCTTTTTATTTTTGTCATTCTTGCTAGAGATTTATCAATTTTATTGATTTTTTTCAAGGAATCAGTTTTCCTTTCCATTGATTTTTCTCTATTGTTTTTCTGTTTTAAATTTCATTGATTAATGCTCTTCTCTTTATCATTTTCTTTCTTCTGATTAATGGTGTCAAAAGTGTATTTTTTCTATATTTATATTTTTCATTTTAAAATCTAACAATTTCTGAATTGATATGGTAGCCAGTCCATAGGTGTGAATTAACTGTGTTAATACTGTAAATACTGAATAATTCTTAAATTGATAACAATGTTTAGTATTTAACTGTTCACGGTGACAAAAATTTAGATAGAAAACAGAAAAATCAATTAATTGTCAGGTAATAGTTCAAGTCGTACTTAACTTTCCATTTGAAGAGAGTCTGGGTATTTACAAGTATTCTTCCCTAATCTAAAAAGTCATATTGGAGGAAAACTTGCAACATAACTCTAAAATCACTGTGCACAGATATGTTGAGCTAAGAAAGTTCTATAAAAGGCCTTTCTCTCAAGGAAGGACAGGAAAACTGCAGAGTAGAAAATAAACTGGAGAGGAATGAATTACCCACACAGGAAAGAAGGGATATTTTAGCTTAAATATAGCTGGAAAATTTAGGTAGAGGTCTTACACGAGAGAGGGGAAAAGGCAGAAATGTCTGAGTCAGAGAAAGATCGCTCCCTGAAGAGAAGTGAGCTGCCAAAAAGAGCAGGGGTTTGCAACTCAGCTAAGTTGAGAATAAATGTAGAAAGAAAAGACCTTTCTTTAAAAAACATATATAAGTTTTAAAAGAAGTAAAGGGCAAAATAAAAGTAAAAAATACTAGTTAATCTTTAAAAGATTATGAAATTAACTTGCAGTCCCTGCCCCCTTAAAGCTTGCAGTCAAACCAGTTGATTCTGTTTTATTGGATTGCTTAAAAGTATAGCTCACTTAAAATGGATGATCATAGATTGGTTTACATTGTAATTACTTAAGAGAGATAGTGTTTTTAAAATTACAACTTTTAAATGTGTATGAACCCCTGAGGTTTTAGCCAGTGTGCCCGCCTCGACAATTAGTCCTGTTGAGCTACAATGTGTTGGGTTTTCTATAGACTACAAAACTGATAAGAAGCTAGGCACGCCCTGGCTGGTGTGGCTCAGTTGGTTATCCCACACGCCAGAAGGTGGCGGGTTGGGTTTCCAGTCAGGGCACATGACCGGGGTTCGGGTTCGACTCCTGGTTGGGGTGCATGTGGGAGGTGGCCAACCAATGTTTCTCTCTCACATCGATGTTTCTCTCTCTCTTTTCCTCTCTCTAAAAATCAATAATTTTTAAAAAGCTAGGTGCTCATTGTTTATATCTGCTGGGGCACAGGACCATCCAGTATATATCAGTCTAGAAGTTAGCCCTGAAGATGCCCTTCCTCTATTCTGAAGAGTCATCTTCCTAAGTGTGAACCTTCCTCGATGCTTGTCCCCTGGCCTTTCCCCTGAGAGCCTGAAGTTCTATGGCTTCTCCGTCTGGACCATTTGTCTCTCCCTTCTCCCCCCTCTCAAAATCTGTCAAACTCCCGGGGCACTTTTACATCCAGCTTAGAAGCCACCTCCTCTGGAAAGTCACCCCTACATGCCCTTTCCCGCCAGTGCTCTTTCCACTCCCGCATATGTCGCCGCGCTGACACCCACTGCAAGCCCCTCCGCGCTTCGTTTTACACCTGCCTTCCTGACTGCACTTGATGGCACAGACGGGGTCTTATGACTCTCCTGTTCCAAGTTTCGGGCACAGGGAAAGTGCTTGTCACAAAGGCTCTTGAATGAATGGATACATGTTCAAGCTAGGAATGGCTTTTTAATAAGTACTCACTAAAATCGTTTTAACACATCCACAAAAATATTCAGTGTGTTCAGAGTACATTTTCCTCCTGAAATAACAAAATGGTCATTTAAAAGATATTTTTAATAATCCACATACTTCCTTAATATAGAATTAGTGCCAATCAGTAAAGCTTAACTTTATGCAAGAATAAAAACCTAAGCAAGAAATGGGGCCTTCTGCCTTGAAAAATGAATATCTATCAAGAGAACGAGAAGAGAAGCCACAGACTGGGAGAACACATTTGCAAAAGGCATGTATTATAAAGGACTAATATCCAAAATGTAAAGAGAACCCTTAAAACTCAAAATAAAAACCCCACAACTGATTTAAAAACAGGCAAAAGACTTGATTAAAATAATGAGAGATCACTAAACACCTATCAAAATGGTCAAAATCTGGAACACTGAGCAACACCAAATGCTAGTGAGACTGCAGAGGACAGGAACTCTCACACGTTGCTTCTGGGAACGCAAGGTGCTCCAGCCACTTTGAAAGACAATCTGGCCATTTCTTACAGAACTAAACATACTCTTCCCATGTGATCCAGCAATCACGCTCCTTGGTATTTACCCAAAGGAGTTGAAAACGTGTGTCCACACAGAAACTTGCACAGGGATGTTTATTTATAATTGCCAAAACTTGGAAGCAACCTAGATGTCCTTCAGCACTGGAGTTGATAAATCAACTGTGGTACCTCCAGACAGCAGAATATTATTCAGCACTAAAAAGAAATGAGCTATCAAGCCATGAAAAGATATGGAGGAACCTAAGCGAAAGAAGTCACACTGAAAAGGCTACATACTGTAACATTTCAAATCAATGACTTTCTAGACAGGGCAAAACAATGGAGACTAAAAAAGATCAGTGGTTGCCAGGGGTTAGTAGTAGGAAGGGATGAATAGGAAGAGCATAAAGGGTTTTTAGGGCAGTGAAACTATGTTGTCTGATACTATAATAGTAGATACAAGCCATTATATGTTTGTTAAAGCCCATGAACATGCAATGTAACCCCCATGTAAACTATGGACTTAGGGTAATAATGTGTCAGTGTAGGTTCATCAGTTGTAAGAAATGTACCACTCTGGTGAGGGATGCTGATAGTGGGCAAGGTTGTGCTTGGGGTTGGATGAGGGAGTATATGGGAAATCTTTGTACTTTCTGCTCAATTTTTCTGTGAACCTAAAACTGTTCTAAAATAAAGTATATTAGAAAAAATCTGGTCTACATTTTTTGAGTGTAAGTAATTAACATAAAGAAGACAACACTTTTGCATAGCACAGTGTAGGACCTTGCTACTCTAGGTATATCTGTGGTCCAGCTTCAAGTACAGCACCTGGGAGCTTGATAGAAATGTGGAAGCCAAGGTCTCAGCCCAGACCTGCTGAATCACAAATTCTTCCTACAGGTTATTTGCATGCACATTAGAGCCTGAGAAGCAGTGCTGTGGAAGACCAAGACTGAAAGTAGGAGCAAGGACAACCAGGTTCTTTTATTACCACAACCACTCACAAGATGCTTAGCATTGGGCAATGTATTGACAGTGCAGGTTTCTGGTCTGTAAATCAAGAGGCTTGGCACGGTCAGGGGTTCTCACTGTGTAGTCACCGGAGCAGCAGCGTCACCTGTAAGTGTTGCAATGAAAATTCTGCTGAATCAGAAATTCTGGGGGTGAACCCACCAACTGTGTTTTCACAAGGCCTCTCTGTGTTTCTGACTCTAGCTAACCTTGAGAACCACTGGCTGATCTCTAAATTCCTCTTCAGTGTGAACATTCTATGATCATTTGGGAGAATGTAAATGTTATGAGATGTGTGTGTGTGTGTCCATGTGCGCACATGTGTGTAAACTTGAAACTAGATCCTTACACATTTTAAACAATTAACTGGTATTCTTTTCATTTTCAGATAGTGCCCTTACCCATTTAAAAATATTTCTTATAGTGCTAGAAATTTCTATTGAATTTGTAAAGCAACAAAAGCAGATTCCTTGGACTCTGATACAAAGGGAACCATTGATTTGAAGACACCCTTCAGACAAAGAAACTCTGAGCTTGCTGCCCATTAAGAGATAAAGATTTAATCTGTCATAATGGATCTTTTTTTTCCCCTTTTGTAATTAGCAAACCACATATTTTTAGGGCCAGGATGGCTGGCTAGGGTCATTTTCATTATCATAATTTCCACTGAATGCTAAGTATGCTTCTTTCATCCAATACGAAAATCTGAAATAAAAGCAGATAATGTAAACTTTAATTTGGGGTAATCACAGAAAGAATGCCATGTTCATACGCTGAATTGGGAATCATGAAACAGCTGACAGGATTCAGTAAGGAAACACGAAGGCGATAGCTTCATGTCTGGTTCGAGCAGGAGCAGAGAATTTGGCTTCATTTGAAATTCTGTCAAGACCAACACAGACAAGCACTATTTTTAACTCCTGCTTTTATCATAAGAGAATTCACAGTGTAAGAATCAAACAGTTAGCAGTTTGAAAGGGGGCGGGGAAAGTGGGCACATAACCCAGTAGCTCAGTTTTCATTATCAGATAGCTGTTAATATTATTTGGGGGTGGGGGGAGTCTACATTCCAAGGTTGTGGGTACATGGGGCCATGTTCCCATTCACCCCAAGCAGAGCACCCGCCAACAGAACTCCAAGGGGCCCTCTTTGCTGGAGTCTGACCCTGAACTATTTCCTAGAGATGGTACAACAGTAGTGAGGAGATGATGCATTTGTGTACTTCAGACTGAATTTGCCTCAGCCATTTCATTTCTGAAATGCAAGCCCTGCTAACTCATCACAGTGAGAGCAGTTGCTGGCTCCAGCATCTATCTAAATCATTAGATTGTAGCCACAACACTGTCATTTTTTTCCCCCTAAAGATGTGCATTCTCTTGGTCTTTTGAGCCTTGATGAATAGAGCAATTCCACCAATATTTCTGGCCAGATTTTCAAAGGAACAATCTTCATTTTAATGACATAAAATTAGCTTTTGGCCTCCTATTTTGCAGAAAACAATTTACTGGATTTAAGCATAAATCAAACAGAAGCCTTAAAAATAGGAGACTGAAAAGGCAAGGCCCTTGACAATCTGGCCTAAATGTGTTGCTGATGGCAATAAATCAACCAGAATTTGATTTCCTATCAGGTGCCTACCTGTCTAACCCACTCTACCTTCCGAAAGGGGATGGTGTGTTTGGGATACAAAGGGTCAGCTTGGGCCAAGGGTGAGGTGTGTTTGAAATGGGCTCTGCTGAGAACATGCTCAGAGAGGCCTCCATGCCCAGGGAATACCCCAGGTAGATGAGAGGGAGCCGGGGGAGTCGAAAGGGGGGCAGGATAAAAGAAGGGTCCTGGGAGAGGAAGTAGAGGAAGCGGCCAACGAAATAGAGACCAAGGGGGAGACACCAAGGTGGTGAGGAGAGCAAGAGATGAGAAAAGAATCAGACTGAGAGGTCAGAAATGGGCCCCTGAGGAAGAGCCCAGACGCAGAGGAGGCAGAGATGGGGAAATGGTAGAAGGCAGAGGGATGAGGCGGGGGCGGGCTGTTTATCTGGGGAGGGTCTCCACGGGTGTGGTCCTAGAGATTTTGCCGAGTGCGGTCATGAGAGCTGCGTGCTAGACACCCTACAGAAGCTTCTCCCAGGAGAGGTCTGGCAAATGCATCTCTGGCAGGGATGAAATGAGCTGAGAGCCATGGCTATTCCCCTGAGGCCTCTGTTTCCTAGAACAGGAAAAGCTACGAGGTGAAATTTCTCTGCTGCAGTCATTGGAAACTAGTAAGAACAGTCAGAGGGAGGATTCTGCTCCAGCACTGTCCACCCAGCTGGCCTAGAAAAGTGCCCCAGCTCTAGATAATGTTTTCCCCGTTACTCTTCCCATAATGGATGTGCCAGTGCACATCAAGGGTGTTCCCCTTTAGGCTTCGTACCAGTCCCCCTGCTGTGACATGAAGACACCTGTCACAGCCTCGCTCACAGCTTTATGTTTTTACATGATAAATGTATACTGCATTTCTCTAACATTTATTTTTAGGACATAGGCCTACTGGGAAATTTTGGGAAAGAAGTCCAAATATTTCTTTAGTTTTACCTATAGTGTAATAAAATTTATTTCTGTTCAACCCTACCGTAAAATGCATATTATATATTTATTAGTCTTTTTGTTATGTTTAGGCTACACATATGTAAGTTTACTGAAGACAATGGGTTTGTCATTTGTATATTTTATGATATCAAATTTATCTTCTCAGCTATTTCAGACCTGTTTGCCCCAAGAGAAAGTCTTTTATTGTAATGAGATATTACTTCATGTAGTAAGGAATCTATAAATAAAAATATGTCTGATGACTTTTTTACTGCTTTATAAGCTCTAAGTTAATATCACTGACTACTTTTTAATAATTGTAATATTCCATTATATTTTTACTTGTTTTCAGATTTTTTTTCTGAAATGCTAGAAAATAAATGACTCCTAAGAAAAACCAGTAAAATAAATCTTCAAAAGCCTTTGTTTGATTTTTTTGTTAGAAGTAACTCCTACACGGGCAATTTGGAATGTGTTCAACACAAGTGTGAATCATCGATATATAATCCTTGAAAATATGTTGAAAGAAAAGTCTCTGCAGAAGAGAAAGTACCTTAAAATAATCTTACAGCATCTGGCTCACACCTGGACAAGTAAATTTTATTGTTTAACACTGTGATAATTTTAGAAGTCTCTGTGAACTCTCTTTGGATTTTGTATTTTCTTCAGACCATTTCTACTACCCAAACTAACCTATTTTGAGCCTTTTTGTGCACAACAAATAACTGAATAACAATTGCGGAGGAAAATTGATTAATTACACCATAGCATTCTCTCAAATACCAGGCAGTTAGCTGTGTGTGAACCTGTATGTCTTTGTGGTGATGTGATGCTCAGAAGGTTGGTATCTTCACTCTCTTCTGTCTATAAAGTTTTTAGCCTAAGAGCATGTACACACCTATCTATACTCAAGATTTGTGTGGAAAACCAACTTATGCAGAGGAGTAACATATCAAGCACTTTCCAAATAATGCAAAAATGTTACTGAACGTCAGTAACATGAATTTCTTTTTCTTTCCTTTTTTTTTTTTGGCATTGTCAGGGTTTCTGAATGTGACTCTAATTAATTCCTTCATAATATCAATTATGGTACCAAGGAAGACCTTCAGGAGACTTTCCTTCATCTTCATTACATTCCCCTTTTGACCCATTAGCTCTTAATTATTGCGCATGTAACAATTTTGTTTTAAAAGGTGACAAATGTCTACAAAATGGTTAATTTTTTTCCAGATGTCAAACAAACGTATGCATCTAATTTTCACATTCTCTTTATTAATGGAGCCCCTCCTCTCCGTCTTTCCTTTGTAAAGCCCGACTTATGTATGTCCTGTGCACTCAGCTCCCTCACGTGGGCTTGCTCATGTGAACTCATCAACAGGTCTACACATGTATCTTGTCCACACACGTAACTAGATATTTTGCAACTAACTTTTAGATGCTTTCTTCTTTCCTGATCATTTTGTTTCCTGATAGCTCTGGCCCTGATTCTAGCACTTGATCTCTGAGAGTAAGCCTGGTGAAGTTATGAAGGCAGCCAAGACTGGGTTCATAATTGTCCTTTCTTTGTCATCCCTCCTGTTTCTGTTCCTCAGTCAGGGCTCTCATGCCATGTCTCAGGGCTCTCTCTTCTCAGGTTTCTCCTCCCCAAACATGTGCATCCCCCGGGCAGCATCTCCTATTTCTGTCTTCTCTAGTCCTGCAGTCTATCCAAGTGCATCTATTCTGTGTCAGGGATAGTTGCTCTTTGATAGATGACAAGACGAATTAAGCAGAAAACTACCCTGTATCTGTGACAGTGAGGTAAGGGACTCACCTTTGCAGGGGGCACACAGTGTTCCCCACCTGTGTGCCTCTCTCTTATCCGTTAGGACTCACCCATGTGTCACCTCCTCAGAAAGCCTTTCCCTGACCCCCGCCCCTACCTGTTCCATATTCCATCACTGTTCATTTTCTTCATAGCATTTAAACACCGGTATCCAAAGTATTTAATGTTTGCCAAAACTACATAAATCGTAACTGTACAACTTGATAAATTTCTACACAGTGACCTTCTTAGATCCGTAAGTAGAGGGTCTGTCAGCATCCGGGACACCCACCTCATGCTCCATTTGGGTCATTCTTTCTCTTCCACCCCAAAGGTAGCCACATCTATACATCTGCACCGTAGATTAGTTTCTGTGTTTTTTAACTTTATAAAATATAATATGCTGTTTTCTTTGACTTCTTTCATGCAATGTAATATTTATGAGATTCATCCATACTGTTGCATATGGTTGTAGTGCATTTTCATGGCTCAACATCATTTCACGGTATAACTATATGACAATATATTTATCTTTGTTACTAGTGATGAACAATTTGGGGCTATTGCTATGAACATTTTTTGTCCATTGTTTTGATGCACATATGTATTTCTGTTGTGTATACATCTAGGAATTATATTACTAGGTCTCTGAATAAGATTTTTTTTTCAGGTTTAATATATACTGCAAATAAGTTTTCTAAAGTGGTTGTACCAATTCACACTTGCATCACCAAAGTATAAGAGGTCTACACTTATACCGACCCTTGATACTGATAATCATTTAGAAAATTGTAGCCACTTTGGTGAATGTGTTTTTATACCTCATTGGGGTTTTGACTTGCATTTCCCTAATGACTAACAGGTTTAACACATGTCCACATTAGTTGGCCATTTGGATATTCTCTTTTGTGAAGTGCCAACTCAAATTTCTTGCCCATTTTCTATTGCGTAATCTGTATTTTTCTTAATTATTTTTAGGAGTTCCTTATATAGTCTGGATATGAATCCTGCAAGAGATATATATGATATAAAATATCTTCTGGCTTAACTTTTTACTGTTAATGAAGTTTTTGGTAAACAGAAGCTAATTTTTATGAAGTCTAATTATAAATCTTTTTCTTCATGGTTAATACTTATATGTTGTTGTAAAAGATCTTTTCATCCCTAAAGTTCAGAAAGATGTTCCCATACTATCTTCTAGAAGCATTGGTGCTTTACTGCTCACATTTAGATCTACGGTTTAGCTGGATTTGATGTTTGGGTATCAAATTTCATTTATTTCCATATATAGATACCCAATTGACTCACCACCACCTATTGGAAAGACTGCCCTTCCCCAGCTCTGGGCAGGACCATTATTATCACAAATCAAATGTCCTTTTGGATATGGGCCTGTTTCTGAATTTTTTACAATGTTCCCTTGATTGTTTACCCTTTTCCGAATACCATATTGTTCTGTTAATTGTCGATTTGTGGCTATTTTTGACCTTTAGCATTCCCATATACTATATTTTAGATTTAGTGTCTTTGTTTACTCTCTCTCTTACACATACAAAATAGTAACGATGTAAAGGTGATGGATAAGTGATTTAGCTTGATTGTGGTGATCTTTTCACTATATATATACCAAAACATCATGTAGTATCCCTCAAATACACACACTTTTTGTATATCTAGGCTATCTTAAGGAAGTTGTTTAAAAATGTAATTTATGGCTTTAAAATATTTAGACATATGGTATGGGGACTTCCATTTGCATTCTTGACAGGGCCTGGAAAATGTGAGGTGGGTCTGTTCTTGAAATTAAAGACCATGTCTTAGTCTCCATTCCCCACCCCAACCTTATATAAATGCCAAACAAAAAACTCTGCACGAGATAGGTGCCCTCTCTCACCAAAATGTTCGATTAACAAACGTATTCTTAATGAGTAGGCTTATGGTGAGACTATAGGTACTTTAGAGCTGCTAAGTCTTTAGAGGCCTCTAAATTATACTTTTAGATATAGTGCTTTTTAGGCACTGTCTACCCCAGCTCTGAGCGAGATCACTGCATGCTCAGAAACTCTGCCAAGAAATGTACTTCTTCCTTCTTAACCACTTCCTTCCCCAAGAGCTCAGCATTCCTTCAGAACCCATCTCTTGGGGCTATCAGATTAAACTGAGCAGGAAAACTGGTAGAAAGGTTAATACGATTGGATCCAAAACTTGGAATGGTTTAAATTCAAGGGTTTCGTTGCTAATTTTAGTCCCAGGGTAGGATATTCAAAGAAGAGACTGTGCCTCTGTTTAAATAATCTTTCTTAATGATGATGTAAAGTTAAATAAATTAGTTTTAAAAGATCCTGGAGACAGGCAAAAAAATTCTAAACTTTTTGGTTTGTGTGTATGCCCACTTAGACTGGGTGTAGATGAACACAGCCACATCAAGTTGCCAGTTTAGGGGGAAGAAAGAAGACCAATATGATTTGGGGTTTATTACAAAATGTAAAAAATATGATATAGACCTCCCACCGAGTTTCTCTGAGCTAACCGAGTTTGACTTAACCACTGTGGCACTTCTCTTTCTGTAACTCCTTTCACCATACTCCCCAACCCTCTCCCCCCACCATCTCTCACCCAGAAAAACAGTTTTAAAATAATGTAAGAACAATAAATTAGATTTTAAATATCTTAATTTCTCTTAATGCTTTAGCCTAAATTCTTTTTTTAGGTTTAACATATTATTGCTATGCAGCACATAGTACAGTGTTTATTTTGAAATTATAATTCTTAATTGGTAAAACTTTTTCATACCCATAGATCTATGGATCATATTTTCTTTTCTGAAAGTACTCCCTGTAGGATTTCAGCTCTCAGAATGTCTCCCCTTTGGGGTTTTAATGGACTTTCTGTTTTCCAGTACAGCACCTTGTATTAAGCAAGATGTGCTTTATAAGCCAATAAATAAGAGCAATAATTGCCTCCATGTTTATATACAACCCAGCCTCCTTCAGTCTTGTCTTCATCCTGCATTTTGCCACTTAAGGCAAAGTCAAGGACTTCAGTTTGCTGATATTTATCTATTGCTTGCCAAGCGATCCTCTGCTCTACAACCCTCCAACCCCCCTGCAAACCAGAGTAAGAAAATAAGTTTCAGTTATTCTTATTTGATGCCTTTATTTGGTTCTGTCATATTTCTGAGGCTTACTTTTACATCCACAAAATTAAAAATAGAAGTGAAAGCCATCTTTGTTTTTCTAATTAAACCCTAGTTTCATTAAATTGGCTCTCACTGGCAGGACATAAAGGCACAACCTTCCTCTCATTATCACCAGCCTTTCTAATTCCCGCACTCATTACTTCTGTGGCAGATGACTGTGGTTTGCGCTTTGTTGTTGTTGTTTTTTAAAATATGTCCCTTACAGTTCTTTGGAAAGTGGCCATTGTTAACATAGAGGTTCTTCCATACTTCCAAGTTTATGTTTGCCAGATGCTCTAGGAGAAATGGGTTATTCAAAACATATTGGAATCCTTTATGTTTTCTGCCATAGCTTAAGTTTTATACCTCCAAACCGATGGACTTAAAAAATTTTCTCCTTATGTATTTAAAAATTAGTCACATACATATGCAAGACTCCGTCTATATACCATGTTAGAGGCATTAACTCCACAACTCCTGGACAGTCCCCAGGCACCAAAGTGTCTGAGGCCTAGAAAAGGACATGGGGGAGGAATTGCCAAGTTGCAGGAGAGCACTGTGGGGGTCTCTGTGCTCTGGGGGCCAGGTTAAAGGTTAAACCTACACATTAATTAGGACTTTGGCTGCCTGCACCAATGGTCCACCAATATCCATTGCCAAACAAGTGTCATGATTTTACCATAAAAAGAAGTTGTTTACTATGAGATATTTTTGTTACCAAAGCTCTATGTCTCTGACAAAAATACATGTGGGTTTTGGTGATACTTTTCTTCATCAACAAGCTTTTGTTGTTGTTATAAATGCTTATGTTATGATATCGCTCTTACTAGCAAGTGCCAATGACTGTCACAGAGGCAGAGCCCAGGAAGTAAGGAGGGGAAGCACCGAGCCAGGGGGCCTCAGGAGGGGTCGGAGAAGAGCAGAGGCCGCTGCAGGTGCGGGGACAGCCTGGGTGCCCAGCTAAGCTCCCGGAAGACGGGGGAGCCTGTGTGCAGTAGGGTGGCGGCAAGGGCCCGCGGGAGGGCATCGGGGCGCACCGCGCAAGGAGGCTACCTGCAAAAACAAGAGGAATTCAAGGGCGGGCGGGATGCTTGTGCATAAGTAAATATGTTAGCAGAGCTACCATTTTGGAATGGCCTACTACAGCCCCCAAAAGCAAGTCTGACTCCTGGGGTAAGCTGAAAGAAAGGCACACAAACCAATGGAGGCATGGAGAGGGTGTTTTGTAACACACACACACACACACACACACACACACACACACACTCCTCTTGAACAAGGCAGACTCCCACCCTTAATCTTAATTCCATCCATTTTAGCCCTGGAGTTGGAGAGGGTATGGGAAGTTTAAAAACATAAGCATTATTAAAAATCATTAAAAATGTTTGGAACCCAAAGTGAATTCATACTCAGCCACAGAAACTGGCTTCCAATAGGCTAAGTGGCTTGGGCTTTCCATTGTTAGTGGACTAGGCTGTGTCTGCTGCCCAAGGTCACATGGATCCAGAGTGAGAAGGGCCACCATTTCGCATAACTGAGAATATTAAGTTTTCAAATACTCCTCCCAGGGAAGCTCTTTGCATCTTGCTCCTTCCGCCTTACTAACCCTACTGATCGGAGCAGTAAAGTAAAAACCCATGGATCTTGAGTTTGCCCTTGACAGAGCACATTTTCAAAATCTCAAACATGAAAGGAGTTTCCACAATCCCAGTGTAATTCAAAGTTGAATTGCGTAATCTTTGGTTTCAGAACAAGAAAAATAGCATTTAAGAAGGCAAGAAAGCATTTTTTTCCTTATGGAATTAATGTAAAAACAGATTTGGGATTTTATATTAGAGAATGGGGGAGAGAATTGAAGCATTTGCCTTCTTTTAAGATGAGGTAACATAGAATCAAATTTTGTTGATTTTTTAAAAAAAGTTAGCTCTAAATAGAAAAATAGTAGCATATACAAATAAACCTGGAATCTTTTAAAGTATATTTTCATATATTTCTAATTTTAATAAAAAGTATGCAGATTACAGCTGGCTTAAGTTTTTACTTAATAGATAGGAAAATGTTATTCAAAACCTCCCTTTTCAAAGTATGGCCTATAGACTTGTAGCATTACCACCACCTGGGAGTTTGTGAGAAATGAAGAATCTTGGGCCCCTATATGAACATATGGATCAGAATCTGCATGTTAACAGATCCCTAGGTGATGCACGTGTACATGAATGTATTTTGAGGCACTGATCTAAATAAACCATTCACCAAGGCAGTATCAAGTAAGCTTTGGAAAGACATCCTTCCCTCCCACAACTGCACAGGAACTTGAAAGCAAAGTAAGAATTATGCTTGCCATGTAAATATAACCTCAAAATGAGTCCCCTAGTGCACCCTTCTAACATTTTGGAGCTACCACCTAGTTCTTCACTTCTACACTTCTTTCTCTGAAACACTTCCCAGAGTAATAGCTTCAGTTTCTGCCCAGATTCTTATGCCGTGACTTTGGAAGCTTGAATAACAGCTATGGAAAGATAACCGAAAGAAGTGCTACTTAGAGGTCTACAGGAAAGAAAAATAAGTGAAAGACAAGGCAGAAATACAAAAGAGCAAACATAGCATGAACTAGAGAAATAAATATCTCCCTATATTACTTATATAGAAGATAGATGTATTATTTAAATATAAAAATGATGCATGCTAATAGTTTTTCATTGTTTTTGCTAATTAAAAAATTGGAAATTCTCAAGCAACACATGAAAGTAGGCAGCAGGAAATAAATATGTTCAGAAACATCATCGTGAAAGGACAAACTTCTGTTCTTTTAGTAGCTGAGCACCCACCTAACCCTCCTCCGGGTCATAATAACACCACCAATTTCCCCTAAGGGAGACCCGTCCGCTCTCCCCCTACCCTACGCAACCCCCAGGCTACCATCTATAAGTATATCCTGTATTACCTGTGGGTATGGTGGATCTATGGTGGACCATGTGACACACAGGCCTAAGCCATAAGAATCTTACATTCTCTAGATGAGGTTGATTTTGGTATGGGCACATGTGGCAAGTCAACCAGGCCCAATGAACCCAGAGCTTTCAGTTGAGTAATCAGAAAAAAGACTTTCTTTCATATTAGTGCTGACATGGAGAGGAGGAGAGGGAAAAGCTGTGGCAGTCATCTTGTTACCACGAGAGGACATATCACTCTGAAAATAGAGCCACCACAGAAACAGCAGAGCAGAAACTTGGAAGAGAGGAAAACTGACTCTTTCTGATGTCCCTGGTTGAAGGCTGGGAAAGAGATGTGCCTGAAAGCAAGCCAAAACTCTATGCCTTTTAGCCATCTGGGCCAAAAGTTCCCCTTTTGCTTAAGTCAGTTTGGATGGGTCTTATTACTTGTAATCAAGGGAAATATAACTAATACATGGTGGTAAAAGTTTGTATATTTTGTGTACATCTTCATAGATGGATCTTATTATATATAATTTCACACTCAGTTTACTCTTTACCTACTATTTTTAACCTTCTCAACCAAAAAATATGTCATGATCATCTTTCTGAGTAATTATATTCAGATCTATATTGTTATTTTATTGGATATGTGATGGTTCTACAATTTTTACCATAATTAATGGAATCAGTTTCATACTGCGGAACATTTCTAAATTACTTATATACATTAAAGAGAATCCTCATATATATATGTTAATTTAACCTATACAATGATCTCCTTGGGATAAATTTTTGGAAGTTGTTAGGCCAAAGGTACCTAATTTAAGATACAATACACACTCCCACACTGCCTTCCAGAAATCTATAGAGTTACATTCACACCAGTAGGACTTGGACACTTCAGTGTTCCCTACAGTCACATAAACATCTACTAATTTCATAAGTGAAAAATAATATATATAATTTCTTTTCCATTTCTCTATTAGTGAGAGTATTTTCCATGTTTATCAGTCCTTGTATTTCTGCTTTTTTGAACTGCCAGTTATTTTTTTACCCATATTTCTGATGGAATGGTTCACTGGTTTGTTGATAAGCTAGAGTTCTCCTATATTAAACACACAAACTCTTTCTCCTATATTTGTCAGCTTGTATTTTGCTTTTGGATTTACTTTATAAATTTATTTCATGACACAGAAAGTTTACATTATTATGTAACCAAACTTATCAAAATTTAATTATGGATCCTGAATTACTTACATTGTTTAGGAAGATTTTTTCCATTCTAAAGTTATAAAATTATTCACCCATATTTTCTTATAGTTTCTTATATATTCTGTGTGTTTTTTTTTCTTTCTTTATCTTTTCAAAAATACACATTTAAATACTTGATTCATCTAGAAGTTATTTTCCCATAAGGGATTCAGCTTTCATTTCCCCAAATGTCTAGCCAGTAGCCCCAACATGTTATTGGAAATTCTATTTATCTTTTCACCAATTTAAAATGCCATCCTATCATATATACTTAACTATCACATATCCCTGGGTCCATTTCTGACTATTATGTTTCAATTCAGACTGTTTCTGTGCCTCTTATAGCAGTTCTATTTTAGATATTGTAATTTATAAATTTTAATGTCTAGTAGGATAATTATAGTTATTTCTTTTTAGTCCTTCCAAATTTTCTTGGATTTTTCACTTATCTAATTTTAAAATAATTTATAAGTTCCCAAGAAAATATTGCTTCAATATTAAATAAAAATACATGGATATTATAGATTATCTTGAAGACAGTGACTAGATAAATAGCCTTAAAATATTAAGTCTTTGTAATCTAAAACATGACATGTACATGGTGTCCCAAAAAATGTATATACACTATAAAGGCAGTGTTTATTAAAATACATTTCATTTTCCAAATGTAATAGAATCTACAGCTATCAGCTGCTGAAGTATATATATATATTTGGGGGATACCCTATATTTTCATTTCTTAAATTATACTTCATGTTCTTTAATAAATTTTTTAAATTAGTTGGCTATTCTGCCTCTTTAGTAAATGTAATAATATTGATGACAAAATATTAATTAGAAGATCACATTTGTACATTTAAAAGAGAATGTTTTGCTCATTTAATTTTAATTTAAAATGTTTAAAATTTTAATATTTCTTTATCAGTTTATTCATATATATTTTGTTTTTATTTACTATTTTGAATATAACATTTTCATTTTTGCCAAATTGAGATTATGATTATGATAAGAATCTTTTTATTTATAATTCTGGGGAGATTAAAAATTTTTTTTTTAAGTTAAGAACAGCTCCTAAATTTAATCAAATACCTTTTGGCATCAATGAGATTTGTCTGATTGAAAGAAATCAATGCATTTCCCAGTATTGAATTAGATACATTCTTGAATTAATCCCACTTGGTTATGTTGTGGTAGTCTTTTAATGTACTGCTAAATTTTCTCTGCTAATATATCAATCAGAGTTATTGTGAGGAAAGAGAGAGGGAGGGGGAGAGAGAGAGAGAAAATCTGTTCTATGTTACTATCACACATATGCTGGTGTCATAAAATAATTTGAAAAGAATTCCTTATTTTATGTTGCTCTGGAACAAATTTAAATCATATTGGAATAATCTGTTTCTTGGAAGAAATAAAAAAAAAATTACCAAAGACACCTTCTGTGTCAGAAGCTTTTTTGAAAATTTGACAACATTCACAATTTGCAATCTATTTCTTTAACAACTTGTGATCTACTTCTTCCTGGAAAAACAAAACAAAACAAAAAACACACCAACCAACCAAGGTTTAAAAGCTTTTAGTACAGCCCTGGCCAGTGTGGCTAAGTTGGTTGGAGTGTTGTCCCCCAGCTAAATGATGTCAATCAGTGTTTCTCTCTCCCTCTCTTCCTCTCTCTCTCTCAAGTCAATGAAAACATATCCTGGGCCCTGGCTGGTGTGGCTCAGTGGTAGAGCGTCGGCCTGAGGACGGAAGGGTCTGGGCTCGATTCTGGCCAAGGGCACGTACCTTGGTTGTGAGTGTGGGAGGCAGCCAGTCGGTGTCTCTCACATCGATGTTTCTCTCTCTCCCCCTCCCACTCTCTCTGAGAAGCAATGGAAAAATATCCTCGGGTGAGAATTAACAACATGTATCCTGAGGTGAGGACTGGGGGGAAAAGCTTTTAGTATAAAGTTAGCAAAGGATTTTCTTACGATGATTTTTTCATCATCTGGCTTCAATTCCCCGTTTCACTGCTTATTTTATAAATTTGTGTTATTTCTCTCTTTTGTTCTCTCTCATATTTAGTAAACAATTTATTTATAATTATGTTTGATTTTTTTCACCCACAGAACCGAGTCTGGAATTTATAATGTCTATCATTTATTTCTTTACGGATGTTTGCTTCTTATTTTTAAAACATTCTTTCTTCTGTTTTTCTAGTTTATTTTGGTATTTGTTTCTCTAGCTTAACAAGTAGCACCTTATTTACTTATTTCCATTGTTTCTTTTTTAGTAATATAAATTATGCACTTTAAATTTTTTTCTCACTTATTTTTTAGACATTGAGTAATTGTGACTCCATTGTTCCTTTAACTTGAGAATTATTTAATACAGAAGTTTTGTTTTCTAATTTTCTTGTTTGTTTCTTCTAGCACTGAATGCATTTGGGCCAGAGAATGTTGCCCATAGTATTTCTACTTTTGGGAAAGTAGTAGTTTTAGTCTTTCAAAAGCATGATAAATTCTCTGAATATCTGTGGATGCTTGGAAAAAAGATGCATTTCTCTGTGTCTAGGGTTTGATATTTGACACATGAATATCTATTAATTACTATCATACATTTTACTATTAAAATATACTGTATTTAAATTTTGCCTTTTTTATCCATAAATAATTGAACATGAGGTGTCACCTTCTACTATTATTGTATTCTTATAGATATGTCTTTTCTGTAATTTTATATTTTATTCATATTTTTACTAATTAAAAATAAGGAATAATTATAACTTCTCTGTAGATTTTAACCTGTATCATAAAGTGATATAAGACTTCCAGCTTGAATTGACCTTTGCCTGATATTAGGATAAAGTTTCTTCCATCATTTGATTTATTTAGATCAGTATGACATGACTTTTATCATTAAGCCAATATATTAGACTTTTTGGCATACCAATGTTATTTTCTGCTTTTAAAACCTTGTATCTTCTTTCTTTGCCGTTATCTCCTTTGACATTTGAGAAAAAAAGACTATTTTAAGTTCAAATAGCAATTGCAGTTACAGTTTTGAAGAATGTGTTTAAATCTGTGGTTCTCAATATATCAATTTTCATTTAAAGTATAGCTATTTCTACTCACTTTGAGAAATTAGGGAAAAAAATCTTAATTTTGGCAATCATAATTTTAATTTCTAAGGGCTTACTCTCATCTCCCTTGTTCCAAACCTAGAAGGGCTGGCATACAAATTGTTTTATTATTAATTTGTGCCATGCTTGTACCTCTAAGTTGGTGGTCAGAGGAAATATCTATTACACTGCTAAAAATGGAACCAAGGAAACAGCAATCCATAATAATTCAAGAACACAGATTTTGAAACTTAAATTTCTAGTAGCCCCCTTTATCTCATTACCTTGAATGACAACAGAGAGACTTCAAAACGAAATTGTTAATACAAATAACCTGCTCTTGCTTTGCGCTACGTTCCAGTCTTCAGTGACTGCAGTCATTATGTTTTAGTTTTCAGGCCCCTTCTCATTAAAATGCAAAAGAGGAAAATGTAGCCCGTCCGACTCCTGTACAAACCACAGGAAAGCCAAGCCGCTGGAGGGTAGCGCTCCGCTCCGGTTTGACAGCGGAGACCTATCTTGTATTGATTAAGCGCTTAGGCAGCTTGATTCCTTTCTTACTGTTTGAATTATGATATTCTTTATGGCATTATGCTAAAAGTTAACCCATGGCAGGGGAATAAGGGAGGAGAATGGGAGTGAAGTATATTTTCCCACCCACCCAAATTACGGCCAACTGGCAGAAAATACCAGACACGTCAGCATGTCACCCTGCTCTGGCTCTGAAGGAAAGTAATAGCCTCCATTCCCGTCTAGTCCCCAAGCACCGGAATGAATTCTGAGAATCATACCATTTTCTCTGCAGGTTTTCCTTTCTGGCTGTGTGTGTGTGTGTGTGTGTGTGTGTGTGTGTGTGTGTGTGTGTGAATCCACATGCAAACATGTATGCCTGCTGGAAATGTATTGTTTCAGTCCCTCTGCTCACAGGTAATTAACATTCCCACTCTGTTCTCACATTGAATTTTGGAAAGTGAGCCCTTGCAGTGCCCTATGACTGCTTTAATTAGGCAAAGAATCAGAATCAGGAGACTCGAACTCTTCTAAGGGACTTCTTAGGGTGGTATGGCAAAGAAGTTTGCGTAGAAACAGAATGATTTAGGAGCACTGCACTTTCTCTCTCTCTGATTTGGAAACTGGAAGGGCTGTTTCCTTTTCTCTTTTTTCCCAGTTACTATTAAATTTTATTAACAATATATAAAGTATTAGAAATCTTTTGGATCTGATTATGATTTTGGTCCAGAAAATATGTAATCCCCAATGAAGAATATATTAAAAGAACCAACTCCTTTCCAAAACCATAGTAATCAGATATTAGTATACGAATAGCTTTTGGCTTGGCTAGGAAACTTGTCCCTTAACCCCACCTCTTTTTACTTAAGCTATAAAACATTAAGAGTAATTTGTTTCCTTTATCAGTCAGGGTTCTTGCAAAAAAACAGCTGGCAAATTCAAGTGGGAAAATCTGAGGATTGTTTAAAAAGAAAGCTTTACAAAGGTGTGAGCAAGATATAGAGAAACCTCAAGGGATGGTGTAGTATTTGGGGAAAGTAACACTAGGGAACCATTCCCACCCTAGGCCTGAGAGGGTAAGGGGTGGAAATTACTACTGGACTAGGGAAAAAATGAAGCGGGTGGAAAAGGCCCCTGACAAGAGCTGGGATCTTCAGTTTAGTTACATGGCAGCCCAAATTAACCTGCAAGAAGGGAAAGGAAATATATGCCCAAATCTCACTCTCTTCTTCTGTGGGGTGTCCGGTTGCACTCCCATGGTCAACCCTAACACATTTCACGGGATGAGGGAGCCCAGGATGCTGAGTGTAAGTCAGCTTCTTGGTGTGCGGATCATTGCAGAAGGATGGAGGGGCGACTGGAAGAGATCCAGCACATTTCCAATGAAATCAACCAATATCTATTGAACAACTCCATCCGAAGCACTCTTCATTTCCAAAATTTCATCACCTACATGAATTGAAATCCAAGGAGCAATTTCCTATGAAAATCAAGTCTTGAGATTATAGGAACCTGCCCTGGCCGGTTTTCTCAGTGGTTAGAGCATCAGCTTGCAGACTGAAGTGTCTCGGGTTTGATTCTGGCTAAGGGCATGTGCCTCAGTTGCAGGCTCGATCCCCGAATGTGGGAGGGAACCAGTCAATGTGTCTCTCTCACGTCAATGTTTTTAATCTCTCTTTTCCTTCCACTCTCTCTGAAAAGCAATGGAAAAAATACCCTTGAGGATTAAAAAAAAAAAAAAGACTGTAGAAAACTGCTATGATAAAGGGTAAGTAACTTGACAATTGCTGTTCTAAGATGTGTATTCCAATACTGAGTTTATCACGTGCCACTTGTATAACTTTGAACAAGTCACCTCCGATCCCTAGTACTCCATGGTATCCATCAGAATGGTGATGATAGTCATGCCTTTTTTACTTTAGTCACAGAATGGTTGCTAGTATAAAATTATGTAGCATATATGAACACATTCTATCAACTATAATACACTTTAATTATAGTTCACTTTGGAAAACTTTCTCTGAAGCCGTGACATTTTCAACCTCTTCACAAGTCAAATTTCCTTCCCGTGTAAAAGAGGTACTATTGGCAAGTTGTTTGGTTCTTTAACAGAGGAGACATTTGCATCTTATGGAAGTAAATGAGTGCTCAGAGTGTATACAAAGACTTTCACCAGGGAATTTCCAATTTCCTTCATCACATCAAGGAAATCTTATAAAAAATGTCATATATAGAGAGACTGCTTTGTTCACTAATTACATACGGTTACCCCAGAGAGGGTCTGGCCTGCCCTGCCAAGAGTACTGCTGATTTGGCTCTAGCTAGGGAAGTAAGGAGCTGAAGCAACAGGCATCGCAGTAAGGCAGCGATTTTCAGCCTTTTTCATCTCATGTCACACGTAAGCTAATTACTAAAATTCTACGGCACATCAAAAAGCATATTATATTTTTTGCTGATCTGACCAAAAAAAAAGGTATAATTTTGATTCATTCACACTGGATGGCTACTGTTGTGTTGGCTGTTGTCATTTTTTTATTTGACAACCTAAGGGAAAAGAGATTAGTGCCCCTGGCTAAATAGTCAGGTATTGCATGTTTTAAAAATTCTTGTGGTACACGGTTGAAAATCCCTACATTAAGGTATTATTTTCACAGCTCTCTCTCTCTGGAACTCTGAGTAAAATCTATAGGCATTTTGGGGTGTAAGTGCTGGGACTAGTCCAGCAACATGAGCACACCCTAATTTGGGAGACTTTAATAAACCTTTATCAGTAGACAATACAAGTAGACCAAAAAAAAATGTATAAAGTACACCAAAAAAAAAAAAAAAAAAAAGCAATAAAACAAAACCAAACAAAAAACTCCTAAAGAATAGAAAAAGAAAAATAAAGAGAGAGAAACCAAAACAGGAAACCTATTCATTTCAAATTTTAAAATACACAAAATAATAATAAAAACATTTAGGCTTAAAAGTATTTAATAAATAAATGTTAAATATAGATAAACCAAATAGTCAAGATGAACCAGAGAAATAATAAAAAATACCCGAAGAAAGATGAGGATTCAAAAGATAAAAATAGAAATTAATTAATTAGAAAATAAGCACACAATAGAATATATATAGTCAAATGTTGCCTCTTTGAAAATGCCAATGAAATCTAATAAACCTCTGCTAACCTGATCAAGAATAAAAAACATTAAATGATAAAGACATCAAAAATATAAATACAGGATTTTTTTAAAATAAGAAAACATTTTTATACAAAGTAATTTTTAAAATATAAAAAATTGACTTTCCTAGAAATATAAATTAATAAGAGTGCACCAAGAAATTAAAAGTAGAATAGAACAGCAGCATAGACTACGTGGAACATATAGTCAAAAGCCAGGACAAGAATATTTTATGGTTGTTACAAAATCAGATTAGAATATTTTTTAGAAAGGGAACATAATATACATTTTTATTAAAAACTAGATGCAAAACCCTAAATAAGATATTACCATTTTTTAATGAGGTATGATTGAGCTACAACATTTATTAGTTTCAAGTATACAGCATAATGATTCAATATTTGTATATACTGTGAAATAACACCACAGTGCATCTGGTTAACATCCATCACCACACTCAGTTACAGAAAACATTAGCACTTTTAATAAAGAACTTTATGAAAAGAATAGCATACATCGTGATCAAAAAGGGTTTAATCAGACTGACAAATGTCAGAGGGATGGAGGAGAGTGGGTGGGTGGAGGGGGAGAAATAATTCAAAGAATTCATACACATATATGCACAACCCAAGGACATGGACAATGGTGGGGAGAGGGACTGGGGAGGGGCATGGGATGGGGTGGAACGGGTCATTGGGGAGAAAGGGGGACATCTGTAATATTTTAAACAAAAATAAAATTTAAAAAAAGGGTTTAATATAGCATTGCTAAATATTGGAAAATAATAGACAAATAGGTCAGTGGGACAGTATAGAGAATCAAAAATCCAGAAACTGTGAGAAATAAATGTCTTATTCATATTGCTTACAAGCCACCCCATCTATAATATTTGGTTTTAGTCTAAATGGACTAAGATAGAAATTGACACCAAGTCAGGTGCTACTATAACAAATACCTAAAAATGTGGAAGTAGCTTTGGAACTGGGTAGTGAGAGGCTGGAAGAGTTTTGAGGCACATGTTAGAAGCCTACATTGCTATGAACAGACCATTAAGGGTGATTCTGGTTAAGCTCAGAAGGAGAGTAGGAGAGTGATAGAGAAAGCCCTAAGTCATCCTGAAGAGAATGTTGGTAGCACTATGGACTCGAAAGGCCATTCAGATGAGGTCTCAGATGCAAATAAGAAATGTATTATTGAAGACTGAAGAAAAAGCCGTCCTTGTTATAAAGTGTCAAAGAACCTGACTGAATTGTACTTCTGTTCTAGTATTTTGTGGAAGGTAGAACTCATGAGCAATAAAACAGAATATTTACCTGAAACAATTTCTGAGCAAGTGTTGAAGTTGTGGCTTGGCCCCTTCTGGCTGCTTATAATTAAATGTGAGAAGAGAGAAATAAAGGCGAAATAGTTAAGCAAAAAAGGAAGCAGAACCTAAAAATTTGAAAAAAATTTCTAGTCTATTTATATTGCAAAAAAATAAGAAACTATGTTCGGGAGAGAACACTGAGGGCATGGCCAAGCATCCTCTTGGTATAGAGATTAGAACATGTGTGCACTGTGGATTTAATCAGCCACCTCAGCAGGAAAACTGCCAGCCTGAACTGAAGAGGAAGGAGATGGGAAGGATGAAGAAAGACTGTTGAACTTCTAGGATTTTATAAGAGAAATCTAGAGCCATTTGACTGAGAATGTGTGTAGTTCTTCAAGATACGGGGAGACTATCCCTGAAGGCGATTTAGGGATCATCGGGGCTGCCTCCTTGGTTCCAAAAGGGGAGACCATCACCTCACTTTCAATGGGTCAAAGTAGTGGGGGTGGGGCTTCTCAGAGCCTTGGGAGTCCCACCTGGCTTGGCAAAGCTTTGGGGCAAGATCCACACAAGGTGGGACTTGCCCCGCAGTGTCTGGAAGGTAGGCCCTCTGCCCGGCCTGGACCTGGAGGGCAGAGCATCACACCAAAGGGAAGTACACTTGAGCTTGAAGATCTCACAGGATTTACCTTGTAGTCTGGACTTATTTAAGACCTGCTACCTGTTTGTTTTTGCCTATTTCTCCCTTTTGGAATGGAAGTGTCTATCCAGTTTAGCCTTCTTGTAGGTCCTATCAGGCAACAAATATTCTGCCTCAGGACATTTACAATTGCTGGTCTGTCTCAAAATCTCCTCCTCCAGGCCTTGGAATAGACTCCATTCTCTTTAAATTCTATGCTCAAATATCTCACAGGACACTTCTGAGTATTCTGTCTAAACAGAACTCCCAACACTCTCATCATTCTTATTCTCTGATCCTGCTTTATTTTTCCTCAGAGAAAAATATTTTTACTCCCCCATCCCACCCCTCCAATGAAAGCCCCATAGTTCAGGGGTTTTGTATTTTCCATTTACTGTTGTAGTCCCAGTGTCTGAGACACAGTAGGTACTTAATGGATACTTGTTTTCTGTTGGTTTAAGATCAGCACTATTTATACTCTAAAGAGAATTATGTGGTGCACTTTGAATCTCAAATATTGCTATCCCTTCCTGTTGGGGGATTTTACACCCTTCCCCAAGGAGTTCACGGATGGCTGTGTGACCCTCCCTTGGCAGAAGCTTTAAGAGCCTGTTCATGGTTCCCCATGTCTTCCATGCCACTCTGCCACAATAACCAGCACAATTCTAGACAGAGCTGCTCTGTCAGCCTGAGCCCCAGAGGAAAACACCGTGGAGCAGAGCCAAGGTCAATCCTATGGATCCGTAGCATCCATAGTAAATAAACTTTGCTGTATTAAGCCACTGAGAATTGGGGGCTGTTTGTTTCCATGGTATAACCTAATTTATCCTGACTAGTACAGACATCCAGGTAACCATGGACAAAGAGAGGGCCTGACGGTAGCTAAAACAAATTTGACAAATTACATTGTTGGCCTGAGCTGGTTCTTCCCAAACAATCTAGTGTTTTGCCACCAAAACAGTCTCTTTGAAAAAAAATAAAACCAACAAAAAAGCACTGGCACATTTATTTTGGCATGATCAGATGTCATTTTTTGATTTCTTCAGGTTTTCATGGAAAAACCTTATAGGAAAAAGTAACTAAAGTATCTTATGGATTTAAAAAATGTTTCCCAAAATGGCATATCTTAAAATTGAGTAAGAGACTTATAAAATAAGCCAGTCAGAGAAAGACAAGTATCATATGATCTCACTCATATGTGGAATATAATGAACAAAATAAAGTGCTAAACAAAATAGATCCAGAGACACAGAAGCTTGGGGGACCTCATAGGGGGTGGGTGAGTGGTGGGGGGGGAGATTAATCAAAGCACTTATATGCATAAATGCAAAACCCATAGACACAGACAATAGCATGGGGAAGGCCTGGGGGTAGTATGGTGGAGGGGATCAATGGAGTGGGGAAGGGGGACATCTGTAAAACTTTCAACAATAAAGATAAATTAAAAAAATAAACAAAAAGAAACAAATAACAACAACAACAAAAAACTGATTCCAAAGCTTTTCCTCAGACCAACTGACTAAGAATCCCTGGGAGTGGTATCTTCAAATCTGTATTATTTTTATTTTTATTTTTTATTTATTTATTTTTTTAAATATATCTTTATTGATTTCAGAGAGAGGAAAGGAGGGGGAGAGAGAGAGATAGAAATATCAATGATGAGAGAGTCATTGATCGAGCCCGCAACCCGGGCATGTGCCCTGACCGGAAATCGAACCCTGATCGCCTGGATCCTAGGTCAACGCTCAACCGCTGAGCCACGCCCGGCCGGGCCAAATCTGTATTATTTTTAAAGTTCCCAAACTGATTATGATGTAGCTAGTCTAAAAACCAGTCCTGGAGGTAGATGTCTCTGTATTTATAACACTAGGAGACATACGAGGAACATACAGACCATCAAGAGCCCCTGTTTCACTCCACTTAAAAACACAACCAAAGGCATAGCTTCTATAATCCCTCACTGAGCCACAACACTTCAAATTGTCAATGGAAATCTTTGTAGAATAACTTTCTAAAGAAGAAAATATTTGCTTTAGGTTCCATTGTCATTAAATGGAAATGGCTTACTGTGTACAAACTTCTCAAGGCCGTATCACTTAGATCTACTCTTGCAGAAATAGATAGGACGAAGGATGCCAATATAAACCCACTGCAATTGTTTTCTGTGTAGGCATTGTGAGACTGACTTGGATCCAGCAGGAGAATTTCCTTTATTAATACAATATGAGCTCGTTGCTTATGTTATTTTATAAACTGTAATTCAGATGAAGTAGCAGCAGTTACCAAGACTGAAGAGGAAACCCCAGAATTTTACTGTTAGGTGCCAGACACTGCCAGTGTTGGACGTGAAGGAAGAAATCGAACACCCTGTGGATATTTCCAAACACAGGCAATATAATAAAGGCTTGCTTCTTACACAAAAAGGCCTTTTACCACCCCCCCCCCGGACCTCGCCCCAGGATTCCCTCCCTCATGGGGATAAAGAAATGAAAGAGTGCAGCCTTCTGAACTTCTCTTTGACTTTGAGGGCCACTGTTAAAACTCTCATAAAATTAAAATGTTGAAGGAGAGAGGGTGTTTGTGCTACCAACAGAGTTAGAGAAAACACACTCTTCTGAGAGTGTTCTGAAAGGAAACCAGAATCTTATCACAATTTGTAATGTGTGCTTTTAAGAGCAAGGGGCAATCATATTGAACAATCCCTGTCCAAAATGAGCTGTGCAGCGTAGCGAGGTCCACCGGGCCAGAAGCAATAGCTGGGAGCAGTGCGGCTTGCTGCACAGCAAGGATCGGTTCTGCGTGCTTTGGCAGAAGGTCTCAGTCTCATCCAGATATACATGCAGCGTTCGCGGAGAAACAGAGATAAACATCTACCATTGCTGACAGACGAAGAGAACTGATCTACCACATCTTGGCTTCTTGGCTTTCATTTTTAGTAATGCAAACACAAATGAGATTTTTCTTTCCCATGAAGTAACTAATTACTAGGTAAGTTATTTCAAGTCCTAGCATTACTACAAAGAAAAATAAATCCTGTTCTGGCACCACCTTAAAAGAAGAATTTCAATTGGATTAGGTTCTTTCAATCTAGATGAACATAATAATACCTTCTTTTTTTAACTATCCCTCAGCTAAATCTCTCCCTATCCCATGCTTTCTTCATTCCCACCTAAAAATAAGCTTTCATTTCTTGGATTTTATGACTAAACCTTGCCAACACGAGGCAAAAGTACAGATTTTAGTAAATTATCTGCACAGTTTGGAATAATTCACAAATTAAAACACACAGGTTTGAATTATTTAGAAAATCGAGGAGATAAACATACATCACATGCATGCAGAGAGAGGCACAGGCAGATGAGATACAAAGCCTGTCCCCACAGGTTTAGAGTTCCAGCTGACCCTGCTATTTTGCAAATTTTCTGCTCAAATCAACATGTGAATTGAATAAAGCTGAGGTTTGTCTAGAAAATCTCCCCTGTTTCTGCTTTTCTAAAATTTTAATTTAGAGTATTTATAACTAACCACTGTTTTCTGTGTGTTCTCCTCTTTCTCATTATTTCAATGGACTAATTTAATACTTAACAGATTAGGTGCTTATAATCACAGGCTGGAGTCACCTAAAGGTAGTTAGAAAACATTGCTGGGAATGAGAAAATTCTTTCAGGTCTTAAGTCTACTTGACTGATTTGAGAAGTGAAACATGCCTCTTCTTTTCTCACACCCCCTCCAGTTTCTAATTCCTACAGAATGGCTAACAAGCTTCAACTTCTCCTCAAAGGTTGTCAACGGAGCAATTTCTTCTTTGGGTAAAATTGAGAAGAACATATATTTTAGTTCTTATGTCTTACTTGCCTGCAAGATCCAAGGCAAAAATAAAAATTTTAAAAAATCTCAATTACTTAAAAAGTTTTATAGTTTTGTATCATATCATTTTTATTTGAAAATCTATGTACTTTTGAAATTTGAGAGAAAAAAATTCCCCATTATATTCTCTATCACACTTCATAGTATTTATTTCATTTATAATATTTATGACAATATTTTCATGTAATTATTTTTAGTATTTTATTTCCCATGAACATAAAAGTTCCTTGAAGGCAGAAATGTGCCTGTATTAGTCATCTCTGTGAAATATATTTTTAAGTTAAGGCATAAACTGATTTGAATAAATGAATGGGTAGAATGACTAGGCTAATCTATGCAGTGGGAACAGAGAAAACTTTTGTGTTCTCACTAAACACAGCTTGTCCCAGCCATTGACAGGGCCTTAATCCTCAGTGCATAGATCAAACATCTGATAATATTTAGAAAGTAGTCTGAAAGTTGAATGATTTTTTGCCAACTTTTAAAAAGGTTCTGGAAATAATGATCTGAGAAAAATAGTGATTGAGTGCAGCCACTGTTACACACACACAGGATACGTTTCTGAGAGAGAACACCGTGGGGCGTGCTGAGCAATTTGGTTTAGCATCACAGTGGTCAACGCATTAAGAATCCTTCACAGGGGTTTTGTACATTAGAGTATCTTGGGATCATTTTAAATTTGGGACTACGTGTCAAGAACTTGAAAGGGTCTGAGATTTCAATTTACATACAAATTAGCTTGCCACAGTTTCATGGAGGCTGGCAGAAAACACAACACTCCTGGATCAGAGGCAAAGAACAGTTTATTACACACAGCAGCAACATTACTATGCTCGTCACTGAGCTCAGTTCCCACAGACACTGCAAGGACAGTCACAGTGAAGCTGGACGTGCACTGGGTTAGGCACCTAAGCTCAAGGACTCAGAATCTTTTCTAATGCACAGTGCACACGTCTGCACTTTGCTCCAAGGGGAAACACCATATATTCCATGGCTGTTCACTATACAAACATCCTTAGAAATATGGCTGAGAAGAAAGTAGAGTCAGTATCTCTTTTGCAAGGTGTGCAGAGACGAGAGACACACATGTAGAATTGTTTCCCAACGCCACGTCTCTGGAAGCTTTTTCCCCAAGGCTTTTATTAAGTTAGCAGATATGCAAAGATGCACACAAAGGTAACCTCCAGTATTCTCTGAGGCTCACACACTAACCTCAGGAGGGCAGAATAAGATGAGTGAGGAGCTGGAAAGCCAGGTGTCCAGCTGAGAAGAAAGGGCAGGAGATGAACGGCGCTTTCATCACTGTGCTGGGGTTATCAGGCGAGAGCCACAGGTGGGGGCAGAAAAGCCCCACATATGCTCTTCCCCTCTCCTGACAGAGTATATTGCCATTTAGGGCAAGTTAAATCACTTCTCTTTACTTTATTCCTATTTGGGGCTTTTGAAAGCCAAAATAACGCTTTCAAAATTTACTTTAACTCTGCTTAACAGGCAGCTGCTTTATTTATTCTCAAAGAAGATACAAGAGCAAGAGTTCAGATATGTCAGAGGCTGCAAGGCTGAAAGAGAAAACAAGAATGGTCATCTGTCAGCTGTCATGCAAAGACCCAGCCATGCTGATGTGGGAATCCTGGGAATCTGGGGCACTCTCCCTCTTGATGATGTACTTAATCTAAAATCGAACAAGAGTTTGAAGTTTTGGAGCCTCAGTGGGGCAGGACGATTACGCCTGCTTTTTTTTTTTTTTTTTTTATAAACCGAAGCCTACCTTTGTTCTTTAGAGTGAGAGCCCTCCCCCTACCATGGGCCCTCAGGGCACACAGACAATATGGGTAAAGGTTTTTTTCAAGGATAGTAGAAAGCTCTCGAGGATTTATAAACTGTTTCATCTGTCAGGAACTATTTATGCCGACTTGGCACTTAGAGTGAATTATTCTTATTAAGCAAAAGTTGAGAAAATTGCTTAAGTCTCACCAGAAGGTACCTGCAGTCTATCAGAAGCTAAGACATTTTATAAGCTATAAACTTAAGAGAAAAGAAATTACATGTCTGTATGGATGTCTGCCCTGAGATAAATGAGTCCAGAGAGAATGAATGTATCCTAGCTTTGCTCCTCAGGCTGTTGTGCTGGGTGATTTGTCCATTCCCACCCCGAGGGAACTTTCAGAAGGCATTAGAAACGACGAAATCCCAAGGACAGGTTCCCCTTTCATTTCACCAGTGACATCTCTCCCCAAGCACAGTGTGTCCACTGTCATAGAACACATGCAAACCCACTCAAGGACTTTTTATAGAGTGCAAGGTATTGAGCGGAGCACCCTACATGAATCATTTCTTTCTAGCAACAGTCTTATGAGGTGCTGTTATTAACCTCACTGTACAGATGTGGAACTGAGGGATGGAGAGATAAAGGGATCCAGCCAAAGCCGAATGACTGTAGTGATAGATCTGTGATGTAAACTCAGGCAGCCTGACTCCAAGACAGACTCTTCGAATGACTCCTTATAATGCCATAGATGCCTCTCCTCCCAGAAGTCACAGGATCCATGGCCTGACTCAGCTGGTGACTTCTGAAACTCATAAGGGAATTCTACTCAGGGTGGCCACTCAGTCTAGACTCAGCTCACCTAATTATCAGTTTCCGTTCTCTTCCAAACCCTTTGCCTCTTTTCCTTTTTCCCTTTTTCTAAATTCAGAAAGCCTTACCAGCTCCAGTTCTTCATAAGTTGGCCAAACACATTCCCATGTAGTGCTTGGCACAAGGTATAGGGGCTCAAGAAATGTTTGTTGAATGAGCTCAGAAGGCAGATAATTCCCATCCAACTGGGCTCATTAGCATCAATTCCATTCATTGCTCATCTCCTTCCTTAGGATGTCCCATCTCTGCTCCCTCCTTTGAATATATAAATTCCCTCATTTACATCTTATAACATCTCCTCCATCAGTCTGGGACCACCGGTACAGCATGCTAAGCTCACTTGAGCTAATAGCCCCATTATAAAAACATTTTAAAAGGAGAACCCTTTTCCCCCAAAGTTCTTATTTAAATATTTAATCAACACTTCTAACTGCTACAATCAAAATAATAGTTTTCCAAGACTCCATTGAGAACATTAGATTTGGATGTCATTCCTGCCCAATGAGCATTAATCTAGTAGCAATCAGCATCTATGATATGATGTCCTGGTACTCCCAACGCCACTGGAACCATCTTTAAAACAATAATGAGGTAAAAAGAAACTGGGGAGAGAGAAAACATCTAATTAATAGTGTAGAGAAAAGATCCTCAATGATACACAAGTTGTATCTGACAACATTACCACAAGCAATCAACAATATTCATTGGTCGATGTTTTCCATAGTTTCTTACGTCTGCTCAGCTCCTCTCGGCTATCTGCCCTGGCTCTGCTTTCTTTTTCTCCTGACAGAATACCCCTAGCAGCTAGCTGGCTTTTAATTCTGTGGCCAATACTACCGCTGAACACTAAGAGCAGACTGGTGAGAATGACACAGCTGTGGCCAGTTTTCCACAGAGGGCTGCATCTTCCGTTCAGGGGCTCATTCCCTCACAGTCCCAGTTCTGCACTGTGGAAGGTCACAGATGCTGACTTTCTTCAAGAAATCTTGAGTTTGCCTTTAACTCGGGCTACTCAAGCTCATCTCTGGTTAAATGATCCTACTTGCAGTGGAGCCAAGAAAGAAATTTCATACCCTTCTATTCATTAGACTTGTAGCTCAGAGTCCTAAGTGGACTTCACAATACTAGATACATTTCAGGAAAATATTCTGGAGTCTGGAGAGAACTGCACTAAAGGGCTCCAGTGACACTTAGCAGAATTCTTGCCAGTGATTTCTGCCTCCACCTACCCTCCATTCCATTACTAGGCCACATCCTTCCCAGGCCCCCATCGTCTTTCTCAGAAGTCATTAGTGACTCTTTTTTTCTTACTCCAACAAGTCTAGCTCCTCTTGGCTTGTGTGGCCCTCCGTAAGCCTGTCTCATCCTCACTACCTCACTATCTCCCTCGCTGTCAGAGAGCAAATTTTGAGATGGAGGTGGGTGTGTAGAAGCATTAGACCTACTTTGGGAATTGATGCCTGATGCCTGTGGGGAAGTGAGGGTAGCAAGTTGGGGCAAAGACAGATGTTAGGCTGTGATACAGTCACAACAAAGGCCTCTGACAATCCCATGGGGACCATGAAGGTGGGGAAGCCTGGTAGAACTGTCTTTTTTAAAAATCCTCACCCAAGGATGAGGACATGCTTAGAGAGAGACAGAGAGACACAGATCAGTTGCCTTCTGCAGGCGTCATTCACTCCTACTGGGATCGAACCGGCAACCTTTTGGTGCACAGGAGGATGCTCATCCAACCGAGCCACTCCGACTGGGCCAGAACTATCCTTTCATTAAGACAAGAGCCCAGCCTTTACACCTTAGAATCAATCAATCACTGGATATGGGTTGCCCCTGAAAAGAGAATGAGGCCTTGGCCCAGATGGCTCTCTTCAGCTGAGGTATATTAGGATTATATACTCCTTGAGGGCAAAGACCATGCTTTCAATTTCTTGTGTATTACACAATGTATGAAGAGTGCTGTAAAAATGTACAGCCCCCCCCCCCCACACACACACACACTATGTATTTAGTACTTACTATGTGGCAAACACTATTTTAGGTAATGCGGTTTCAATGGTTAATAAGATAGATAAAAGCCCTCTTTTCAAGATTACATTCTGCTTATTAAGAACTAGAGGTTAGTCTGCTACTTATTTTATCTCAATGTTTTATTAGTCATTATCTAGAGTTCACAATACTTATAAAGAAACTCTAATAAATCTTATGTCTTCCTTACATAGTGAAGCTATGCTATGGTAATAAATTAACTTTGAAATCTCAGTGACATAACAATTTATTTGTCTCTCTCCTCATACCCTGATGAGGGTTGGGTGGCTCTCCTCCATTTGGAGCTATACCATCTGGAACATGTGGCCTCCAAGTTCTCTTCATCAGGGAAAGAGAAATCTCAAAGGCACACTGGCTCCTAACTGCCTCAATCCTTCTGCTCCAGTTCATTGGCTGTAATTAGGCACATGGCCTTAATCTAACTGCAGATTCTGAGCTATGTAACAGAATAAGCATTGAGCACTAATTGTCTCTGCCACAATAGCCAATGTCTGTTGAGTATGTCTATGTGACACCATTCTAAGCGTTTAAATGTTCCGCACCTAATTCCACTAAGGTGAGGTGAGGTGAGGTGAGGTGAGGTGAGGTGAGGTGAGGTGAGGTGAGGTGAGGTGGGGTGGGGTGGGGTGGGGTGAGGTGGGGTGGGGGTCTCACACCAGCAACAATTCTCAGACACCAGCTGGGTGTCCTACAATTCAACTCAGTTCTGACCCTCTCTACCTGAAGATAGTGTCTTATCCCACAGATTAAGGGCTCAGTCCTATAAGACTGCTCCTCACCCCACCCTGCCTTTACCCACCCCCCATTTCAGACACCGATCCAAAGTCCAGGTTAGCACCTGTGCTTCTGATTGACCACCTATAGATTGGAGGTTCCAACAACCCCCACCTTGGGCTTGATTAAATTTGCCAGAGCGTCTCAAAGAACTCAAAGAGATTTTACTTACCAGATCAATGGCTTATAATAAAGGGATATAACTCAGGAGCAGCCAGATGGAAGCCATGCATAGGGCAGGGTATTGGGAAAAGGCGTGGAGCCCCCACGCTCTCTTTAGGCTGATTCTTCTCCCTGCTTCTCTGAGTGTTTACCAACCTGGAAGCGCCAATGCCATCCTTTTGGGGTTTTATAGAGGCTTCATTTCATGGGCACGAATCATTAGCTATTGACGACTGATTCAAACTCTAGCCCCTCTATCGTCCCTAGAGGTCAGGAGGTGGGACTAAATGGTCCAACCCTCTAATCACACGGTTGGTTCTCTTGGCAACCAGCCCCCAAACTTAGCGTTAGTCCCAAAATTGCCTCATTAACATAACAAAATACACCTTTGTTGGCTCTAGTCGCTTAAGAAATTCCAAGGTTTTATAGGAGCTCTGTGCTAGAAAGAGAGACTAAAACCAAATATATATTTCTTGTTATAAATCATAGTATCACAGTACTTAACATTGATTACTGACAACCTCATGATGCAAATACTAATATTAATTCCATTTTACAGATAAATAAACTGAGGCACAAAAAGGATGGGTAATTTACTCAAAATCCCATGGATAGTAATTAGTAGAGGTGGGGTTCGGATTCAAGCTGTAAGCTTCAAAGTCTATGCTGTTTCCATCAAGTATAATTTAAAAATTAAGTAAAGACCCTAAAAGAAAGGTCTGTCTTCTTTCAAGACAGATCTTTGAGAAACACCCATTCAAATAATCTCTTCTTTTCCAGGTGTGACCTGAAAATACTAATCCAACCTAGTGTAGAAGCATCCCTTTCCCAAATCCTTCTTGTAACACTCGGTTCTCTCCATGTTCTGCAAGAAAACACTAGGGGTTTGAAAGTTTTTGCTTTTTATAACAGTCATTAGTAGTTCAAGCATTGCAATGAGCTCCCTTTGAACAAATAAGCCATACCAAACAGTCTGCCAAGAGCCTGACTATTAAGCTGAAAACTATTGATGATTAAAATTTTATTGTCCCTCTCTAACTAAAAAAAATTCCTATGGTAACATGCACAGAGGCTATTAAAACATGCCTGTTCTTTATGAATAATAGTCCGCAGCGACTCGGGAAAGCAAAGTCCTTCTCAAGGGCTCAGATTTTATGTCCAAGCTTTCATTTCTCCTAGTCTACCCCGACTCCTCCTATTCTTGTTTCCATGACAACAAGGAGACCATAGATAATTGAAATTAGGTTTGTCTTCATGACGGTTTAAGAAGCTGGGTAACTTTAAATGCCTGCACGTGGAGGGGAGAGGAGAGCCTCTATTGCCACCTGCTGGGCTCCACGCTTTCCTCAGCTCCCCAGGCCACCATCTCTGATTCCAAATCTCTTGGCTTTTGGCTTCTTTGGCAGGCTAACCGCCCTCTGACATTTGTCAATCTTTCTGTTTCAGTTTAGATGGAACATTGTTATGAAAGAAATAAAAACTTAGCCTTCAGCATCAGCTACTCTTTAAACTCATGCTAATTCATAAACAAGGATCATAACTAACCACTTCTCCACAGCACTCAATTGCTTCCAAGTGTTTTTCATTAAACCTAAGTGAAAACACTTCCCAGGATGCAATTTTAAGGGAATATTATTAATCACATGCCTTGATTAGCCTTGGACAGTGTAATAAGTGAATTGGCTGAATAGAAGTGATTTTTCTTCTTTCTGAATATCCTCATTTTACAAGATGGGTATTGCTGAAGGTTTTTGTTTTCTGAGAAGTAGAGTGAACTATGCAGGGTGCTTTCCCAACTGCATATTGATTTGCAGTGATGGCTGGCATTTAGTTTCACATGACTTTGCACTTCAACTATTGGATTACAGAGGAATTATTGATGTGGACATCTTCAGGGTCTAAGGCAAAACTTTGCAAATATTTTCTAGAGCACTTAAGAAAATAAACAATTCAACTTAATAACATGGATTTAAGAAATGAACAAGGGCTCCTAGTAGTTAGAAAATTTCTGTGTGAAGTTTTTATTGTCTTCAAACTCTTAATTCATGTATATTTACTGCCCCCTCAGAGTTATTTGAAAACACATGGCTATGAAAAGGGAGATGCCAACAGTTCCACAGATAAGTAGAAGACATGCAAACAGACTGTTATTGGCAAAACAAATCAGCACGGGTGGGTGAATGGATTTCAGGGTTAAAGATTTATGATTTTAAACATAAATTGCACACTGTGTTCCTGAATGGAGTCCATATGGTAAAAGTGTTGATTCTTCCTAAGAGAATGTATCAGTTTGATTCAATGCAAATCAGTACCTTAGCAGAATTACGTTATTTGACACACTTCATTCTAGAATTCATCTAGAAGAAGAAATAAGTAAGAAGAGCCAAAAAATAAAAAAAGGAAAAAGAACCAGGCTTTTGCTGTATAATAGCAAAATATACTCTAAAGATATAGCATGTACACAGTGGATACTATTGCAGAGATAGGAAAACCAATCCATAGAATGGCATAGAACATCAAAAATGGCCCCATTTTTATATAGGATAAGCTAATTAATGGTACTGGAGAACTTCATTGAACAAAAAATGTTACATCTATACTATGCACTATATAATAATAAAATCTTAGATGAATTAAAGTCTATATATAAAAAATAAAAGTTGTTAGAGCAAATTTAAAGTACTGTATTGTCTCAGTGAGGGAGAAAGGTCTTTAAGCTACACTTCATACTCAGAAAGCACAAAGAAAAAGTCTAACACATTGTACCATAGTCAGATGCTGGACTGGCCATATGGCTCCTGATAAGACACCTCTCTTTCAGATACAGCATTGCCTACAGTGGGATTTAAGGGGGGCCCACGAGGCTCCCTTTAATCCCGCATCACACTTTATAGTGCAGTCTAGAAAGACAAGGACTGAGCACCAAGAACCTGTAAACCTAAGCGAGGTCCCACCATCCGGGCTAGACCCACCTTTCCTGACCCACGACCAGGTAGTGCTCCTAGAACACTGCTGCTCTCCAGGCTTCCCTCCTTAATTAGAACTGTGAACCATCACTCCCTAAAGGACCATCAGTACTAATCTCCTTGGGAATTACATTCCTGTTTAAACCCCACCAGAAATTCAAGCTTCCCAGAGCCTCGTGGAGACCCTTAGCCACAGACAGGCCTGTAAATTCCCCAGTTTTACTTTACCCAGACTTCCACATATCCCTGACCTCCAGCTCCATAATTTACAGTGACTAATGTAAAATGAATATGTGGGGTCCCTTGTTCAAAAATTAATAAGAATTTCTAAATGGTAATAGTAACCAAGCATGGGACCCTTCTAAGTGTGGAGCTGTGTGTGACCACACAGGTGGAACCCTCCTGAGGCTCCCAGATCCCTACTCTAACCCTTTCTCTATTGCCTCATAGTCTGTTATCAGCAGAATACCCTGTATCCTCAATCTAAATGGCCAAAAGAATTCTTCTTACTCTAAATAAATCTTATTAGCTGTCCCCAAGGACAGTGTCCAATTCCCATATCCCACATCTTACGGGGCCTAGGGATGGGGTGGGTGGCCTCTTTATTTCCCATTGTTTCCCTTTTTAGAACTTCTGTGTCTTTTCAAATATCCAGTTTCTTTCAAGCCCATGCCACCCATTTATGCTACCCAGTATCTCTTTTTGTTGCAGTCATCCCTGTACCTCCCCATTGTTCAGTCAGTACACGACTCCCTATAGTCGCTCAGGAAATATCTATTGAGAAAGTTAATAAATGACCTGCATGATAATTTGGGGGAAAAATAAAACTGGGTAGAAATCAAATTTAACTTGCCAACTGCATAGTACGAGCAGTCATACTTTCTTTCCTAACCCTCACCAGAGGATATGTTTAGAGAGCGGAAGGAAGAGAGAGAGAATCATTGATGTGAGAAACAAACATAGATCAGTTGCCTCCAGTATGTGCCCCGACCGGGGACTGAACCCCCAATGTAAGTATGTTCTCTGACTGGGAATCGAACCCCAAACCTTTGGTGTACAAGACAACACTCCAACCAGCTGAGCCATCCAGCCAAGGCCAAACAGTTGTACTTTAAGCAAAGCACCTTTTTTGCCTGAACCACTCACGATATCTACATATTTGCATTCTATATTCTGTAACTTTCATCAGAACCGGCCAAAGCATGGCCTGTTATGAAGCCAAGTTGATATCTATACCCTAAATATTTATGATTATTTCTTTAAAAAGTTGAGAGAGGCAATTGCAAAAGTCACTTGATAAGACTTCAGGAGTATATTCATGTCCCTTTTATAGTTTGTTACCACAGGAAACAAAAAATGAGAATCCAGCCTCTGCCTGGTGATGCCTGGCCCGGCCTGTGAGAATTTCCAGCCTCATTGCTTCCGAACACTGCCCTCTCCTGGCGGGAGCTGCCTACGGCTAGAGCTGCGTGAAAGGAGCCTGCAGAAGTGGAGAAAGGAAACGGGATAGAGGCAGAGATTATGAGAGAGTGAAGATTAGGAAGGGCAAGTGTAGGAACAAAATGGCAAAACCACATGTATAACCCTCCTACCTTTAAGTTCACTCACCCCACTTTTCCTCCAGAAGTTCTCTTATCCGATGCCCTCCCGAACAAAAACAGACAAGTCATCCGACTTGTCCAACTTGCTTTGGCACCTGCCACAAGCTGAGGGCTTGGAACGATGAAGCCATGGTTATTCTGATCTCTTCACCATCACTGGCCCTCACCTTCCTTGCACACAAATCCTGCAGGCACCCTTTGTCCTTGCCCCAGCCGTCCTCTGTCTTGCTGTTCATGGTGCTTTCCCGGAAACCACACACAACATGCCTGCTTTTGAACCCAGTGGGAACCTTGCCCGACTGCCCCAGTTGCACACAGGTTTTTTCCTCTAACTCTCAGTGCGAAGAGGTATATGTAATTGCTTTACCACCTTCTGCATCTGGGTTCTTAAGCTCTCTGGAAAATAGCACATTGGTGATAGGAGCTGGGAGGGAAGCATGTCAAAGAGAGAAAAAAGGCAGCTTTAGCCAGAGCAAGCAACTAAAACATGAACTTTGATAACTTTTTAAACTTTTTTTATACGTTGATCCAACACTCTAAAGGCTCTGTACTCATCTTCCCCATGGTCAATATCACTTATCAACATAAAGAATGTAGAACTTTCCACTGCGTTTCATTTTACAGCACATCTAGAAAATGCTTTTATCAGTACTGCACACGAGTATTAGCCAGTAGGGCTGCTTCCAGCCAGAAGTGAGCACCACAGGCCCTGGAAGACAGCCTGAAGGGCCAAAGACATTCATGTGTTAGCACATCAATAACAGGCACACTGGTTAGGAAGCTGTGGTCTAGAAAGTGTGCCAGGTTCAGGCCAAGTAACATGCCTTATCAAGGTATCAAGAAATCCTGTGGGCAAACCCCAGGGAGTAATAGAGAAAAGCAAGCCAATTAGAGTGAAAACAAAACATACCAATGACAACTGCTGGAGCAGACCAACAGCTGGTCCGTGGCTTTCTTCCCTGCAGTGTCCTTTCGTGCTACTTCTCCCTCTACCTGCTCATCCTTGCAGGGCCAGCTCCAGCCCCCCTCTGCTAGGAGGTCTTTCTCACAGCGGCGGTTCTCTCATCTGTGCTGGCTGCTGGAGTTAGAGGCTATACACCACCGCTTGTCACAGTTACGCACGGTCTCGGCTTGTTCACTGATGTTTAATTGGAGCATGCTTAACCATATACCCGTGTTCTCCGGCCTTCCAGGGTTGCGTACCTCTTTACCAGCCAAATAACCAAGATCTAAGCCCCCATTAGATGATATCAGAAATCCCAGTTCTCTACTCAGACGATTCTGAGAATTACCGGAGAGTATGCACTTGCCTTGGCTGTTGCTTGCCATCCTTTGCTCCTAACTGCCGCTTGGCATGGTCCGTGCAGTTTCAAGTGCTTTCTCTCTTTGACTCCCCTCTTATTTCACAACTCCACCCCACACCCCAACACAGCTAACAATAGTGCAGATTGAAGGTTTGAAAATAATATAAAGAATTAGAATGCCGGAAATGAACATTTAAAACTTGGTTACAGTGATCACTGCTCCTAAATCCACCAGCCTTATCCCAATGTGGAGAGTCTCCTACTTGCTGCCTCCCACCTCAGTCTTGCTGACATGCTGCTATAGTTTCAGTTTCTCTTCCTATGAGTGGGAGTTCCCCTTGACCTAGTCCAAAACTCCCATTTATTTTTTGACAGGCCTTAGCTAGAGGATGAAAAGCCAGTGTGTACTCAATAATTCCCCCAAATTGGAGCTCTACCCACTCTGAAGGTAGCCATTCACATTGTTTTGCAAAATTGTCTCTCTCCTCTTTGTTGCACCCATCCTCAGGAGACTAAACCAAGGACTAAACATTGCATATTTAAAATGCCCTTAAAAGTGTTTACTCAAACAATTAACAATAAAAATCTTTCCTTCAAAAATTGATACTGCTCTTCCTGATATATAAAAATGGCTGCAATTTTTTTAGTTTCACTCTTTTTGTCTTAATTTATCAATCTTGTCTGCCTTGATGGTAAGAACAGTGTCTTGTCCTCCTGGGTTTGTGCCCAAATTTTGTCAATTTCCCACAAGAGGGAAAGTGGTCCCCTAACAAAAAGCCAAGGATAGCTTTACCTTTGAGGTGCACGGCAAGGCTGCTACTGGATCCTCCAAGTCCCATTCACCTCTACTTCCAGCTGCTGCAGTGAGAACACCATGTTCAGCCTCTCTTGCACTTGGGTACACCACGTGGCTGAGATTTAGCCGATGAGTGTGAGCATTTCTTCCAGGACTGGGTGGTACAAACCTGCAAAATGTGTAACTCCATGCTATTTTTTCCTTGTGGCTAGGCTGAAAGGGGACCTCCCAGGGCAACTTTTGAGTGTCACACATTGAAAATGGCAGAGAATTCATCAGCTTGGGGCCCTGAATGATTTCATGAAGGAGGGACATGTCATTAGATTGTTCACTTGCCCCAGACCTTTTCAAAGCAAGACAGAAACTTCCATGTTATTGAAACCATTATACTGTTTTGGGTCTGTTTGTTACAGCAGCTAGCCCACCTTAATGCAAGCTGTTAATGGATACTCTATTAGAGATGCCCTGACTCAGATGAGGAATTACCAGAGGCGCCTTGTTATTGTGATAAAGGACACTAATGGTCAAGAAGAGGCCCACTCCCTGTGCCTTCCTGACTTCCACTTCAACATTTTGTCTAAAATTTCACCACATGGTTTGTTTTGGATAAAGACATAATACTTCTAGGAAACTTCTTTTAAAACTGTATCACCTGAAAAGGATGATAACACATTAAACCATAGTTGCCCATGAACCGCCTTAACATAGATGAATTTCTTGCATTTATTTTTTAATGAAATACCTAATGAAGAATTGAGAAAGAGACCCAGGCAGTGAAATGTTGAAGGGCAGACTGGGAGAGATGGGGGAATATCTAGAGGATGGAGCACTTGAGTTTTTGTTCCAACAGAAACAGAAGTCTGGGCAGTAGTCAGTGGAAGGTGGAACGGTGGGATATGGAGAAATCTTAAAGAGTGAAGGGGAAGGGCAGAAGGTTCAAAGAGGAGAGATGAAGGCATTGAAGGAAAATTTCTTCTTGATAATTTGCTAAATGTTGGTCCTCAAATCAGGTGCTTTGGCTCACCCTTTCCCTAGACTTTGAGTAATTCATTTGATGGTCCAACATACTTTATAGATGTGCACATGGCCCCTCAGAAAACCCCTAGTGAAGATCATAACTTTGGGATTTGTTCACACCATATCAGCACTTTCAAAGTTTGGGTGTTTTGACTATTTTTCAGTCAGTACCTTATTTAGAGATTCCTCTAAAAATTACCATCTACTATTTCAGCTTATGCAGGTATTTTCCTTCTGTAGCTCATGGAAAGGAGAAATAGGTGGGCAGGGTGAGGTTATGGGGTCACTGGCACTAAAAGTCAATCATCAAATAATTCAACTGCACTTGTCCACTCGTTTTGAAAACAAGTATGTAGACATGATAGAATCCATTTTATGGTTGAAAATATTGACAGAACATTAAAATTACAGTGATTAAATATTAAATATCTACATCCAGAATTTATACATGTTGGGCAACAGCTGTGTATTCAGGGGTAGCAAATCTTGGGCTCTCTGCCCGACTGTTGGCTATGGTCCCCCTTCACCAATGCAAGCCGTGGAGGTGGGCAGCATCCCTCACGGAGCTGAGGGCTCTGCTTCTCTTATCAATAGAAAGTTTTATTGGTCCTACCCTATACCACATAGGTGCTGCTTCTGCTAGTTGTCTATAGTTACTACAAACTTAGTAGCTTAAACAACAAACATATATTTTATTATAGTTCTGTAGGTCAGCAGTTCAACGCTGGATTCAACATATAAAAACAAGTTGTTGGCTGGGCTGCATTTCTTTCCACAGGCTCCGGAGAGAATCCGTTTCCTTGCTCATCGAGGTTGTTGGCAGAATCCAGTTCCCTGTGGTTATAGGACCGAGGTTCCAGTTTCCTTGCTGGTAGCATGCTGGGGCTGCCCTTAACTTCTAGAGGCTTCTCTCTGGTCCTTGCGCATGGTTCCCTACATCTCAGGACCAACAACGGGGTGTTCAATCCTTTTGATGCTGACATCTCTCTCACCCTTATCTTTCCTTTTTATTCTTCTTTTAAGGACTCATTATATTAGACTGGGCCCACCCAGACAATCTCAGATTCTCTTCCCATTATAAGGCCCATAACCTTAACCACATCTGCAGTCTCTTTTACCGTGTAAGGCAACATCGTCACAAGTATTGGAGATTAGGGGAATCAACATCTTTGGGGGCCATTATTGTGTTTAACACACTCTCAACTAAGAATCATACGAAAAATGTTGGCCTGAAGGGTGATCAGTGTAACTCAATGATAGGACCCAGCCCTCCCAAAGCCTAGGTCAGGTTTCTTTATCACACTTGCAGGTGGATTATAAGCAGGCTGACTTAATCTTGTTTCTAGAAGTAGAATTAAAAGGCATTATCAGAGCACCCAGCACCTCTCCCTGACACCACCATCTTCCTCTTATACCCAAAAACTAGTATTTGAAATTTAAACCATTCAAACTCAATCTTAGTGGGATGTCAAGAACTATGTTTGCCTGGATATAGAGAGCATGAAACTTTTCCCTGGGAGTGTATCTATTTAAACATTTTTATAACAAAATATTAAAAGAGCTGAGCATAAAGGTGTACTATCCTGTGAGGGCCAAGTTTTACCCAGTGTACATTCTTTCTACAATACCCCATTTGGCCCCCACTGGAAACTCGACTGCTTTTCATTTGTGCTGTTTCTTCCAAGTGCAGGGAAATCTTTTTTTTTTTTTTTTTTCATTTCTGGTCACAATGCTCACAGAGAGTGGGCAGGGCAGAAACAGGCACAGCAGTTCATGTGGGCCAGAGAGTGAGTCAGTAGGAAAGTAATCAATGATAAAAGAAGATGGACCATCGCCAGAAGAGGGAATGGACCCCTCAGCATTGGGAAGGGAAAGGGCTGAACTTCCTGCCCTTTAATCTGATACTGGATTAAAGCCATATGAGTTGGTTTAGACAAGGGTATGAAGAAAAAATGCTACTAATGTTGGAAGCAGACAAGTACACAAAGACCAACGGCTGTTTTCGGGTTTTCAGGGGTTCCGGACTTTGCATATCTGCCCTCAATCTCTCCCCTGTTCACAAATGGGTCTGCTTGACAGTAGCAGCTTCTTTTTCCATGAAGGACTCAGGGTGAAGCAGTATCATCTGGGAGCCATTCTTGGAAATACTGGGACCCCACTTGGAAATACTTCCAAGGTTGCTTGATAAGGCTGCCTGAAAACCTCCCATATGGAGCTCTAACAGATGTCCATGCTTACTCACAGTAGATTCTTTCTTTCTGTTCCCCTTCCTAGGACATGCTTGTTCAGTCCCCAGTGGGCCCTTTTTATAGGATATGCCCTGCATCTTTGATGTGAAATCAGTACACAAAATGAGCATCAAAAAGTCCTGGAAGTCTTCCAATAACCTCAGCTAGAGGAGAATTCAATTCAAGTTTGTGCAGCACCAGTTAATAGAACCGTGAGGGAATGACATTGTTGTTGATGCCTGTAACAACATTATATCCCAGATCAGAAACTGCCTGGGTGAGGGTAAAAGCTCTGAGACCTTCATGTAGTATCTGCTCTTTATCATTTAGGACAGTATCTAAGGGAACCATTTCAAGGTTCAAAGTCATGGCTCATGGAGGTGCCAATCATTGTCAACAGAACCATTTTCTTCTGAGAATACAAAGATCTGCACAGATGTGAGCTGACGGGAGGGCAGTGGGCAGAGAGCAGGTGAGCTCTGTGCTATTAATGGTGGGACTTTGCTGACTTGCCTTGATAATGGTGGGAACTCTTAGAGTGATGTCATTACAACTGAGCTTCCTCCAGATTTATATCTATTATCATTATTATTTTTATTATTTGGCTTCCAGGACAGGGAGTATGTGTGAAAACAACAGCCCCCGCAGGCGCCAGGGCCCCACAGCAGAGACGCCAATGGGGCCTGTGGTGCTGTCCACTGGGACTTACAGGCCAAACTGGGAAACACCGACTGTGTCTCAGTGATTTACCTCGGGGGGCAGCGGCCAGCAAGCCACTTGCTTTACAGGAGTCCAGGACAGAAATTCTGTGTAATTCTTATGCTAAAAACGTCATCAACCTCACTGGGCTGCCTTTAAGCTCCCTGGGTCACTAGGCCAGGGGCTAGACCCCCCCGGAAGCAGCCGCCTCCTTTCTTCTGTCACCACTCCTTCCAAAGCACACAGCGAGGGTCACACCACCCTGAACACATCTGATCTTGTCTCATCCCAGAAGCTCAACAGGATCAGCCTGGTTAGCACTTAGAAGGGAGCTTGCTCCAGACTTAATTCCATGGAATATTTTCTGGCCAGAGGAGGGGCACCTGAAATGCAGTCCCTCAGGCAGCCCTCAGATGGACCTCATGCTGGCTCACAGTTGGAGTCACAATTCCTACAAGAGCTCATCTTTTTCCACCACTTTAAGTACTCACAGGCTTGATCATTCCTACAGATAAAGTAGGGGTTTTTGGTTTGTTTTATCTTTTGTCATTCTGTGAAAGCTAAGTGCCCAAGAGCCTCTTTTTAAAACCCTGAGTGGCAATTCTTTTCCAAGTTGAGGCCAGAACTTTTTCTTTATTTCCCTGCTATTGGACTTTGGACATTAGCAGAACGCAGAAGTGTCTTTTGAAATACCACACTGTTCAAATGTTTGTTTTAACCTCTGTTTAGGATAAATCCAGACAGGCGGGCAACTGTAGTAAGCAGGCTAACTTTCCCATTTGCTGTAGTTGCTAAACACTGTACAAACCTTTTCACGTTTGTCAGTTCATGTTAGTCTAATTAGTATAATTAATGGTGGTATCTAGCCTATAAATGGCAATGGATGAGATTATGGGTTTGGAATTCCAACAGTTCTGAGTTTGCTTTCCTACTCCATCCCTGAACTCAAGCTCAGTGAGACCCAGAGAGACTGTTTAGTCTAGGTATCCATTTCCTCATGTGTAAAATAAGGATTCTGCTATCTACATGTAGGGCTAACATAAGATTTATCTAAACTGATGTATAGGAAGCACTAACCACAGTGCCTGACCCACAGTATAATTACTATATATTAGATGTTATCACTTTTGTTAGCAAAACTAAACCATCTACTGTGAGTTATTAAATGCTATGTCTTTCACAAGATGATAATGTTCTTGGAGGGAAATCTAAAGACTTTTTTAAAAGTTCATCTCTTGCTTCCTTTGGAACAGGCAGAAAAAAACTGAGTGATTGGCACCATTCTCTTAACCTAACCTTTTATAATTCAGAGATATATGACCAAAACATGAGGTGGAACATTGCTTGTACAATTGGGGGCTAACTGTGCTGTGCACGGCTATGAATGCAAGCTTGCAGGAACCTAGTGGATCCAGAATGGCCCTGAAATTCAGCCATAAAATGAACAAAGGCCTCAAGCAAAACTGCTGGGAGTCCAGACGAAACAGCGCTGCCTGGGGGAGCAGAATTTCCTGGGCAGAGCAGCTCCCCGGCCTTGGCCTCCTCCCAGGACAGCCCTGCCTCTATCCACACTCAAGGACTCTAAAACACAGAGCAGTTTCACAACCCACTTACTGTGCATGGCCCTTGGGTGGGGAGGCACAACACTTCCTGGCAGGCATTTAGACCTCAACAATAAAACACCTATAAGCCCCTCCGAGGGCGTGGAGAACTTTCGCTGGACTTCTCCTATAGAAGGAAGGGGCCTCCACCCATTTGATGAATCGCACTGCAGTAATCTCCTGACATATGAGGCTGGCACTGGTTCTGAAATTTCCCTGTTGCATTTTTTCACTTTTAGTAAGAGAATATGCGTTAGATATGGTTCCAGTGTTATAAGTCCTCAGCCTTTTTTTGAATGTCTCTCCCATTGAATGATCTTCTAGAGAAAAGAAGGTTCCAAATCAATAGCTCAATGAAAAACACTTCCCTGGATCAGAGGAAGCGGGGAGTGGCATGTTATTTCAATCAGCACAGGGATGGGAAGGAATCCAGTTTTGCCTGGGACTAAGCAATTGCCCAAAGTTGCCACCCAAATCCTCTGTTCACTGAAGAATAGTCCCGATTGTGAGGTTCAAAATCTCACTCAGGAAAATAGAATGGGAGAAATATGGCTCTGAACAATTGGCTCTGACATTTCCTTGAGACAAAATGCCAGGTCTGATGAAGGGCAGCCCACTTGTGACTCTGACAAGAGTGTGCCATGCATGGCCCCCAGTGTGACATGCACAAGCGTTTGCCCCCATGCGGTGGTCACACGCATGCCACCAGCACGCTGGGGCTTCCCGAGCTAGCCGGCCTTTGATCCATTCCACTTTTCATTGATCCTTCCCGCCATACCCAAATCTCTTTCCAAAGGATTTAACTCCTGCAGCACTGTCTAGGGAGAAAGGGCTTTACTTGGCGACTTTTGGTTTACAGGATCGTTGGTGAACAATCAGCCTGTCTGGCAGGAAGGTGCGCCCACAGATGTTGCAGGGAACCAACTGGCTCTGGGCACTTGTCCAGGCAGCTTCATTTAAGGCATCGAGATCGTAGAAGCCTTTGGCTGCAAAGTTAAAGAACAAAGGAACAACAAGAGAGAAAGGAAGGGGAAAGAGAAAGGTGAAATGGGCCCGTTTTCGTGGTGGAGAACCATAGTCTACTTTTTTATGGAAAACATTTTCAGGAAATACCTGTTGACTGAGGCTTTTAAACAAATCCTATTACTTTGGCCAAAAAAAAAAAAAAAAAAAGTGCTGTTCACTCCAGGGTTGAGTAAAGTTAGCTACGAACCAGAGGCCTTCCACACGCTGGATTTTAAAACGGAAAGACATTGTTTTGTGCTATGCTGTGCATTCTTTACTAATTATTAACATCTTTGCTTACGCATTATCTTGCAAATATAACTTTTGGCCTTCTTTCGGTTGACTCTAAATATAAACTTACATAGGAAAGGGAACATGTATTTGTATTTTCCCCTTCCGTAATCCTTCAGTGGAATGTTTTTAGAGGCCAACACTGACAGTTGAGAGTGAATTTAAGATAAATTATATCATAAAAATTTATCATGTCTTTAAGGCCATAAACTCAGAGATTCCTTAAGTAATTAAAGTGAAGAATGAAAACAGAATAGTTAATCTGACGAAAAGGGGTGCCCTTAGGAAAACAAAGGAGACAGCTGAAAGATGTATAATCTTCGCTGGCAGAGTGCAGGAAAAAAGGCATATGGCTTTGTTTTAGAGAAACAGTGTGGGATTTAGCTTTAATGAACCTTATTTAAATAGAACGACTTTAGTACATTAAATTGACTATGTCTTAGAGTCTCCCAAAATAGGCCCCCAAAGTGTAGCCAGGCACTCAAAAATATTTAACAGTTTTTTTTATCATTTTCATAGCATATATTTCCTCGTTAAAGCCCAGGCAATTCTCAGATGATTTCTGTCTAATGGTTCACACAACCATAGCAAACCTCAGATTCCTTAACATGCCTACTCCTAATATTCTTTTTATTTTTTTTTTCTTCATGGAAAATTTAGTAAACTACAGCAAACCTAGTATTTCTCCTTTGGATAAAGTATCACTTTCTACATAGGATATGGGAGTGTTTTTGAGTGCTTTGAAAACTGTTGCAAAAAGAAAGGCACTGACTTTCTTCTTACTCATAAGTTTTAATATGGACTAAAAATTCCAGAGTATTCATTGTAAGATGATTCATCACACCTCTAAAAGTGTTCACAGAGGGCTCTGACTCTGGGTCTGAAGGAAGGGTTATTTGAACTCTACGATTACAGTAAGTCCACAAGGTGGAGTAGTAATGGGAATTCTCTTGGCCTAGAGACGAAGGACTTCTTCAGAAACAAAAACAACCCAAGGCCAACAGGAAAATTACAGGGGGTGCAGTTATAGGGCCTAGTTTTTCCATCTGTAGGCAATAGCAGAAGAATGAACCCACCAGGGCTTCCAAAATGGTTGTTTCTTTCACCTCTTCTAGACTTGTGATAATTATGCTCAAGCAGAGAAAGTTATACATATTAAGTGAAGGAAACACATTTTTGATACCAAATGAGAATCGGTAGGAGAGTTCCAGTAAGGCAAACAATCTCTTTGTAGGCAAATGCTCTAATTTCAGTGGATGGATATTTTCATCTTGAGCTCTTTTCCCATCTCTACTCAGAGTCCTTCTCTAAGCAAGAACTGTGAATAGTTGAATTCTGGAAGCATCTAGAAATTTATTATGATGATCTAAATTCCATTCCGTGGGTTGTTAAAAATTCTCTTTAGTCACATCTCTAATAAGTGCTTTGGACTAAATGATACTAAATAACCTACAAGGTACCTTCCAGCTCTGCAACTCTGTGGCTACATAGGGAGAATGACTGAATTAAATAATACTCCTCTTTAAACCAAGAATGATATTCTTTTGAAGGGAGTTAGGGGTTCAAATGAGAATATGACAATGGTAGACATGAGAAAGTCGGAGCTCGTATGGCAAAAATATTCTCTGAACTACTTTATTCTCATACCCTAAATGAAATGCATAAGGCTCCGTAACAAGGTCATGCAGCGTGCTTAATGGAGTTCCACTTTCATTTGGCTTTTGTACTGCTTAACAAAGTACTAATGGCAAAATTTTAAAAATCTGGACATTTCATATAGATATCTAGATTTTCAGTTTCTTTTGATTTTTGAAAGGTGTGACCACACTGTGCTAAATTTCTTAATGACAACACCAGCTGGAACAGGGCAACATCTCTCTATATCTCTATTTTATTTTACTTTTTCAAAACATATTTTATTGATTTCAGAGAGAGGAAGGGAGAGTGAGAGTGAGATAGAAACATCAATGAGGAGAGAGAGGCATCAGGTCAGCTGCCCCCTACACGCCCCCTGCCGGGGATCGAGCCTGAGCCTGCAGCTGAGGCATGTGCCCTGACAGGGAATCCAACCGAGATCCCCTGGATCACAGGTCAATGCTCAGCCACTGAGCCACGCCAGCCGGGCAGCATCTGTCTACTTTAGAGGGAGCCAGCACTTTCCAGCTCACCATAGCTTTCACTGTCCCCTTTTTCATGCATGGACCAATTTATTCAATTTTGGAACCTGATTAGTATACCCTGTAAGCATTTGAGTTTGGTAGCCCTGTTCTACAAACTCTAAGATGCATTCATATTTGAAAACATGTCACCAGATGTCCCAAAGGTTTTTTAAGCTTCATGGTTTTTAAATATTATGTTTGATATATACGAAAGTAACTTTTGAGAAATATGTAAATTCCAGTGGGTTCTTCTTCTTGCATAGCTTTTCCAGGATGTAGTGTCTTTATGTCTCAGCATCTGAAGACAACACTTTGGGCGGGCATTCCAGAACTATTTTTCCTATTCGGCTATAGCCAAGACAGTAAATATTGCTGATTTCAGTTGTGTGAACCAGAGAGAAAAAGAATATCTTCTACTCTTATAAGTTTAGAGAGAAAAGTCTCTCCTTATGCTGAAGTCTTTTCGTTCAAAAACTTACCAGTAATGGTCCTGACTTCAGGTTTTTTAGGTTCTGGTCTCCTCAACTCTTTAGGCAACGAATTGTTTTCATGATGCCATTTTTTCAGACACTGTGGCTCATGAATGGCAATAGATTTTGTTCCATATTCACGACCACAAATGTAGCAAATGATTGTTGGTGGACGCCTAATCATTGTTGGCTGCAAATAACAGAAAATGCCTGTTAGGTAATATTTAGGAAATTAGATTTTAAAGTTATAATGCATTCAAATTAGCTAAAAAATCAATATGTTTCTTAAAAACTCCAATTAGGCTGGTAAAGTTCACCTTTTTGGAAATTAAGAGAACCAAGTTCTATTATCTGAGTAATTTGGGTGGGGTGAGAATGTGAATTTTTTGGGGAAGGATAGAAAATAAAGATGAGCTAAGCAGAATTCTATATATTGGTACTTTATAAAATATATTTTTTCATTTAATAAATATTGTCTTCTGACTATTCTCCTCCACGATGGGAGAATTCAATGATAAATTAGTTATGAATCATCCTCTCAAAAACACCAGGGTCTGGTACACCAATGTGTCTGAGAAATAATGTGATAAGTGCCACTGGAGAGTTTGTAACAGTGCTACACCTGCCCACATCCTCTCATGTAAACAACTTTCTACGCAAGCTCCTGTGTTTCTCTGCCGTTTCTGACCAGGAGCAGGCTCCACACACAGGGAGAGCAGCTGATCAGTTACAGGTGGAAATTAGATGAATGTCCAGCTTCCTCCCTAAGGCTGATTCCAGAGTCTTCCAGAGGTCCCCACTGGGACTGCAGCCCAATCGCTCATTAACACACTATGTAGGAGCCCTTCTCTTCCCCATCTCTCCTCCCACTGCTTTCCTGGGGGGTTTCCTGGGATCACCTCCTAGATAAATTACTTGAACTCAAATTCTTTTCTTAGCATCTGTCCTCTGGGAGAACGAAATCTAAGGCAGAGTTAAGGACAAAATGCACTAGGGGGCTTCTCCTTCTGTCTAAGATATTGAAAGTTACAGGAGATATTGCTTCCATCTAAACAATGAGACCAAATCAGGTAACCTGCAGAATCACAATTTTTGAGCCCATCGGAGACTCTAAGTTGCAAGATAAATTAATGAACTAAAGGGACTGCCTAAGTTTGATGGTGGATCAGCAGAACCAAGAGAAGACACCCCACACTCCAACTTTACATGAGTATGGACAGCAATTGCCTGCCTCATAAAGGGGCAGGACAGACCACTGTGAACCCCGCTTTCCCATCTACCAGGTCTTAAACCCAGTAACAGGAGGTGACCGGGTGACACTGGAGAGAGGCAGGAGCACTGAGAGAAACCATTGCCAAGTCAAGAACACAGTGCCTGCCTAAATCTTAGGGTAGAGGTAGAGAATCAGGCCTTGCACTGAATGCCAGATAAGAGCAGCCTACTGCTGGAGGGCGTAACGATAAGAAGGACTCTGGTGCAGGCATGTCGGGTCCACAGGAGTCTAAGGGTGCAGCAGGAGGACTGGGAGGAGCCCTCTGGCTCCAGGCCTTACACTAAGTACAAGGCAGAGGCAGTTTACCACTGGAGGAATTTAAAGGCTATAGTATTTTGAACATAACTGAAGCAAAGAGAAGGTCCAGACCTTGCTAAATTACAGACTACATTGACACAACCACTTACACTCGCAGCCTGACAGAACAGCCATACTCATTTCTGGGCATAAGTACAATTTACCTCAGAATCTTACAATGTCCAGCATTCAATCAAAATTATAAAGTGTGCACATGCACGCACACACACACACACAGAAATTAGGGTCCATCACTGTCAGATCTTGAGTGCAACCAGATCCAGGTATGGCCTAAATATTGGGATTATCAGGGTTTTAAAATACTTATTTTAAAAATAATTATTTTAAATAATTCTATGTGAAAGGATCTAGAGGAAAAGGTAGGGAGAATGCATAAATATATGGGAAATTAAAGCTGAGAGATTAAAAAGCAAGTAAAAATTATTTAGGAAAACCAAAATAATAGGAAACCATTAAGCAGGGGAATAACCTATCATTGCATTTCAAGAAAGTTAGCCCAGTTGTAATGTATCTAACAGGCTAGCAGGGCCGCATATCTCAGCTTGAACACTCATGGCTCTGGGGGTAATGAAATCATAGGTCCAGGAGAACACCCATGTTTGATTCTAGGTCACAAGAAAGAGGGTGATGTGACTACTGAAAGGGGGCCATCAAGAAAGACAGGTTGGGGAAGAAGGAAAATCTAGAACTTGTTTTGGACCTGTTGCGTTTCACTTAGTAGAATTTAAACATGAATAAATCCAGCCTAAACAGAAAATAGAGGCCTGTGATTCAGGATTGATGGGCTTCAGAACTGTTCACACAGAAAAGACATCTAAAACCATGAAAATTCCAGAAAAGCAGTATATAGAGTTTGTTTGGAGAAAAAATTTTGGGAGAATATCTACAAGATTGGGCAAGGGAAATGGAAGTCTAAAGAGATAAAGGTTCAAGTTTGCTGTTAAAGAACCAGGGAATGGAGACCAAAAAACAACTCCATTCAGGATTCTGAAAACACTTTTGATTTCCAGAAAGATGGTGTCAAATGTTACAGCGAGGAATGGGGGTTGGAAAAGATCGTTAGCTTTGGTTACCAAATATAGATTATACATCAGTGACTTTTGAGAGTTCAGTTCCAACGGAGTGTAAGAACAAAACTAAATTTTTAGGAGTTAAATAAACATCAGGTAGAGGAGAAGAGGAATGCACATCCAAAAAATTTGCCGAGAGGAAATGTGAGAGATAAGCAGCCTCGAAGAAAGATTTGTGGTGGTGTTTTTAGGCCAGGAGTGTCTTTGGCAGAAAGAGAGACTGCAGGCCTAAGAGGAAAGGAATAACCAGTTTTAAAAAGGCCTCAGAGGAGGCAGGAGGAGATGTAATCAAAGGTGTCATTGGCAACGGTAGCCTGAGGAAGGGGAAGGAATAGGAAATGGATGAAGTTAGGGAAAGGTTGCTGCAGAGAGGGAGCCACTCGTGGAGCTCAGGAAGCTGAACTGAGTCTTTTAAGAATGAGGCAAAGGGATCTTCAGAGCACAAAGAGATTCAAATTCTGAGAGAAAGAACAGGGGAAAAGACTGGGATCGGGCACTGCGAGAAGTGTAATAGTGATTTAATGAGGGAAGAACACGTACCCAATAACAGAAAAGACCCAGGTATGTCGAGGTGCAAGAAATTTTAGTGAAATTAAGTGACCTTTTCCAGTATGTTCTTAAGTAGCACTGGGTGGCATGAAAGCAGAAATTAAGTTGGTGGTGTGGTCTTCTTTGGGGAAATAAAACATGGTAAAGTATGTTTTAGAATCAGCCTGCTTTTAACTAAGACTGTTGGAGGCTACACCTGCAGTGGAGGGGGCACAGAGGATGATTGAAATCAGAAGAAAAAACATGATTTCTGCACAGCCAAGCAGAAAGAACAGATTCTAGATGAGCAAATCCGCAATTAATATTGACCAAGCAAAGTGGAAAATGAAGTCACTCACTTGAGGATCTAAGTTTTTTAAAAAGCACATTAATTTGATGTAGAGTATTTTTATTCTATTATTCTGTCCTGAGTTATGGCAATAGGTTGGATTAATCAAAATAACTAAATAGTTGTTAATCCTTCCTTGTTATTAGCCAATTAGCACCTAACATCTAAAAAGTGACTTAAAATATTAGTGGAATTCAAGACTTAAATGAAAGAATTAAGCAGAAGCAATAATTTTCAAAATATCCAAAAGTTTCTTACTATTTTTTACGTTTATTTACTTGAAATATTAATTAAATGCAGGTTTTTCAGCTTAAAAATGAGGTTATTCTTTTTGCTTTGAGAGTAATGAATTTATTAAAATTCCATATGGAAAGTATGAGCCAAATCCAGTACTTAACCAAGCATATAAGTGAAATAAATGGCACGGGTCAGAAATGAAGGCATTCACGTCACATTGTCAAAAGGTTTCTTTTGGAAGGAGACATTAGAAGAAAACAGGCAGACACAGAGGCCAGAAGACATGCACAAAATAACTTAAAGGGATGTGGGAGAAAATTAATGCCATAAAAAGTCTAAGATGTTCTATATTACATTTTCCAAAGCATGCCGCGTGCTCTGTATTTGTGGTTGAACTGCAGTTGAACCTGCAACGTATTCCATATTCTTGGGTTTTGAACATCTCACTCCTAAGCCATGCTCTAGGGGAGTGCGAGCAGCCCAGACACAGCAGAAGAGAAGAATGAATCCCTGTGGGTCTGAATAGAGATAAGAGACCCTCTTCTATTTTTCGTTAATTTCACGATTGTCAATCTGAAACTTCCAGGGAAAGCGAAACAAGCTCCAACTTGTGGCTCTTGCCAGTATCCCAACTGCCAAAGTTTTCCCCTTCAGTCTCTGTCCCGTTTTCAGATGGAAGCGGATGTGCGGGCATGGGGAGGAAGAGGAGACCACAGGCCTGGCAGAAGGGGCAGAGGCCTTTCTTGGGACACAGCCTAACAGAGCAAGGCTGGGCCTGGAAGGTTTGCACAAGGATCTGTCTGCACGGGACCTTGCCAGGGCCTGCCAGCTCCAGGAAAGTGCAATCGCAGGAAGGCAAAGGGGGAGCGGGTAAGTCTGAAGTTCCTACAGAGCCAAAGATTCCATCAACAGTTTTCCTGTCAGCATTTCAGATCTTTTTGGGGAGAGGTACTACGTTTTTAACACTGAGGTAGAAGATTTTTTAAAAAGTCAATCCTGAATCGACATAGTGCTATGTCAGGTGTGAACTGTTTCTGGGAAGAGGGAAACCACATGCCCTACACACAAAATTTATTGGGGATCATCACAAGTTTGCGGTTATTCTTTGTTCCTGGGAAAGTCTATTGAGGCTGGATACAGACAGAGGCCCTTGAACGCTTCAGGGAAAGCTTTCATGTGTGCATTTCTTTCAACTCGAATCCACTAACTTTCATATGTTTTCAATCACTTTGCTGGCCACTATTGGAATTACCATTTTACTTTCCATGCAGCATTTTTTTCTTTCCGTTAATGTCTTTTCTCTGTCAGGAACACCGTGTGTTCAATCTTTTAGGCCAGGACTGTGCAATGCAAAGGGAAGTGAACATTTAACAACTTTTCTCCTACTTAGTGTAGATGATCTGTCATCTGTCCATTCATTTTTACAATTTAAAACAAATGGCTATAGCCCAGCCAGTGTGGCTCAGCGGTTGAGCATCAACCTATGATCGAGGAGATCGAGGTTCAATTCCCGGTCAGGGCACATGCCCTGGTTGTGGGCTCAATCTCCTGTAGGGGGCATGCAGGAGGCAGTCAGTCGATGACTCTCATCACTGATGTTTCTCTCTCTCTCTCCCTCTCCCTTCCTCTCATGGAAATCAATAAAGGCATATTTAAAATAAATAAATACATAAATAAATAAAAATAGCTATAATACCACCATTAAAGCACGGGGGAAAGACTAAGGACCACGAAAGAGGGTGGTTTGGTGAACAAACTTAAAAGGGGTGTTGCTGGAAGAAGAATGGACATAGTTCCATAAAACTGGACTAGGACGCCTATTTCAGATAGCTTCAAATAGCTCTCGTTGCCCTCCCTGATAACTTAGGCTGAAAGGGAACCACAGTGAACTACACAACTCAATAACAAATAGAGCTCATAGAGAAAGTATAACGATTAGAAGGAAAAAATATTTCTAACTAACTATTATTGCATGAATCATAACAAAAGAGATATTGAAATTAAAATTGAAGTCATTACTAGCAGTTTTATAAAAGATCAGAAACACTCTACATTTGGTCATTTCTTATATTAACCCCACAGTACATACTAAGTAATAATAGTGTGAGATTATAGTTGTGCAATATTATTTGTAGGAGAGTTAGGAGAACACAATTAAAAGATGTAGCTTTTTGAGGATTTGATGTGAAATAGATATTAGTAAGTGATAATTATGGGCAATATGCCCCTTTGAAAACCTAATGAGTACTATGATCTTCTCCCCAGAAAAATACACACGTATACAGAATTATGGATATAATTTTGAATGATTGGTGGACTCTGTAAAACTCATCCATTAACTCCAGGAAGTGAGCTTTTGGGCCTTTAGTCAGAGCCAAATGTTTTTTCCAAATAGATGTGCCTTTGTATAAGGAGCCATTTGGCACCATTTAAATGACTCAAAGGTACTGACATGAAGCACGTAGAAACTTATGAAATACACCACTTCTGGCTTTAGGGTGATCTTAAGTCTTGCTTTGCCTAAAACAGTCCCTATTATACCCATTGTCATTTATTCTCTAAACTGTCCCTGTTTAGTCAATAAATTATATAGTCACTCTACTTCCATTCCTTTATATATATATATATAATGTTTTTGTTGATTTCAGAGAGAGAAAGGGAGAGAGGGAGAGAGAAACATAAATGATGAGAGAGAGTCATTGATCGACTGCCTCGTGTATGCCTCCTACAAGAGATCGAGCCCACAACCCCAGGCATGTGCGCTGACTGGAAATTGAACCATGACCCCCTGGTTCATGGGTTGACATTCAACCACTGAGCCCCGCCAGCCAGGCTGCTTCCATTCCTTTTTGAAAAAATCAACTACTAAATTTTAAGCAATCAAGAGATTGCTCAGCAATATTGAAGCTGTGACTATAAGACTGCCAATGAATTCATTTAAATATAGAACAAGGCAAGATGACTATAGGAATTATGGTTAGAGAAGAGAATATAAAAGAAATATACCTTGACAAATAAAAATGTTTATAAAAATTGGCAAGGCAAAGATTTTAATGATATTAAGTTCTTTGGACCTTTCATGGCCAACAGTCAATTAAAACAGTATAAAATTAAAAAATGGAGTTAAAAATTTCAAATCCTTTAATAATTTATCTTTGTTTTTTAACTTTAGTGGGCCCTTTAAAAACTAATATTCTTTTAGTGAAAAAATATTTTTCTGAAGTTCTGCAATATCATCAATTATACTTTGGTTTATTTTTGTCAAATTCAATAAAATTAAATATAGCCTCTATTAACAAAAACTTGGATATGAAGATCTCACTTCTATGAAAAAATCTGCATGTCTATTAATTTATATATATGTTTATCTACATAGAGATGTGTCCGGAATGATATTCACTAAGGTCAAACTAATTTGGGGGTAATTTTAATGCTAATTTTTATACTTTCCAAGTGGCGTAAGTTTTTATAATGAATTTGTGTCATTTTTATAATAATAATAAAATAATTTTTAAAAGTAAACTCCAGAGTCAAAACTTAAGCAGAAATTAGTCCTAAAAGGAAAAATCAAGTGGAGCCTAAGCAACTTTCTGAAAGTTCCTTGAACTGATAAAAGATGATAGTCGAGGCTTTGTATAGAATACAGTTTAATGTTGTAATTAACTAGTCACTGAAATTACAAATGATATTAGAGATGAACACAACTTTGCATTGCATAAAATAAAAGTATAATGCAAAATGAAAATATTTATAGTATCTTAAATTATATTATTCAAATATATTATTCTATTGTGTCAACTGTGCATAGTTGAATATACATCAGTTAGATACTTGTATGATGCAACTCAACTGAAGTCCTAGAATTCTGCTCCAATACTTTAAAAAGCAGTAACAAGGGCCTGGAAAAATAATCTGAGGACAGGATTTAGCATGAGTCTGCTTCAACCATAAAATAATCTAAATATAGCTCTTGTAGATATTTTAATTTTGTTCAGGCTTGTTTTCTTGGCTTGGTTGCATTAGTCAAAAAATAAATTCACAAATAACTAAATGGGACCATATGGTATTAGCCATCATGTGTTGAAAGTGGCAGCCAAAAAGATAATTTGGGAGATGGCTCGACTGCACTATCCCTTGGGTCCTTTGTTACTCATTGCGGCTGGACTGACAAATCACCGTACATTTCCAGCCTCCCACCTGCCCTCCTCCCCTCTGCACTTCACTATGTTCTGTGCACACTTGACCTGTCTAATGTGACAGGAATTTCTGTGGTTCCCCATGGCTACAGAATAAAGGCCAAATACTTTATACTGACTTCACTCATGCCCAACCTTAGCCCCATGAAGCAAACAGGTCTGCTAGCCACACCGAACTCAGCTCCATTCCCCAAGCTAGAAGCCACAGTCCTCAGCTTTCCTGTCTCCATGACTTTACTCATCTGCTCCTTCCAGCAACAAGCACTTAAATGGAAATAGAGCACCTGTATCTTGCTGGAGGTTATGGGGAATTCCAATCCTTAGCTTTCTTTAGTAATAAACACAAACACTCAAACTACTAATTAAATTAGAGGGCAAAATTTGTAAGTGCCATGATAGGAAGACAGAGTGCCATAGGAGGCAGAAGTAGGAAAAAAGGGAAGTTTTGACCAGCAGCCAATGAAGAGGGTGATATTTGAAGTGGTTTTATTGAATAGGTAGAACAGTACTGATGTGGGGAGGACCCCTTCAAGTAAACAACATGATCTATTCAACAGCTGTTCAATAGTGCTCTAGTATATTAATATGAAAGCTATTGAGTCCATAGTGAAAAGACTGATTAGAGGAAGTGTGAAAGCAAGAATCAGTCTGTTCAGCATGGGACTGAAACAGGTCAGACCTTGAGAGCACAGTCAGTGTTGGCATCTTTTCTGTGTCCTCCAACCTTCCCACCTTGGTCCTGACCCCAGGCTCCATCCTCATGTCATTAGAAGCTAGCCATGGTTCAGTGGCTGGGTAGGGATTTGGCCTAGAAGCTGGTACTTTCTATGTCAAGATTGCTACATCAACCACATTAAGGTATTGTGCTGTTGTGGGAGTCAGGCAGAGAGAGGGCGATGAAAAAAGTAAAGTGTCTTGATCTTGTTGAGACCTGAGTGCAAGGTTGAAGATTTAATATCTATGAGACAGAATCAGGTCAAGAAAGAAGCTGGGGGCAATTCATAGTTTTCACATACTAAAACATCTTGATTCGTCCGTATGCAAGAAACAAGAACTAGTTGTGCCTGTACTGAAAGAGACTGAAGAACTCTCAATGATGATAATAACACTAATACAACTGGAAACATCATAATACCACCGTCCAATGGACCATTACTCAGCAGTAAAGAAAGAACTGCTGTTATTTGCACCAACATGGATGAAACTCAGAAACATTCTGCTGAAGGAAGCCAGACACAAAAGCGTACATTACTCTCTCCATTTACAGGGGTCCCTCGGTTTCTGAATGTGATCAGTTCTGGAAGCCTGTTGGAGCTCTGAAACATTAAAAAACCAAGGCATCCACAGCCCACAGCTAGGCCTCAGGGTCTTGCCCTCAGGGGAAGCCGCGGGGCCTGTTCGACTTCCGAGGCGTGTTCGGAAACTGAAGCATTTACTTCTGGGTTTATGGTGTTCATAACCCAACATGTTCATCAATGGAGACATTCAAAAACCAAGGGACCACTGTATATAAAATCCAAACCAAGCCGTAGTGATTAAAAATCAAATCAAGGGTTGCCTGGAAGCTGGAGGTGGAAGGAGGAATAAAGGGGGTAAGGAAGCTTTGGGGGTGATGGAAATGGTTGTCTCTCGATTATGGTGGCGATGTAACAGGTATATAAAACAGCCGAAGCTCCTTGATTGCCCATGTGTAATGGAGGCAGTTTATTGTTTATATAGAGTTTCTCAGTAAAGCAGATTAAAAACCATTCGAGCAGGCCCGGCTGGGGGAGTGCTTTGCATTGTCGCATTCGTGAGGAGCGGCCGGTTCCAAGTCAGCAGTGCACATCCTCAGATGGAATTCCAAAATCAAATAATATGTCCGAGTGGCTTTTGCCAGGAACTAGAGAATAATTTTAAGTGATGGAGATTCTAAACCTTTAACTTGTCTCTCAAGAAACTTTCCAGTTGAAAAAAAGAAAATAAAGGAAAAAAAACATGGAAGAAAACTGGAAAAGAAAATGAGAAAATATTTTAGTGAGAATTCCCTACCCCCCCAACATTAAAATTCTGCCAGAGAAAGTACATGAGGCAGCAATGCCATTCCCATACAATTCCATCCAGAAAAGGGCAGGTCTGGAGCGTAGGCCTGAGCCCCGCAGCAGAGACGGACGCTGTGAGGAGCAGGCCTATTCTTCTGTGCCCCAGGGCATGGCATCGGGTCTGCTGGAAACATAACTGACACCGGTTTCTCATCTGTCAGTAAGAGAAACCTCACGGCCCTTTAGGATATGAGTGTGTGTGTGTGTGTGTGTGTGTGCGCGCGCGCACGTGTGTGCACAAAAGACAAAAAAGGTCAGTGAATCGCTTTCTTCAGTTGATTTCAGAAATATTGAAAGGGTCCCTTTGCCTCAAACTATTCATTCCTTTATATTTTCCTCCGCTTTGTCCTTGACCTTCTTCCAGCCCCAAATTATTTTCTTTAGGCTCATTCCCCTCAGGAAGAGAGAGCTGAGAGTTTTGGCTCTAGAAGGTCACAAGTACAATTACATATCTGCTACTCCCAGGGAACAGAGAGGAAACCTTCCAAGTTCGCTCACTGGGAGGCAGTAGTTTGCTGATTTATTTGCTGTCTGTCATTGACGCAGTTGGCCTGTTCTTTTTGAGGGGGCCATTTCAGTGGGCTCTGCCCAAGCAGCCATGTCAAAATATAAAAGGTGATTTTTTTTATTACCAAATACGTATGCAAATATCTGCTCTTTCCCCTAAGTAACATGTTTCTCACCTTGCTTGGAAACAAACAAAATGCAGAAAGTATAATGGTGTTGTTTTTTAGTTTTCATTATAACAATTCCTGCATCAAAACAGCCACATGCCCTGGGTTCATTCATTAACCTAAGAGTCAAAGAAGAATCAAGGAGCCCAGAAGTGAGAAAGCATCTTGAAAGGGAACAGTCCCGGTTGGCTTGAACCATGATTTTGAGTAAATTAGATAAAGGTGCTCCACCTAACACACTTTCAAACCACCCAGCTGTGATCATTCATCTGTATGGTACAGGTTAAAGATGCAAACAAAGTTTTACAGTGGTGGCCACGCGAGACATAGGCACGACAATCCTTACCCCATCTCAGGACTCCACCTAAAACCAGCCCTGTGTGTTAATGGCACTTTGTTTCCCATATGGAGCGTGACTGGTAACAAGCGCGGTATGGCCAGTCTACAAATATCTGGGTTGAATCAGACATTTTTCAACTGCACAGAAGCCAATAAAGCAATGGGATTCTAAATATTGATACTCAAGTTGCACTGGGAGCAGAAAGAACTCAGAGACATATGCCGAAAACACAGCTGAGAGTGATTCGGGAGTTTGAGGCCTACACTGAATGGAAACGCATCTGGAGGGAAGACCGTCTCTCAGGACACTCGCAGCCCAGCTGCTGTTGCTCAGGAGGAATCGTCTGGTTGTGGGCAATGTGCCAGGCACTGTGCTAGGTTCAGAACCGGGAACTGGCCCTCACAGTGGGGATGACCGTACTGAACTCACCACCTTTATTTGGGAACTATTTCTTACTTTTTCCTCAGCTCTTTCGGGATAGTAAGTCAGGTAGCCAGATCCCTGTTTGGCATGCACAGAGCCCATTCCACCTGAAATCAGTCAAGAAACAGGGCAGGGTGAGAAAGGGACCTGCTGAGTGGACGAAGCATTTTCTTGACTTCTCTGCCCAATGGTATGTTTGAACTCAAATGGATTCATTCTGAAAACTACTCTCCAGATGTAGAACCTCTCTAGGCTCCTGGGCTTTTTGTGGCCCTGCAAACTTCTTAGAAGGTTTGACTCCCAGATGTCTGATCACAGGAATGGCCTTATTGTCTTTGGAGACTCCCACAGTGATCCAAATGGGTTGGCAGCTGGGGTGAGTTACCCTATACTCAGGCATGGTGTGTGCCAGTGGCTCCTGCACACAACTATTACATAAGTATGTGGGTCCCTTCATGGTTCCCTTATGACAGAGGCTGTCCTCTTTAGAGCATCCCACCCAGGCTAACCACCAGAAGTACCTCCCTCTGCCCCATACTCTTGGATCTCAGGCTGTAACTAATGGACCAACAGCCATTTCAGCCAACAGACAGGCATGCTTTCCTTGACCAGCACAATGTTCTTTAAAGTTTTATGCATGAATATCTTTAGGTGGGATTTACTCCCCAGGATACCACAGGCTCTACCACTCTCTATTGTCTAATACTCAACCTGCCCAGCCCTGAAAGTGTTTGAGCTTATGACTTTGAGCAGCCAATTTTCCCACTCCCTCTTCCCTCTTATTTCTCCAATAAAAAGTGTTTGCCTTATATCTTATTTGTAAGAAATGACCCAAACTTACGTTAATTTGCATGAATGTACCTATGACTAAAAGGGGTGTATTACCTATCTAGGGAAGCTTTAGCTGGGATATCCTGTAGAGTAGGTGCTTTGAGTCAAAAGCCTGACTCTCTGACTGGAATTAAAACAGCTTGCCAGGTAGTAGGAGAGGTATTTTAGAAAAAAAAAAAAATGCAGTGAGGCATTAGAGATTGTCACACTGAAAATTCCCTGCTGTCTTTGAATTTAAGCACTTGGGCAATTACAACAGAGCTTGACAGGAGGCTTGAAGCCTATCCTTAGGCAACAGAAGCGCCTACTTTAAGGAATGAGACTGATTTCCAAGATGTGCACATAACAACCATTTAATCCTCAAGTTACTTACTTGGTGGAGTATTTCTTGCTTCCCTGACTCCTAGCTGGATACCAGGCTGTCAAAAACAGAGCCCTTCCTGCCAGGGTCTGAGGGAGATATGTGAATGTGCAGCTGTCAGAATGGATGTCATTGCATCGACAGTGTTTTTTTCTCCGCATGACAAAATTAAACAAGGAATTTAGGCCTGGCCCTGGCTGGGTGGCTCAGTTGGTTAGAGCATCATCTTGTACACTGACGGTTGTGGGTTCGGATTCCAGTCAGGGTGAGCATAGGAGGCAACCGATCAATCTCTCTCTCTCTCTCTCTCTCTCTCTCTCTCTCTCCCTTCCCCTCTCTCTAAAATCAGTAAATATATCCTTGGGTGAGTATTAAAAAAAAAAAAAGAATTTGGGTCTGAGCTGCTGTTTTAGATTTTCCACACTGCTGATCCTTTCTATTAGGCCAAATAATTGAAATGTCTGTGGTAAGTGCACAGGGCATATCATACACAGAATGCAGAAAGTTTGGATGGGGAAGTAAGAGGAAAAGTGTTCCTCCCCATCCTTGAGGCAAAAAGAGTCAAACCTCTTTAGGAATCCTTGTGACTATTCCAATAGTGAAAATGTCTGACCAAATAGTAGCTAACAATTGCCCAGCCCTTTCTAAGCGTTGGGCCCTATACTTACTGTGCTTTATCTCAATAATTCTCATCATAATCCTCTGGACAAGACTCAGTGCCCCCATTTTACAGACGACGAAACTGAGGCACAGAGCTGTTACTAAGTGGTGAGGCTGATTTTCACTCAGACAGTGGGTCTTCGCGCACTGCCACTGTGAGGCAGGCAGGAAGGAGCTGACAAGTGAGGACTTCTCAGATACCATCTCAGGCCCTTTGTAGCATTCTTTCATTTAACCTCTCACAGTGGGAAACTGAGGCTGGGGAAGTTATATAATTTGCTCAATGACAGGTGGTTTCATTGGGCATCTATTACCTGATTCCAGGTCTGTCTGATTCCAGCTGCTTCTAGAAACAGGGGGTAAGGTCATCAATGGTCAGCTGAGCATCGTGCTCTAGGCCACACAGTCAGCCATTGAGTGGGATTTGAGAGAAACCAGGAAAATCCCTACAATGCTCTCTCCATCACCTCAAAGGTTCATTCCACTGGGTTCAACACTACCCTCTCCTTATCTTCTTTCAAATGCCAATAATCCTACAAGAGATATTTCTGTGAAGGGGTTTACCAGGCTCTCCCAACCCCCTTCCAACCATAAAAAGGGGTGGGGTTGGTAGGGGCGGGGAGGGTGCAGAGAGGTGCTGAAAGACAAAGGAGATCAGAATACAAGGCCGCGTGACCAGAGACTCATTCCCAAAGTCAGAATTCTGCCTGTGGCCATTTAAAGCACAATTTCAAACTTGACTGAGAATGAATGTATAAGTTTCCATTCCCCCAGGCATGTCCTACACATGCAGACAAAGTATAAAGAGCATTTTAATATATAGGGGAAACTGCATAGCTCAATCTCAAACCTCAACAATTGCAGAGTTTGATTGTCTAGAAACCACCGGTATTTCACATTTACTTCTGGTGTTTTCAAACAATTTTACTCAAATGTCACATCTGGAAGGATCGTTGTTTGAAATAAAATTGTTTTTGGAAATCACTGGATGCCACGTAAAAGAATTTTTCCAATCTAACCTATTGGCCAACTATTAGAGAGTCCATTACCTGTGATTTGGAGTTTTGTTTTGTTCCTTTTAACAATAAGAAAGAATTGGCCATTCATTTGGAAATGCTGTTAATATTCAAGTACCTGATTTTTAAAAATAAAATATTGATGTTTTGACTATATGCTTGCATTTTATTTATTTAATTGCACATCCTGAGATACAAAGCTGGAAAAGCTAAGTCAAAGAACAAACTCCAAATAAGTTTCTCTGTGTCTTAAAGGGATACGGTTTCTTAGCTGAAGCTTTTTTTCTTTTCTGCTCTCTTTTGAGAAAAAAATTTTTTTCCCCTGATCACTTAGAATGATATTGATCAGAAGATAAGGTGTTTAAATAAATCTCTTTGCAAATTCTTGTAAGAATGACTCTTCTTGAAAAACATGGACAGAGGCTGTCCCTGGTATTTGGTTTCTGTTTGGCACAAGGCCTGACTCTCCTGGTCAGGTGGCTTCCAGGTCACAGGGGGAAATGAAGTAACAAAGGAGCAATGAGAGCAAGACAAGAACACCCATACACTGAGACAACCCCTCAGGTTTTCCAGTTACTATAGAGAGGGAAAAAGGGAACCTGGAACTTAGAAGGTGTGTATTTCCAATGCCTGATTTGTTTACAACTTATATGCCAAAGGGCCCCCAACTCAGAGGGAAGGCTGAGAAAATAAGCTTTCCAATAAAAAAAAATAAAAAGGAAGGAAGAAAGGGAGGGAGGGAGGGAGGGAGGGAGGGAGGGAGGGAGGGAGGGAGGGAGGGAGGGAGGGATCACCACAGATAGGCCAGAAAGAAGTCTAACCCCAGGAGACAGGTTTTTTCCCTTATCAGAGTTGTTGACCCCTGTCCCTCCCTATCCTCGCCCTGTCCCTCTGCCTCCAATTCCCCAAAGCTAGAGGTTCAGACCAGTGATACCTTTATGTTTTCACCTTCTTCACTTAAAGGTAGCCTGGGATGTTAGAGCTTCTTGGGGACCTTAAATGACAAGGTGATGGCCTATGAGCTGGTGCCTGGAGCAAGAGTATTGGAAACTTACTGAGTTCCTGGACTGATCAGGCCTTTCTTCAATTTGTAAAACATTGCTTTACATATGAGACAGCTTCACAGAGCTAATATTTGAAAGAGACAATGGATGTAAAAAGGAAGTGAATTATACAATGTAAAGGGGAAGCAAGAGATGGCGTCCTAAGTCAAATCCTCTCAATGGTCCACCTGGTCATGAAGTTGAACTTGAACTTCACGTCTAGCAGTGAGATTCTAGTCACAGGACAGGCACCTCTGTTTCAATAGTGATTCCTCTAAGGTTGTGCTGCACTACTTTTGGTGAAGTTCTAAGAATTTGGGAAGAGATTTTAGTTGTTGACCTTGGAATTTGAATTTCTAAGAACTAAGTATATCCATTTAGCCATGACACAAAGATTTACTGAGCATCTATCACTAGAAAATATGGGAGTCTATGTATTTGGAACTGGGAGCGGGGAGATGGGGGTGACAGGGAAAAGCAGGTTTATGAAGATGAGAAATCATTTAAGCTAGGCTAATTCTCTGAGAGCATGGCATGTTATAGTTTTGTTCATTTTAGGCCTGAATGATATCTGAATTAATAATATATGATCCTCTCCTCTCACAGAGGTTCCAATCAGTATTTTTCTTTCTGGAGAAGCAGAAAGCCACATATTGGAGCACCAATGTAATGGCCACTTTTGCTTCTGTCTTTGGGCTCTTAGAGAAGTAGCTGTATCTACCACTGTCTCTCCCAGCACGTACATGTAATTACAACTTGAGCCTGATTTTTAAAATAGTTATGTTAGGCTGTAACTTGTATGGATGAGTATTACCCTTCAATGTTTATATTAAGGGGATATACAGCTTTGCTAGTGATACTGTTGCTCTATGATTTGTAACTTCCCCCGCCCCCAACACATACTTAATTCCACACACAGTATACAGGGTGGAGTGAAAGTAGGTTTACAGCTGTTCACATGGAAAATAATACAACAAATAATAAATAATCATACAAGAATAAACTCTGTTTCACATACTCGCAATTGTAAACCTACTATTGCCTCACCCTGTATATGTACAGATTCCTTTGGGTTGGTTTTTAGAAACAACAGTGCAGAAGCGAACTGGCCTTATTACCTTGAAGTCCTGCTTAGTACACCCGAGAGCTGTGGGATCCTAAAATGCTGCCCTGATGCACGGGCATGGTTGGCACCAAGTGAGGATGACATGGCACATGGGGCTGGATATTAGTGGTCCAGCTGCTAGCATCATCAGGGTGCAGTTTGTGAGGTCGAGGCTGGTATTCATGACATCAGCAGAGCTGAGGAGGTGAGCTAGGGCCACTGAAGGCGATTATAAGGGTGGAAATCCCCGAAGAATCCCACTGAATGTTCTATCGGACACCTCCAAAGAGTTCCAAGTCATTCTTGTGTTTGGGAATCATAGAGGTAAAGGGCTCTACGAGCCTCAGCCTTGATTTCAGGAACTCAGATTAACGGAAAGTATGAAGAGACAAAGGACTACGCTGACTCTTAAAATGAACCTTTTCTCTCTCCCTTTCTCATGTGACAGTCTTGATAAGCTTGCCTGGTACTTCACTGAGAAGATAAAAACTAACAAACTGTAGCTCCTTCATCTTCCATTAGCACCTACAAACCTGCCTTCGCGGCAGCCAGCCTCTTCCTGAAATGAAAACGTGCCCCCTCCTACCGAGCCCCTGGCCCTCCAAACAGGGATCCCACGCCCGGCAACCATTTCTCCTTCCGTTTCATGCTTCCCCGAATCACTTCTGCTTCTTCAAGCTCCCTGTCTCCACTGGATCCCAATCCTAAACATTCAAATATAGCCTAGAAGCTCCCAGCTTTTAAAAAAACTTCTCTTAACCCGTTATCTCTTTCTAGCCTACCCATTCTTTCTCTCCTAGTCTTCAAATCCAGATTTCTAAAACCACATCCTGCCTTTATCAACCGTACACTCGGCAACACCCCCCCCCCCCACTACACTGAATGCATTCTTTCCAAGGTTATCAAACTAAACCCACATCGTCAAGTCAAATCAAAGAGATAGTTTTTGGCTCTCATCCTATTCAACCTCTCAGCATTCCACATTTTCCCACACCCTTGTTCTTGACATTTTCTCTGCTCTCGGTTTCTGTGGCACCACACTCCAGCCTTTCCTCTAGTGTCTCCAGGCGCTCACTCTCCAGCTCCTTCCCCTCGAATCCCTAAGTATGCAAATGTTTCTTAGCTCAGCCTGGGCCTATTTCTATAACCCTGATGACTTTAAATATATGTTAACACTACACAAATGTATATCCCAGCCCAGGCTTCTCTTTTGACAAGCACTTATATATTCAGCTTGACTGACCCACTTAGGTATCTCATAAGCATTTCAGATTTGATATGGGCAGAATGGAACTATTTATCTTAACCTCCAAGAGCTACCCTTTCTCAAGTCTTCCCCATCTTAGAAAATAGCACAACTAGTGCAGTTGCTCAAATTAGCTTTCTGGGAGTCATCCTTGACCCCCTTCCACATCCCTCCACATCCGAACTATCACCAAGCTCTGCTCATTACACCTTACCTCCATCTCTGCTACCAATACCCTAGGTCAAGCCATCACCAGCTTTCACCTGGATTCCTGCAGACACCAAGCTGATGTCACTATGTCCACAGAGCAGCTAGAAAGAACTACACTGTTTCTACAGCTTTATCTTGTGTGCCTGTCCTCTGCTCCATTAGGCTCTGGCCACTTGTGGACTTTTTAGTTCCATTTTAAGATCTTTCTTACTTGAAGGCCTTCACACATGCTTCCTTTGGCCAGAATGTCTCCTCCTGCCTACCCCTCGCCCCATCTTTACTCCTGGTTAATGCATTCATACTTTTTGTGTCTCAGCCGAAATGCCTCTTCCTCTAAGAGGTTTTCTTGACCCAAGATGCTGGACGTAAACTCCCACCAAGAGACACTGTCATATCACAATTTAAAATTTTATATTTGTTTCATATTTCCTCCACAAGTCTCCATGAGATCAAGAACTGTGTCTACCTTTTTTATGACTCTATATTTAGTAACTAGCCAGTGTCTAACAGTAAGTACAGTGGTACCTCGGTTTTCAGATATAATTCGTTCCGGAAGACTGTTCGAAAACCGAGGGATCAGCAGCCGACAGCTGGGCCTCAGGATCCTGCCCTCAGCGGAAGCCGTGTGGCCTGTTCGATTTCCAAGGTGTGTTCGAAAACCGAAGCATTTCCTTCCGGGTTTACAGCGTTCGCAAACCGAAATGTTCGTCAACGGAGACGTTTGAAAACCAAGGTACCACTGTATTTGTCGAATGAAAAAACTTCTGTCCTCTTGGTTCTACTTAACACTCACAGCCTGGCAAGACAGCCATGCTCTTTTTGTATCATACACAAACCTCTCTCTCAGTGACATGAAAAGATACTGAGTCTTTGGAACTACATAGATCAGGCTCTTACACCCACTACCAAATCCACTGCGTGACTTTGGTCAGGTTGCTTAATCTCAGTTGCCTCACCAGGAAAATGGGTAAAAGGACATCTGTCTTTTAGTAATATTATGAAGATTAAAATGAGATTGTGTATATAAAGTACTCATGATTATAAAAGTATTCAAAAAAGTTCCCTTTCTTCCATGCCTCCCAATAAACTCCAAATACTTCTTACCCAATGGAGACCCATACATACACAAAACTTTTGACAATGTGAGAACATCCATCCTGCCCTTCTCAGTCTTTCTGATGGCGGCCTTCCTACTGAGAGTTTTGCCTTTAGAGAATGAGACAGCCATGAAACAGAATTTATAACATTAAACCAAATATGTAACTGAAGCCCTCAATAACTGGAGTTTGTATTATAAAGGAACCTTCTCAAATATATTTGGAAGTAACACAAAGAGAAAGGCAGTGATATTTTTGATAGTGTAGAAGGCATTACTTTAAAAGAAAACACCAGATGGCAGCACCAGACACTAAAGAGGTATCTGAAGGGACTTTTAGTTCAAGCCTGATCATCTAGATGTCTTAAAACTATGTTGAGAGAGATAACCATTTATAGAAAAGATAGTTTCCCTAAAGACAAATAATGGCTACTTTGTAATATAGTAAAGGATTTTTAAGAAAGAGGTTTCACATGTTACAAGCATAATCCTAAGGAAATAACGCCAAGCATTGTCTAACCAATAAAAGATACTTAGACAAAGGCTTTATTTTGGCTTGTAGTTATATTTCATTAACTCTGTCAGTTTGTGTTCCAATTAGCTGGAAAGGGCCTAAAGCCAAAAAAATGAAATACTATTGGCTTCTAGAAAAGGAAAATATTTTTCCAAATATTTAATGCAAATATTAAAATTTATCCACTCACATTAAAATGGAGCAATACTGACCTCTGTTACTATACTCCTCAGCATCACTTAAGAAACTACTTGCGAAAACAGACATCAAAGGGTCTCACTAAAAAGATGCAATATTAAAATTCAAAATTATAATCTATGGTTTCTCATATTATGGATCAAAATTTCACCTGGGGTTGCTTGGCTGGGCATTGCTCAGCAGTTGAGCATTGACCTAGGATCCAGGAGACGGTGGTTGGATTCCGGTCGGGGCACATGCCCGGGTTGGGGGCTCCATCCCCAGTCAGGGGCGTGCAGGAGGCAGCCGATCAATGACTCTCTCTCATCATTGATGTTTCAACTCTCTTATTCTCCCTTCCTCTCTCTGAAATCAATAAAGATGTAATAAATTTTTTTTTTACCTGGGATTAATACCACTATTAAAACCTTGCAAAATTGGGTATTGCTTATTCAGGCTTTCCTTAGAGGAAAGAAAGGCCGTTTAACGCAGCTGGTAACACCATATCATGGGAGAGCCACAAGCCCAGGAAAGTCACGCCTTCTAAATAAAAATCCACACTGAGGGCTTTATTCCTCTTACATGCTGCTTAGTATTCTTCACAACTTTCCTGTGAGATCAGGAGTGAATTCAACCCTATATTTTGAATGGGAAGCGACAGGACAACTCAAGCCTACCTAGTGGTTACAGAGCAGAGTGCAAAATGCCCGCCATGGTCTTGGAAGAAAACTTGCCTTAGTGGCGTTTGTTTATGTTTAGAAATGACTGAAAGGTGACAGAAGCATCTGTGTCCTAAGAGAACTGAGCCAATCTATGTTGGAAGAACATTCTGAGCAGAAGGTAATTCACTCTGCCAGCGAAACAGTCATTGTTGCCCAACTGGAGTGAATTGTTTTCCAAGCACTGTGATCATGGTTCTGAAAATATTTTCCTCACCTGAATTCACTGCAAGACTGAGCCCACTGAGAACATTGGGCAAGATCATTGATTCCAATCAGAAGTCAGATCAAGGATTCTAGAGGGAAATTGTTAGAATTGACAAGAGAAGGAATGAAGCAAACGTTTGAACTGTAAAAAGAATGCGTGTGCTTCATCATCAGCTGAATGTCACTCGTCATAGGCAGATGAAATTCTGAAATCTAATAGTGCATAGGGCAGTGCTCTTGGTGGAAAATATATGATTCACCGCACCATCTAAATTTTAAATGGTAAAAGAAAAACAGCGACAGAGAGAATCAAATCGTAAACAAAAGAGTACCCAGGAGAGCCTTCCTGCTAAAAGCACCATTGCATGGCAAACATCTTTCTTAGCTAAGGAATAAAGTTCATCGCTTCAAGAATCTTACGTCTCGCTGAAGCCGAGGGTATTTCTCTACTGTAATTAAACCAAGCTTGCTTTAAATCTGGCAATGAAAGGGACCCTAAGTTAGATGACCTTTCTATGACCTCCTCTAAAGCCTGCATGGTCCCCAAACAGGCCAGCACACATCTGACAGCTGTGGGCGCCAGTTTCTCACTGACACATGCCTTTTCACGTCTGGGAGCAGAGTTGGCTGTGCTCTGACACAGCCATGTCCTCCAGATGCCCTTGTTCCGATGAACTCCCCCTATGCTAAATGCACGAGTCATGAAGGGCCATCGCAGACCTCTCCTTATGACATTCTCCCCTCCAGACGACTGCCTGAGTCAGGAGGTGTCTTCTTGTGAAGCCATGGGCCCAGGCCAGCCTCTTTTAGCAGTCGTGACTGAGTGAGAACATGCTGTGCTGGGCCTGTTGGCTCCGCTCTTGGGAGCACAAAGTATGTGTTATAACAACAAGCCCAAGAATCCTGACCACACGCTTCCCTATCTCAAGATCTGTAATGAGAACATTTGAAGTAAATGCATACAATCAGGGAGCAGGGCTGAAAGTCACACACTAACAGAGATTCTGACTGTGACCATGAGACACGATCCTTTTGCTCTTTGAATCCAGACCTCACATGTTTTGGAAGAAAAACAACAGCCAGAAGATGGGAAAAACAGATCATGTTTATGAGACCAGCCTGCAGTCCATGCCACACTTAAGAGTTTGGGTTTTCATTCAGCAAAGAAATCAACCATTCTTTCTTCAATGTTCATCAGAAAACTTACCCAGCCTCCATTAGTCTGATTCTTCAGCTTTAGGGCCATTGTCTTGAAATCTTCTAAACCAGCAAGTCCATAATGATTTCATTTTAAACATGGATGTTAGGGGAAAATACTAGACATTTGCCAAAAACAATGCAGTGAAAAAGTACGGAAGAAAAACTGGGTTAAAAAGAAAAGATCCCCTCACATTCACACACTCCCTCTGATTTAATCCTTTACAATAGCTTAAGTAACCTTAGTTTCCCCAAAACAGTCCATTTAAAGAACCCTGCAGGTGGGCGTTTCGAGTAGTAAGTCATAGAATAAAAAGACTGACCACTTCCTAATTCTCATGATCTGACTTTCTGTATGGTGTGACACAGGACAGCACATCCACCCCCCTGGCTTAATGGTAGGACAAAGCCCATGGACCATGCCCTGTTTTGCAGGTAGCCACCTTCATAAGCATCCCTCCCCAATCTTGGTTGATGAAGACCCAACAACACTTCACCATACAATTGGGAACCCCTGGGGCCATGCTTATTTACAATTGCCCAAGTGGCGAGTCAGGGTGTGGTGTCCAACCCGAACACAAGGTGCAGACCAGCAGCAGGAACCCAGCACTTCCCAGAACCATGAACACACCCCTCGCTGCTTGGGCGTCTATGCTGGGGTTAATTCCCCACATACTACAATCATGTAAGTGTTAACAGAAAACACACCGTGTTCGCAGAGCACATCTATTTCTGCAAGTTACCCAGTGTTTAATTATTGCTAAAGTCATTTGGGGTTTTTGACACAGATTCTATTTTAGTAAGATAAACTCAGCATAACCCAGCATTGCCAAGAATGAATTCCTAAGGTAGATGACTAAAATAAACTGGTAATAAATATTGGCTTTTGGAACTGGAATTATAGCTCTGTAATGTAGACATAGCATTAATGACTCATTTTCAAATAACAGTCTCTCCCAAGGATTATTGGTAGGAGGGGTCAGGGAAGAAAGAAGTCCGTCTTTCTCTCTCTCTGTTTTAGGCAACAGAATGCAACAGGACTATGAACCCACCAGGCAAGGATGTTCTCATGTCTACTTTGCCATCAGAGATACAGCCTCTGGAGTGCCACAGGGGGTGAACTTGAACAGGCTGCATTGAGGCAGAAATAAGGCATCGAAAGAAACCACTCTAGGGGTTGAGGCAGTTGATTCTGGGTCCGTTTTCTCTCATCCCCCTGGAGACAGAATGCACTCCTGGGTCTGCCCAGTGCATCTCATGTGGCATGAATTACCTTGTCGGTCACGGTGGGTGCTGCCGTGTGCCTTTGCTGTTTGAAATTAGTGGATTCTTTTAGGCCACCTTTACTCCCAAAGGCCAAATTCTGAATGTGTGGCCCACTTGGTTGAGCTTTACAACTTCTCTGATGCACCAGAAGGCGGTCGGGGGCGAAGGTCCGGCTACAATTGGGGCAGGGCACAAGCTGAGCTGGACTTGGCGCCTCTCCCGTTGTAAGGGGCTGAGGCTTCTGTGGGAGGGGCCGACGGAGCTCCCTGGGGAGCTGGTCATTTTCTATTTTCCATTTTTCCAGGCACTTGGGCTCATGGATAGGAAGGGAGAGGGTGCCAAATTCCCTGCCACAAATGTAGCAGATGAGAGTCCTTGGTCGAGCTGGGATGGCACCAGAAGCTTTCCTGGGACTAGTAAGATTGTTGGAGCTGTTGGCGTTTGGTGCTGTGGGCCCCTCACCCTCTGGCTTACACCTTCTCTGGTGAACCAGGAGCCGGTCTGGCAAGAACGTGCGGCCACAGCACCCACAGGGCAGCAGCTGAGCCTGGAAACCCTGGGGCGCCCCCTCATCGGCTGCCTGCAGAGGGCAGGACCCGAGGCCGCCGCCCACGGGCTGTGGCTTGCAGGGCTCTGGCCTCCTCAGGTGCCTGGGCAACTTGCTGTTTTCAATGCGCCACTTCGCCAAGCACTGAGGCTCATGAATGGCAAGTGACTGGGACCCAAATTCTCGGCCACAGATATAGCATATCTGGAACCCAGGCCTGCGGGACGGGATCACGGGGGGGCTGGGCTGGCTTTCAGACATCATTCTCTTACTGGACCGTTTGGAGAGTATCACAGTCCCAGGTCTGTTTTTCTTAGTATTTGTCTTTGTTTTTTCACCAGGATCGACGTGCTCTGTTTCTGGCAAGAGGTTAGAATAGGAGTCACTAGGCAGAACGGCTTGGTTGATAAGGAAGGCAGGTTCTTTAGAACTGGGGAAAGTCTGTGGCAAGTTTTTGGAAACCCTTTTCTCCTTTCCTCTTTCCATTAACAAAGAAATCTTTCTCTAGCCCTTGCTCTGATTTGAGCCCAGATTCATCTGGGGCTTCTTAGCGCAGAGGTTAGTCAGGTGGGCTGTCCCGGGTTCCACATCATAGCCGGGACCTCCGACCTAAAGGCCAGGACTCAGAGCTTCAGGGCAGGGGGCAGTCTGTGGCACTGCGAGGTCCCCATCAAACCCCAGACACCTCCAAGATCTGTGGAGGAAACAAATCAAGAAGTTATTACACACACACACACATACACACACATCTGTTAGAAAGAAAGTTGATAAAGAGCAGTATTTTTTAAAAAGCTTGTATCTTCTTTGGCTAAAACAGCAACTAGGACATAGGATTTTTTCAGTGTTGAAATAAATTTGAAGAAAACTTCCATTATGAATTGCACTGTCACTGTATTAAAACTAGTATTTTGCCCAGAAAAATACCAACATTTACAGCATATCACAGACACATATGACACAAACCATCAGAGGCACGGTGATGAGATCATAGGCAGGAGAACCAAGAACTGTGAAAATTAGAGTAATGAAACTGCAGATCCTGTGAAAGACCTCCTCCCACTGCCTTAGGGAGTCTTAGCGTTATAGTGCCATGGATCCCTTTGACAGGTCTTTGAAGCCCAGGAATCTCTTTTCAGAATAACGATTTTAAAGCAAAAAATAAAATTCTTACTATTACAAGCGAAACTAATTGTATTGAAATAATTTATCAAATATTTTTGTTATATATATTTTATTTGAGATAGAGTAATATGCCAGGCTTCTTGAGTGTCTGAGGTTCTAAGGTTAAAAATTCCTACAGAGCCCGGCCGGGCGTGGCTCAGCAGTTGAGGGTCGACCTAGGATCCAGGCGATCAGGGTTCGATTCCTGGTCAGGGCACATGCCCGGGTTGCGGGCTTGATCAATGACTCTCTCATCATTGATGTTTCTATCGCTCTCTCTCCCTCTCCCTTCCTCTCTCTGAAATCAAAAAAGATATATATAAAAAAAAAAAACTCCTACAGAAGAAGTAATTCAACAGTGAATATCATGAGAGTATTATGAAATATGAAAACTCTCAGAGGGGGCGTAAATGTCTTAAAACCTACCAAGTGTCCACTATTTTTTTTTAATCCTCACATGAAGATATTTTTTCCATTGCTTTTCAGAGAGTGGAAGCGATAGAGGGAAAAAGAGAGAGATTGATGTGAGAGAGCCACATTGATTGGTTACTTCCTTTACGCACCCCGACCTGGGCCGGGGGATTGAGCCTGCAACCAAGGCACGTGCCCTGGGCTGGAATCGAACCTGGGACCCTGCAGTCCACAGGCTGACATTCTAACCACTGAGCAAAACCAGCTAGGGCCAAGTGTCCACTTTTCTTATGGGAATTGAGTATTAATAAATTATGGCAACTCAGGCCCATACTCTTCCTGGTGGGATATGTGCAGATCTTCCCTGAGATAAAGCAGCTCACACTTTGATGGTCTTTTAATAGCTATTATGCTCACTATCTTATTTTATATATTTCTATCTATCTATCTATCTATCTATCTATCTACCTACCTTCCAAAATATTTTTTTTATAAAAACATGGCCAATGGTCTTCCCAAACAAAGCAGAAAGGGCTGATAAGATCTCATTCTTTATGGGCAGGAGCCTAGGAGATTTTACCTTGGGGAAAGGCATGAGAAAATTTTACCCAGGCCCTACAATCTAGCCCCAAGGAGGATTATTTCTCAGAAGTCTTAGGACCATCATTGCTTCCTGAAGGATGACCTGGACCTGGAGTAGAGACTTTGTAGCGTCCATTCCAGTCACAGACACTAGACCATGCCAGACACTTGAGTTCGGGCAGAGCGAGGATGGCAGTGCTAGTAACATCAAAATTCCGTTTGGGCTTTGTGCTCGATAAAGGACCGAAAGAGCTCTGAGATCTGTACCCAGTTCCTGTGTTTTAGCGCCAAGAAAGGTCTGAATCTTTGCAGTTAAGTCTATCGAATCAGGTCTGGCACAGAAAAGGAGGTTATTTTTCATTTTGACAGATCCTAAGACAGTGATATTAACACATGTGACAAAAGAATGTGCTGGCCCCAGCGTGGCCAGGCCAGAACATGAAGCTCAGAGAAACAAAATGCATCACTTGGTCAGCACCATCCAGAGGAGAAAGTGGATGCAGAGAACACAAGGGATCTGGTACAACTGTGTTATCAACAAGTGTGTTAAATAATCCCCCAGACCACTCTGCTTTGTTGGTTTTTATTTCTTGCTCACCAAGGATCTCCTCTTTTAGTTTCCTGTCTTCCTTCAGACCAGGAATTTTCAGACACCAAAAGTAGTTAAGGTGGCCCTGGCCGGGTGGCTTAGTTGGTTAGAGCGTCATCCCGATATGCCAAGGTTGTGGGTTCGATCCCCCATCAGGGTGCATACAAGAATCAACCAATGAATGCATAAACAAGTGGAACAACAAATCGATCTCTCTCTCTCTCTCTCTCTCTCTCTCTCACACACACACACACACACACACACACATTGTTCCCAGCAGATTAAAATACTGAGAAAGCCCCATGACTTGCCCCAACAACTCCTCCATTTCCTTTATGATAAGGTAAGAGAACTAATATTTATTGAATGCCAACTATGCATCAGATATCGTACTAATTTTTTTTTAAATATATATTGATTTCAGAGAGAGGAAGGGAGAGGGAGAGAGTTGAAACGTTAATGATGAGACTGTCGTCATTGATCCTCTCCCTCCTGCACGCCCCTGACTGGGGATCGAGCCTGCAACCTGGGCATGTGCCCTGACCGGGAATCGAACCCCGATCGCCTGGATCCTAGGTTGGCTCTCAATCGCTGAGCCATGCCCGGCCGGGCTGTACTAATTTTTTATATACATAATTTAATTCTCAAATGATTATGGGGCAGATATTATTATTTCAGTTTTATAAATGAGGAAACTGTGACTCAGAAAAGACAAATAACTTGCCCAAGACAGTCCACTTCTAAATGACAGAACTGGGACTCAGTTCCAGCTCTCTTTGGCCCCAGTACTCAGCCCTTCTCATTATTCATTCTGCCTAACATTCCACCAGCGGAGCTTCTTCTCTTTCATTTTTCTCCTTGTTTTAATGGAAGATTCATATGCCCCATGGGAAGGTGACTAAGTCCCCACCAGCATTTAAGAGAAGGAAGAGGCAAAGGAGAGGAGGGGAATGGGGCACAGCAGATGCGGCCCCTCTGCAATGGGAAAAGCAGGACAGACAGGTTGGGGCTACCGACGACAGTGTTTTTCCGTAAATGACAGGGATCATTTATTTTGCTGTACTTAGTTTTCCAGGTGAAGCTATTTTCCTGCACGGTGTGCAGTGCAGACCCTTTTCCTGATCTCACCAACGTCCTTAAGAAAGATCTACACTACTCACCAGGGGTGGGCATGGGTGAGGGGGCACTGGGTGGTACAATGGGTGCAGGGTGAACGTGAAGGCTGCCCAAAGAGACCAGAAGGTGCTCAGTTTGCAGCCACTTCAACATTTCGATGAGGAATGGATCTTTATGTCTGCAGGTGTGGGTGCACTGCAAATATTTTCTGTAAAGCAAACATAACAAGCATCCTAAAAATCCCAACTGAATCTTCATCTTTTCTTTTTCTACCCTCTCCTCCCTCCTCCAATGTCCTCCCACAATTTGTGTCTTATCGTGATGAAAGGCATCAAAATATTAGAGATAAGATAGCTGGAAGTGAGGGAAATTTTTGGAAACTGAAAAATTTATGAAGTTGCTGCCAGTGATTCTGACGAAGTTGCTGCCAGTGATTCTGACAAGGCAGGGTATGGTCAGCTGCTCTGGTCCATAAGTCAGTTCTAAAAGCAAAAATGCTGGAAAGTACTATAATGCATATACTTACATTACTTAAGAAATTGGCCTGTCACCCAGACACATTGTAAATAAATGTTGCTAGTTTATAAAGAGAACCACTTTGCAAAGCCAGCTAGCTTCACCCCAAGCGTCCATGGAGAAATGTTCACTCCAATTGGCCTGAATTATTCATTTTGACCATATTTGCACAGAAGAGATTTAAAGACTGTCTTGGAAGGCATCAAGTTTTATCAATATGATGCCATTTTTCCATGCCCTTTGGGGTTCATGGGAAGGGATAGACAAACTCACAAAGATGAATATAATAACCTTGGAAATGCAAAACCCATCTTGGCATTAGAAGGTGTTCCTCTATAAAAGAGGGGAAGGAACATAACCAAAGTGATTAAATCTTTAAACAAAAAATTTAGTCCTTTGGAACAAAATAAACATGTGATGCATGAACCCTTCCCTGTTAGTATAGAATCCAAATTCTTTAAATGGACAAATGAATAAATAAGAGAGATGGAGTTGGGGGCTAATGCTGGCTCTGAGCAAAATTATAAAATAGAGGTGGCTTGTCTTTAATATCCTCTATCTACCCTGTTCGTCAGCAGTGTCTGCTCTCCTCTGCCTACTGCCCTCATGTACTCTTCAGTCTTCCTTACCTATGAAATCTCTTTCAAAAAGGAGCTGACAGACCCATTCACATCAAGGCCTATGATTGATGAGGTAATATCCCTCCCAGAGTCTGGCAGAGGCAGCTAGTTCCTTACCAACAGTTATTCTGCCCAACTCACTCAAGTTAAGAGAGCACCAGTTTTTAGCTGGGCACAGGATTTCCCAGCTAAAAGTCTACAGGCTCCTTTGTAGCTAGTGAAGTATTGTGTGTGACTTGTGTGAGCTCTTCTTGGAATGTAGGGGTACAACGTGCCCCTCTTCCTTATCTTCATCCTGATGCTTAGAACATGGGTGTGATGGCTGGGGCTCTAGAAGCCGTATTGGACCAGATTACATTCACGTAACCTTGACACAACAGAGGAGAAACCTGGAAGGACTTGAGTCCCTGATAATGTTGGAGCCACCATATAAGTACCTCCCTTGGGCTTTATGTGCATAAAAGAAATACATGTTTATTGCATTTAGCCACTTTTTAAGAATCTTTTACTCACGTGAAAACCTAATACGAACTGAGATATAGTTGTTTAACATCTGTCATTGGTTTCACATGAAATGAATCCTGATAGTAATATTTCAAATTTTAGGATCTCCTTTTTTTGATGAGAGAAAACTTTTTTGAGGAAGTGTATGTTTGGGGGCAAAACTGACTTATTAGATATATACTTTTTCCTGAAAATCATAAATAAAATACTTGAAATTGTACATACTGAACCAATGGTTCTTGAAAAATTGACAATCCATCCTTCCTAGAATTTTTTCCTGACAAATTTGAATGATATTTTACATCCGTGAAATAAAAATACAGTTTTTTCCATGATGAGCTTTTGAAAGGGCTGGGGGGCACCATTGTTGTGCCAGTTATTAACGCGTTGTCTCTGCACCCCAATGCTCTTTTATGTTCGGCTCTGTGATGCTGGCGCTGGGGCTCTGCACACCCCATTTCTGCTTTGCCAGCTGGCTCTGAGTTAGGCTCTGCCAATAGTGGTCGTGGAGGGAGCAAGCAAGGTTGGAGGAGAAAGAGAGGGTTTGCTCCTTCTTAAAGGCTTCCTGTTCGCTTGCGGTCCCTGTGGACATCACCCCACCAACACTGCATCCAGCAGACACAGTTTTTTCCTGTAGCAGCAGCTGAAACCGGTTTACAGTTTTCCCAAACTTGCAAACCAGACTCACTCCCCCTCCCTGACTGGACAACATCACCAGTCAGTCTGTGCCTTCTCCTTGGAGAGCTGACATTCAGTTCCATAGTGAATGGTGGTTGTCACCTCCTTTGTATAGCAGTGTTCTCTGTTTACCTTCCTAGTTTCTGGGTAACAACTTCATTTTTGGTTAACAAATCTTTACATTAAATACTCTTTGTTTAAATAAGTGGTATGAATTCTGTCTCCTGACTAATATATCTACCCTAAGAATATAAGTACAGTAGTAAAAATATGTGATATTCATGCTGTGCATTACCTACTATTGCAATAAATATAAACTCAAGTATATTATTTCATAGCATCTTAGAAAATAGCATGATGCTTATCTTAACATTCAATGCTCAACTTATTCAGATGACTGAAAACATATTTTTGTAATTTTTACACCATCACCATGCTTCAAGAGCTAGAAAATGTTGCTCTTCCATTTGTGACTGAACAAAATCTTAAGGGGAAATCTGCCGTTTTAGGCATATTCACATTTTCCTTAATTTTATATGATACGCTTTTGCTGCTGACTGCCCAGCCCTAAGGCCACCATTGCGACAGAGGGAGTCAAAATAAAGTGATCACATTCATAGATCGAGTGACGGGGAAGTGCTGAGGGGAGCTGGTTCAGCTCGCTCTCGCTGGTTCTCTGCACTGCCTGCTGGGTACCACATGGGCCACTGGCACTGGCAGTCCTCAGTCATTCTGATGTGAATGGACAAAGGGCCAGGTGAGAGTAACTGGGAATTGAAGATGATGTGATTTGGGAAAGACAGGAGCAGCATCTGAAAGGTAAAAAATGGGAACACTTTGGCCTGAGGCTTATGGCTTCCAGGGAATGTGGCTGTCCATACTGGCATTTCCATGCAGATTTTGAATAAACAATGAAAAATTTCTCCTTATGGTCTCCTTTCATTGCAAAAAAAATTTAAACCAACAAATAAGTTCCTTCACTTCCAAATAACTTCCGAGTATGGACATAATAGTCTCTGGTATTAGGAGAGTGATGGGAAAGGAAAATGGGAGAAATGCACTCTTTACGCCTCTAAGTAGAATCTTCTATAAGGGCACTCTAAGATGTTGAGGCTCAAAATATCACCCTATGACAGCTATTGTTAGTTTGAGCCTGTAATTTTCCCTCTATATTGAGAATCCAAATCACAGACTACTTGAGAGTCATGAGTGCCACACAGGTATGACCATGTAATTGTAATACTGATGTTTGGCACGGTAGAGAGCTGGTTACCGAAAGCATCTGCATCATCACATCAGAGGCCTATAATGTAGAGAAATTCAAAGAATAGACAGAAAAAGTGGAGGAGTTGGGCCATTGAACAATAAACAAGTCTACGTACTATATTTTCTGACATTTTAGATAGTTTTATTCCAATAACATAGCTCTATTCCAAATAGCTCTTTCTCAGAACTTTAAAGCCAAATCTGGCTCACAGATATGTTCTTTTTGGCTCTCATAGAATTAAAAATGTTTGAACTAGCCTCCATTATCTTAAAATTGGGAGATGTTACACAAAATCTAGATTTTTGGTTTCTTTTGAAAAAGTAGATGATCTGGCCATACAGAGCCCACATCCCAATGTATCAGTAAGCTGATAGTGAGTAAGGACTGTGCCTATGGGTCAGACAGCCAGTCTTCACTCTTCCAAAGTTTCCTCATCAGCGCTGTGATCCATTAATTTATATAGTTCATGCTTGATTCTCAAAGACATTTGAGTTTGTGACCATTGCTGGTCCTTGATTTAAAATGTCCCTTTCCCACCATTTTTGCCCTCAATTCAATATATGAAAGTCACTTTAAGGAGCACTTGCCCTCAGGAAACTGGGAATCTGGTTGAAGTTTTTTCTATGGGAGATAGTTACTAAATGCATGAAATATGTATTGGTAAAAATTCAGAAAGGAAACTTCCTAATAAACTACAGTGAGGCTGAATTGAAATACTTGATTCTAGGAGGGAGGGAAATATCCAAGGAGAAAAGAAGGAACCAGTGACCTGAAAAGGAATTTTCATACATTGTTGGAGAGTCATAGGAAATGATGCATCTAATTTCAGAGTGAAAAAAAATAAGCAGCCAGTGTTCACATCAGCCACAGGAGAGACGATAGAAGAAAACGAAAGAAAGAAAGAAAAAGAAAAGGAAGGAAGGAAGGAAGGAAGGAAGGAAGGAAGGAAGGAAGGAAGGAAGGAAGGAAGGAAGGAAGGAAGGAAGGAAGGGGAAAAGAAAAGAAGAAAAGAAAAGAAAAGAAAAGAAAAGAAAAGAAAAGAAAAGAAAAGAAAAGAAAAGAAAAGAAAAGAAAAGACCAACAGGTAAGATGTGTTTTGGAGACCACCTGAACTTACTGAAGGCATTCCCATAATTATTTAGTTATCCATTAAGATAATAAGAACTACCCTTCCGCTTAAGTCAACAGTCCTTGATTTAACATTAAATGATTCTCCAGATGAAGAACGTTGGATTTCTTAGTTGTCTAAAGAAAGAATCTGTCAATAAAAATAGCCAGAACTAGGCTATTAACAATATATTGCTGATTTTCCAAGACTCTGGCTGAAAATACTTCATAAGAGAATTATGGTTTCTTGTAGGAATTACAGAATTTGGTGCATTTTTTCTTTTCTGCTGAGCTGCCCATTTTGTCAAGGACCACTGATAAATAAGTTCAAACTGAAAATGTGTCAGAATGGCACAATAGTTCCTTCTCAACCTAGAATGGGGTATCTGACATCCACCAACTGTCTAACGTTGATGTATTATGATAAAAAACAGTGGAGGAAAACCACAGATAGCCTTGTTTTAGTATTAAATTTTTAAAATTTGCAAATAGACTCGTGTTTACTAGCCCCATCACATGATAATGCTTGCTCAGAGTCCCCGCTGTCTTCACGTTCATGATTTATTATCTCACAGTGCTAGCTCAGTGCAAGGCCCTTGGCATGGACTTCCAAGCCACAGATGATAGTATCAGCAGTGTGGTCACCGCACTACTGCGTCCAGGTGGAAACAAACAATGAAGAATACAGCTGCCTTTGAAGGGAGAGGCCTGGCCAGCGGACTTGGCACATGGGAGATGGGCTTCGCCGTATCCTGGAGAAACCTTTTATTAACCACATCACCCACTTACCTCACAACAGCCTCAAAATTGTACCTTAGTGCTTGCTACCCATCTCCAGGAGGTCGGTGCCTCCCAGAGCCTGGCTCACACTTAAATGGATCGTCATTACCGTTCATTACGGACATCAACACCTTTGGTTAATAATGCTCTCTCCACCCAAAGCTGTTTCTGAGGAAAGTCCCTGGGAAGAAAGTCAAAAACAGGGCCAAGCCCATGAGGCAGGCTGGGTTTGTGCCGCGTGATGAATGTGCCTCTGTTTTCTGATATGCTCCGCGTGACTTCCCTGCCCTGACTCTTGAGACTTGGAGGTTCAGGTACAAGCTGAAGGCTGTTTCTGAACGGGGGCTTTTTATTGCTGTTCTCCCCACATCTCTCTTTCTCCTATGTAACTAAGTCATCAAAAATCTATTGTCATTCCGTTTGACATTTCTGAGTCTCACGAACAAGGCACTCTTTCACGGGCCAGGTGGTTTAAGCTCGCTGATGGCTCAGAAGTCTCCATACCACCACCCTTCGTGGCTCAGGAGCCTGACATAGGAGAAAGCGTACATGCTCCAGAAACCACTAAACGGAGTCTCCTGGTAGAACTCATTAATTCTCCACGTCCCCACAGCCCAAGCCAAACATGAGGTGTGGTAACAGCCCTTTATTTGCAAACATCCTGAGCTCATAGTTTTTTTGTGGTTTAAAATTTACCGAAAGCCTCCTTCCACCCCATGCCCAATAACTATCAAACAGCAAGGGAGTCAGTGAGAGTATCAACTGCTTCATTCTGTTTCCCTCTGGTGAACAAAAAGAGGATCCCTGTGTGTTTTAAGTTATATTACACAGGATCGGAAAAGTTGGGATATTTGATTAGAAGAATTCAATTTAAAATTAACTCTGTGGATGCTGAGTTTTTTCCTGTTTCTTGTGTTTTCAAAAGGCTGTTTCCCCACCTTCTGTGTTTGTTCTCTTTCATTTTGTTCCATTGTTTCCGTTATCCGGGTCTCCGCTTGAAGTCTAGAAGGATCGAACACAATAAGGACAAGGTGCCATTAGGAAGAGAGTAAGGAATGTGGCTTCCTGTGGTTGACTCCACTGCTCATTTGCTCTGGAGGGATAAGGCAATGCCAGCCGGCTCATCTCTAGAAATGTGTGGCTTATATTTAAACTCCATTAAGTTCTGGAGAATATCATTATCTTATAGTTCTATAAGTCAGGAGTCCACCATAGATCTGAGGCTAAAATCCAGGTACGGCCAGGCTGTGGTATCTTGCTACAGCAGACTAGAAAACTGAAACACGCCAGCGGAAAGAGAGCAGCGTTGCGCATGCAGCCTTCTGCCAAAATGTTGCTCAGCTAGTGTGCCCACGCTGTGCCCAGAATCTTAATAGTCGGCTCACAGTCACCCAGCTCTAGATTCCACTGGACACACCAGGGGGGCGGTGGGGGAGTTCCATCCCAGGGCCCTTGCTATGATGCCCCAGTCCGCACTCTAGAATGAGAATTACAATTCACTCTATAAATGCTCACCTACCATTACACAGTGGGGTCCAGTATCTCTCTCTAGCTCTGATGAGAACCCTCGCCAGCGAGACTAAGGGAAGACTCCTCTCAGGTTCTGCGTTCTCAGTGTAGCCTATCCAGCTTTGCTGTCCACACTCCAAGTTTGTTCTCCCCTTTCCTCCCTGACTGTATTCTTTGCTTTTGTATTTGCATATTTACATCAGGTGGAGTCTTTGTTGACTATTTCCTCCAGAAACTTGACTTAAATACCCTCTGCTCCTGGCAAATGGACTACATTTCTTGTTAATGAGAGTCCTGTATGCACAACAATGTTTCCCTTCTCTCCTTTCAGGAGTTTTCTCAGGACCGTGACCAGTCCTCTCTAATTGGAGGCGGATAGTTAAATCCTTCCTAAGAGGAAAGGGCCGCTTCCAGTTTGGATTCTGAGCTAAGAAGACATTTCCATTTCGAAGAGTCATTTCCTTTTTGGAATTGTAGGGCATCAGAATATGCCGCTTTGGCATAAGGATTATTTTGAGCTGAAGGCAATTGAGAAAACACAGATACAAGAAAAGCTCTCTGCCCTCCCTCTATTTGCCTAAAAGCAGGACATACATTTGTAAAGTGTCTCCCTTTCCTATACCAGGAAGGGCAGAACTCACCAGGACATAACTCTAGGCTCCTGTCAGTCCAGAGACAGGCACCAAGAGGAACTTGTATAACAGCATTCCTAATAGCCTTTATCTTCTCTGAGTTTCCCCCATATACTTAACTTCCCACAGTTTGCTGCCCCTAAAAGCCTAAATTCCTTTTCCTTCGTCTTGTCACTTCTCCATAAATTTATCATTCTTCCTTAAGATGCTTTATAAACCTCAAATTCTTACCACCCTTTTAGTTACTCATCACTGAGTCCTCCTATATGTATGCATGGTGCACTTGTTAATAAACTCTGTTTTCTCTTGTTAATCTCTCTTTTGTCAGTTTATTTTACAGGACTAGCCACTAAGTCGAAGAGGGTAAAGAAATTTTTCCTCCCCTACAGTTTTAAAATAAACAGGATCCTCAACATGCAGCACCATGTCACTTTCTGTATGACCCTATTAAATGGCATCCATAGTTCATGGCCATTACTGCTTAGTCATCTCATATGTACTACATAAACACGAGCACAGCAAAATGAAATTTGGAATATACCATACAAACAATAAAACATTAGAGATGTTTCCTCTAGTGCTCAGAAAGAAGTGATAGACTTCATTTTAACACAGGGGTGAGACTGAGTATTTTGTCCACAATTGAGTCATATTTGGAACTTCGCTATAGGTAGAAGAGAGTCACACAGGAAAAATTACTGCATTGCCATGTAGTCACCCAAAATATGGGACATCCCGTGCTGTTTTCCTGCCTGCATGCTTTTTGACAAAAAAAAGACCTAGTCAGTAATTCAGCCCCAGAGTGTATTGCTTAATGCTTTGGTGAATGGTCGGTATGCCTATCATCGTTGTCCCTAGACCTCAGTTGTGGTCATGTGATTTGTTGCTGAGCCAGGTCTCCCTTAGCCTGCACTGATGCAATTGACTATTTGGGTCTAATTGTAGAAGTTAACATTTTCCTAGGTGCATTTCATCCCATTTGGTTTTATCACATCATGATCCTTTAAAATGGATCTTGATATGCAAATATTAAGAATTAATGTTCATTTTTTAGGTATGATGATGACATTATAATTGTATTTTAATTACAATTTTTACTGAGATAATTATAGATTCACACACAGTTCAAAGGAATAATAGAGATCGCTGTACAGTTGCCAAGTTTCTCCCACTGGTAACATTTTGAAAGTTATAGCATAATAGCTCAACCAGAATACTGATATTGATACAACCCACTTTTACCTGCACTCATGAGTGGGTATATATTAAGCTCTATACAATTTTGCCACCCATGTCCATGTCTATCCCTATAGTCAAGATAATGAACAGTTCCAACATCACAAGGATCTCTCACTTTATCATTTTACATACACCTCCTCCCACTGCACCCTCCACGTCCCCATCTCTTACTCCCAGAAACTGACAATCTGTACTCAATATCTAAATTGTTAAATTTCAAAATGTTATACAACTGGAACTATATAGTATATAACCTTTTGAGATTGGCTTTTCTAAGCTCTCAGCATAACTCCTTGGGGAGTCATCCAAGTTGTTGCATGTATTAATAATTAGTTGCTTTTGCAGTAAACACTTTGACATGGCTCTTGGCAATACCTTTTATTGATATATCTCCTCGAGCAAGAGAAACAAAGGAAAAAATAAACAAAGGACTACGTCAAACTAAAAAGTTTTAAACAGCAAAGGAAACCACCAACAAAATGAAAATACAACACACTGAATGGGAGAAGATACATGCCAATGATACATCCTATAAGTGGTTAATATCCAAAATATATTAAGAACTCATACAATTAAAAAGATCAAATTAAAACATAGGCAAAAGACCTGCATAGACATTTCTCCAAAGGGATATACAGATGGTCAACAGACATATGAAAAGATGCTTAACATCACTAATCATCAGGGAAACACAAATGAAAACCACAGTGAGATATCACCTCAAACTTGTCAGAATGGCTATCATCAATAAATCAACAAACAACAAGTACTGGCCAGGATGTGGAGAAAAGGGAACCCTCGTGCACTGTTGGTGAGACTGTAAATTAATACATGTGCTGTGGAAAACAGTCTATGTGGATGGGTGGGAGTAGAGAAGTATCAGTATGTAGGATTGTGAGTGTGTAGGTCTGACTGTGTAAATGGGTGAGTATGAGTTTGTAGATAGATGTGAGTGGTTGTATGCATGTGTGTGTGTGTGTGTGTGTGTGTGTGTGTGTGTATGGGTGGGTAGTAAGATGTGGGTGCATGAGAGAGGGAAAAGAATGGTGAATAATTGATATAAGTAACTGGGAAGGTAAATCAGAAATAAATTACGAAAAGCATTATAGCTAATCTCAGGAATTTTGATTACCTTGTAGGAAATGAGGAATTGTTATGGATTTTCTTATAATAGACATATAATTGAAAAAAGATCCTGAGTAACAAAATCTGGAGAACATCAACATTTAACGTTTAAGGACTACATAAAGGAAGTGCTCTAGTTTCCTAAAAGGACCCATTGTGGAGTTTTCTCTAAAAGTAAATGAGGTCACTCTGGTTTACTAAATGTAATTTGTACCTAACTTCACAAGACAATGTGTACTACACAAAGCCAGACTTGCATTGTATGTTTCTTCCAGTTCTGAAATTCTGTTTAACGTTGGTACAAACAGTTGCCTCCATGTCCCATCTTATGTTACTAGTAGCTAACATATGTCTAAATATTTTGATTAAAAATCTTGACAAAGACTTCTGGACCAGAAAGCCAACTTCTGTTGTAGAATTTGCTGCATTTAGACAAAGCTTAAAGAATGAAATAATTTATTTCCAATAGTATCCTCTCTTCGAATGTTAAACCAATTCCCATTTGCCTTCCTCTGTAGTGTGGATCAGGTCGTTTAGATCTTAATTTTGATACTATCACATCTGGGGGAAAATCCAAGCTCAAGCAAACTATGAAATATACTGGTAAGGTATTATTTGCTAAGAAAAACAGAAAAAGTAGTTTATAGCAAAGAGTCAAGCATACCCCTCCTGTAATCTCAGACAAGTTCAAAGGCTAATTCCAAAGTGTCTATCGGTTGTGAAATCTTATGATGTATAACTTTCCTGTGCCTCAGTTTCACTTTAGGTTTATGGGATGATAATACTTATGCTGGGTTATTTTAAGAACTAAAAGTAAGATACCATGCTTAGCACACTCTGTGGCAGGTAATAAGTATGATGTCGTAATTGTTATTATATAGTTTAAATATCTGTCTTCATCCCCATATTTTCATAAACAACTGGAAATGTAGTTAGGGAACTAACTATAGAATTTTGAAATAATTCTCTCATTTGCTAAAATATTCTGAGGAATCCCAAAGTTTTCATTCTTCAACTAACTCAAGTCACATTTTATTTAAAAAAAAAAACATTCTAATGTGCAGTCCTAAAATAAAAAAAGAAATACTTAAAAGTTATGAGAAATATGAGGGGGAAAAATTCTAAAATTATCAAATCTAATCAGTACAAAACATGTTACTTGTTTCCCCAACCCCAATCTGAACTGATTGCAACAGAGCTGGCCATTGGATGGACAAAAGGCTGCCAACCCACAGACTCACCAGCAGCCTCACATGAAAAGGTGAACTGGCCCAATCATATCCCTCTCTTGGGAAGGGTAATTGTTAGCAGTGGTTGCTAAAGCAGAGAGGACACTGAGAAAGAGTTGCAAAGTTGAGCAGCAGCATGAAATATCACGGCAAATGAATTATGCATAAGAAGGAGGCAGACGAGAGGGAGAGGAAGTGACTGTGGGTGAAACAGTAGAGCCTGGTAGCAGGTTAATGCTGGGACACTCCTGTGAAAGTCCATGAGGCTGCCACTGCTACTTGGGTACAAAAGACATGTGACGATCTTTAGTCTTCATATCTTTCTCTGTGTCTAGAGAATATCTGTGCTCCTGGTACATTCTGATATTCCTATTAGAGAACAGAAGAAGCCTTTGTCACAATGTCCCAAATAAGAAATGAAAAACTATATTCGGGTGTTATAACTGTCAATCATGTCAGGTATAAAAGAGGAAGCAGAGCCCAGCCGGGCGTGGCTCAGCGGTTGAGCATCGACCTAGGATCCAGGCGATCAGGGTTCGATTCCCGGTCAGGGCACATGCCCGGGTTGCGGGTTTGATCAATGACTCTTTCATCATTGATGTTTCTATCTCTCTCTCTCCCTCTCCTTTCCTCACTCTGAAATCAATAAAGATATATTTAAAAAAAAAAAAAAAAAAGAGGAAGCAGGTCACCTCACAGGTGGAAAATCAGTGACCAGGATGGGTTCGCAGAGCTTAGCTGTGGACAGGTCTCCTCCACTTCTAAAAAGGGAAGCAGGATGGGGTCTCTAGTTCTGCTCAGATTTTTGAAACAGTTCAAGAAAGAGACCCAATGAGCATAGGGCTGAAAAGCCAGTGGGGAGGGGGAGGGGGATACCTGTAATACTTTCAACAATAAAGATTAAACCTATTTTAAAAAGAAGCCAATGTGGGCAATACCTGATTAACACTCTATTCAACAGAAATAAAAGGAACATCGTTGAGAGGCTCCTTTGACTTTTCTCTAGAATTCTGAAACTTTTATGAAAAATTACTTATTAATTATTTTGGTGTCTGAAACAAAAAACAGAGTCTACTCAACTCTTTGGCTAGAAATTCCCCTGGAACATGTAGTTCTTGTGCGTCCTGAGGCCTGGTTGTGAGATCCCCTTGTGTTTCCATGCACATGTCTCCTTATAATAAATACCCCACTGTCTAATAACACTTGAGTCCAGTAAGAAGGCCTGCCTGGAACTGGATTTATTTAATAATCCATTCAGCCCAGAATACTGCCTCTGGCAGTGGTGCCCAAAACAGATATTCTGTGACATAATTTTTGCATTCCCATCACCACCACCACATTATTCATTGGAGGTATTTCCAAATAACCCTACCCTCCCACCTATGAGTTAACAGGCTAATTATTACAATATGTTTACTTCAGTTATGCATCTGTTAGAATTCTGTCTCACCACAAATAAATACAATCCTATTCCAGCCACTTAAAGCAATAGAGGCATATCTTTTTATCAAAGAAGTCTTTAAAAAAAAAAAAAAAAAAGCAATCAGTCTCCACAGTACCAATGCTTCAGTGATGGTCTTGGCCTTTTGCTCATGGATGCAACTACTACACTACTACTATGGCATTATTTAAATGATGGCATTCTACCAACTTCAGAGAGGATGAGTGGACTAACCCCAGAGCCCCCAACCCTAGGGTCAAATAGAGCTCTTTTCTTATGTGGGTTTTGTGTGATGGTTTATGGGCAGCGCAGCTCCCAGGTGAACTTTTCAGAGAGTTCCACCAGCCTCGGCGCATGGGACACCAACAGTCATGAGCGTCCCCTCTCTTCCTCTCATTCCCCTTCACCTTTCCCATCCTTTCCCACCCAGAAGTCCTATCTACAAAGGCTACTCTGCTAAAAAATCAAACATGAAAAAGAACTGCCAAGATGACTAAAAAGGTTTTTCCTTCTTCTCTTGAGAACTATTTCATTAACACAGATCTCAGGGTGGGAAGTGCAGATGAGCTGTGCTTAATGAGTCCTCATTTGCTGTCAGTGGACTTGGAAACTGCTCAAGTGCTGGAATTTTTCTATTCACCATTCTTCCTTCACAGTTGTCTTAAGCTTCCATTGAAGTGTTATAATCTGGTTTTCATTTATTTGTTCATAGTTTCCTCATTTTTCAAATGCCAGGATATTATAATACCACGATTAAGTGGAAAAAATATATAGAATGGACTGAGGTATCTCAAGGCATTATGGAATCAATATTTGAAAATGCACAGATTTAGGATCTGTCCTATAAATATCATGTGGAAGAAAGACACAATTTACACTACAAATCTTGATCCTTTTTGATTAACTGTTAAATTCTGGTTATGACATTAACATTGAAAAAGATTCAGTTACATTTAAAGCTTATTTAATTGTTGGTGAATCACAACAGGACTTATTTTATTTAGGCAGGCAATGGATCATGTCTATTTAAGTGATTTGGGCTAGAACACTATTCCTGTGCTACTTATCAACAGGCTTCTTCTGAGAGCCTCTGCTGAAAACTTTATTTGGAAACTTTTTGCCACCCATAAATACCCAATAGTTAAAGTAATTAAACTTCACTTGATGTAGTACTTGACATAGGAAATAGTCTAATTGAAAAGGAAAATGTGGTTTTAATTTTTGTGGATTGAATTGTCATGTGTTTCATATATAAGATGGTTCACTTGGAACTGAACAGATAAAGCAATCCAAGATCTATCAAAATAAATGTTGCACAATCATTTGGCATTTTTGAGAGGAAATGCCAGGAACTGATTCAAGTAATAATGTAAATACAAATTTCTTATTACACATTTCTGATTTTAGAATGAGCTATAATATAGTTTTTCACAAATTAAAGAGATGCATTTCCATCCTTTCAATGCATATGTATAGCTGCTTAGCAAGAGGCCGGAATCTTATTAGTTATATTTATTATCACTTCATTGAGCACTCTGCTTCCAGTTGCTCATACACAAACACACACACATATGCATGCACACGCACGCACACACCCTTCTACACATCCCTCCCTCCCTTCCTTCTCCGTCAAGAGAACATATTAAGAGTCATTGTCACAATCTTCACTTGGCGGTAAATCTGTGCCAGGATGCTGGTCCATCTAACACTCACTCGGTAATGACACGCTGGATTACAACCAGATCAGATGGTACTAATAAGGACAGTTGTTGAAGATAAATCTCACTGAAAATTGAATTCTGAGTCTTTCTCCAATTGCTTGTTTCTTTTATCTCCAATCCTCACTACTTCTTGTTTTGTTCTTTGTTCATTTCACAGTGATTTTAATTTAAAATAAATTCTGGCCTTATCTTTGACTTGGGAGAAGTCAGACTGGAGGTAAGCCAGGCTGAGATGATCATGAAGATGTTTTCCCTTTCCCCAGCTCTCCAGCTGGGTACTTGATCCTATTGTGGGCGTGTATGGGAGGTGCTGGGTCGGCGGGAAAAGAGCAGGAGAAAAGGTAAAAGGGGCTGGCAGACACTAAATAAACATTTGGTATCATTTAATTCCCTATACGTTTGCCTATAATGAATTGGCAGGGAAGTAAACATCTTATCCTGCTCTAGTCATTTCTTATACTTTCTGCTCGCTTCTCATCTCTTCTTTCTGCACCTGAATGCACCTCCTTTCCCGTTTTCTTGCGCTCCTGTTTTCATTCTACTCCTTTGATATTGGATAACCTCTGGGACACTATCGCAATTCACACAGGGACAGTTCTTTATCTGTCACTGCCATGGCCAGGTACCCCTTTCAGATGTTTGCCTGCGCTCCTGGGTTTACTGCCAGGCAGGTGAATGGACGTGCCCCGCGAGCCACGGTGCGGGAATGCCCGCTCCCATCTTTAATCCATCTTTTTTAGAGCGGTCATACTCAGCTACTTAAATTACAGAACAAATCCTAAACTTCCTCTGCCCAAATGACCCACTACTCTCAAAACAAAAGCCACGCTGCTGGCCGTGACAGGCCTCCGTGACCTGGCGCCTCCTTAAGCCTCTACCTTGGTCCACCCTTTCCTCTCTCTTGCCTGCGCTGTGCCCCGTCAGGTTCACACTTCCATTCCTCAAACAAGCCGTATTCACACTCTCCGGGGCAGGGCAGGGAGGGGCTGGCAAGGGGCTTCACACACGCTCTTGCCACGGCCTCACGTCTTACTCCGGTTCTTTGAATAGCTTTCTTACTTTTTCCCCCAGGCCTCTATTTAAATGCCATCATCTCAAAGAGACCCTTCCTGGCTACTCTTTCTCAAGCAATTTCTCTCTCTCAAGCACACACATACACATGTGCATGCATATGCACACATGCGAACATACACATGCATATAAATGCACAAGCAGATAAACATCATGCACACAGAGACATATCACACGTACGCACATATATGCACATACACGTGCACACACGTACCACTGCTACACCACCATCACAGTTACGTCCAGCGACTCTTTATCTTCTCCACAGCACTTACTGAATGTTATATGTTGCTTGCTTGCACATGTAGTATCTGTCTCCTCCATCTGAGTGTAAACTCCAGGCCATCAGGGGCTCGTGTGCTCCCTCCACAGTTACACATGCAGCACCGAGCCCAGTGCCGGGCACATGGGAAGTGCTAACAAAGCGTACTGAGTCTCAAATGAGTCTGAAATTAGCTGGATTTCCTGTTAAATTTTTAAACAGAAATCAAGCTTATTATTTAAATAGAGGAATAAAAACATACAAGGACTTTTGGAAAGGAAGAGTTAACAGCTAGTTTTGTGGTATTTGTTCCAGTCTTCGGGATACCTGAGAATCCTTGTTTAATTCTTACGATACTAACTCAAGGGATGAAGGGTAACTGTAGAAGTGTAACCACTGAATCCGGGAGAAACGAGAATCCAGTTAAGGACTAGGTACTGGGTCAAGCCCTGACCCTCACGGCAAAGACTGCTTATCAAGTCCTGAGCAACCAGCATGGATGGCACGGAGCTCGCCTCCCCCACCCCACCCGCACCCCACAAAGCCCCTGAGGATCGGCACAGCAGAGAGGGCTCTTGACTGGGTGGACACACGCACTGGGTGCTGAATGACAGGAGAAAGCTAAGGGAGAAGCAGAGACCTCAGCTTTCCTGAGCTGAGCGTATTCACACATTGCCTCTCCTGACCATATGCTCTCTGAGTGGAGATGACTTGCAAAGTTTAATTCTCCTTGGAAGTCATCTCTCTTCTGAAGAGAGCCCCAAAGTCCCAGGCACTCAGGGGAAGTTTCAAGGCCACAGGTCTTTAACTGTTAATGCATGATTTTGGAAAACATTTCATCAGAATTCCTTGAAGATTAAAATGAGGGTAAACAAGCTACAGCTTGCTGGCCGAATCTGGCCAGCTGTCTGCTGCTTTTTGTAAATAAGGTTTTATTGAAACACAGCCACCCTTATTCATTTACATATTTGTCTCTGACTGCTTTTGCCCTACAACTGAAGAGCAGATGGCCTAGAAGGCCTAAATTACTTACTATTTGGGTGTGTATAGGAAAAGTTTCCCAACTCCTGAATTAGAGTATACAAATGAGACTCCATTTTATTTTAACAGTGGAACTGATACTGTTGTAATTAACTAAGTTATTAATAACAGGAAAGGAGCAAAGGCAAGGCCAGATATTATAGAAATGTCATTTGAGCAGCTTTGCCAGGAAGCTATAACTTTATACTCTCCAAGGGTTCAACAAAGGGAAGATAGACTCATGCCCGGTAAAGTTGGGGGTGCTAACAAAGGTGCTTGCTGTAAAGCACACCTGGGGACAGAAATGGTTAGCCAGAATGGGTCTGGCCACTGCAAATGCACAGAAATTTGGAATATTTAATCCCCTGAACAAAGGAATTGGCCCTCTTTTGCTTTGGGGACCTGTGGGACTCTTGTTGCTTGGGACACAGCTCTCCTGCATTCACTCCCATGACCCACAGCCATGTGGATCCCACACACAATGGACTAATGGGCTACAACTAGCCTGGAGCTGTGCTGGACCTGCTCCAACATGAAAAGGAAACTCTGGACACTGGCTTTGATTTGATTTTAGCTTTAGTGAAACCCCAGCTAGACTTTTTCTATGAATGGACAAAGGGAAATGGGACTTTGAAAACATAGGGATATAATTCTACGTAAATAAAAATCATTCACTCTACCATGCGAGTCTCAGAAAATTCTTTTTCTCGAGAGATCGTAAAAACACCACCCCTTAGCACCCAGTAGGGAAAAGGATCCCCCACTTCATCTGATAATAAAACATCAATTATTAATCAATGTGAATTTACAAAGTATCCCTCAGTGCAACCAGAATCCTACCAAGTTTTGCTTGAATAGAATTTTATCAGCCTCCTAGCTGAGTCTTCTCTCAAAAAAATGTTTTCCTGCATATTGCACCCTGGTTATTCTATTTGTCATCACTTTTAATGACAGCTTGTTTACATTCTCCCTCCCTGCTGCTCCCAGCCAGCATGGTGTATGCCGTTGCCATTCTCGTATGCTGTGATATTTAAAAAATGCTTCTGTTTTGAAGACTCCACAGGAATCCCCACTGCTCCCTCAGGAAAGTTGTTTGGGAATTGTTTCCATTCCTCACCATTTACGATTTTGTTAGAATTGTACATATTCTTGAAAATGTTTCATTCACCAGAGACTTTGGGAAAATGTTTTAAAAAATAGTAGTATTACACATTCATTTAAGTTATATGGATACAGAGAGGAAAAAGCCATATTAAAGTACAGTTTGCAAATAAATTTCTCTTAGAAACAATATATAAAACCCTGGCCAAGTGGCTCAGTTGGTTGGAGCGTTATCCTATCCACTGAAAGGTGGCAGGTTTGATTCCCCGTCAAGGCCCATACCCAGGTTTCGGGTTCAGTCACTGGTTGGGGCGCATATGGGAGGCAACTGATCGATGTTCCTCTCTCACATCGATGTTTCTGTCCCTCTCTCTCTCTCTCTCTCTCTCTTGTCCCTTCTTCTCTTTAAAATCAATAAAAACAAAATTAAAACATGCTTTAAAAAATAATATGTAAGATTAAAATTCTAAAGTAAACTGAAAAATACAACTGAAAGAAATGGTACTTTACATTCTCGGGCTCAAAAGAAATGGATATTTTATGACAGTGATAGCAAATTTGGAAAGCCTGAAATGTTTTCCCTTAGTAAACATTTGAGTATTACTGACCATTTTCTCTCAATTCACTGGAATGCACGAAGCATTTCATCTGATGCTTATTTTACCAGGCATAGGGTTTTTTTCTCTGTAATTGTGAGAAACACATTATTAAATAGGCAATAGAACAGAGATAACAAATAATGTTTCCTTGCAGAAATTATGAACCAAAAAATACTCTCTTTTCCTCTTTCCTTGTCCAGAACAATGTCTGGGTATTTAGTAAATGAATGAATGAATGAATGAATGAATGAATGAATGAATGAATGAATAAATATTAAGCTCAAGTCACATTCAGTATAAATGGGTTTGAAAAATACATCTCTTTTACTGGAATCATTCTTGAATAAATTTATTACTTTATATTTTTGGCTTTTGCTGAGTATAGAATCACTTAAAATCAAATTACAGTAGTCTCCTCTTATCCAAGCTTTTGCTTTCTGTGGTTTCAGTTACCCTCAGTCAGTTGTGGTCCGAAAACATTAAGTGGAAAATTCCAGAAAGAAACAGTTCATAAGTTCTAAACGTGTGCCACTCTGAGTAGCGTTCCCACACCATCCCTCTCTGTCCCACCGGGGACGTGATTCACGCCTTTGTCCAAAATATCTACGCTGTTTGCACTCCCCACCTATTAGTGCCCATGTGGGTTACCAGATCTACTGTCATGGATCACAGTGTTTGTGTTCACATCACTCTTATTTTACTTAATGGCTCAGAAGTGCAAGGGTAGTGATGCTGGCAGCTCAGATATGCCAGAGAGAAGTGGGAAAGTGCTTCCTTTAAGGGAAAAGGTGAGTGCAATAAGGTATTTTGAGAGAGACACACTCACATAACTTTTATTACAGTATATTGTTATAATTGTTCTTTATTAGTTATTGTTAATCTCTTACTGTGCCTAATCTATAAACTAAACTTTATCATAGGTATGCATGTATAGGAAAAACAGTATATATATAGGGTTTGGAACTATTCTTGATTTAAGGCATCCACTGGGGGGGTAACTTTGAATGTATCCTCCTTGGAGGAGGGAAACTAGGGGAAAATTTGGACAAACATGCAAGAAAAAAATGCCCAACTTTATTCAAACTTTTGTGCATGGCTCCACTGGGAAGCAGGCATGGAAGGACTAACTTGTACATTTGTTTTTCATACTTGCTTCACTATTTATAAGGCAAGATAAACTGGCTTTTTAAAAATGCTTTTAATGATGCCAATAAAAATAGATAAATAGATTCATGTAACAGAATAAGGTTGAGAAATATATGGTCAATTCACATATGTGGTCAATTTATTTTTGACAAAGATGCCAAGGCAATTCAAAGGAGAGAGGAAAATCTTTTTAAAAAGTGATGGTGAAACAACTGGATACATGTAAGGGCAAAATTAATAGCAACTCTACTTTCACCACACACAAAAATTAACTCAACAAAGATCATAGAACTAAATATAAAAGCTATATAAAAATATATAAATATAAAACTATAAAGCTTTTAGAAGAAAGCATAGGAGAATATCTTTATGACTTGATATTTATAAAGACTTCTTACTCAAAATACAAAAATCACTAAACTTAAAAGAAAAAGAATTAAAAATTTTCCTTCATATAAATTAGAAACTTATGCTCTTTAAAAAAACCATTTAGAATTAAAAGGCAAGCCATAAATTTGGAAGAAATGCTTGGAAAACATATGCTTGTAAAGAATTTATATCATATATATATAAATATATATTATGTCATATATCAAGCAACCCAATTTTTTAAAAAATGGGCAAAAGCTTTGAATAGATTACTCATTACAAAAAGTGTATAGATAGTCAATAAGCTCATGAATTAAAACAACGTCATCAGTTGCTAGTTACTAGAAAAATGCAAATTAAAATCACAGACGTACCACTGTACACACACTAGCATGACTAAAATTAAAAGGATTGCTCATCTCAAGTGTTAGTGAGGGTCTAGAAAAATGAACTCCCATACATGCCTGGTGGGAATGTGAACTATTACAAGCACTCTGGAAAGCTGTGTAAGTTTCTCAAAAAGTTAAATCCACACCTGCCTGATAACAGAGGCATCCTATCCCTAAATAATTACATGAGAGATGTGAAAATATATGTTCACAAAAAGACATATACAGATGTTTATATCAGCTTTTACTCTTAGTGAAAAACTGGAAACAACATAAGTCTACATCAATAGGAAACAAATAAACAAGTTATGGCATATTCATGCAACAGAATATTACTCCACAATAAAAATGAACAAACTACTGATACACAGGAGGACAGGGAGGGACCCCTCTCAAAAATGTTATGCTGAATAAAAGAAATCAAGTACAAGAGAGCATATAATGAATTATTCCACATATGAAACCAATGGAACAAGCAGAGCTAATAGGTAGGTGACAGAAAGATCAGTGATAGGTTGGTGGGTAGATGGGTGGGTGAAGAATGGACTACAAAAGTTAATGGACATGTTCTTCTACTGATATTGTTGGCAGTTGCATAGGTGTAATTATTTGTCAAAACTCATCAAACTGAGTACTTAAAATGGGTGCATTTTTTACTGTATGTGAATTATACATCAATAAAGACGATATAAAAAAAGAATATATAAATGGTAAAAAATGTGGATAGATACTTAATAAAAGAGACATACAAATCTTTCCTGACTCATATAAAAATGTTCAACTTCATTAGTCATCAGGGAAATGCAAACTAAACCAGTGACGTATCATTTCATTCCCATATGAAGTTAAACATACACCTGCCTTGTCATCCATCAATCTCAATCCAATGTCTAAACCCAAGATAAATGAAAACATCTGTCCACCAAAAGATCTTCGTAAGAACGTTTATAGAGCAGCTTCAATTATAGGAGACCCAAACAGGAAACAAACCAAATAGCAATCAATAGAAGAATAGATAACAAATGTGGAATAATCCTATAATGCAATAATACCCACCTTTGGAAAGAATTGAACGAGTGATGTACACAGCAACATGGAAGAATCCCAAAAACATTATGCTGAGCCAAGTAAGTCAGATACAAGAATATATACTGTATTAGTCTATTTACATAAAGTTCATCAACAGCCAAATTATTCTCTAGTGATAGAAATAGGAACAGTGGTTGCTAAGGAGGGAAGACTGACTAGAAGGGCTGTGAGAAAGCTTTCTGGGTAATAGAAATATCCTGTATCTTGATCAAGGTGATAGGTTCCACGGTTGTATATATTTACCAAACTCACTGATTTTAGGAACCTGAATTTAAGTTCTTAAGATCAGTTACATTTCAATCCATGTAAATTTTATCTCAATTAATTTAAAAAATCCCCCAAGTCAATTGAGTAACTATAGTCTTTATCACCCTTTTCTTTCAAGGATAATTTGGCTAATAAACATATCAGATGGGATTAATGTTAAAAACATATTTTACTTCTTTTCTTTGAAAAAATGATTTTTTAAAATCATCCCTTCAGAAGGAATTTGATTCTCTTTTAGCCAGTAGAACATTTAATCCATAGTTTGCACCATGGCCAGCATCATTCAATGAAATAAAATATTTGTTATTTTGTTTAGTAGTACCTGAAGCATTTTACTATAAACTGGTGAGAAAGAAGTGGAAGAGATCGAGATTATCTACAGCAAGTAGCCATTATTAGTTGAGAGGTAAGATCTGAGAGCGATCAGCTGCCAGGCAGTAGGGAAAGAGCATACCTCCTGAGAGCCTCACCTTGAAACATTGGTTCTTTGTCTTTCTATTTTGGCTTTTATCAGGGGCAGGCAGCCGAAGAGCTGGGAGCGCCTCGTTCACATCCCCTCTCGCAGGAGTCCCTGTAGTGTGTGAGCTCGCGGGAACAGGAGCCCTAGCCTTTGTCACCTGGATGTCTCCTGGCAACCTGTCAACAAAAGGGCCAGGGCTGAGTTCTCTAGTAACAGATTGGAAAAATCCAAAACAAGTGGTGAAGAAACTCAGAAACAGAGAGCAAAAGGGCCTCAGCTTTCTTTGAAGTTAACTTCAGGAGCTTTACCAATGGTCTAAGCATCCAACAAAGAGAGGCTGGTGAATTTAAATCACAAGGATCTTCTTGGCATGGAAATAGAGTGGGAACATCTTTTATTTTCTAAGGAAGAAAAAGAAGCTAAATTTGCTAAATGTCTTATCGATCTCTTCTAGGTCTTTAAAAAAGATCATCTACTTAGGAGAGCTTGGCCTCATCTCAAAGAGGGAGATGAATATTCTCCATGACTCCCAAGGGGTGTCGGTGCTTTGGTCTACACTGCAAGAAAATACAAGATGTAGAACCTATGGTTAGTTTATTTTCTAATGTGTCTTAAGATATAGCAAACATTTTTAAAAAATAAGGTCAACTTTTTAAAATGTATCTGAAATAATTTCTTTGAACCTCATATTTAAAAATACTGAGACATTTAGCTAATTGTTGCAAATGAAACACTCTGCAAGCATTAAAGCTCATAAGGTAAAAAACAGCTTACTTCTGCCCTAGCAGGTTTGGCTAAGTGGTTAGAGCATTGGCCCATGGACTGAAGGGTCCTGGGTTCAATTCTGGCCAAGGGCATGTACCTGGGTTGCAGGCTGGATCCCCATCCCCAGTCAGGTGTGCGAGAGGCAACCCATCAATGTGTCCCTCTCACATCGATGTTTCTTTCCCTCTCTTTCCCTCCCACTCTAAAGCAATGGAAAAAAATATCCTCGGGTGAAGATTTAAAAAAACAACAAAAACAGTTTATTTCCATGGCAAAAAGTCCACAATACTGTATATTTCTAAGATGAGAAACTACTAAACAGAATAAACAGATAAACAGTATGATCTCATTAAACTCTGTGTGCGTGTGTGTGTGTGTGTGTGTGTGTGTGTGTGTGTGATTTTAACTCAAAAGCATTCACCAAAATGTGAATAGTAATTGCTGGATGATGAGATTAGGAAACGTTTTATTAAATGTTCCTCAGGGTTAGGAGTTGTGGGGGGAAAGAACCCTAACCTCAAAGATTCCAAAACCCTGTGCTTCACTCCGGATAAATGAATGGGGAGACACAGGTGATTCACAGAACTGTTAGCTGTTGGAATGGCTTCAGACCACACAGTCTAAAGTCCCTGTTAGGTCACGAAATTCCACACCCTAACACTCTGCAGTGCTCAAACGATGGACAGATACATCCTTTACCGAGTTTTACAGACATAAAGTAGCTCTAACTTGAATGCTTTTCTTCTGAAACCTTTTAGAAGATGCCACATATAAATGATGAGGCATGTCTAAAATGACTTAAGAGCTGCTGGAAGAGTGACTATCTACCGAGAGGGGACAAGAAAACTTAGTTTGATATTTGCTTTTCACCAACTTGTAGGGCCCTGGTTAACATATTTCTTACTTTACACAAAGTGCATGCTTTCTCAGCCCGATTGTGAGCTAAAAGAGATGTTTCTCTGACGAAATTGCCCAATAAATAAACACCATCCCAAATGCACACACAGTATCCAGGCCAGTGGCTGGCTATTTGGGTCAGATGGCACAACAGATAGGAACTGCTGGCCTAAAACAGGACAACCCCAGGAAAACTCGTACAGAGCAGGTGTTTCCATGCTAAAATAGGTCAAAGAGTTCTTCATCTGGACAGGAGCGACTGCTCCCGGAGGCCTGGGCGTAACGGCTCCTGCAGCAGCGGGCATGTGCGTTAGCTGGGTAGCCAACGGTGCCCTCACAGCCCCCTCTTCCCTGGGGGGGCTGCCCAGTTGCCAGCTGCCTTCCTGCAGTCACAGGAGCTGCTTCTGAAACTGGCTGGAAGGGAGGGAGCTTTTGTTTCTCTCTAATTCTGGGCTCATTTGAAATTCATGGGTTTGTAGTTTCAGCTTAAATTGAACTCCCTGGTGTTCAAATTTATTTCTTCTTGGTAAAAGAGGCCTTCCTTTCTCCTTCTCTCCCTCTCTCTTTCTCTGCCTTTTAATGGGACCAACACATTCAAGTGGCTTATTTTTTCTTTAAAAAAAATCAAGTTCAAAAGGCATCTTGGACATTAAATAGCTCTTACAACACAACCTTTTGATGATTTAAGTGTAAATGAAGCAGAAACATATGGATTCCATTTCCCATAAATCACACACGGTCCTTAAAAAGCAAATCAAGAGAGAGTGTGCTCAGCACGATGTATTCTGTTTGGTTGAACCCAGAACATCTGAAAAATACTTGGAGGCTGACGAATCCAAAATATTTACCCATCCCTATTTATAACGTGGGGGGAAAGCCCTTGATTCGTGGCGACAGCCAAACTGCTCACATCTGCCGAGTGGTCAACCAGCAGCCAGCGCGAGCCTCAAGATAACTGCTCCTTCTTCTGTTCCCACTCCAGGCCCTTCACTCAATCTCAGATCAAAGACGCTGAAGCCCTTGCTTACACAGAGCTGGTCTGGTGTGGTATCGCTCGAGCTCTTCTCACCTAAAACAGTTGGGAGTTGTTCCACGCTCTCTGATGTCCCTGTGGGTGATGCCCGCCTCCACCAATAATCCAGATCTGACCCCTTGTGGCAACAGCCCCATCACAAAGAATTCTGGCTCATTTTCCCTTCGTAAAACCACAGCTGTGGTGCCTTCACAAGCCCCTGACGTTTTCATTAAAGGAATAAATCATGGTGATTTTATGGGGCAGGAAAGAACGCTGCTCCCTGCCAGCATCACTGACGGTCCTGCTGTCTCTTCATTGATGCGAAGCCCAATCTTACTCTGAAAGCTACTGATAAGTTTATTTAAAGTGGGCAGGGACCACATTCTGTGTGCAAGAATTTTTCCTTTCTTTTCTTTTTTTAAACAGCAGCAGCAGGAATTCGCACAGGATGTTTGTGAAGTTTGGGAAAATAGGTCCACTGGGTGTCTTGTTCTTCTCTGCCCGGTTGTTTATTGGGCCTAACGGCTTAGCTCAGACACAGCGAGTGCCGGGCACCTGACACCCCTTATCTCAGACCCTTGAACACCCCTACCAGGCCAAGCGTAACTGGGGAGCAGGGGTTTACAACGACTTGCCCCAAAGGCAAGGATAATCCAGAACCAATCTGTGCTTGAAACGTACACCTCTCTGGTGCCCAGCGACTCCCCTTCCGCTGCCTCCTGCAGCACCTTGCTGTCAGATCGTAACACAGAGCAGTCTGACCTCAGAGGAGCCTTGTTTGTGAAGATATGCCTTTTGTCACGAGAAGAGTCTCTGCACAGATTGAGTTTATACACTATGTTGAAATTGAAAATGTCTAAATTTACAACATCACAAAAAGTGTCCTGTGGAAGATTAGAAAGAAAGGGGAAAGATACACTTAAATACAGACTTAAAACCAAAAAACAAAAAGTATATCTGATGTATCAAAGTCCTGACCAACAGATCTGGAATCCCCAAGGACTCAAGGTGGTGTTTCTCAACCTTTTTTTCATTATTGCCTCCCTTTCCCAAGTTTAAATATATATATATATTTTTTTCTCTAATCCCTCTCAACCACGAAATTTTAATAACAGATATATCTTATATCTGTTTATGTACTATGGATCTTTGTTGGACCACAAACCAATGTATTATCTAAAATTATGTCACCTCCAAAGCCAGTTTTTACTGCCTCTGTGGGAACGCATGCCTAACAGATGTATAATCAAAGAGCTGACAATGTTGGCCTCAGATAATCTTATGGTCAAGCTGACACACACCAAAAATGAGCAAGAGTTCACAGAAACCATGGAAACTCTCTCTAAATCGTCAAAACAAAAAAAACCCCAGCAAATCACCTCCTAGCTGTATTTAAGAAAAAATGGATTCGTTTGAGAAGGGCAATGAGTGGACCATATTTTCTATGCACTTGAGTGTTTTTTATCATAAAAATAGAACTTTTGGAACTGAAGTATACTTTAAAATAGCCTCTAGTCCAGCCAACTGCCTTCAGACGAAAAGATAGTATTGGCCTAACATTTTAAATTGATGAGGCAGCTAAGCAGGGGATATTGTTATTTGTTTATGTGCCACAGATTTAAACTCAAACTCCAATAAAAAAATTTCTCAAAAGACTTTCTTGCTTTCTCTTTGGCATAAACACAAACATTGCCAGGGCAGATAGAAGGCTTTCTTTCTTTTGATCTCCCTTCCTATGGACAGGGAATGTTTCTTCAGTATTCTATCTTGCACTCCATAGATAATAAAATATTTTGTATATACTGTGCTGTAAAGCTTCCTGTTTCAAGGGCCTAAGATTTTAAATATCTGCTGTGAGTCTAGACGACGCATCACACGTCTGGATGCCAAACCCTCCAAGCATAGCTCTCCACCCTGCTGCCCCACTTCTTGTTCAACACCCACAAAACCAAAGCAAACACAGGAACTTGTACATAGTAGGTGCTCAGTAAATATTTGCCTACTAAGCTGGGTACACACCTTTTTTGGTTAAAAGTGATAATAATAGTGACCAGCTTGGTTGAAGAGGACTAAAACTTACGAGATGTGAAGGCCAGATTACTACTTAAAGTTTTCTACTAAATGTAATATAGACATTTTGAAATAATTTTGGCTTTCAATTTAGAGAACTGGCAGAAGTCCAATGCCTTGTGGCATTTGAACAATAAATGTTTAATAAATACTTGGTCACTAGTTTATTTCCCACAGATTTCCAAAGCTGGTTTAAATTAGGTGGTTCATGGATGATAACAGTCTAATATTTACCTTTTCATGTGCATTTTATGAAAAGCATTTCAACTCTTAATTGAAAACAGTAAGTTATAAAGGAGTTCCCTCTTATTTCATTCTTTCCATAAGTCTCAGAGGGAGGGATGCTTCCTCTCTGGTAATTTGCTTCCCGGTTAGCCCCTGCTCCCTGGCACCTTCAGTCGTTTCTATTCTACTGGCTTCTTCCCCTCAAGCTTCATTCAGTCTCAGGTGTCCCATCTTAAAAAATTAATCTGCATTTGCTCTGTGCTCACCCTCTTCTTGGTAAAGAGTGGTCTGAGCCACGACCTCCGTTCTCCACATAGCTGCCTTCATTCGTTTGACCCTCTCTAGCCGATCATCTGGATTCCACTCTCTTCTCTCACTGGAAGCATCTTAGAGCATCCTTAGTGGCATTTCACTCAACTCATGCAAGAGTGTTTCCAGTTTCCATGCCCCACGATGACTGTGATGGATTTCATGCTGTCAGTCTCACACCTGTTAGAACTCCGCTCGTCTCCTAAATACCCACTGAATAAAATAAAGGACAAATTCTTCACACTGACTTCAAGACCTGATGAATGTAAATATACTCCGCCCAAGAAGTAGAGTTTGAAACCTAATTCACAGCCTGCAGTTCCTTGTGTGGCGGTGCTGGTCAGTACCCTTGGGCAAGGGGGAGATGGCCCTCGTCAGTAGAAAGCCCTGTATTCTGAGACCTAGAAAGAAAGAAGAGAGGTTACTCTTGTCTTGTGCTGGGCTGTTTGCTACTGAGCTGTCCCTTTGCTGTTGCAGGATGAAGTTTTCTGTCTCTCCTCACCCTCTGATTTCCTACAGACCTTCACTGAGGTAGAAGCTTGGTTAGAGTAATAACTCGTGAAAGCTTTACCAAAGCATTGGTCCAAATCAGCAAGACCAAGTTCGTTTGCCTTGCAGAGGCTCTCCCTAAACTCTGCGAGCCTTAAGCTGACTCTCATGGATACTATTTCCCCATCGTCCTAGGAGCTGCCAAATGAAGCTAGGCCGAGTGCACACGGTAAGGGAAATTAGAAGGCAGCATTTTCCAGACACCCACCCTAGTCTGACTCTGTATGAACCAAAATGAAATTTAATAGGAAAATCACCCTCTGAATCAGTACTTCTCAACTGCAGATGATTGCTCCCTGTCTCGGGTTATTTTGGGTTGTCAGGTACGAGGCTGAGGGAATGTTACTGGCATCTAGTGGGCAGAGGCCTGGGCTGTTGCTGAACTTCCTACAACGCACAACGCAGCCCTGCACAGCAGAGAATTATCTTGTTGAAATGTCAATAGTGCCAAGGCTGAGCCTTATGCTCTGTACTCTCCATGTGTTCAAATGAGAATCCTTTCTTTCTAGAATAGGCTATGTCCACAGGCTCTTTCCAGACTCATGATGCATAACTGAGGGATTTTATTACAAATGAAGTAGCAGACCCACAGTCTAAGTAGCTTAGTCATATTTCTGTATTGAAATGTGAATGCAGGCCCTGCCCGCCTGCCTGCAGAGCCAACGCTCTTTTGCATATCACCTGCCCCGAGCAGCTCGGCGGCAGACATTCAGTTGTGAGTGACTAAGGGTGAAATCACTCCGGCCATGCAAAAGCCAGCTAGACAAAGTGCAGGAACAGAGAACAAAACCATCTCCCCCTGTGAAAGCTGTAATGGAATTAGAGTGGGTGGGAATAAAGCTAGGAGCTGTCTGAAGTGTGGGCCAGCGCATACTCTGGATATGAGGACAGAGCCTGGTTACAGGAAAATACTAAAACAAGGTCAGCTGGGCTGCTCAAGGGCAGCCACACCAAAGTTTGCTCCAAGATAAAGCAAAGACAGGCAGAAGCTCTTGTGAAGTGATAATCCCAGTCAGGCCCTTGAATGGCCTCATTTGTTCCAGCCCCTGGGCCTTTAGGCACCCTGCTGTCCTGTCCCCCACAGGGACTTCCACCCCAAGCAACTTCCCCCTTCCCCTCTTCCGTCCCTAATGCTCCTTCTCAGAGCAGCTGCTCAAGACACAGCCCTTGAATTTTGAACTTTTTGGCTAGTAAGATACTGCTTTTGGTTCATACTGTTATTTTTCACAATACATTACATCTCCATCAGACTCAGACTGGAAAATGTTGTTTTCTATAATTGTGGAGTTCCTGCTTTAAAAAATATTAGCTATTTCTGTAGTCTATACCCTATCCCATTGTATTTTAGAAAAGACGCATCTAAAGTCAAGATGGAGAAAATTATCCATCCAGTTTAATGCAGAGCCAAGAAGAATATGGTTCTTCTCACTCTTTCTCTTGGTATTATATTTATTTTCTTGAATGGAATACACACACACACACACACACACACACACACACACACACACATATATATGCAGTAGAAAATGAAAACAGGGTATACATGAAAATATAAATTATTTTCCCGCCCTGACTCACTAGGTTTCCACTCTAGGACCTACACACCCACAACCTCTGTTACCAGTTTCCTGTGCAAGCTTCCAGAAAGTCTCTGCATTTATAGATGTAAACCTATGTATGAGCATCACCTCTTGACCTGCAGGCTGCTGCTTTTCCCATTCCTCCTGGTGACAACTGTGGCTTCTATTGCTCAAGACGAGCCATGACAAAACAGATGACACATTTATGCTGCTGAAGGAAAACTCGGTGACTCAGACACAGATTGTTCCGTGCTCCTTTCATCCTCACTACCAGGTAGCTTTGCCAAGGTCAAGTGGTGACATTCTGATTTACCACCAAGCAGGCTGGATACAACGCACATTTGACGAGAATCTGAAATTCAAATACCAAAAAGAAAAAAAAATATTTTCTTAAGGCCTCCGGTTTTGTAATTGAACTTGCTTTTTTGCTTTGTTGAAAATAGTGTTTTCCTTTTAGTTCAATGAACACTGTCTTATCTGAAAGAATAAAAGCAGGACTCCTCCCCAAATCCCTAATTAATCACCAAACCTTTAAATTTAAGATCCAGTTTTATCGCACTCCTGAAATCTCCATTTAGCATCTCAGAGAACAAGGGCCCAGGAGCCTCACTGTTTTGACTAGCCAGACAACAGCGAGCCCAATCCCGGCTTCAGGTATGAAATGCAAATTTGGCTAACTGTGGCTTTGCCATTTACAAGAACCTGTATTCGAATAAGTCAGGGATACATTTCTCTTGGCTTTAGAGAACCTTTTAAATAGTGACTTCAGCCCTCCTAAGGTTTTTGTCCGGGTTGCCTGAAAGTGGACAATTTTCACAAGTTTGCTTTGGCACCCATGGCATGAATTTTTATTGAAAGTCACAGTTGTTTTAGTGGGCACCACTGTCTGCCAGCAGATCTCTGTAGAGGCCTCCCAGCCAATTTCATGAGAACTATGTGCACCTAAAACATGCCAAGCGTTGTAAGGCGTGACCTGTCCTCCAACTCTTTGCTCCTCTGAGCACGACCACGACTCATTTGCACTTCTGATCGAAGGACACGCTATTGAGTGTTTCTGCAGCATTTCTGCAATCAGAAAGCCATTTTTACATTGAAGACTCCTCTGCTTCTTCACTGCAAATATTCCCTTTCCTCTAGGGTGACACCCAATTTATTCTAGCATGTCAAATGGGCAAAGCAATTCAAGAGACATGGGTTCATTGGGAACACACATTCTCCACGTAATTAAACAAAATAAAGATTTGGTTGGGAAGAGATGGGAATGTAGCCTAAAACCAGTTCTCAAAATGCCCTTTAAATAACCTGTGGGAAAGATCGCTCATTTAGGAGGTTTCAAATAAATGTGCAGAGGTATTGTGAGACCAAAAAAAAAAAAAAAAAGAAAAAGAAAAAAGACATCTGTTATGAAAATGGAGAAAATAAAATGGAGTAAGCATTGCTAACAGAGTCACTTAAAACACTGAGGAGGCCATTGAGTAAGTGAGGCCTATGCATGTCTCCTGTCCCACTTTAGAGAACTGTTAAGTTGCTGACCTGTTGCTAAATTAAGCTCAAGGTGGAAAAACAAACATTCTGGATCCATGATGCTACATGGACATATGTGGACTTGATTTCCTACTCATCATGATGACAAGGAACCAATTTTGAAAACCAGCTCCCTCTATTTACATAATAGATCTAACCAATCCCAACTGACCTAGCCAACACCCTTCATTGACATGGAAGACTTAAATGAGAACAATTCCTTTGGTTTTGCCCTTTATAAACCCTGCCTTTCTTTGTTCCCTTTGCAAAACAATTTAGGTTGCCACCTCAATTCTGTGCCCCGGGCTGTAATCGCTCCTTTGCTCAAATAAACTTTTTTATTCTTTATTATAGCCTAAAACTTTTTTGTTGCTGTTAAGTTATTTTTATGTTTCCACACATAAATCATTACATAATCACCAGGATTATTGGCTTAAATTCAAGTTTACAAGTTCTTTGCCCTAAGACTGAGATGTCCCCACATTTTCCCTTCATTTTATTATTTTTTTCTATATGCGATTTTGTCACTGTTTGTTACTTTGTGTGATGGGCAAGCTCATTAGAATTTTACTTTATTAAACACTTAAGACTTAGCTTATCAATGGCTTAACTTTGAAATGACACAATTCTCATTTTAAAAGTCAGGCTAAAATCTCCCAAAGCCAATTATTTCATATTTATAAACAACCTTCTTAGTAAATTTTCACTAAAGCTAGGAAACTAATGCATAGCAGAAAAAACAGATGTACATAAAATAGATTTTATTGGCTGCTCTAGTGAAAAAAATGTTCGTACTAACTGAAAAGAAACCTGTTATTTTACAATTTTCACCTTCCCTTCAATTATACTAGCTTTAATGTTTTTCCTTTGACTTTCCCTGGGTTAGACAGCACTCTTAAACCTCAAGATTGTAAAAACAAGAAACCTTTCCAAAATCACACGGGTAAAGTTTCAACCTGCTGTTAAAAATATCACTGATGGGGCCAGTGCTTCATTCTCTGGGCGGGTTTCATAGGCTACATGAACTTAGAGCCACCGTGGGGAACACTGAACTGCAGGGAGCGTGGTGTTCTGCCCCATTCTGTCTCCGGAGAAATATCGTGGCAGATCCTGGGAGCTGTCCCACCAAAAGCCATTCTCTACCTCATTTGCCCTTCCCGTTTCCCACTAAAGAGCCTAAAAAAGAGGAATATTAACTTCCAGTCCTTCCACCTGGGGATAGCCCTGTTATCAAGTTCTGGCCAAAAAGATATAAGAAAAAGTCTGTTAGAACAGTGCTTCGCAAGCTTTACTGTGCATTCAAATCACCCGGGGATCTTGTGAAAATGCAGAATCTGGATCCGTAGTCAGGGTGGGGCTTGAACCAGTACATTTTAATAAGTTCCCAGGTGATGAACAATGTGGTCTGAGGACCACAATTTTAGCAGCGGGGTATCAGAGGGCAACTGGCAAGGACTTTCCTCCTTCGTTTGGACAGAGGTGTGCAAGGAAAAAGCTGCTTCCAGTCCCTTCCTCCAGCTTCCAGCTTTAGAATAGGGCTGAAGAAGGATGTGCCTGTGGGCTGTGCCAACCATCTTCTCTCCAGGAGGGGTGCAAGCCAACATGCTGAGAAGAGCAGAGTAGAAAAGTACAAGTGTCCAGGTATTGGATGATGTCATTGTGCTACTGAAGTTAACTAATCTTGGGACCTCCTACCTGTGAGCTTTTAATTTTAATGGGGTAAGAGACACCATCTGGCTTAAGTGCCATCTGTCCTGTTTCCTACTGCATGCAACCCAACAGCTCGGTGACTCCATGAGGGTGCGATCCATTCAGCACGGGCCGTGTAATCAGCCAGCCTCCAGGCAGACGCCAGGCCCATAGCCCATCGCCAACAGAGAGTCGCCGGATCTGGGGGTGGTAATTCCATGGCTGAGAGTCTTCTAGGGGCAGAGGACACTGAGTCATGTGTTGCCGGAAGAGGAACTTATTCTTAGGACTGTAGCAATTAGGGTTTTAGTCCCTGGCACGGAAGGGGAACAGGAGAATGGAGGGAGGAAAGGCGCCCAAGTGCTTCTTCTAGTCTCCTATTCTTCTAGTGCAGCCTTTCTGAGGAATGAGGGAGCAAGCTGCTTCCAGCGACTGGGTCACAAAGCAAGTGACTGTTGAAACCCGTTGGCATCCAAAGGCATCGTCTGAGGTTCGATACTGGGGGTTAGAGTTAGTAAACTAATGTGTGGTATTTGGGGAAAATCTCTCACTTGCTTCACCCTGTAGTGAATAAATGCTGGATGCTGCAACTTTGTCAACATGCGTTTTTCATTTCTTTGCTTTACCTTAAGTATCTTTTATCCCAAAAGAACTCTGATCTTCCCAGTTTTGCCTAAATCTTTGGTAGCTTTTTTTTTTCTTTTTTCTTTTTTTTGGAATATATCTTTATTGATTTCAGAGTGAGGAAGGGCGAGGGGGAGAGAGAGAGAGAGTTGAAACATCAATGATGAGAGTCGTCATTGATCGGGACCGAGCCTATGACCCGGCCATGTGCCCTGACTGGGAATCAAACCGCGATCTCCTAGATCCTAGGTCGATGCTCAACCATTGAGCCACACCCGGCTGGGTGGTAGCTTTCTTTTTATGGTCTCAATTTTCTCATTGTATCAGTTAGGTTACAATCTTATCTGCTGTAATAATAATAATAACAATAACAACAATAATAATAATAATAATAAAACAGTAGGTTAAATTAGATAGAAACTTACTTATGTCTCATTTAATATTCTGAGTGAAAACAGTCCAAGACAGAAAGGTGGTTTCATGGTATCAGGGACTCAAGCTTCTTGTATCTTTGTTGCTCTACTGTCATAGAGCTTCTGACTCCAGGTCTAAGGCAGCTAATCAAGTTCCCACCATTATATCTCTGATCAAACCATCTAGAAGGGGAAAATAAGAAATGGAAGGGATGTATCTCCCATTCAGAACCATGTAGGCCTTTAAGGGCCATGTGCCCAGATAAAACTCATATTTTATTACTAAATAAAGAAGTAAAGAATGCATTTGGGGGACACATGGTCTCTGGTACACTCATTCATCAGATGACTTAGGGCAGTTGTAGATGTCCTTGAACAACAGTGATTTTTAAAAAAATAGCCCCAAATATTGCCCTTTAGAAAGAAATGCAGGTGTTTAGTTTCCAGTGTGATATAATTTTCTCCCCTTTTAATGAATGTACCTTTGTAAAGAAATTCTACAGTGGCTCACATTGAAATTACCTTCTTTTCCTCTATTTCACTCAGTTCATCTCTCTTTAGTTCAGTACTTTCTTGTACTGATCCACAACATTATTGCCAATACAATCAAAGAAACTCTGCAAGCTCCCAAAGTATTTGTAGATGAACACCCAGCTTGGGCCTAATCAACAATCACCTAATATACTGACAAGTCTGAAGAATAGATAGGCTGGGTCCATCAAGTCTCTGTGTGCGAAAGGGCCCGAGGCAAATCTTAGCAGTGAAATCTTCTGAAGGGAGGAAGGAATCTTTTAGATACATTGGATTATTTGGACAAAGGATAAAGATGATTCTGAGAACACCTCCATTTCTGTATGTCCCTCTAGTCTAGCCACCATGATATCATATTTTTACTCAGACACAAACAGGACTGTAATAAAAAAAATTTAAAAAAAAAGAATAAAAACTAATGTAGAGATTTTTGAGAGTCCATGGTATTGGTATGCTGATGCTAGAAGCTTCCATGATAATGAGAGGGGGCATTTTTATTAATTGCAACAATCAGAGCTTTGGTTTCAGTGCCATTACCACTGGCATGTGGCATTGCATTTTGGTCCAGCAACTGCAGTATTGTAGCAGGGACATCTCTGATGTGCACTGTTGAAAGAGTTGCTACTTTGTTCATTACCATTGCCATAATAATCTGGAGCAAAAGAGATCACAAATGGCACATTGCAGTCAAATGATTAAGGCTGTGGAGCACAGCAAGAGTTTCCTCAGAACTTCTAGGACTACCTCAGAAGAATTTGAGGATTTCTGGCTTTTCCACAAAGTAGGTAGAGTATAACCAGAGAAATGCTAATTTGTAATTGTCCATTTCCCTTATGAGAATTTAGTCTTCATTAAATACTTCTCACAATTCCACATTTCCCGATGACTATTGAATGGGTATCATTTAAAGCAAGTCCATTTGTTCTCATCTTCTGCTGGCTAAGGTCCACATCACTTTCATTCCGATTCCATTGGCCAAAGAAAGTAAAAACTTTAAGGAAGGTGGGGAATGAAAATGATTACTACATGCCCAGAAGGAGGAGAATCAGTGTTTATGATATTCAAATGACTGTCATTGTACTTAAACAGTGAAATGCAAATAACATATGATAGAACTGGAAATTTTAGTTATGATGATTGCTATAACCTACCTAATTTACTCCACTTAATTTTGGTGCCAACGAATGCATTCATCACTACCCTTCCCACCTAATGCAACTCTTCACGACTTCCTAAGATATGGGGTTTGCCTACTAACGCATGGCCTAATAGCCCAAGAGTATAAAGAAAACCATGATTCTGTTGATCTACATGACATTGAAAAATTGTCCATGCAACAACAACAAAGATGTCTCCTATTTATGTTTAAAAGAAGTTACATTTCAAAGGTATGTTCTACTTTCCTCTAGAAAGGCTATTGTGGACAGGGCCAGGATTAGGAAAATATGTGAATAGAGTATGACTTGGAGCCATTTCATCAACTTTTGTGGGTAATACCATCTTTCCACTCTCCACCACGGCTTTCCAAGTCATCCACAAGTCCAATACCCACATCTAAGTTTTCACTTTCTAAGGAGAAATCCTTATTAGGGATTGTTTCTCTCTCAAAATTCACAATAAAAATTTAACTGTATTATGATCCAGTCTTTAAGGACAACACTCTTTGCTAACCAATATAAAAAAAAATAACTTTTTAAAGTGTTCATGACTGAAAGCAATAGAATATGTAATACTTTCCACTAATAAATTTGCAAATTAACAAGGGCTTTCAACACCTTAAGCTAAAACAGAGAAAAACAATAGGAATTTCAGTCTTCAGAAAAAGAATTATGAGAGATCTCTTTGAACAGAGCTTCCTTTAGTAGTTTCCCTCAAATCACTCCATAAACCTCGAAATGATAGTTATAAACACAACTAATATCTTTTTTATTCTCCTGCTATTAAAATAGCCTAAATGATACCATCTGATGCTGGCAAGGATGCAGTTTAACTGGTTCTTAATACACTGCCTTGTATTAGAATAGGAATACTTTTGTTGGAAAGAAAGCTTGGATTATCAACTCAATAGATAAATCAAAAATTAAATTTTAATTGTTGATGAATGTTAAGCAAAATGCAAAAGAAACTTTCAAATATTCCTACACATGACCCCCTCCCCAGGCACACTAGTTTCTTTTAGTTTTTTTGTCCAACACATGTGCTTCCTTGCTTCATGGTCTTTCACATGCCATTAGCAGTATCTGAAGTGCCCTTACCCTCTTTTCCTATCCCACCCTACTTCTTTGCTATTTCCTTATTCATTAGGCTTTATTTAAATGTTACTTCCTCTAGTAAGTCCTACAAGGCTCTAGAATTAGGGGGTTGAACCCCATCTATCTGTTTTCATAGGACATTAATTTCCCCACTCAAAGTACTGGTCACTTGTAGACTGGTCTGCACCATCCATAATTAGAAAAACTTCATCAATACAAGGATGGTGCCTCCCTTGGTCACTGTTGCCTTCTTAGTATGCCAGGACTAGCACTTGACATGGTGCTCACAAAGGGTATTTTGAGTAAATTAAGTAATATATTTAATATTGTAGAAAATTATTTTTTCCTAACATATTAATTGGTTGTACCCTTGCCTGATATTAGGGTTAAAACTTAACTATTCCAGTAAAGCATATAATAAATAAATATGGACAAATATATTCCATTAGACATAGATTAGGCAGATTAATATATTACCTATAAAGAGTTAAATAATCTCACTACTAGGTTTAGCAAAATATGTAAAAAACTATAAGTATGAAGATGCTCTTAGGAATATTGTTTATCAAACTTAAATATCAGAGATATTCCAAATGTTCATGAATGGAGGATTATTTAAATCAATTATGGTATGACACCTGAATAGAATAATATGTAGCCATTAAAATTATGTTATAAAGCCCTGGCCGGTGTGGCTCAGTTAGTTGGGTGCCATTCCCTGCACCAGAAGGTTGCTGGTTCAATTCCTAGTCAGGGCACATGGGCTTGATCCGCAGTAGGGGATGGAGGCAATCTATCGATGTTTCACTCTCACATCAGTGTTTCTCTCTCTCCCTCTCCCTTCCTTTCTCTCTAAAAATCAATAAAAATATATATTTTTAAAATGATGTTATAAAAAAAGAGAGAGCGTTTAGGAGTCTATGTCACAATGGGAAAACCTTATAATAAAATGTTAATTGATTACAAAGTAAGGTACTAAATTGTATGGAAATCATTATTCTAACCATGTGGAAACATGCATCTGAAAAGAAACAAATTAGTGACTGCATTAGTGGTGGATTGGGGGTTATTTTTTCTTTTAGTCATAAATATTTTAATTCATGTAATTATGTTATTCTTTTAAACTAAATGATGTTATAAAGACATTTATGACATTAAAAGCCCATTTTTATACATTATGGGTGACAAAATAAAAGTCTGAAAGTTTAAAAAATAAGATTGAAAGTTTAAAAGATAAAATGTGAAGACTGGCAATTACCAGTGACTGGATAAAAGCAGAGATTTTGGTCAGTGCGCTGAATTAGCAGGAAATAAATTGCTAGGCCACTAACAAATGTTTCTTGTGAAGAACTCTCTTCACCCAGCAGAATGAAGACAGCTGCTGGCTCCGAGCGAGGAAGGCGCACCTGGGGCGGCAACGCAATCACCGCGGGAAGCGCTCCAGCGCGTCGGCCTCGGAGCGCAGCGTGCTGAACAGAAAGGCCACATTTTTATGTGAAACCCCGGAATGACTGGGTGCCAGAGACAGAAGAAACGTAAAGGTAGTACAAGCAAATAACTAACTAAGGGAGTGTTTCAGAAAGGAAATATCATGTCAGGTCTTGGCTTAAAGTAAGCAGTTTTTTTGTGAAGGGAGTGTTCACACCATCTATTAAATGCACACTCCATCACAAAAACAAAACGCATCTGTTTAAGATTAAGATTTGTAATAAACATTTTTAAAAAAGGAATGTAGAAGGCAAATATATATTGTAAAACAAAATCTACACTCTTGGGATGAGTGTGACTTCCTTTAAAAGAATCACAGCGTCCAGAGATTATACTTCAGAGCAAAAGAAATAACAATTAGATGCACTGACGCGACCTTAGCAGAGGCACATTCAGTCTGGTGAGAAGGAAGAATATTAAGCTGAAAATCAAGCACGGTATCCTATTGTGTAGAGTGCCAATCTTCCTTAGAGGCAACTGACAAAAGAAAAAAAAAAATATATATATATATACACATACACACACGCGTATATATATGTATATATATACTTTTCTGAAACTGGTAGCAAAGAGTAGACAGAGATAAATAAAACTAAGAGGAAGTTTCCAAAATCAATCTCCCATCAGCAATCAAGAAATCTTCACCTTAAGTTATCTCTAGCTCTTTTTAACTTAAGCCTTTTCTTGACAGAGGGGTGTGTGTGTGTGTGTGTGTGTAACATATATCCACATATTAAACTAAATATTAGAAACAGAAATCATATTCTAAAACCATGACTTAGATATTTTAAATAGGTTACTCTAAGAAGTTCCTTGTCAGGCACTTTAATACAGAATCATGGTTTACGAATCTGTACTTGGACTGTAGTATTACATGAATGTTTCAGCACATGTTTAAAAGAATGTATTTGAAAGAGTAAGTCTGGGGCAATAGAATACTAAAGGCTGAATTGAGGGTGTGTTTTTTTCTCCCTTTTTAAAATTTTTATGGCTAAGTTTCACACACATGGACACGTATTAGATATTTAGTAAGTGGAAAGAAATAAAACTATTCCTGCTTTTTATATTCCTGTTTTTTAACTATTCCTGTTTTTACATATCTGTTCTGAGAAAAACCCTTTAATAAGTCTGTCTAGCTTGGAAAATGTGGCCTCTTTCTTGGTCAGTGTTGGATGGTTTGGAGTGATGCTATCCAATATTATTACTAGCCGCATGTAGCTATTGAATGTAAATAGAAATTAATTAAAATTAAGTGTGACCTTTAATTCGTTTCAAGTGCTCAGCAGCCACATGTGGCTACCATATTGTACAGTGCAGATTATAGAGTGTTTCCATCACCACAGGAAGTTCTATTGGATGGCACGTTCTGGCGCAAGTTTGAGAAAGGAACTACTCTACAGGAATCTTGAATTTGGGGGCCAGAAAAGCTTTAAAGAGGGGGCAAGGAGATCTGAAGAATGATATGAAAGATGCAGTATCAGGGGAGGATAGGGCTTTTAGAAAAGAGAGCCTCTTGTTATAGAAATATCTGGAGTATTTTTACAAACACAAATGCCTAATATTCGGTGTGGAGTGCTCCACCCATCTTACCCATACCCTTTGTTCCAAATACTCAGGAAATTCTCCACACACAACCCCTCGGTCAGTGATATTTAGGGGAATATGAGTCAGTGTCACACACTGTGGGTGGAATGAAGAGTGGAGATAAGAAATTCAATAGAATTTAAGATCAGAGCTAACCAAGGACAAAAAGCACCCTCTCATAACTCCAACCTAGCCCCATGCAACAATCCTCAGGGAGGAGTTTGCATCAACTTTCACTCAAACTCATCCAAGAGCAAATGACCCCAAATGAGCATATTCTTACTTCAGTTTGCCAATTAACACGGGTTCCAAGTGTGTGAAGAAAATTATAAATTACCATTCCTCTGTCTGTATTTCCTGAGACATAATAAACATTTTCATAGGCATTAAGAAGGGTAAAGAACTCAAATGCATTCTTCTCTATGTATCCAGCTCAGAAAAGACTTAAGTTAAAAAGAGTTAGAGAGGATTTTTTGAGGTGGAAATTCCTCGGCTGTGATGAGAGCTTGATTTGGGAAGCCTCTTCTTAGCTTTCTCTCCCTCTGCTCTTTGCTGCCAGTTTCAGAAACCTAAAGAACAGAAAAGGCCTCCTGCAGAGCCTCCTTTCCGAGGTGGGTATTGGAGCTCAGAGCCAAGGTAAGGCTGCTGTCAGGAGGTTTCTGGGCTACCAGAAGCACCTCTAGCTCCTTGGATGAGAACAAGGGTGACTGACTGTTCTTTTGTTTTTCAAAACCCAGTAACATCCACCATATTAAACAGGAATTTAATGTTTATTTGTGGATTTTTTTAAAAGCCTTTTGGTCAGCCCTGCAAATAATACAGACTTCCAAAATTAAAGGAACACCAAAATAACTATGGCATTTCCTCACTTGAGCATAATGGTTTCTTCAGAGCAGATTTGCTGCATAAACACTGAACATTTTCTTTCCCTCCAGTAACATCTGTGAACCAGTGCACCACTTGGGAAAACGAAGGACTAATAACTACGTCCAGACACGGGTGGGCACAGGTGCTCCGGCACACAGTCCCACAGACACCTCCCGGTTCCGACAGGCGAGCTATTTCTGACCGGCTCCTTCAGGCTTCAGTCACACTGTGTGTTTGGCCCGGGAGGAGCGCAGCCCACTGGCAGAGTTGTCAACCTCACCATCTAAGGGGGCCCATTTGCCCATTTTTTACTGGCAAAGTGCATTCCTTGAACATATTGACTCTCCGAACAGAGAACGTCGGCCCAACAATTTATTAAAAGCAATTGTGTGTTTCCTAGGTCTCGCCAAACATTTGGTGCATGTTATACAACCCTGTGAGGCCAAACTTCAGCCCTACTGCCTTGAAGAAAAGCTTCCCCAGCTAGCTCAGATGATGGGGAACCCCTGATTTCCCATGGCAACCGCTCTCTGGAATGTTCCTTGCACACTTCACCATGTACTGCCTTCTGAGAGGTACCTCTTCCATTTGTAACGAACAGTTATTTTACGTTTTTATTCTGTTTTTAATTTCTCTCATTTAAAATGTTTGCTCCTTACCTCTCGCTACATTTCATACTCTTTGATGGCAAAGATGGCTTTTTATATTTGTTGGCCTAATAATACTTAGTTTGATAGATTATACCTAATAGGCCTCAATATGTTTTAGTTGATTTAAAAATATAATTTTTAAATTGAAATTTAGAAATAAGCATACACTCCTAGCCCCTTATAAAAGCATTTTGGGTACCAAGATAACATTTGTCTAGCATTCTTATAGTATGAGAGGAAAGTACATTAATTTTATTTTTGTTAAAATTGAGGGCTCTTGGTGGGTATGTGAAGAGAGAAGGCAGAACACACAATCCATGCATCAGAAATTCCAGAATAATCATCCAATGTATCAGTTGAAGACTATTAAACCAATCAAGTACTTGCAGGCATACTGCCCAGTTTCAAGCTAAAAATCAGATACTTTCTCTGCTCCCTAACATCCATTGTTTGGAGGCTGATGATCTTATAGGAATAAAGTTGTTCTGGTCATAGACATGTAGTATTTGGGTCTTCCCTATAAGTGGCACTTTGTATATAGTTTTAAAAATCAAAATTACAAAGTATGACTCACATAAACATTTAGCAATTTACTAAATTTTAGGAAGTGGCTTATATGTTAGATACACCAGCTAAAATCTGTTCAATGTTTAGTAAGTATGCTCTTCACATTTGATGTTAGTAAATGACCTCTTCTTCAAAGGACCTCTTACTTGGAAGAATAGAACTTAGAGAGAGGTGAGCACAAGTTCAAAGTTCAGAGAACAATATTCTGAAGAAAAGTCTGAAGAATTAGAGTTATTTGGCCTAATAGCAAGTCATAAGAAGGAATTCGCTGTTCTCAGCTTTATCAACAGATTAATAGGAAATGCATAAATAAAATGTTTTTATTATCAGAATAGTAATAGGGGATCTTTCTTTCTCTTTATCCTTACAGATGGGCAGCTTGGAGGATTTTAGAAAATCAGAGTCAAGAGACAAGCTTGTTATAATGATGCATCTAACATGTGTATGCACATGAAATCAATGCATGGTCAAGGTGGTGAGCATGTCCATCACCTCTGAAAGGTTCCTTGTGTCCTTTTGTATCCCGCCCTCCTTCCCACTTACCTGAACCCACCATCCTCAGACAACCACTAATAACCTTCTGACACTATATATTCTCTGCACTTTCTAGAGTTTTATATAAATGGAACCATACAGTACATACTCTTTTGTTTGCCTTCTTTCACTCGACATCAGGATTTTGAGATTCACCCATGTCTTTGTGTTAATCAATAGTTCAGTTCTTTTTATTGCTGAGTAGTAGTCCTTTGCATGTATACACCAAATTTTGGTAATCCATTCACCTGTTGATAAATATTTGGGTTGTTTTCAGTTTCTGACTATTACAACTAAAGCTACTGTAAACATTTGTCTATAAGTCTTTGTCTAGATATATGCTTTCCTTTCTCTTGAGTAAATGCCTACAAGAAGGCTGGTTTATATGGTAAGTCTATATTTAACTGCTAAATTGCTTTCCAAAGTAGTTACATCACTTTATATTGCCAACAGCAATAAATAAAAGTTAAAGTTCCTCCACATCCTTACCAATGCATGATATGATTAGTCCTTTAATTATAACCACTCTAATAGGTGGGTTGTAGTATCTCATCATGGTTTCCTCACATCTCCCTAATGACTGATGATTTTTAACATCTAATGAGAATTGATTTAATGCATTTTCCCTCACAGTTATCAAGTTTTCCCCCTCCACTACTGTCTTTCAGCAAATAATACTAAACCCAGAGTTTCACTTTCCCAGGGCAGGAGTAGTAGATAGATATTCCTTGATTAAATATGCCATCGCTGAGATTTGAATCTAAAAGCAGACTCTTTTGATCCTCTGAGAACTAATAGCACTGAAATCCAGGCCTTGTTGAAACAGAAAGTTTTAAAAAAATAAATCTAAACTTCCCCATTAAGAACAAAACATGAGGATGAGGACCTGAGCATATTTATTGTTAGCCGTAGTAAAGAAAGGAATGAAGATATGATGTAAAAAAAAGGCTCCATCCAATAGAAATAGGGAAAGATGCTTCCAAATGCTGTGGAGCAGAGCCCAGAAGGGTGAGAGCTGGGCACGTGGTCAGATGCAAGTATTCTAGCTCCCCGCTCAGGGTCGGTGTCTCTGGGGTTAGAGGACTACAGGTATCAAATAGCTGAGGGTCGATTCAAGAGCACTGGAGCTAGTGCTCTAAATCCACAAAGCCAGTCAAGGAGACTACATTCCTTAGCAAAGCTCCAGATCCAGCTTGGCATTGGAGGAAGAGGGTTCATATGAGCAGAGGAGCAATGACTGAGGGAGGAACCTAGAGTTATCTCACAAAATACTGCACCCTGCAGTGAAGTGCGCAAGAAGCAGGCAAAGGTTCTGGAGCTTCCCCGTGGGGCACTCAGGGACAAGACTGGCAGGCCTAGCCGACCAAGGAGGCTTGTGGCACAGGGGTCATTGTACATAAAAGCAATGGCTAAACCCATATCACTGACTGGTAAATGCCAGCCCAACACCACAGCACCAGTTCAGACAAGACCAGCCACAGTTCAGCAGACCCAGCACAGCTCTCCCAGGAACAAGGCAAGGTAAGGGAATCTCAGCAAAGGCTGGTGAGCAAGAAGCTGCCTTTATCCAATGCTCTGGGCTGCATTAGCTTCTCCTCACATCCAGATGGCAGTTTGGACAGAAAGAAAGGGAGTAAAAATCTTGGAAGTGGAAGATTGCCAATAAGAAATGTGAATTTTAAGAGAATAACTTGCCTTTAATTGGCAAGTGCAATTATTTTTCTGCCACCAGCGAGAATAGGGTGTCCAAGGCAAGATGACAGTTTTAAAGAACAAAGAAACTCCATTTTGTTATAGATTTGAATCTTGGCGTATACTTTTCAAACCCTCTCCACATTGCACTGCACCTTCCTACATGTTGGTCATCCCTCAGGCAGTTTTCTCCAGGGAGAGCCTGGCGCCTGAGGGTGAGGCAGATGCCTCCAGTCTCCTGGTCTCAGAGCCCAGAGCACCAGGGCTCAGCCCCTTTCTGAGCAACCGCTGCTGCCGCCTGCCTACAAGAATGTCCTGGAGCAAGGACCACAGACGGCGCTTTGTTGGATCAGCTCACTTCTCCCCGTTCTTTCTCTCACATAGGGAAGAACAAGGGAATTAGACTCTGACTCCTCTTCAGACGTGAATGTGTATATGAGAGAGGCACGGGAAAGTCTGTACACACCGATTATTCCATTCTGTTAGTCCTATAAAATTGTTCCATATAGAATGTTTTATGAAAATAAAAGAACCCATACTTAACTTGTAACTTCTAACGGATTCTAACTGTCCCACACAGTAGAAATACTGATGCAGTCTGTATCAATAGTTGCCAATTAATAAAAAAATCTGTTAAGTACTTATACTTATTCATAAAAAACAATGCTTACCTTTAATTTTTTAACTTAAAAATACACATTTATTCACCATTGTGCAAATGAATGCACATTTATTCCCAGTCTTTTGATATACAGTCAATAGTCAAATGATTGGATACATGCTGGTTTAAAAGAAAATAAACCACTTCATCATGCATTATCTATAATTTCTAATTTTTATTTCTTTAAGGTGGATGGAGATTTTGAACATAGTTGTAAAGCAATCTGAGTGTAAAACCTTTCTAGATTAAAATAATTCTTCCCTCTCCCAATTTTTTACACTAATTGTCCACATGTAATTCAATAGCAATTTTAGGGGTTTATTTATATCAAGTTAATTTTCATAGAAACAAAAACTATTTTCCCTTTTCTCATTCAAAATCTTAGTTCAGGAAACAGAGAGTTATCAAATCTATGCTGGAATTTCGCTATTTTCCTGTTTGGAAGAGCACAGAGTACAGCATGCCTTACTAAAATTTTGCTTTCTGATAAGAAATATACTGTTTGTTAGATTAAAATATTTTCATATTCAATATTTTTCTATTGTTTGATTTCTATAAATAGCTTATCATCAGTGCAGGATAGTTCAATAAGATACATTAATTAACTTATAAAGAAGGTAAAAATATTAATTGTAGACTAGTACAGTGAAAAAATATTTACAACTTAGTGGGGAGGTTATTCTCAGGTCTAGGATTTGATTTTACCCTACTTACAAACTAATAAGTTAGCTCTTCCATGAGTGCTGGCTGAAGACATGAGACTCCTGAACCAGAAACACAAAACTCTGCTCCTCGTGGCACAGCAAGTGCATGAGCATCAGCATATTTATATTGGTTCTCCCCACCCCCAGGTCCCATCAGCATGACCCAATATGTCCAGATGGAACTCGATGCATACAGTGGGTTGCATCACAGCTAAAGAACAGTGAACTTGGGAAACCCACTGCTTTTTTAACAAACAGTAAACAAGCCTGTTCTTTGTCTGGGGAAATACACTTACCTCATCCTCTCATAAGAGATTGAAAGTTCAAGTATATCCTAGATTAGAAACTGGACTAGCGGACATCTGCAGTCTGTCAACTCTGATATGCTAAGCTCCATGATTAAAAATTGTGTTTTCCTACCTATTGAAATCATGAGGTATGAGAGTTCCTAATTCAATCACAGATTTTAAACAGGCTTATGAAGATATCATCTATCAGTAATAAATTTCATATAACTTCTGGTTCTGAGGCCCACATTCTACCTGGTACTAAAAACTTAAGGTAAAATGAGCAAAATTCAGTGATTTCACAGCTACTTAGGTTTAACACTCAATCACACTGGGGTGTCCCCCTTTCCCCGGGCTTTGATGCCCCTAGGGCTCACACAGATGCTGCGGTGGTATGAGTACACATGGGAGAGTTAGAAGAGGTTCACTTACCGATCTGCTCAGGTCCTTGGCTGGCTTCTTGTTCCACACATCACTCCTGTCATGTACCAACAGGCCATATGCAGGATCCCTCCCCTTGGATTGATGGTGAGGTCACGAGAAAAAGAACAGAACAGCAGTTAACAAACAAAAGTATTATCCTACCATACAAGGCTAAAAAAGTGCTAGGGTAAAGGAGGGAAATAAGATACCAACTTTTGTAAAGTTAAAAGTTACTCATCTTCAGGTTTCTTTCCTCATATAGGAAGCCCGGCATGGACTACATGTGCATTTGCACGTAATACATTTTATAGCAAAGCAGAATCTAGAAAGAATAAGCTCCTGAACATTACTCACATTGACCAGGAGAGGGCATCTAGCACAAGTGAATGAAATAATTGTGCCAACATTAGGTTTTAAAGATTACTCTTTGACTCTACTATCTATAATTTACAAATCGATTTATTTTGTGTGTCCACTGCAAACTCCTTTTGATCCAAGGATAATTGCAACTACAAACTTTTTTTTTCTGGTTAATCCTCACCTGAGGATATTCTTCCATTGATTTTTAAAGAGATTGAAAGGGAGGAAAGGAGAGGAGAGAGAGAGAGGGAGAGAGAGGGAGGGAGAGAGAGAAACATCAATGTGAGTCACATCGATTGGTTGCCTCCCGCATGGAGCCAGGGAATCAATCTGTAACCCAGGTACATACCCTTGACCAGGAATCAAACCCGAGACCCTCCAGTATGTGAGCCAACCATTTAGCCACACTACCCAGGGCACACATTCTACTTGATCACAATCTTGTACTGTATACTATCCCAAGAGACTGATATATTGATTTTCCCATACAGGACACAGAATACAGTCCATATGAATATGAAATAATTTCAGAGGGAAGAACTTACTTATGTAGACAATTTGCCAAAATGAACACTTGAGAGGAATCAAAACATGTTAAAGCTATTGTTCAGAAGAGGAGAAACTCATATTTATTGAAACCTTCTTGTGAGAAAGGACTTCTGATTTGTTCTCTTTCCTCCATTTCTTACCCAAGTATGTGGTTTGGTTCAAATTATGAGCTCCAAGAATTCAAGATCAAAGAATTCATGCTCAAAGAATTCATTTTTCAACACCCTGAAACAGGGGAAAGAATATTATTCTATCATCAAATAAAATGGGTCACTATATTTCCCAGAAAAAAAAAATAAAACTTGAACTCTATGTATTTCCTTTCAGGCCTAGCACAGACATAAACAACAATAAATTGGCCAGCCATATTCTTCAGGCATATAATTTTCTTTCTTCCCCAAGTGGACACTCCCTGGGAAAATACAAATCACTTCTAATTTCAAAGCCCTTCAACACAAAAAGAAAATAGGCCACCTTGACCAGAGCACAAAGTAATCTTTTCCAAGAGGGCCTGAATGAGCACTTCATCATCCAAGAAAAAAAATAAATAACAAGATTTTTTACTACTTTATTTTTTCATTTTTAAATACTTTTATAGCCATGAAGAAAAATATATTGATGAATCGATTTTTCCAAAATAAAACCATTATGTCTTTTAATGTTAGCCTAAAAATGGCTCCCCACATCTAGTGTTTTAGAAATAACAACACTGGCAGAGTGTGGCTGAGAGACTTGCTCAGGAACACATGATGTTTCCAACTTTGGGGGCAATATTTCCACCTAGGAGGCACTGATTTTCTACTATAAAGTCACCTACAAACTCCAAATTGTTTCTATCCTATAAAGTAATTTCTATAATTCAAAGAGATGATAGTTTAATTTACATTACAGTAACTGTAATCAGCTTTAGATCAGGAGCCTCATTATTTCCCATTCAAAGAAAGTACATTTTGCTCTTGGCTAACCATTCATTTTCCATGTCATTCATAATAATAAACAGTACCATTGTTGAGTGATTGCTATGTGCCTTGATCCTTTCCGCTACCTTCCAAGTAGTTTTATTATCCCTATTTTACATAAGAAAAGACTGTGAGAGCTCAGAGATGTTAGGTAACTATCCCTAAATACAGAGCAATTAGTGGCAGAAGCAGAACTGGCACCAGCTGTGTCTGACCTCTGAACCTTGCAGTCTCCACTAAGACTCAATTCTCCGTAACCGCATAAATTACTTTACCAAATTGGAACGCAAAGGTCATTTCCTGTTAATAATAACAGTGATTACTTTCCTAATTTTCTATTTTTCAATTTGGGTCAGAAAAGGGTTGCAAAGCAAATTAAATTTTTATTGCACTTGATAAGAATCCAGAAAGTACTATGAGTTTTTACTATAAAAAATATATTTGGATTACTAGGCTGAGTACACAATACTACATAATACTACATATATTTTCTAACAGATCTTGTTACTAATCAATATTAAGGTATTTTGTCTACTTATTTATTTCATTTTAAACCTTGGTAAAAATCTTTTTAGACACAACACTTAATGATCCAATAATCAAGTTTTTGAAACAACATCTTTGATAAAATATGAAGTTCAGGATATCTGAAGTATATGGTCTCAAAAATCTGTCCATGTACTTATACTCAGAGGAACACACAATTTTTTAAATTGCTTTCATGCCTTTTATCAAGTTCAAACTAGGTGACATAACATGCTTTAGAAAATCTAGGGTTTATTTTTAAAAGATTAGGTACATAAAATCTCAGCAGTGCATACAATCCTTTTGAACAGTTGCCATCATCCTGAGAGCCACCAGTGTCAAAACAACAGGCAAAGTTTTTCATGTGGTCACTGGCTGCCTGGGCCATTCGTTGGCAGGAACACTCAAGACCAGCTGAGCCTTGGGGAAAATACCCAGAAGATGAATAGACAGAAGACAGAATTCTGGGGGCTCCAAGCCGCCTCAGACCGGACCCTGCCTCTGGCTCCTTCCCTCTCCATCAGGGTGTAGCAGTGAGACCTGAGCCCAATCCATGTGTCTGAAGGAGTCCGTGTAGAGGGCTGCTGTGCAGGTCAGGGTGCGAGTGTGTCTAAGCAGATGCAGGGGCAGGCTCTCCCTATACGTCCGTCCCCTCTTGCGGACCTAGATGAAATCCTGGTCTTCCAGAGGGCGCTGGCCCAAGGCTGCTTAGCTGGCGGGAAAGGTGGGATCTTGCATTCCCTCTGACCAGTCAGTCCACTTGTCCTCTTCAAATGAACTACCCCAGTGCCTTAAGGAAGGGAGTCCCCACATTCTGTCCTGCTGCACCCACCCCAGCTTGTCCTCTACACTGGGGCTGCCCCTGTGGGTGCATCCTAAGAGGATCCAGCCCAGGCTGCAAGTCACCTGAGTGGCAGCATTACCCTTGTCCACTCTTCCTCTTTCCATCCCAGCCTGCTCACCTCTGAGGCCTCTGATCTCTGAGGCCCCAACCACTGCCCCTAGCATTCCCCATTTCTGACAGCCAGCAGGGTAGCATTGTTCCGGCCCCTGGTTCCTCACTTACCCGCTGTGTGCCATTGGAAATCACTGTCCCCCTCTGAGGCTGTTTCACATTTTATGCATTATATAAATTGACATGTAGCATTATGTAAATTGACATGTAAGTTTAAGGTGCACAACATACATCAAATCAACGTGCAGAAAGCCTTAAACTTACACAATGTTACATGCCAATTATATCTCAATAAAAATAAGTGAATAAATTAAGAAATAAACAAGGGCCCATCCTGAGGAAACAGGTGCCAAGGCACTGAGAGACACATGGCAGATAGAACTGTTATGTTATCTTTGAGAATCTTCTCAAGAAGGCAACATTGCAGTTGTTAAAATGGGAAGTCTTCTCATCTGGAAAGGAAAATAAAGTGGGATCATAATCTCACTCTTTAAACCAAAAAAGAATACCATTTTTTAAAATACAACAGCAAAAACCATAAACAAACTGAAAATAACAGCACTGTAAACAAATAAGAATAATATTGGCAACGCACAAGAAAAAAATTAAAAGCCTATTCCATTAACATATAATTAACTACCATAAACCAAATTGAAAAGACTAACAATCCATGAGACAATGAATATGAACACTTGACAGGGCTGGAAATGCAAGTTACTCTTATACTTAAAAAAAAAAGATGCTCAAAATCACCCAAAATAAAAGAAATGCTGTGAATTAAAACTATATGAAAATAACATTTCCATTTATCATGCTGATGAAGACCAACATGTTTGCTAACACCCGGCGCTGGATGCAGAACAGGTCCCTTCATGGACAGCTGACGGGAAAGCAAATGGAAGTAAGCCTCTGCGAGGGCAACTGGGCGGTGGCCACGAGCAGAAAGCACACAGACCCTCCCATTCGAAAAGCCATTTCTAGGAATATATCCTGCTCTTGAGTATGAGCTAAAGCACTATATAAAAAAGTATTCATTGCAGCAGTTTTTATAATAGCAAAAGATTGGAAGGAACTTAAGGATATATAAGTAAGGCTAGTTACACAAATAAAGCTCTATAGAGGCAACGAACACTGTGTAGATATTGCCAAAACCCATAAGGACACTCCACTTGTACTAATATGTAACGATTGCCAAGACAGGTAAATGAATATGTTTAAAAAAACGTAAAATAATGTGTGTGTTTTTAAAAATATATCTTTATTGATTTCAGAGAGAGGAAAGGAGAGAGAGAGAGAGATAGAAACAGCAACGATGAGAGAATCCTCATTGATCGGCTGCCTCCTGCACGCCCCCAACTGGGGATCGAGCCCACAACCTGGGCATGTGCCCTGACTGGGAATCGAACCACGATCTCCTGGATCCTAGGCTGACTCTCAACTACTGAGCCATGCCCGGCCAGGCCATAAAATAATGTTTGGTACTATCTTTTCTGTGTTTTTAGCACATTTGTGTTTATTAGTATATATGTATATATATTATATTTATTATATATATATATATATATATATATATATATATATATATATATATATATATATATATATATATATATATATGGGATACACAAAAAATTGGTAACGGACAACCAGATAAACTGGTACCTAAGGGGCAGTTGTAAAATGGAAATTTATTTTTCATTATATGTCTCTTAATTGTACCTTTTGAATTTTATAGCATGTGCGTGACTTACCTCCTTTTTATGTCTTTTTCTTTTAAGAGTAGGGGCTTTGTGGTCAAACAGCTCTGTATCAAGTCCCATTTCTACCACTTAGACATATTACTTAACCTCTCATCTTTACAATGAGGATAATGCCCTAAGTAGAAAGTCTCTGCCATTTTTAAAAGGACAGATCTTAAACAACTGTCGTGGTTTGCTTGTGGTAGATTTCTCAGGCATTTTGATGGTACATAGGATACCTGGGGCAAGGGCTTATCCGAGATGACACAACAGCTATTGTGTTGCTGCCCAGCATTCCTGTCCCTTCTGGCAATCGCAGTAGATATTCCTTTGGAGAACTACCATCTGCCCAATTCTCAAACCATTTGTCTTGAGTGGCCCCGATTCTCAGTACTGGGGCTTGACATGGAATTTAGACCTGACCAATGAGAGCTTTGCATTCCCTGGCGGTAAGAAGGTAGAAAGCAAGTTTTGCAGGACTGTGATCAACATACCGCGAACAGTGAGTGCTATTCACAATTGCACCCCTTCCTGTCCAGACCCCCATACACATTGGGTCACTGGTGGAGAACAGATTACATCTTCTATGTGGTCCCAAATCACAAGCTGACTTCGAACTAGCATCACTGTGTGGTCTTCAGTATCCCTCACATTCTTGGTTGAGGCCAGATGCTTCTGTGCAATGAGGCACATGGTAATACCTACAAATCTTGTAAGAATCAGCACATTTCTTTGTTTCTTTTAGTAAAATTATGCGGTGTTTTGAAGTGCAAAGTATTTTCCTTCCTGGTGTGGCTTCCTAATTGGTTCCCCGTGGTATCTGGGATCAGATTCTACTAATGGATTTGAAAGAAATGTAAATAGGATGGAACCCAAAGCAAATGAGCATCCTCAGGTAAGGTGGCTGCATCAGCAAAGCTCACCACAGATTTTAAAAGCAAGGAAAGACGAGAACCCGGGTAGAAGGGATCAATTCTGCTGTCATGAGAAGGTCAATGGGTGTACTTGGGCGTAAGCACAATTTTCCAAATCCTCCCAAGGATCACCTCTCAAACCTCAGAATCTTACTCTCCCCCAGTAAGTACATTTTCATATAAGAAACCTGGCGAGCCTTTGAATTCAACCTATGTTGTAATTTAACAAGCCATAGGGCCAGACTCTGTGATTGATTTCTGGCTACCAACAGCCACAAGAAAGAAGATTCTTTTAAGGCTAAAAATTCCCTGGTTCTCTAACCACAATGAGGGGATAATTTAAAGCCCCAAATTTCTCATCTCTCTTTTTAATCTCTCCAGTGCAGTGTGCAGCAGCTGGTTTACCTATTTGTCAAGTCGTCATACTCTGTGCTGGCCCTTATCACTCAGTTACTAAAGCCATGTTTCTATGTGCATTTCATACCAGGTAATACAAGTAATAACTACCAGCTACCATAGATTACAACCATACCATCATTTAATAGTAAGTCAATGCTCACTTCCTTCAAACCCAAGTAGGTTAAATACCTAACCTACTGCTTCATCACTATTTTTTTTTTAAATATATCTTTATTGATTTCAGAGAGAAGAAGGGAGAGTCTCTGATAGAAACATCAATGATGAGAGTCACTGATCGGCTGCTTAGCCTGCAACCCCGGCATGTGCCCTGACCGGGAATTGAACCCCGATCCCCTGGATCCTAAGTCGACACTCAACCGCTGAGCCATGCCCGGCCGGGTTTCATCACTATTATCAATGAGGATTCAGTCGCAGATAACAGAAAACATTCTGTTTTAAGGTGAAAGTAATTTAAATCAGCAAATTTGGTCCTTAGAAAATCACTGAAAAAGATGGAGAATTGGGCTTTAGACTAGCCCCCAGAAATAATTTCAGAACAATCTGTAACACTGGCCCACCTAGGGAGCTGCTACCTCGACCACACATTTAGGGAAATCGGGAAGAAGGAAGCTGTCCTAGAACTATTGCTCTGGAAACACTTATCTTAGCTGCAATCCAGGCATCTGGAAGGTGTAACTTAGTTGTAGAGCCATCCAGCACCTCCTAGTCTCTGTACTATCCCCTAGTCTCAACAAGCTCTTCTAAAAGGCCTGGGGGCCTCTTCTGCAGCAGGGAGGCTTGATTCCTGCCAGCAAATCAGCAGAAACTGAAAGAGAACTTCAAATTTAGTGCACCCCATCTGATTGCAGAACCTAATTCTTGAACCCTAGATTCAGAGGTCTCTGAGAGGTATAGATTTTAACTTTCTTACTTCTGCGGTTCAGGAAGTCATATGAGGGGGACCACATCCCCCATAAAGTCCCAAAGGAAAATTCTAACAAGCTTGAAACAAATGACCTCACTTATCCATAGATTTGTAATAAATGTGGTTTTTGGATAGTTCATATTTATAAAATGTGAATAAGCTACATTCTGAGTCTAAAATCAGCGTAAGGCCATGTTTGTCCCAGCTGGCTCCCAGGGAGGTGGGCCTGCACTAGTCCTGAGCTTCCTTCTTTGTGTGGTTAGTCAAGGGCTGTTGACATCTAGGGATTTGTGAACTGAAAGGTTCTATAAATATCCCTTTAAATAATGATTAAATTAATTTAAAGAAGTTTTGGGGTAAAGTTTCATATGTCTCAGTGGAAAGAGTAGGGAAATATTTAAATACTATAGATATAACAGAGGAATATTATCTACTCCGAGTAGTTTTTTTTTTAACCTGTTTCTGAGACAAATGGAAAGATCTTTTAATCTATAACTGACAAAGAAGGCAAATTACATCATGATTAGGTAGAGTAAATAATGAATATTAAAGTGACTTAAGCACAAGGGAAGAATAGAGCAGCGGAGTGCCCTGAGGCACCCTGAAAACCCCATAGAGGCCCACTTGCAGGTAAAGTCACAGATCTGCAGGGTCTCAGATGAGATCTGTACAACTGTGTCTCAGGGTTTAGTGTTTTTTAAGTCTAGACTAATCAAAGAAAAGAAAAGCTTTACTATTTAACCATTTATGTCAATGGTTTGACTTTTAAAAGCAAAAATGAATTGTGTATAACTACATTCAATGGATTGAAATTAAAATGGGGAGGAAATCAAAGGTATTATAATCACTTTCAGAATCTAATAAATGCACAGCAGTGAAAAGCTATTTAAACTTTTAACTTGTTCTTTAATCGATCTCTACATTTGGTCACATCCTAACTAATACTTCGGAGATAGACCAGCTCATTTACAAATGCATAAGCCGAGGACATAGAAAATAGTAAGGGGAAGGCCTGAAGGTGGGGCAGATGCGGGGTGGAGGGGATCATGGGGGCGGTGGGGGAGAGACACATCTATAATACTTTCAACAATAAAGATGTATTAAAAAATAAAATTAAAATAAAATCAGCTTTTGCAGTTAGGGTATATTATTTGCAATTTATCTGCTTATATTTATATTCTGCATTTTTATAAATTTGTCCCACACATAGCCAACTTGGAAAGAACAGCAAGGAAATTCAGTTTCAACTCAGATTCACTAGGAGAATGTCGAAGCCCAGATCGGAACGCTGCGGCGGAGAAACGTGGGCTCGGTGTCCGCAGCGGAGCGGTGAGGTTGTCGCCTTGTGCCCTTTAGCATCACCCGATCAGCTCCTCGTGGCTTTGTGGTGGTTTCCAGCCATGTGTGTTCCTAAATAACTGACCTCTTCCTCTTAATACGACTTGAGTGTGGTCTCTGTACTTACATATCCAAAAGAATATAATTTAATAAATGGTTTATTACAATAGCATAAAGAATAACAAAAAAAGCAAGAGGAATATAAGAAAAAAGAGGCAAGCAATCTGTTACAAGAAAAGGGAACCTGGCATTTTCTTCAATGTTCAGTTTGAAGAAAACATACACCTTGTTTCTTGGATCTGCTCGGTGACTCCATCGAAAAATCTCTCTTTCCGGCATATGGCTTGAACTAACCCACTAACTTTCCAGCAGACTAATGTCTCCACCCAGCTACTCATTCCAGAGTTAGAGTTATTGAGTCGAATGCCTTGGCCATTCTAAGAAAATTCCACAAGTAACAATTACTGTACTTGGCAGGAAGCCTGGTAATACCCGGCTAGAACTTTATTATTTTGCTGATTTAAAAATACATTTCTAAAATATTTGCAGATTTATTGTGACTTAGGAAAGTGTATGATCAAAATATAAAGTGAAAGAAAAGCTCAAAGAAGTAATTTAGGTTAATAAATAGGTAATAATATTTCAAATCAGTATACTATTGAATTATAATCTAAATATAATTGAGTCCCTGTCCCCAAATGGCCTATTCTTGAATAACAAATAAAAGTAATTGGAATCTTTACCAAGTCTCTTGGTGGGGAAAGATGCCTAAAGACAAATATTGTATTCTTAATATAAGCCACATGACTTAACATTCTTTTTTTTTTTTTTTTAAAGCTTTCTTAGTCTTCATCTTTACTCAACTCAGTCCCTTAAAATGGACCTCCCACTGTCACCCTTTCTCCCATCTACCTCCTTCCAGGAGAGGGACCCTCCGACCAGCCCCTTACCAAGAGCTCCAGCGGCCTACAGAGGCTTTCCGCAGCGCCTGCAGCCCTACGTCAAGCTCATTCTCACTTTGTGCTTTGACTGTTTTTCTCATAAGAATTATCCCATCACCCAAAATCTGCATAGAAAACAGTGATCCAACCTGTAAGAATTTTTTTCCCCCATGGAAGGAAACAGAGGGCTGAAGGAAGCATAGATATTTGCAAAGTAACTATTTTCTCTGTTACTTTGCCCCATTTGATTTTTAAGTACCACTATCGCGAGGAGAATGCCATGTGTGTTTGCATAACTCACCACCACCACTCATCACACTCTAGTTTGCTTTTCTTCTTTGTTTGGGTTAGACAGGCTTCCCACCAGGCAATCTGGAAAGCGTGCTGTCCTTGCGTCCACCTAAGCGTCTCCTGGAATATTGGAAAGGAAATGCATCAGCAGTAGGGTTTTAATGCTCACCCACCCTCCCAGGGTCCTTGTTTTCATAACCTGTGAAGGAAGGTAATTCCACAGAATTCTTTCTATTACATGGGCACTGGATGACCTGCACAAACACAGCTGAGATAGTACGGAACCAAGCCGAGCCACCAAAGTTTTGGGGAATTGGCCCAGAAAAATTTTCCTCCCATTCTGGGTGCTATAAAATATGGAGAGTTGGGTAGCTGAAAAATCATACTGAAGTTAAATAAGAAGGAACACTCCCTACCTTGGCGCTCCCCTGGCAAGACAGGGGCGCCTCAGGATCAGAACCTCACTTGAACACATCCGCCTTCAAGACACTGAGTCAGCCTTGCCTCACCCTTTCCTCGAGTCTTCTCCCGACCTGGGGTTTAGGCTCACTCATCAGCAATGCAGGGGCAGTGACGTTCATCTCTTGGTCCACTTCAGCCTGTTTAGCTTTACTAATCACAAAAATTTAGGGGGCTTCTGGTGGACTGTAATAAAGTTGGAGCCTATTTAATGTTTCCTAAGATTTTTAACAATTCTTTGTGATTAATCCTTCCCTAAGGAACCTGATCTAGCCCATTCCGAGCCTATATCATACTCTATTGCCCCCTAGAGGGTAACGCATTTCAGTGGTTTCTGTAGGAATGCAAAAGCAGAGCTTTTACCACCTTACAGTTATAAACTTGACATAGGAATTCCAGGAACTCTCCATCCTAAGTCACTCTAAAGCAGTGGGGAAGTCCATTATGAAATGGAAAGTACCGCTTGACTTTGAACCCACTGGAACTATAGAGAACATTTTTTCCGTCTCCAAGGAGGTCTACTAAAGCAGATTTCAGCCATTCACTAACCACACCTAAAATTCCGTTTCTTCAGTTCCTGGTGAGACAGCTCCCTTGAATTTCTCAAATTCCTAGTAGCCAGCAGGTTGTAATAAGAAACCCAGAAACTGTGTGACTTTAAGTCTCCCAGTGGAAGCCATGTTCTGAGGACATGAGGTTTGTGAAGGGGGCATAGAGAAATCAAACTAATTTCCTTTCTTTTAGAAATTAGTCCAAGAAATTGAGAGTCTGCTGAGAATGAATTAAAAACCAAGCTTCTAGATACCTTCACTACAATGCTGCATAAATCTAGTTCTTCATTTAGAGCATCCTGTCCCCAAAGTAACATCTCCTCAACGTATCATTGGCTTTTGCTATTACTCTAAAGACCATTGGCACTTGCTCTGATACCATTTTCTCCTTCGTAACTATTCTTCTAATAGCCTGTCAAGCATGGGGTAAGCTTTTAGCTCTGGCGATTATTATATACTAGACTCCAAGTTCCAAAAACTAGTCCCCCAAACATGTAACTCAAACAGAACCTAAGCTCCATACTAACTCAGCAGGATGTCAATTCAATAAACAATAGTCAATTATCCTAATTGTCATAAGGCAATCAGAAACTTTACTCAGCCATTTACTTATAAATATGTAAATGAGGAAACTGTGTCAGTTTGTTCTCACTCATCACTTGTTTAGATAACTGATTATTAGTACAGGGTTATAGCAGGGTAAATATGTATTGATAAATAAAACAGTACCTTCTGTCTAAGTTTATTCCTTGCTCCTATAGCCAGTTGTAGGGGATATTTTTCCTTTTTGAAAGTAAGACTATAATGGAGACACTATTGGATTGTGTACGTAAGTGTCAGCACAAAGTCAACTGTAGCAATTTGTGGATTTCCTCTGTGGTTTGCTTGAAAGATCACTAAATGATCATTTAACACTTCACGTATGAAAATATCACCATTTGGATTGCAGCTGGAGCCGCTCTTAGTGGCCATGATGCCCCAAAACAAGTCACAGCATTTTTAAGAGCCCTAACATCTAACTCAAATAGAACCTAAGCTCCGCAATTTAGTGTTACGATCATCTTAAAGTATTTCTTTTCCTCATCTTGTTCACAATTCACCATGCAGTCATCGTTGAGCTGCCCAAACACCATTCCTAACAAAAGGCCGCTCATAAAGTAACCAGTCCTAAGAAGATGTGAATAACTGCTCAAACGAATTATTCAATTTACAAATAAAAACTTAAACAGAATAACTCTAAAATTATTTAGTCTACCATAAAACTGCGTTGTTTACAATTAAGTTACCTTTACCCTTTCAAATTAAGAAACATGTAGGTTTTGGTACCTGTAAATGTGAGGGCTCCACTAAAGCCAGTTTGGTGTGGTCAAATGTTGGGCAAGATTCCCCATTCACCTCTGCCAAGACCCTGTTATTTTTGTGAGATTAAGGTTCCAATTGCTTCAGCTCAAGACCTCTCTGGAGCAGACACTCTGCTATTCTGGTTAAATTATGCCCATTTCTTTCCCAAGTGAGTAAATACTTAAGTTCCCATGCTGAGACAGCTGAAGTGACTTTTCATTTGGCACACTGATTCTGGGAGTGCAATACATGTTTGTTGAAACTATGTTGGGCTGGGACACAGTATTTTTATGATTGTGACTTATTAACACGTATTGAGAACAGATATTGTACTTGGTCCACACACAATACATAAAGGATATCATCATTCCTACAGATGGAAATAAGGAGCTTGGATGACTATATTATTGATGCAATTTATATCCTTATGGAAATATAGTTCAGTTGGGAAGACAGATGTTGGACAGGTAGTTACAAGTGAGGCCAGGTTTACAAAGAAGTGCAGTACACTGTGCCTGTGCACAGAGATGAAAAGTTTCTACAGTGAACATTACAAAATACTGCTGAAAGAAATTAAAGAAGACCCGAATAAATGAAGTCATATACCATGTTTATGGATTGGAAAATTCATATTGTTAAAATGAAAATTGTCCCCAAATTGATCTATTGATTCCATGCAGCCTCAGTCAGAATTCCAACAGTTTTTTAGGCAGAGATTGACAGGCTGTTTCTAAATTGTATATGGAAGTGCAAATAACCTAAAACAGTCAAAGCGTTTTTGGACAATATTATAAAATTGGAGGACTTTCACTACCTGATTTCAAGACTTACTATAAAGCTGCAATAATCAAGACTGTGGTACTAGCATAAGAGTAAGTAAGCAGAGCTGTGAAAAAAAGTCAGGACGCCCAGAAACACGCCAGCACGTATAAGGTAAATTGATTTTTGACAAAGGTGCCTAGGGGCATATTGGGGGGGAAATATAGTCTTTTCAACAAATAGTGCTTAATCAACTAGATATCCATGTGGAAACAAACCAACCTCAACTCCTACCTCATGCTATACTCAAAACTATTCTTAAATGACCCATAGACCTAAACATAAAGCTGAAATTATAAAGCTTCTAGAAGAAAACATGGAAGAAAATATTGTAAACTTGGGCTAGAGAAAGATTTCTTAGGATACAAAAAACACTAACCATAAAAGAAAACAAATTGATAAAGTGAATTTTATCAAAATTACAAACTCCTGTTCTGCAAAAGACATCATTAAAATATAAAAAGGTGCCCGGCAGGCATGGCTTAGCGGTTGAACATTGACCTAGGATCCAGGAGATCATGGTTCGATTCCCGGTCAGGGCACATGCCCGGGTTGCGGGCTCCATCCCCAGTAGGGAGCGTGCAGGAGGCAGCCGGTTGATGTTTCTGTCTCACTGATGTTTCTGTCTCTCTCCCTCTCCCTTCCCCTCTCTCTAAAAATCAATTTTAAAAATATTTAAAGAAATAATAAAATAAAAAGGTAAGCCCACAGACAGAAAATATTTAAAATATATGTCTCATATAAATCTTGTATTCAGAGTGTATAAAAAAAATCCTATACCTCAATAAGAATACTATAAAACACTAAAAACTGGGCAAAAGATTGGAATATATATTTCACAAACGTGTAACACATGAAAAATAGCACATGAAGGAAATGCTCAAAGTCATTAGTCATTAAGGAAAAGAAAATTAAACAACAATGAGATACCACACTTCACACCCAATGGCTAAAATGGGAAAAGATTGAAATATCAGAGGTTGGCAAGGAAGTGGAACAATGGGAATGCTCTAGGTGGCTGGTATAAATGTAAAATAATACAAATATTTTAAAAATATTTGCAAATTTCTTATAAAATTAAACAGGTACTTCCTCTAAATGTATAGCAATTGTACCTCTAAGTATTTACCAAAAAGTAATAAAAAAATATATCCATGGAATAATTTGTAGGTGAATGCTTAATAACCCCAATCTGGAAAACAAACAAACAAACAAATTATGTTATGTTCGTAGCATAATACTACTTATTAAGAAAAACAAATGAACTGCTAATTGAGCGACAGCATGGGTGAATCTTATTGACATGCTGGGCAAAAGAAGAGACACAAATGGGTATCTGCTGTATGAAGTTCTACTGTAGATAAAACTAATCCAGGCAGGAAGAAAATCAGAACTGTGGCTTCCTGGGGCAGGGGTGCCCCATAGGAGGGCTCATAGGAACTTCATGTTAGGATGGCCTTACTCTGCCTTGATTGTGGTGTCATTTACAATGGCATATACACCTGTTAAAATACATCACACTACACACTTGAAAGTTGTGCATCTTATTTTATATAAATTATATCCCAACAAAGTTGATTTATTTTTCAAAGAATCTTCCTGCCTCAAAGTTACATAACAGGCATTTAAAAAGTTTTAAAAAGTCCTTTTTTCCATTATTATAGAAAATGTCTTACTACATGATTGTCTATCACAAAGTCTTTGCTGACTTTTGAATTCTAATGTCCAAGTAACAAGTAGTAACAACAGTTAGCATCTACTTAGTGCCTAATATAAACTAGATTCTCTGCCATACACTTACAAACATTTCATTCTCACAACAACCCTGCAAGATAAGTCTTATTACCTTCATCTGGGATTGAGAAATCCAAGTCTCAGAGCAGTTAAGTAGTTTGTCCAAGAATACCCTGTTAGTAAACAGTAGAGGTAACAGTTATCCGAGGGCTGTCTCCATCACCCATGTTCTTTCTACTTGTCACCTCCAGTTAATTCATACGTCACACTTATCCCAAAGCCATTTTCCCATGGGCACTAGGTAAACAGCCATTGCTAGTCTGTTCACTTAATTGGCCTGGCCACAATCTCCTTGTCATGTTATCTTTCATGTGTTACTCATTTAATAATTATCCCAATAATTAAAACAGAGAAAGAAAATCAAAGAAGCAAATACTTACCTTTGTTCTACTTCACATGGCAAGAGTTTAATGTGGTGTTTATAACAGGGTAGACCTAGGCTCATAATCTAACTTTGTCAATTTTTAACTGATCCTATTGCTTAATCTCTCTAAGCTTCTATTTCTTACATGAAATCAAAGTATTAATAGCCACCTCACAGGCTTGTTGTGTGGTAATACATCTAACTTTGCATTGTGCTAGGAACATAGTAAATGACAAGAAATAAAAACACTTGTTACTAACGAGAAGATAGATATTGTTTGTTGGAGAGGCTGCTGGATTGCTTACTTTTCTTATTATTGCATACTTCCTTGTTATTTCCTTCTACGAGGGATCCATTCAGCAAGCCTGAAAAGGCCCTGTGTATTCAACTCAGTCATTTGGACATCAGAGATTCTTTAGCCAAAAATCATTTTCAGGTTGTATACATTCATTTTCCGTTTAATATTTATTTAATATTTCATTTAACATTTTCACTCAAACAATTCATTTAATATTTTCCATATGCTGTTGTATTACAGGCCGTTGTATTACTTGCAAAAATTATATAGAACATTGAGAATAAAGTATAAAAGATGTATCTTGTTCTCATAAGTAGCCCAGAATAATGGTCAAGCTGTCCGGGGCCATTCTGTGACTTACAGGAGACACAATTCCCACAGACTATGAGCTTCAGGTTTTTCCTTTGTATCTTCCACCTTCTGGAATAGATCCATAAAATAGTAGAAATGTAAGAAAAGCCAATAGGCAGAAGCCAAAGAAACCAATACAAATGTTTATAACAATCTATTAACTATAACTAACTGGGCCTGCTTTAAAAGGCTCTCCTAGCTTTAAAAGCCATTATGTAAAATTCTTTGATTCTTTGCTTAGGGTGTTATATAAGTGAGAGGAAGTAAGATGAAAGAATGGGTAGTATTCTAACAACAGAAAGGGAAAGAAAGATTCTCAAAACTGACCTCAAGCACAATTAGGGAGCAGGTTTTCATCTTCACGGCCCCATCAAAACCTTCCTTCCACTCTCTGCCTCTATTCCAAACATGCAAAACACCCTCAAATGTTCTGAGAACTATCATTTTTATAGGGATGAAAAAACTTCCTTACAATTTGCAATATGTTGTTAGTAATTTGTTGTCTTGCTCCCCCTGGGGCCCCCAAGAAAGCAGTGACCCTTGGGTTAAGTTGAAGCAGAGGGCTGGCTGTGGTGGACTGCAAGTACTGCCTGTGACAGGTAGATAAGAAAGATGCCTTCGTTAAGCATGAATGTCCTTCTTACTTCTAATGCACCATCTCAGAGGATCATGCCCAGGCTATATTGAATTTAATAACTTTTAGGGTTCCGGGACAGTGAAGCTGAATGCAGGAAGAGCTGAGGAGCAGCAAACAAGCTGGGATGTAGACCCGGAGCATGCCGTACTCTATCAGTTAAAAACAGAAACAACCCAGCACACCCACAGCCTGGAGAACAGTTGCCTCATTGTCATTGGACAGTCCGTCAGGCCCAATCAAATCACTTGGACTTCACTTGTAGGCACTTTTGCCAACTGGCTGATTCCTTATTTTTGTGGTCAATATAACCAAATTACTTTGAACTTTGTTTCACTGAATTTCAAAGACCCATTCTCCTATCATCACTTCACCTCTTCTCATTTCTTCCATTTTTTGTTATAGTTGCTAACACTATTTAATCGCATATGAATATGCATTAAAGACACCAGAATGAAATGCTTTTCCATTCCCCAGGGTTAAGTTCCACTTTTCCATTCCCTAGGTGGCCCAAGGGGATAGGTAACCAAACAAGATATATTTAAAATTCATTATTTCTGGAATTCTCCTACCCAGTCTGTTTACAAATTTTTTTCTTCCAGTCCAGTCTTGACACACAGACAAGTGTGTACCAACTGTCTACTTTTTATATTTGGGTGAATACCTGGAAGTGGTATGTGGCAGAAGACAAGAACGAGAAGGGAACACAAGCACACTGTTAACTTCAAGACTACTCCTCTCCATTTTACTCCAAGTGAAAAGATTCCTGGTTCTTTCTTTCACTCTGTTACCCATTCCGAATGGCCTCTTTAAAATGTGCTCCTTGTGTTGGATGTCATACCTACCTCTCTTCTCAATCATTTTCCCCTTATAGATCTCCAACTTCACATTTTCTTTATTCTACTCTCTGTGATGTTTTCAAACTACATGGCATCAAAGCACATATGAGCGTTAGTCTTTACCAAGGAACAAGATTTGTATGAACTTCCTGAGTCCCAAACAAAAGAATTTATGCTCAACCCGGAGTCCTCTGACAATGGCATTAGTGCTCTGGCATTGGCCATTCAGTAACACTGCTATATGGTATGGGCTTTCTGTATAACACCATTTTCCACTTATATGAATTATCCCCAAAATGCAAATACAGTTAACTATCAGGAATATAGCCTTATGACAGACAACTTTCACTTTTTAGGTCAATGGGCCAGACATGACAGTTTAAGTCCTTAATATTGATATTCTAGAACCTTAAAAAAAAGTGACATTATTCCATCTCTCTTCCTCTTATGGTATATGCTGCAAAATTGCCCACAAAAAGAAAGTCTCAAGGTCAAAGTGAAATCAGCTGTGGACCTTACCAAAACTAAAGGTATCTTGATGTAGCTGTAGTTATTTATTCAATATTGTGAATAATAGTTTTGTCATTAAACAGCGAGCATAATGTGTGTCTAGACTATCTCCCATAGGGCTCACAAACACTTTCAATTGTCCCCAATGTGGTAGCCACATGTTTGTTTTCAGCTGGCTGAGTCTTAAGCCAGAGTTTAGAGAAAGTGGAAGAGAGAGAAAACCAATTAAGTGTCTCTTTAGGATGTGTCACAAAGGGTAATGTGTTTTCTCCCCTAAAGTAAATAAAAGAAAACAAATATTGCACACCATCACTGTTTTCCTTAGCTATTTGTACTCTGATAAGACATTTTTAAGTCTGCTGGATCAAAATAAAAAAAAAATTGGTGAATCTCATTCAGCTATAAATTTTGAGAATGAGTGAACCTGTGACATTCATTGATCGCTCATATGTGACAATTACCATTATGGTATATACTGCACTTCAGAGCATAAATGTGTTCAAAGTATTTGTAAAACAAAAAAATATATATTGAATTTCACTGATAGGAAAGAAGTAAAAGAGGAAAATGACAGTCTGCAAACTCTAGCTCACACGTAAAATACATCCAGTGTTTTAAAGTCCAACTGAAGAAGTTATTCAATTAAATAATAATTATAACGAAACATTATAGTGAATGAATTGAAAGTAGTCAGAATTACTTAGACATTCACAAAAATCAAAGACGTTAAAACTAGGAAAACTACTTTAGAAAAGATCTGGATTAATTCTTGATTCCTACAGATAACTTAAGAGCCAGGGAAAGTAAATCAGCTGTCCAAAGATACACAGCTTTTTTGTGCAAGCACCAGGATTGGAAACAAGGCTATTTTATCTGAGATCCAGCATAAACTTTCTTGCCTCCATTAGGAGCTGCTGTGGTCGGCCACTCTGACAGTGTGACCTGACCTCCGCAGCAGAGGTCTTCCCTCAGGACCATGTGGTCACGCACCAGCAGTTACAGGCCTCTCTCTTCTGGAACATGCACTGCTCATGGGTGCACACTGAATCTTTTTCAGTTGAGAGATAATTATACTCTCTCCCTTCCTGCTACTCCTATAATTTGGCCTGTCCATTCAAATCATATACACCTGCTTCTTTTCACTCTATCTTCTCTTTGTGGGTTTGGGGAAGTTGAGAAGTTTAATTTTAACCACGGCATCAAGTCTGTGAAATGACCGCTGGAGATGTCTCTGACCTTCACAGAGATAAATGACACGGTTGACCTGCCATAAGTGGGATTTGAACTTGAATTTTTATCTCTTTGTGACCAAAGATGTTATGTGGTCATGGGCAGGGCAAATCTAACTTGACTCAAAAAGAGCCAAACCCATCACCTTGGACTCAAAATTGTGTGATCTGACTAGCTGAGAGAATCAGCCACAACTCCCTCAGTGCCAGTCAGGGTTCTTTAGGTAGGAAACAACAGAAATTGACTCTCATCAAAGGGACACATTGGAAAAAATGGAAGGAAAAGTCAAAGAACCCGGTGTTGGAAAGTGCTGGCATAACACAGCTCAGGGAATCTGTGTAGCAAGAGCCCACAGACACTTTCTTTGGTAGCAGGGAGAGTGGATGCCAACATTTTTGACCCTTGTATTATTCTGCTCAAGATTCAAATTCTAGGGAGACAACTGACTGAGCCAAGCTCGGATCTCATGACCACTACCTGAAGCCGGAGAAGTCTCATGAATGCTCAGTCAGTCCCCCAATTCAATAGGGTAAGGGAAGTTTCCCCAAGGAAAATATGGTTGCTCTGACCAGAAAAAAAGGGAAATGGATGCTGGGCAGACAAGTCAGCAGATGTCCATGACACCAACAAATTGTGGTGATTAAACGTGGAGAGATAGCCCGGCCGGGTGTGGCTCAGTGGTTGAGCATCGACCTAGGATCCGGGGGTCGAGGTTCAATTCCAGGTCAGGGCACATGCCCGGGTTGCGGGCTCCATCCCCAGTCGGGGGCGGGCAGGAGGCGGTCGATCAGTGAAGACTCTCTCATTATTGATGTTTCTATCTCTCTCCCTTTCCCTTCCTCTCTTTGAAATCAATAAAGATATATATTTTTTTAAAAAGTGGAGAGCCAGAGTAACAGAGATAGCTGAATACTGAAGTATATCTAGACAACAGCTCAAGGATGACACCAAAGAAAGGTCATTACAACCCCCTATTGAGTCACAGTTTTAAATCAGGCCATTTAGCAGGGATTTTCCTTTGTAGTATCTCCAGCACCGCCCCAAACCTGCCTGGTATGTGAGTAGCCGGTCCATTAAGCATCTCTCTCCTACCTCCCACTCTATCTTCCTACCCATTCCCCACCGCCACTCCCACTCCCTTCTCTTTACCAAAATCTGAATCCCAGCTGTTTCTTTAGCAACCTCTTTGTTTAAATTGGAAGCCCAAACATCATAGGGCTTTTCAACATTTCACAAATGCTGCCTTACCTTTTTTTTTTTTTTTAATCCAAAGTAAAACCTAATTATTAGATGTAAAAAAGAGAGGAACAGGTCAGATAAAATGCTTATTTGGAGCTGGTTGTCCGAGTGCTCACTTAGGCAGACCTGCTCCAGCCCCTGTTCAATGAAACTTCCTGATGGACACTGTAGAGGGGAAACAGGGCTCTTCCCTTCCACTCCAGTACAAACCAGGCCAGCATTCTGAAACACAGACAGGTTTCCGTATTGCTGGCTTTTGTTCCCTGCAACATTTCGCTTTTAGTTATTAAAATATTCACTGTAGGAAACAAATTTGTAACCCATTTCTCATATTACCTACACACACAAAAACAAAATTTGATACCCTGGGGTTTATTTGCTGAGGACACTTCCCATAAAAGGAATGAGTATGCATCGGGAAATGTGTCTGGGTAACTCCTTATGGATAACCGTGAGTCACAACGGTCCGCCCCCACCCCCAATTCTCGCCCCTAGCGCCCTCCCCACCTCCCGACTTCCCGCCTCTCCAGGGCTGGTGACCTAATAGCATTTTTCTTCATGCATATTTTGGCGTCGCCCCATGGCCTGGCTGCCTTCGCCTGTCTGAGTCTTTTGAAATTCCTGCATGTTCGCCCCAGATTAAACCGAGCGTGTCTCAGGATGTGTGTTCCGTTTTTGTTCTTTCCCCTTAACTCTCCCTGTGCAACGTGTCTGGGGGGAGGAGGGCTGGCCTGGGAGGGGAGGGAGGGGCAGAGGCGAGGAGCTGTCCCCTTGCACGTTTCCAATCGCATTACGTGAACAAATAGCGGAGGGGTGGCCAGGCCAGAACGGCTTGTGTAACTTTGCAAACGTGCCAGAAAGTTTAAAATCTCTCCTCCTTCCTTCACTCCAGACACTGCCGGCTCGCCGGGCCGCCGCGCCGCTCCCCGCCGCCTCCAGAGCGCTGGGAACGCGGAGAGAGGCGGGTGCCACGTCCCAGCAGCCGCCTCCTGGAGAAGGGTCAGCAGCCCACCCTCGGCGCTGCGCGGTGGGGACTACGTACCGGCGCTCCACCGCCTCCCGGGTTGAAGGTTTCTCCCTTCCTCACTTGATTTCCGTCCCGTTCTTCTTTCCTCCGATCGTCCTCCCTCAGCGGGGGCGACCCGGGGACGGGAGAGATGCGCTTCGCCTGGCCCGCGCTCCTGCTGGGGCCGCTGCAGCTCTGCACGCTCCTGCGCTGCGCCGCGCCCGCCGCCGGCCAGCAGCAGCCCCCTCGCGAGCCCGCGGCGGCGCCCGGCGCCTGGAGCCAGCGGATCCAATGGGAGAACAACGGGCAGGTGTTCAGCCTGCTGAGCCTGGGCTCGCAGTACCAGCCGCAGCGCCGGCGGGACCCGAGCGCCGCCGCCCCGGGCGCCGCCAGCGCTGCCGCCCAGCAGCCGCGCACGCCGATCCTGCTGCTCCGCAACAACCGCACCGCGGCGCCCCGGGCGCGCGCCGCCGCCTCGTCGGGAGCCGCCGGGGGTCGCGCCAGGCCGGCCGCCCGCCACTGGTTCCAAGCTGGTTACTCGTCGTCGGGGGCCGGCGGGGCCGGCGACTCCGGCGCCTCGCGCGCAAGTAACCGGACCGCGCCGGCGGAGCGTCCGGCGCTCAGTAACTTGAGGCCGCCCAGCCGCGTGGACGGCATGGTGGGCGACGACCCGTACAACCCTTACAAGTACTCCGACGACAACCCCTATTACAATTACTACGACACGTACGAAAGGCCCCGGCCTGGGAGCAGGTACCGGCCTGGCTATGGCACCGGCTACTTCCAGTACGGTAAGCACCCCAAGTCACTGGAACCACCCGCGCACCCCTTTTCCCAACGTGGCCGGTGGCTCCCCGACGTGGCTGCCAGGGCGCGGCAGGCCCCAGTCCCCGCAGACCCTCCCCTCCCCCTGCGCCTGCAGAGGCAGCCCTGGAATCTGGTGCAAACCGCGCGCCTGGCCCCTCCTGCTTCCTTTCCACATCGCTTTGCAGCCGGGGGCATCCCCCGTGCTCCTGCTACCCGCAGCCCCACGGCCACACAGCAGTCCGTTGGATAAAGGTTGAGAAATCAGGGACATGGAGAGCCCAGGAGCCAGGGTAGGGGGCGCAAGGCTGTCTCACTGCTATGCCCATCGTCTGCTGACGTTTAGGTCTCCCGGACCTGGTGCCGGATCCCTATTACATCCAGGCGTCCACATACGTGCAAAAGATGTCCATGTACAACCTGAGGTGCGCTGCGGAGGAAAACTGCTTGGCCAGGTACGAGCTGGGGTATCAGCGGCCCACTGCCCAGTCTTGGTTCCGGAGGGGGGCTGATCAGGTGTCTGGTTCTGACTATTCTTGTTCCTACAGACAAGACTTAGGAAGTTGTACAAGAGCTGGGAAGTAGGACCTGATCTCCTAGGCATGCTGACCTGGAGGGAGAGTTAAAAGTTTGAAGATTCTGTTGGTTCTCTCTTTCAAACTGCAGCACAAATCAGGGAGATGGAGCAAACCCTTCTCTTGGGGTGGGGTGGGGGATCTTGTGTTCGTTTTTCCAACTTTGGAGCCAACTGTTTCCAATAGCTTTCCGTTAAACAACTAACTGTTCAATAATGTGGAAAAAATACTGTAATGGAAGAGCTTGTTTAATACACCCTTACAAGACTGGGGGCTAATTTACCAGTGTGGAAACCCCTCACTGGCGAACTTGAAGTTTCTCCTTTTGTTTGAATCCATAACTAACTTAGTTATTTGGGTATTACTTCAGCCAGAAGAAGACCATGAGCAAGAGGTTTGTTTTTCCATCAGTCCTAAAATAAAATCATAGCAATTTTGGGAATGGATTTCTCTGAGGTTGCTGCCGGGAAGCCAGCAGAGGGAGCTAAAGGACGTTTTGCTAGGTCTCAAAATTTTTTTACAGTGTAACATAAGGTCATCAATAGTATTTGAACGCATATAACACAAAACATATTAGAAGGAACAGAGTCATGTTTATTTGTATATTTCTTCCACTCTGACCCATTATAACTGTCAGGCTAAAGGAAGGGAAGAAATCGAAGCTCATCATTTTCATTCTTGAGTCTTGGCGTCCCTCACACCATTCACTCCCTATGTTGTTATAGCAATGCTGTTGTTTTACAGGTAGTGAAGTTACAGAATTATTTGTCTAATCTCCTGTACTCTTTTAGAGTTATTTTCCCACTTTACATCTTAGTTAATTGTTCCCGAAATGTATTGTTTGCTCTGGCCAGTGTGGCTCAGTTGGTTGGGCAACATCCCATGAACTGAAAGAGATGTACTGTTAAATTCAAAGTTCTTAAGTAAATATGGGTGATTTTTTTTTTTAACCTGGGATAATTTCTGCCTCAGTTTCATTCATTCATATGGTTAAACTTGAATTGATTATAAATACATAGTTTACTTATCACACTGCAAAAAATGTATTTTGTTTTTGTTGATTTCAGAGAGAGAAAGAGAGAGAGAGAAACATCAATGATGAGAGTCACTGATCGGCTGCCTCCTGCACGCCCCCTACTGGGGATGAGTCTGAAACCCAGGCTCATGTGCCCTGACCGGGAATCGAACCTTGACCTCCTGGTTCATAGGTCATGCTTAACCACTGAGCCATGCTGGCTGGGCTCACAGGTAAAAATTTTAATGCTAATTTTATTGTTTTTATATTTAAACTGAGGATTTCCATAGTTGTCATTCATTCACCCATTCAACACATATTCAGAGCTCTGGCTGCTCTCCAGGCACTCTCCTAGGATCTAGAGATTCAGCAGTAATAAGCTGGGAACCCATAGTCTAGTTGGGGGAGGGTGGGAGAGAGTCACCATTATACACTGGAAAGGCTTTGCTTATAGTTTTGTCTTTAGTTAATATTATGTAAAGATAATAATGTTTCTTTTTTTCAAAACGGCAGCTCAGCATACAGGGCTGATGTCAGAGACTATGATCACAGGGTGCTGCTGAGATTTCCCCAAAGAGTAAAAAATCAAGGAACATCAGATTTCTTACCAAGTCGACCACGATATTCCTGGGAATGGCACAGTTGTCACCAGTAAGTGGATGGGCCTCCTTGGGACTTCTGAGTTGGTCTTTCAGTTTTCAAATGATTCCTACACAAAGGTAGAAAATTGCTGTTATTTATATTTAGAATTTTTCTCTATGTAATCTGACATAATCAATGGTGTCTGTCTTTAGGATAATACATCAGTTACCAGATCCTGTTATTTTTTAAATTAGAAACTCTAAATCCAGCTTATTAAAATTGTTGACAGGATACAGCAGTTGGCTCCACTGGAATTTTATTTACTCTAATATATTGCAAGTAAGATTTATTAAAATGTCCACTGCAGACAAGATCATTTATAGTTAGTATTTCATAAAGACCACAAATTGTTATCAAAAGCATTCAGATACCTTTCTTAAAGAAAGGTGTATATGATATACCCCATGAGCTGAGAAGGACCTATCTCCATCTTTGAAAATACCTATATCAATACAACTTCGCCTGTTCTGTCTTAAATGTAAAGGTTTTCATATTATTCTGTAATTTGCCTGGATGAACTGCCCAGGTGTTTACTGCCAGGAAGCCCTGATGTGTGCCCTTAAACGCTCTGCAGTTCAAGCCATTTCCTCTTGTTCTTTTCTTAATGTGAGATGGACAACTCAGCACCTTCATGAAATGGTAACAATAGATATGAGCACCTAATTTGCTGATAAAATAGATTTATTTCCAAATAAAAATTTATGTTAGTTAAATAATAATGGTGGATAAAACATGCCATTTTTCCCTTCTGCATTTTAGTAATGATTTAAATCTATGAGAATTCAAATTTTTAAAACCTCATAGAAACCTCCCAAGAGTCGTGTGCTCCTCTTTTTTGGAATGAAACATCACTAGTGGCAGCCAAGAGAAATAGACTAGAGAACATATGGCAAGTTTCACTTATACACAGAAATTTGTATTTAATATTCAAAGAAAAAACAGATATAATAGCAAAGTGAAGTACTCAAAATAGGTCTTTTATTACCCAAGTAGCAAAGTTAAAAGCTTACAAATTATTATTATTTTTTTAAATCCTCACCTGAGGATATTTTTCCCATTGCTTGTTCAGAGAGAGTGGAAGGGAGAGAGAGAAAGAGAGGAGAGAAACGTCGATGTGAGAGAGACACATCGATTGGTCGCCTCCTGCATGTGCCCTGACCAGGGCCGGGGATCGAGCCTGCAACTGAGGTACATGCCCTTGGCCGGAATCAGATCCAGGACCCTTCAGTCCACAGGTCGATGCTCTAACCACTGAGCAAAACTGGCAAGGGCAAAAACTTACAATTTTTGATAGACTTCTGACCCTCCGTGGGGTGGGAGGGAATCATGCATGAATCTGGCTTTAAGAAGATAAACTTTATCTCAATTGTAATGTGCAAACAAATGCGTGAGGCAGCGGGAAGTCATCTAAAGTTCCCATTGCTTTTCCTCTGTATGTCACTGACCACCATCCCTGTGTTTGTGGCACATTAGACATTACCACAGCATGGATGAATTCAGCCACTACGACCTGCTTGATGCCAACACCCAGAGGAGAGTGGCTGAAGGCCACAAAGCAAGCTTCTGTCTTGAGGACACATCCTGTGACTATGGCTACCACAGGCGATTTGCATGTACTGCACACACGCAGGTAGGTTGGCATCATCAAATCAGGAATCTGCAGGCTTCAGAGAGAAAACAAAGTGGTCTTCTATTTTCCTTCCTCCCACCTGTTCTTTTACAAACTTTCATTTAGGGGGTCATTACTGAGAAAAGAAAGTGATGGCTTGATGACCCCAGTTATTTTTAAAGTATTTCATCATTACAGAAGGTCACTGCAGACTCATTATATTCCACAATCAAAAGAGGCACGTTACTCTCTGAAAAACTCTGAATGGTTTCCAATATCTGCACTCGTTCTGTATTCTTTAACAGGCTTGGTAAGTAACTATAGAAAATATACCTGTTTCCCCACCTGCAAAACCATTCCTTCCCCCCACCTAGTAAGCTAAAAATAGGACACCCAGTGATTGTGGTTAGCAAAAGGAGAGAAAATAGGTTTCTTAAAAAGCACTTTTAAAAACTGTCTCTTTTAATCATGCAGATAAGAGCAGAAGGATACAATTTCTTTCTTCACGTACATATATTTAAGCCTACAGTATAATTGATGTCAGATGTTCTTTGGGTGGATTTTTAAAAATCGTGCTGAACTAAGCAGTTTGTGTGTCTTATAACGGGAAAATCTGTGTCAGTTCAAAGCCATGCCAGTATTTCCATCAGAAATTCTAATTTGTAAAAGGACATTATAATTTCACTCCAGCCAAAATCTTGGCAAGGAGTAGTGAATGTATGTGACTCAGGGCACAAAGGGATCAGCAGCTGGCACCTGGGGAAGCAAATTCCAGGGCTGTGGCGGGAAGTTTTTGGTGACCTAAATGACCGTTGCTTCTTTCCCTGAGCTTAGAACATCATAGCAGTTGGAGGGGGGAGGTTCAATTCCATGTGCCCTGAAGCAGCACTTATTCTTTAAGTAAAAGATGTAACCTACCTGCACATTACAGATAGGAGTGTATAGAAATTCCCTTTTCACTCAGTGATCTCTGAGTCCCACAGCACCTGCCTGTGCAGGGACCTGGAGTTTATTCTCAGTGCCTTTTAGAAAGAGGCACTGTGGACAGCCCACTGCTGAAACACTTGACTCTAGGACCATAGGTATTTGTAGCGCTTCCAGTCCCCAATGCTTGGAATAACCCCACTTCATTTTATATGGTAGCTTTCCTGCTAATCATCCTCCATTTGTGTCCTATTTAACTGTTATCTGCCAGGCCTTGGATTACAAATGATTTAAGTTTTTGTGTTTTTCACTTAGGTGTTTCATTTAAAGGAACAAGTATTTCTCACAAAGCCCCAATGTTGACTTAGGTTAGTTGTATTATAATGTTGATAAAGTGTATTCAAATATAAAACTAGGTATAACTTCCTTATGTGTATACGTATACTTTCATATAACTTAGACAACAAACTTGCATATTAAATGTATACGAAACTAGAAATTATCACATTAACCTCATTCATCTAATGTAATGAACAGTTGTGTTTTGCTAAAACCAAATAGCTAATTTAGATATCCTCAGGTAAGGTCCTACATTTAATCTGTTTTTAAAGCATGACTTTGAATATATGAAATACCTGTTTGCTTAATGGCCTTAAAAACTCCCATATCTGCTTGCTAGTTCAAATAATCAGAGCTCATACTTAATTTCTGCTAGCTGAGTTATCCTACAGGACCAATTTCAGCATTCTTTAAAGCTCTTTTGTTCACTTGAAAGTAAGATAAACATTGTAGCATGATTTGGACCTGTAGCAAAGAGCTATCTAATCTAATGAATCCCTTATAACATAAATTTAGTGGTAGCAGTAGCAACAATAATAAGAGCTAACATTTATTAAGTATTTATTATGTGCCAGAATCAGAATAATATGCTGGGATCGGAAACAAAAAAATCTTGTTATATATTTACTCCTCAACATACTGTTAACATGTTGCTATGAATCAAGGTATGTATATGGTTCTCACTGCTATGGATGGTGCAGGTACTTTTGAGTGTAGCCTGTCTGTGCTATGTTGTGTGCTGTACAAGAGCACAATTCTTTCTCTTTCTTCCCAAATCAGGTTATAGCCAAACCAGCACTGGTAGGACACACTTAGATGATTTTGTCATCTCTTTGGTGACCAAGGCGATCTTAAGCACCAAAGCAATTTTGGGTGCTGAAATTAAATGGCAGTATTGAGTTAAAATGATTCTAGCATGTGCTTTTTAATTTAGATTACCATTAGAACGAAAATACAACAGTAAAGCTTCTCACTAAGAACTAATGGAATCAAGAATATACCTACAGACTTCAATTTGAATAAACTTCTCCAGACTACAACTTTCTGCAGAGAAAGGACCATATCTAATTGGTATTCTCCTCTCAGCCTGTAGAAGTCACTTATTGTACTTATTTACATGAATACCTTAGCAAGTGGAGTGAGGTGGGATTCATACATTGGGACGTACATTCATCCCTTTAACGTGACAAGATATTTCAGTGACTATACGGGAGAGAGTACAGTGTGGTGGTTAAGATCAGAGACTGGATCTGATGGCCTGAACTCAAAACCAACTCAGCCACTTCCTCAGCCACTTATAGCCTTCCACGAGTAATTTGACTTTACTGCGCCTCAGATTCCTTATTTGTAAAATGAGGATAATACCAGCACCTACCTCATGCAGTTCTGGGAACTGAATTTATGTATGTAACATGTTTAAAATGATTCCTGGCATGGAATACACTGTTACTGTTAGCTATTCAAAAGTGCAGTCATAGACCCTGCCCTTGGGGAGCTTACGACTTGTAGTAAGAGATGTTTTTATATAGTACGATTATAATTCAGAGCATAAAAGGATGGACACTATAAAAGCTATGCACACAAGAAAGTATCATGGGCAGAGCACAGGAAGGTAATTTCCAAAAGGGGGAGCTGGGGAAGGTTGTACTGAGAGGAGGACATTCGAGCTAAATTGACTATGACATGACCTTTATTCTTGAACTGGTGATGGTCGAGAATTTTGGTGGAGGCCTATTTTGTCACTTAAGATTGTATTTGTCACTGGTGACCTATGACACTTTTAAGAAGCTAGATGTACTATTACTTATATTAGTCCTGTATTTTTTTTTAGCTGGAGGTGCTATAAGGGTGAGTAATATATACTTCTCAAGGGAGAGGCAATATAAGTATAGTTTTATGTCAGACTCTTGTAAGTACTAACTTAAAATTTAATTTGCAAATAATAAGCATATTCTTTAGCATACTCTAACCATACACCATCTTTTTAAATTTTTTACTTTGTTTTAGGGGTTGAGTCCTGGTTGTTACGATACTTACAATGCAGACATAGACTGCCAGTGGATCGATATTACAGATGTAGCGCCTGGAAACTACATTCTAAAGGTAGAGACCTTTAAAAATATGTACCTGTCGTTTATCTCCATTGTAATCCAATAGATCTCTTCCTCTGGATTCAAATGTTAAATAATCATGGCCCTGAAAGCAATGATACAGCTTCTAGAACTATTTCTAAATGATCTTAGATGAAAAAATTTATTTTAAAGAACTGGAGGGGAAAATATATAACCTCTCCCCAAAACGTCTCCAAAGTTGAACCACTTGCTTAAGTTCACCCTGTGCTAGCCCTGTGAAAATAGGAAGAAATTAACCAGTAAACACTGCTGATGAAATCTGAAACTCAGATGATGTTTGTGTTGCCTAGGTCAGCGTGAACCCCAGCTACCTGGTGCCCGAGTCGGACTATTCCAACAATGTCGTGCGCTGTGACATTCGCTACACAGGACATCATGCGTATGCCTCGGGCTGCACAATTTCACCGTGAGTCTTACTTGCCTAGCTAAGTGGTACTCTTTCCCAAAGCACTGTAGTTCATCGACAGGCATGACCCAGGATGTGTCTGCTGCTATCACTAGTGCGGCCTCCTTGTAAGCTGGATCAAGGAAGGGTAGGAAATGGTAGCATCTGCACTGTCATGTCATGAGAGCTGATTTTTTTTTAGGCATGCTAGAGAAAGGGGAATGTGCTCTGGTTTTTAGCATCGTAATGCTTAGACGTACACACAGAATACATTGTTTACCGAAAAAGCCTGTGTGGAGACTGAGTATGTAAAATATGCAATATGCAATGTGGGCGACCTTGTGGGAGCCCAAATGGGTGGGTTTCCTGCTGCTGCCAAATAGTCCATGAAAGGGCTCTGAAGAAATTCCTAGAGTTCTTCAAAGTTCATGCTGAGAAATCACGGCCTTAAAGAATGCAACCTAAGGGATCAGACTGCCTGCTCTGTAGAGACTGAGAGTTCACATATTTGAGTTCTAGAACAAGTCCTAGGGGAATATTCCGCAAAAGAAGGGATGTGTGGAGGTGCTTCATAAGTTTCTTAGTTCTGAAACCCTTCTTTGAATGAAATCTTAGATAGAATCCCAGCACATTAATATCAACAGGGGTGGTGTGTTGATGAAAGTACTTAGAGAAAGCTGGGTAGATTTTCTGCTTGTCTGATCCCTTAAGCACTGCCTGCTTTAGTGTTGCTGGGTTACAGATTCTAGCTGCACATGCCACCTGTGAGTGACACTTCCCAAACAGTAAGAACACAACTACAGTAATACTGAACTTCACTCATCAGCTTTGCTTTGACGTTGGAGAGGACTCTAGGTCATGTGGAAAGGTATAACAGGTACACGAGAAGCTTACAATTAATAGAAGTTTCTCCCTGATGTACAAACCAGAACAGTGGTTGACCACACATGAACCTGTAGTTTGTAGGTTTCCCCAAGACCACCAAACCCTGGTTGTGCAGGTCCTGCTGTACACCTGGGCTCCTGGCTAGGGGAAAATGGGAGTTAAAGCAGCCCATGCTCCATTCACAGAGCCAGGCACTGTGGCTTGGGCTGCACGCACCTTGCAGGAGTGCCTTTTCCTCACTCCCATAAAAGGAGCAAAGTCTGTGCTTGACAAGTGTCATCACAGCATTAAAAATAAATGAAACTCATAACAGCAAAGAGACAGCGCTGAAAAAATGATAACTAAATATATTCTTCTGAACATGCCCACAATACAGGAAACCTGGATGGGTTTATGACCCACATTGTATAGAGCTAATCAGAGTATAACTGCAAATCCCCAGAACATCAACGTAATTTGAGCTAAAATAAAGATAAGTGGGTTAACTAATTCCTCTTAATTTTTATAATTCCTTAATTTATTCACACATTCTCTACTTATTCCCCAGTGCTCTCACATTTGCACTTATGTATTTATTGAGATCCTACACTAGATCTTAGAGAGTAATGCAGAGATAAATAAGGTTCCTGACATGTATTTGCTCCCTTGTAGACTAATTATAATAATTCCAATTCATTACTTAATGAATCTTGGTTTAATGTTTGTCTCCTGCTCTACTCTGTCATGGCCGGGACCTAGCTTCTTGTCTACTGTATACCCATCCCCAGGAACAGGTCTTCCATCAGGCAGCCTCTAATTCAGCACTTGATTAATAGATTAATTACCCTCTCTTTAGGAATTTAGAATTGAGAGGGTGAGAGAAATACATACATAACTGTAATAGAGAAACAGTATGAAAAGTTCCATGAGGGATCAAATAAAATGCAGTGGATCCAGAGCCTCTGTTATAAGCTAGGTACAACCGCTGACCCTCCTCTAGGAATAGGTCTGGAGAGGTGACTCTGTTGTTGCACAGATTGTGTCTTGCTTTTCATCAGTAGAATCCATTGAATTGGATGTTGCCAGATATTTTGAGCAAATAAAAATTGTTATATTGCTCCAGCCTAGAGTTGCCTTTTTTTTTTAAACCAGTTGCCACTAATTGTAACTAAACTGCAAGACTGGGTGAGGTAGAATTTTAACAATAATTGATCAGGTGAAAATATGAAAAAGTGTAATGGACCCATAGTTAGTGATTCATAACAAGACCACACTTACCCATGAGTGGGAAATAAAGGGAGAAGTGCAGAAACCTTGGCTGAGGGGGAAGCCTTCACCCTCGGATGACCCTCTTACATTCTGACTTGCACTTCGGCCTCAGTTCAGAGGAAGGACAACGTGCCTCGGCTGAGTCAGGAGTGGCCTTAGGACAGTGTTGGGATCGGGCCTGGAAGGCTGAGGAGGGAGGCCTGCCCTGGGCGTTAGGCAGAGCGTCTCGGAGGCCTCAGCATCGCCGCACCTACATGGCAGGGAGAGGCTGCAGGACGCTCAGGAAAGCAAGTGTTTGGGTCTGGCTAACACCGTTCCGTGGGGAAGAGTTAGGCAGAAAGGATGGAGACGCAGCTGCATCCAGGCGAGGGAGGCCTGACGGCACGCTGCAAGTCTGAGCTTGGTTTTGGAGGCCACCGAGCCTGTCTTTCTTGGGCGGGGAGTGTGCCTGGCCTAAAGTTACCTGGTCAGGCCGGTGACTCTAAGCAGCGGTGGGTGTGATTCCCTCGGTAAAGTTGTACTTGTTTAACTCTTACAGACATGTCCCTCTCGGGTCACTGATGTTTGTGACCGTAATGAAATATTTGAGGGCATTCCATTGGTGGAACAAACCACCCGGTTAGGAAGCGTCTGCCTTGGACGTACCCTCTTCCCCGCACCTTCCTCATTGAACAGAGCACGCAGACCTGGTGACTGAGGCCAAGGTCAGGTCGACGAGGCCACAATGAAGTTCTCTCCTCACAGACAGTGCTGGCTGGACATGTATGGCTACGATTTGGACTCAGTGCATCCTTACTTCCTTTACATGGGGATCTGTGACCACACTGTACACACAGTGATGCTGATCACTGGCTCTGACCCGGTGTCTGGCCCGTCAGTGCCTCGCTGTGCGCCCAGGGTCGGGCTGGGAAGGACTAACGCGCGGGAGGCGCCACGCGCCTGCCTGGTGCGCTCGAGGGCGGCTGCTGGCCTGAGGAGCCCCGCTGACTCTGGTTGTTTCAGGGGGCGATCCTTTTAACTATAAACATAGGCATACGCTTTCTGCCACTGACACAGTTACTTTCTTTAAATCAGTGTTAAAATCAAGTACTGGCCCTGGCTGGGTAGTTCAGTTGGTTAGACCGTCGTCCTGATACGCCAAGGTTGTGGGTTCGATCCACGGTCAGAATTAACCAATGAGTGGAACAAGAAATCGCTCTCTCTCTCTCCCTCTCTCAAATCAATAAAATAAATAAAAAAATAAACCAAGTATTAAGGGATAATTTAAGAAGGTGACTTGCTTAGGTGGAGGGAAAACGACACCTCAGTTTTTTAAAAGGTTGACTTCAAACTTGTCTACTGTATTTGTTTATAATATTATCAGGTTAATAACTTGTCTTATTTTGTTTTTTAATATAGGTATTAAAAAGCAAGCCAAGACTCCCAATGGATAAATCAGTGCCTGGTGTTCTGAAGTGGGGAAAAATAGATTAACTTCAGTAGGATTTATGTGCTTTGAAAAAGAGAACAGAAAACAACAAAGGAATTTTTGTTTGGACCTTTTTATAACTAAGCACAAAACTGGATTTTGAACATTTAAATTGACATTATTTGGAAAAACTTTAATATTATTATTCACATTATTTTGTGAATTAACATATTTCAATTCTGTAGCTGGCACACTTGGCTCTTTCAAAGAAATCCAAATTTCTTACACGCTTTTTCAAATCATAATACAGAAAGGAAAACCATATTTCAATGAATGAGCCAAAATTAGTTTGAACTGGGAATTTTCTGAAGTGCTGTCACTTCAGTGAACCACCATAAGAACTGGCTTATATATGTCCTGGCATAGGTTACTTTAGAAACGGGGCTCCTACTGTTTAAATAGGTATGGACACATTTGGTGCTGAGGAAGGAATAAACACATTACCATTGGTGTCAAGAAATATTACTATATAGCAGAGAAATGGCAGTATATGTATTCAGATAGTTACATCCCTATATAAAATTTATGTTTACATTTTTAAATTAGTAGGTAAACTACTTTCTTTCTGTCAAGTGTACAATTTCATTCTGACTTAAGTCAGCTTTTGTTTTGGAACAAATTAAGTAATTGAGCTGCCCAACCGTTCCCTGACATTTGTTGATGCTCCCCTCTAATCTTTAATTTTCCTACGGGCAGAGGCCTTTTAAGTGGCATCTTTAAACTAGCATTTTGGGGACTGGTATACATAGGACAGCTGTGTCAATGGGAAGTTATTCTGATGACAAATGTGGTACATTCAAAGATAATGCATAATTAAGTATATTTAAGTATTAGCCAAAAAAATTTCTTAGTGACATCAAATAAAATCATACGGACAAGTCCCTCAAACCACAACTGTCTCAAATACTTTTAAAAAATTAATGAAAAACATCTTAGAATTTTTCTAATTTTCTACATGTTTTAAAAAATGTTCAGCTCTAAAAAGAAGAATGCTAAAAACTTTTGTTATTCAGAATAGATGACATAATATGTATAGATACAGGAACCTTATCCTACGTCATCCAGGAATCAGTCATACATGTTTGTGTGTGTGTGTGCATGTCTGAAATATAATCCAATTAGCAAAGCACACAGCATTACATACTTGAGGGGTTGGTGAATAAGGGAGGAAAAAAATACTTTCGGCAACACCAAGGAGTGTGCTGCATGATGAGACAGCTGTGATTTTATTTTAAACTGTGAAAGTATGTGCCACAACCGAATTTGGAGATTTTCTCTTTTTCCTAGATTCAAAAGGTGCAGAAAGAAATCAAGTTACATTTTTTTAGTGGTGCTTAAGCAGAAGTTTTCCTATGATAACCAGTATTAAAATCTCAAGTAAGGTATTTCAAGTGCCAGGACACATTAGGTAGAATTAAAAAATGAGTGAGCATCCCCGCCATGGAGTTGTAAGGTCAACACCATTCTGCACTCATTGGGTGCCTAGCACGGTAAGAGGGGCTAGAGATGGACAGTCATCAAGGGAGGACAACAGAGGGCCACACGACCCACATCCGCCAGGGCACATACTTACTGATAGAGAATACAGACAGCTTAATAGAGATCCAGAACTTTCATTGAGCTAGTATCTGAGCTATGGGATAGCTTCTTTGATGTACCTCTTTGCCTTAAATTGCTTTTTAGTTTTAAGATTACAAAATGATCCTTTCTTTTAAGTTGTAATCTTTTCAAATATTTTAACATGCTTTTTAAAAAAACAAAAAACTACTGTCAGTATTAATACTGAGCCAGACTGGCATCTACAGATTTAGGTTCTATAGTTTCATCAAGATTCTCACCCCTGTATTAAAAGCTAGCCAATATCATGGCCATTGGATACATATGAGACGACACATTTGCTATCATTCATTCGGCCCTCCATCTGTCTGTCCATCCATCATCATTTGAGGGCCTAATATATGCCAGGCACTCACATGCTAGGCATTGGAATATAAAAAAGATTGTCTCTACCCTCAATTATGTATTAAAAATGTCATTATCACCCATTAGGTTCACTTTATTTCATTTTTAACAGCTGTAAGTACATGTCTAAAAAAATTTATTTTGAGCACTATTTTTCATGACCATATTTTATTTTAAAAATAAGTTAAAAATTAATAGTTATATGCATGTATATGTTACTAATAATTAAAAATGTGTTTCCAATCCCTGAAATGTCTGCCTTTTAAATATAAAATGTACTATTTGGTTGATTTGGGGGGAAAAAAGTTTCAAATAGGAGACTAAAGATTCTCACTCATTCCTTATGTAAACATTCTTCCCCCTCCAACATCCCTAAACACTCCCAGATAACTCACAATATTGATTTAACACTCAGTATTTTTGAACCTCAAGGGGCCTCTTCTCTGAATAACCACAGAAAATGACGAGCTGGTAAAAATTATCCATTAATAAAATAATCAATCTAGCCTTACAAACTCTACATTAAAAAAATTAAATAGAAAGTAGAAATGATACAAAGAATGCTGAGTAGTGAAAAGAGACTGGCTTTTAAACTAATAAAGACTGTGAAAAAAAATAGGCTAAACAGGAAAATAATTTAGTGAGTCTTCTCTATGTCATCTTCGTGGCCTCGTAATTATTCACACCATAGTCTGGATTAGAGATGTCCTGATCCTGGAGGCTAGGATTCAGTCTCCCAACAGTACCAGAACATGTGAATCCACAACTTGACTCTTTCTAGGAAATCTTTATATTTTTACATAATAAATGCATTCACAATTTCAGTCACTAGGCATTATTTATAATAATGAACAATAATTTTTTTTTCTTTGAAACCTCATAGAATAATCACATCTAAACATGCCGAATATTTGGATTCCAGAGGAAATGCAGTTCATTAAAATTATCACGGCACTGAGAATTCACCTTTAGCAAATCATGTGAAAATAAAGAATTTCTGCTCAAAAGATACCTTATTTTAACAATAACTTGTTCTGATACTAACAGTATAGTAACTGATAAGTAAAAAATTACCCTTTTTCTATATTTTTTATATTTAGAGTTCATATTCACAATTAATATATTCAAACAACAGCTATATTTCATTTCTAGCTACCGAAAGTCCTGGGCCACTTTTAAACACTTAAGCATTTCATTTATCCTTTAAACTAAAATGGTGCTGAATTACTTCAACTTGAATGTAAAATGTGTTGTCTTAGTTCACAGGATATAAACATTTAATTAATATATAGCTGCTTGCTACTAACTACATGACATGTCACTTGGTATTGTAGTATTTTTAATGAAGTTTTAGTGTCTTCCAAAGTTTTCAGGAATCCTATTTGTAAAACATCTCTAACTTTTTTGAGGAGCTCTTACTTTAAATGACCAGACACTGGCTTTATATTCTTCTTTACACTCTCCCATTCTTTCATTGTATGCCTATACTATGAGTGCAAAATTATATAAAAATGCCTCGAATAAATGATTTCAAGTACCTATAGTGGTCATTTGTTGTTACATATAAATAAATGATATAAATTTCATTTTAGGTTAAAATCTTATAGCCATGTATATGATTGGTGGTTTTGCTTAGTTGCCTTTTGTATTAACAAACTGTTTAATAAGCTCACATGACTTGAAACTTGTCTATGATGGATAAATAACCTAGCTGATGTTTTAAAAAAGAAACTATCATACTTGAACGGATCCTAGCTTTTGTCACCATTACCAGTCACTTCAGGGACACAGAGCAGGCACTGTGAGAACAACCACACTCTGTTTCAATTAGGATTTATAAGAAATATGCATAAGCATACATACACTCAGGGGACACATCCAACTCAAGTTACAAACTATATAAAGAGAAACATTGCTATCACAGAAATCCTTATTTAAACGTGTCCCAGATTAGCCTGGAAACTGGTAACCAGAGAGAATAGACCTGACTCAAACTGTGGAAAAGTGTTTTTTTGGGGAGAATTGACAAAATTAACACACAAAACAATTCACCTTTAAAGAGCTCTTGCAGGTGAAACAGATGTAGGCTTGTGGCTGGCAGTTTGCAGATTTGCATTGTAGAATATTGGTGATAACTGAAACCACCAAAATCCTGCTTTCCTAGCCTGCTCAAGGTGGAGTATCTGAATACGCTTTCCTTATTAACACAAAAGATGATTTCCTTTGTTCCATCAGTGTTCAGTATTTTAAGCACTGTTCATCATTAGCTTATTAACCAAAGACGAGAGCACAGGTCACTCCTTTTTGTCAGAACACTTGACTGCCTTGTGCTACTTATTTATTAATATTTCTAATCCTTGCCACAGATGTTATCAACACACAGTTTGAATAAATCACTTCCATTGTAAAAATTTGCAGCTTAAATTTAAACAAAGCTCATGAACCATACCTCTTTTTAATTTGAATACGTAACTCTGTGGTGGATATTCACAATACATATGCCATGTTCAAAGATTCTGAGAAGTCCTGTAGTAAAGAAACCACTTTATCTTCAGTGTTTCTCAGATTTGTTTTGCCATAAATCTCTTTTTAATAGCACTTACTATGCTGTTAAACTGTCTTTTTCATGAAAAACTCTGGGACATGCCACATTAAGTAATTATCAGTTCATAAAAATGAGATTATTTGCAAATTACTTAAAACAAATATATGACAGGGGCAGCATTTGAGTGGTAGGAGACATGAAACCCATCAATTTACTGCCTGCCTTGCTTCCTAAAAACTGCATGATTAGGTCAAACAGATGTAGAATGATCCTTTCAATGGATCTTTCAATCTCTAAACCATGTTTTATTTTAGAAGGAAATATAGACCTGTCTTATTTGTCAGAGAACTTGAACACTTTTAGGTACCTTTTATGAAAATCTCTCCTCTCCCAAACATTATTTGTTGATAACACTGAGGGTAAACCAATCATTTTCTTCATGATTCATTCATTTTGCATATCTGAAATTATTTTATGTTAAATATAATAGTATAATTTATGTAAATTTGAAACAAATCTTAGCACTTCTCAGAGTGGGGAGGAAAAAATAGGATTAGATACGAATGACTTGAAAGGATATATGCATGTATTTACAATTTGTTGCTAATAACTTGCTGCTTAACTATAGGTTATAAGTACCAACTTTGGAGAGAGAAAACAAAGAACCACAAAACCAAAAGTTGAACCAGCAATACAATAACCAAGACTATGCCAAGGTCACTGTTAGAAGTACAATATTGCTAGTTCCCAATTTATTTACATACCAAGGCAAACCAGAGTTCATGACACAACTGTACATAATAGGGGTTAAGGACCAATGTAATGATAGCACCTGATAAGAGACAACTCCTTTTTAGAAAAAATAAATAATGTTGGATCTTTATTGCACGAATATCTTACTGAACTAATGTATAAATTTGGAGCCTGAAAAATTTGGAACAAGCATTATCAACCAGTTATTTGAAAACTAGTGAATTATACCATTGTCATACAGCAAATATTAGAGCCAACCATTTTCAGTTATTACAATGCCATTCTTTTTTTAGAGGTATGATAGTAGAGAAACAAAACTTTTATAACAATCTATAGTTGGGTTGTTGTGATCACTTCACTTTTGTTTTGGGACTCTTTGGTTTCTGATAATAGGAATATACTTAAACTTATTTGGTCCAAAGAGAAATGTATGGGTTCATGAATTCAAATGGGAAAGGCAAAGGTAGGGCTGCCCAGGAGCAGATGGAACCAGGAAATCAAACACCGTCAATGTTCTTGCTGTCTCTTCTCTGTGTATCAACTTCCTTCTTTCAGTTTAGTTTTTCCATGAGGATGGAAACTTTGTCGCCTGTAGATCTTAGGACACATTTACACAGCTTGTTGACCAGAAAGAAAATGGCATTAACCTGTAGCTCAAGTCTGAAAAATGTAGGGGAAAGCATTTCATAGGCTCGGGCTGAGTCATGTGTCATCCAGGACTCGGTCACTGTGGATACCACGATAGGTCCAGGGAGTCAAGGGCTCTTCCTTATTCAATCACAGACGTCAAGGAAACAGGGTCAAGTCAAGGAGACAGGGTCAAGTCAAGGATACAGGGTCAAGTAAGAGAATGGCTACTTCCAGCCAAATCACATGGGTGCATTTTGGCTTTATATGTAGGTGTGAGGGGAAAGTGGCGGAAAGGAAAATGATTCTCCAGAGCAAGGGTGTGAGTTATCATGGATATTTTCAATGAGAAGATTACTGGGAGCCAACAATCCACCTACTTATGTCCAGCAAAAAGATTCATAAAATCACCTATATCATCCAACTCAGAACCTTTCCTTCCAAGCTGCTCATCCACCCAATTTCTGTTACGAGAATCCCATATTCTCAGAATCAAGGGGCTGACTTTTTCACAAGAAAGACATAATGCCACCTTCTTCTCCCTTTCAACACTATTCCTCTCCTCTACTGACAGGTCTAAGCAGCTTTCTCCCTCCCACCCCACCTCCAGTGTTTCATGAAGTCTTAGTAGGGCATTTCAGAAGGGAAGCTCATCCTTACAGGTGAGAGAAGATCCCAGTTCCTTCTAATTCAACCAGTCACACTGGAGTTGCAAAAAGGAGGGTCAATCCAAAAAGAAAAAGGGAAAAGAACTTGAGAAAGAGCCTCCAATTTTTATTCCTCTAATTGCTACCCATTCCCACTGCTCCCCTCTACCATCCATCCACCGACCCTGTTCTTTATCTTTGACCATTGGTGAGAGACTCCCTCTAGAAGGAGTGCCCTGGGGGAGGGGGCACTGCACTCTTTATTTCTTAGTTACATTGTGCTTTTAACCCATTACAATCCCTGCAGAGTGGGTGCAGTTCAATGGTAGAGTAAGGGGGCAGGGAAAACCTCAGAGAAAAGCACAACAAGGTACTAGTGTTCTGGAAGAACTGCAGAGGCAAATGAGAGGTTAGGGTGAGAGTAACTAGTAGTCAGTATACCCGTCCCACTCCCAATATTCTCTCTTGATGTTCTCACTGTTTCTTTTAATCTAGGTATAGAAATATGTACATGTGGTTACGCTAGGGTGAGGAGATAGCAGTATATAGGTATGATAACTCATCCCAGAGGTTTTGGAATCTGAGCCCGAGAGCATCAGTAACTGTTAAATTTGCTTTACAGAGAGATCTAAGAGGATGAGGTCAGACAGATGGGATGGAAACATACAGGTGGCGCAACTTCTTCACTAACTTAGGCAACCTGCTCTCTGGAAAATGACCTATGAAGCCAAGACTTCCTCCAAGGCGAGGCTGACCAGAGATGCCTTTTGGTCCATAGGGAGTTATCCTGCTAGTCTTTCAGAGTTTGAGAAGGCTCATCAGGAGCTAGGCACACATAACTTTACTCCCTGTACCTTCTCCCCAGTTTTCTCAGGGGGATACATCTGAATATTAGAGACATGGAAAAAAATGACATTCTTCTTGCCTCTCTCCTCACGTAGGCATTTCACAACTTAGCTACAGGAGGCCCTCTGGAATTCCTTCTCTCTCAGTGATCAACAAGAGGCCAATGTGAGTGCTTTAACCTCAGACATTGGTCTCATTTGAATCTGTCAGAAAAAAAAAAATCTAAGAGTGCACTTTGCCCTATCACAATATTTAGGATCTCCAAACAAAACACACACACTTCCATCCCGGTGACCCTAAAACTATTTACGTTGGTTGTCATCACTGAGGTAACTACTAAGGTGACAGTTCCTGAATATCATCAAATATCTAGTTGGTATGCAAATTTCACCAATTGTCTTATAATCTTTTCCCTACTTTTAAAGTTGGTTTGTTTGAATCAGGATTAAACAAGGACCACACATTGACTTTGGTTATTATGTGCTTTAAGTCTTTAAAAAAAATTTCCTTTTATCATTTTTGACTTGGTATTAATGTATGTGAAACAATAGGTATTTTAATAGAGTATCTATTATCTTGCAGAATGTTTCACATTCTGGATTTGTACATTTTAACCTGGTAGTGTTATTTAATACATTATTCTATTCCTTGTATTTCCTATAAAAAATCAGATCTAGAGACTTTACCAGATATAAGTTAGGTTTGTTTTGGAAGAGCAAGAAGACCTAATAAGTGGTGATGTGTCCTTCATAATTGTGTCCCATGAGGAAGCCCAGGATATCTCTAGCTGTCTCCCAGTGGTGTTAAGAATGAACAGTGGGTACACTGTTGTCAGTTGGATTCACTCACTATAAAACCCCCTATCAGATTTTCACCTACTCATTTTAGCAGCCATTAATGATCACTGCTAGATCCATTATCAATGATCAAAAGTGATTTTTTTTTAAAAGAACTGCGAGTATTTCATAGTGCTTTTTGATTTGAACTGAACTATTTGTTTCTTTCATTAATGTACTTCATTAAATTAAACAACATTTAATATGAAACTTGATAATTGACCTTTTTTCCCCCCTTTAGTAATCTGAGATAGTTCTGGAACCTTATAAAAGACATTCAAGGTGCTGAATTCTTTTCATAAGAAAAGCCAAAATGTTGTTTTTGGAGCTGTTTTTGTCATGTGCATGTGTATTTTTCTCCCATTATTGTAAAATGTAATTTTAACCTTACAAAAATGATCTGTTGATTTGAAATATCATGGGAACACTTTGACCTAGAACATTTTCAAAGAGGTTGGTTACTGGAAATAAAAGCTAAGGACACTTTACACAAGCACATAGCTTTCTTCTTCTTCAGCTTTTCCAATTTCAAATTTGGTTTCTCAATTTCTTGTCAATTTCAAGAACCCTAGCTGACATCCAAGGTTTACTTTATCAGGCCCCAATTCCCACTTCATGGCTTCATATCCTACCATTTTTATATATTCTCACCTAGGGCCCAACCAGACAACTGTCTGCTTCCCTTAGACCTCTTATATCTCCAGGGGTAAAGTAGTTCCCTCTAAACACACAGGAACTTTCCCTCTCTGAGCACCTACTATTACTAAGCACTGTTCAAGTTTGGGGCATGGCAGAGAAAAAACAGTCTATGCATTCACAAAACTTATATTCCAGATGTGGTGACTGACAACCATATAACTATATATGTCATATATGATGAATGTCACAGAAGAAAAATCCAGCAGGGAGGAAGCAGCTATAACCAGCTGATGTTTTCCAAGGGTGGTCAGAGAAGCTCTCCCTAAGAAGATGGCATATGCACAGAGACTGTAAAACTGAGGGACAGACCCTCGCAGATATCAAAGTGGATAACATGAATTCAAGCACTAAAGTAAGTAACTAGGCATTAATAATGCAATTATAGTGCCTAAAAATCTTTAAAATTTTGATGGGCCTGAAAACCTCTCCTTATCACAGGTAGTGCCTATGATAAAATAAAAATTCAAAAGTTCACCCCATTTCAGACAGGAGCTAAGTTGGTTGTTGTTAGTATATGTGAAGACCATGAACTTCTGTACACAATTCAGGCCTAAGCTGACACTGAATATTCATACCATGTTTAGTTTAAAAAATAAACACAAATAACCTTCTTCCCTTCATTGACCCTCTTAGTTTTGGCTGTTTTTACTGAAAAACATCCTTTTAATTTTATCCTGAAAACAACATGGAGAATGACTTTCTTTCACAACAAGTTTTCCCTTGAAGAGAAACACATGTTCAAAGAACAAACAACATTCCAGTATCTGACTTAAGGCTACTTAATTTCAGCAAGATGATGTCATACTTAGGCTACTAAATATTCCTGTACATACAATTTCTTCTGCAGTTCTATAATTTAGGCCTATTCATGGAAGCAGACCCATCACTTTATGCAATTAGAGAAAATAAAGAGAATGTGTTTGAAGTACAAATACTTCCCAGGTAACAAATAATTTCTAAAAGTAATCAAAATTAATATCCCAACATATTTTTTAAAATAAAATTTAAAAGATAATTTTAAATTTTCTTTGTAAAAACAAAAATGATATAAAAATAGCCAAGAAAACTTTGAGAGAAAAAATAAAAGAGTGAAACAGGCTACTAGGTATCTAAAGAAAAAGCCAGGCTATAATAACTTGAAAATGTAGTACTGGATCAGAGAAATAGATAAGTGTAAAAGAGAAAGAGCCTAGAAACATTCCATGATTATATGGTGACATTTCAAATCAGTAGGGAAAGGATAACCCAACTACTCAAAAATAGCATTAGAAAAATATTCATTTTGAAAAAAATAGTTAGATCTTCATTGCATAACATACATGTATTAGAATAACCCTAGCTGCAGTAACAGATAAACACCCTAAATCTCAGTCACTTAATCAGGCACTCACTGATTTCTTGCTCATGTAAAGTTCAATAGGTGGTTGTATAGAGTTGGGGGATCTTCTCCATGCAATCACGCAGGAATCCTGGCTGATAGGAACTTCACCATCTTCAAAATTTATCTTTCAAGGTTGCCCAGGATGTTGACAATTAGCTGGAAAACAAGGGAAGAAATATGGAAGACTGTTTGGAAAATTTTGTGGGGCAGGTGAAAATCATGTAATCATTTTTACCCATATTCCATTGGCCAGCATTTGTCTAACTTCAAGGAGGCTGGGAATTATAATTTAGCCAGGTACCTAAGGAAAAGAAGAAACAGATTCAGTGAACACTTAATACAGTTTTTAACACAGTATGCCCTTCTGTTTACCAAGTATCCTACCACACCTAGAGCACATTCCTTCTCTCCACAAGTGAGACGATCTAAAATTCTACCTAGTTATTGCAACCAGCTCAAAGTCCAAGAGCTCTGAGTATGTCTCCTTCAGGTTCAGTGACACTTGTACTAACAACACAAGTTATAGAAACCTCTCTACTGCCACCTGGCCCAACATACTATGTTGAAGCAAGGACAGGGGATTTGTAATAAAAACTGACATTTGGAGAGGAAACATGGAAGACACACAGAGGCACTGGTTGATCTGGCAGGCATTCTGAGGTCCCTGTGATCTGGCAGTGAGAACATCTTAATTTGAACTTTGCTATGTGGAAGGAACTACGTATTTTATGTTCTCCACAGCTCTGGATCTACCCTTATGCAGGTTCTCTTTTGTTCATTATCCCATTTGAAATAAATGATGGGGGTTGTGTCCTCCTTGGGATCCTTTACAGTTTTTCTAACTCATATGTTCCCTGAGCAAGCTTGGGAGCCTCCAAAATACCTTTAATGACAATATCTGAAGGCTGCTGAAGTGCAGGCTTGCAATTCCGTTGCCATTACAAAATAAGCAGATTATTGTTTTTGAGGGAAAGCTATCTCTATTCAGTTACATATGCTAGTAGCATTTCCCAAAGTTCTTTCCTAAATATAATTCTCAAGCCAGCTTTATTTCCCCCTCCTTTGCCCCATGCCTTAAAACTATCACGTTTAGGAGGAAATGCCACACGTTTACTCAGGTCTGTGCTGGAGCCAGAAGTATTAATGGACCTCTATGCATAATCTCTTATCATCAGGGATTGGCTACTTTTCATCCTTCTACTTTTTGTTTTTTCATGCTGGCAAATTAAAAAAAATTATTGCCACACCCCATTTCTTTTTGTCTATCACCTTGTTGAATGTAGGTAGTAACAATCAACATTCATGACCTACATTCCATTTTCCAACCTCTTTCCAAAGAGCGATGAGTTCCACATGTGACCCACAATCCAATGGCAAATAAGCATTTTAAAATGAGCATTTTGTGACTGCATGACACAAATCTTGTTTTCTACCCCTGGATATTAGCTTTCATCTTGACTGTCTGCTGGCCCAATACCTTGTATTTGGGATTTCTGTTATAGTGGCATCCTTCCTCTAGCACCAATTTCTGCATCAGAGTAACAATACCTGTTTTATTTTTTAAAATCCCCAATTCTCTTCGGTTTAACACAATATTTTTTTGATGATAACTTAAGTCCACTTAGGTTCCCAGGTGGATGGCTGTTTCTTCATTTTAAAAACAGGGTTTTCTAATGTCTCCCTGGGAACTGACATCCAGCTGAGGGACGAGAGAGTGGAGGACAGAAAAGGATTTTATGGGCCAGACCTGGAAATGGTTTGGTTGGTTGGTTTGTTTTTGTTAACCCTCACCCAAGTTTATTTTTTCCATTGATTTTTTTAGAGAGTGGAAGGGAGAGGAAAAGACAGAGAAACATTGACATGAGGGAGACACATCAATTGGTTGCTTCCTTGCGTGTGCCCCGGCCTGGCTGGGGATCGAGCCTGCAAAAGAGGTATGTGCGCTTGACCGCAATCAAACCCACGAACCTTCAGTCTGTGGGCCAGCACTCTAATCACTGAGCAAAACTGGCTAGGGCGACCTGGAAATGTTTTATATAATTTTCACCCATATTCCACTTAAGCAATTCTTAAGTGACATGACCCCAACCTAACTTTATGAGAGGCTGAGAGATGTAGATTACTTGTGTACTAATTGATTTGATTAAGTAGTTTGCCAATCTCTGCCCAGATACACAGGGATACATTCTAGATAAAGGTAAAGAAACGTAAACATAAACCTAAAAAAGTACAAGTGGGAAATATAGAATTATTTAGGGATGTCAAGAACTCTTCAGGGTATGGGAGTTCCATGGACCTACATAGGGCACTCAGGAGAAAGAGAACAGAACAGACCTTAAACTTTCCTTGGTGCAGGCCTGACAGAAGAGAGGCTGCTGCAGGAAAGACACAAATACCCACCAGGATCCTACCTCACTTTGAAAAAAGTCTTAAGCTACCATAAGGTCATCAAACACTGTCAATCAGGGCACAGGTGAAAACTCACTGTGGCATGGGTACAAGGAAAAACACTCCACCCCTGGGAAGAGCTGGGGAGCTATTCTGCACCCAGGTTATTAGATACATGTCCTAACTTGGGGAGGGGCAAGAAATACTCCCAAACAAGATTCACCAAATATACAATGAAGAGTTTAGCTGCCATAAGGAAAAGGGGTAGAATCACTGAGAAAGAGATAATCCTAAGATCCAGCCTCGAGCTAAGTATGAAAACCACAGAAAATAGTTTAAAGATCAAGGGCTCAAAGAATTCTTTCCATGAGTCCTTTTTTGAGGAATCTACTAGAAACTGAACTTCATCCAAACAAAAGATGACTGGGAAAACTTTAGCAATTTAGCTTTAATTGCAAAAATAAGGTCAGAACAAGTATTATATAATAATACTCTATGTTTTGTTTTGTATGTTCCAATGAAATAAAAACAATGCAACTAAAAATGGGAGGACAATGGAGATGGAACGAGGAAAATAGAATTAACTCATTAACTATGATTTAGACAAGTTAAGAAATGTTATTAAAAATGGTCAATTCAAATTGTGAATAAAAGAAATAAGGAACTAAGAGCACTAAAAAAGATTTAAGCACAAAGAAAACTAGAACAGACATATTAACCTTCCTAAAAACCAAATTTCGGAATTTCTTTTTTTAAAACACAGCCAACACATTATAAAGAGAAACAGTAAATATAATGATTACAGCATAAATCTGATAATTGAAAGCAAACATATGCATCTTATCAACAACTGTAGAAGGGTTTAAATTTGCCTATTAAAAGGAAAGATTTTCAACTTGGTTCATACAGATCCAACTATATGCTCTATTCAAGAGACGTGCCTAAAATAGAAAGGCTAAAAAGAAAAGGGTAGTCAAATGTACTCTAGAGAAGTGGAAACACTAAGAAAGCAGGGGCAGCCCAGCCAGACGTGGCTGAGGTTGAGCATCGACCTAGGATACAGGATATCGGGGTTCGATTCCCAGTCAGGGCCCATGCCCGGGTTGCAGGCTCGATCCCCAGTCAGGGGCATGCAGGAGGCAGCCGATCAATGACTCTCTCATCATTGATGTTTCTACCTCTTTCTCTCTGTCTCTCCTTTCCTCTCTCTGAAATCAATAAAGATATATTTTTAAAAAAAGCAAGCAAGCAAGCAAGCAAGGGCAGCAACACGGTTATCAGACAAAGTAAAAAGCAAACAACAGTGGAGATTCTCTAACTATGACTCCAAATCCATATGCAAAAATGAAACAGAAGAAAATGAAAAGAGAAACTGATACATCTGATTACGTAAAAGTGGCTGAGAACCATGATAGACAAGTAAACAACATAAAATCAAAAGACAACTGACAAATTTGGAAAAAATATTTGCAACACATATAACAGATAAAGGGCTAGTATCCCTAATGTAAAAATAAATCTTAAAAATTAGGGGGAAAAGACCAAAAAAAATAACTCCTCACCAACAGAAAAATGGGCAAGACAACAAATTCACAAAAATTGATTCAAAAGAAGTTCTTAAAAATTAAAAGTATTCAACTGTACCCATAGAAAGAAGAGTACACAGTAAAACTACACCAAGGTAAGGTAATTTCTCACTTATCCAACTAGTGAAAATAAAAATGTAAAACACCAAACTTTGTTGGAGAGGTTGCAGGGAAACAGGCCTCTCTCATACATTGCTGGTGGAAATACAAATTGGTACATCCTTCATGGAGGAAAATTCAGAAATTTTTAAACAAAACTGCTTATGTATTTACCTTCTGACATAACATTTCTACCACTAGGAACATACACACAATATGAAAATGCATCTGTTTTTCTTTTTCCTTCTGTATTTTATTATTGAAAGTACTACAGGCATCCCCGTTTTTTCCCTCCAGTTGACCCCCTCCACCTCGCTCCCACCCCCTCCCCAGGCCTTCACCCCATTATTGTCTGTGTCCATGGGTTATGCATGCATGTATATAACTTCTTTGGTTAATCTCTTCCCACCGTCCATCACCCTTCCCCCTTCCCTCTAAGACAGGACAGTCTGTTGCCTGCGTGAATGTCTCTGGATCTATTCCGTTTGTCAGATTCTTTTGTTCATTAGCTTCTTCTTAAAGAAGACCCTTCAACATTTCCTGTAATGCTGGTCTGGTGGTGATGAACTCCTTTAGCTTTCTCTTATCTGTGAAGCTCTTCATCTGACCTTCAGTTCTAAATGATAGCTTTGCTGGGTAATCTTGGTTGTAGGTTCTTGCTTTTCATCACTTTGAATATTTCTTGCCACTCTCTGGCCTGCAAAGTTTCTGTTGAGAAATCAGCTGACAGTGGTATGGGTGCTCCCTTGTAGGTAGGTAACTGCTTTTCTCTTGCTGCTTTTAAGATTCTCTGTCTTTAACCTTTGGCATTTTAATTATGATGTGTCTTGCTGTGGGCCTCTTTGGGTTCCTCTTATTTGAGATTCTCTGTGCTCCCTGTTCTTTCCCCAGGTAGGGAAAGTTTTTTGTAATTATTTTTTCAAATAGGTTACCCAAATGGAGTACTATAAAATTTGTTTTGTTTTAAATAAAGATCTCAATGAAGAGACTTGGAGTGATTTCCAGGATATATTTTTTAATGGAAAAAAGCAAAGCTCATAAAAGCATCTAGGCAATGCTAATTTTGTATATAGAAGAGGAACTAATGAAATACACATATATTTGTTCATCTATGTAAATAGAAACACAGCAAGGATACATCAGGGACTAATGAGATTATCTATAGGGAATATATGGGAATGAGGTGGAAAGCAGGGAGTTGCCTCTTCTCTGAGTATAGCACTTTACGTGGCTTTAACTTATGGAACAATGTTAATGTTTTATATATTCAAAATAAAAATATAAATCAAATTAGCAATAAAGAAGGATAAATCCTTAAAATAAAACACCATCAGAAGCATGTGACCAAAACTGGATGTACTCCATAGAAGAAAGGAGGGGCAAAGCACTAATCCAGGTAACTTTATTATTTTTTAAATTGAGATACAATTCACGTACCATAATATTCACATTTTAAAGTGCAGAATTCAGTGGGGTTTTGTATATTGAGAAAACTGCAACCAACACCACATCCAATTCCAGAACACACTCACCAATCCAAAAGAAATGCCATACCCATTAGTGGTTATTCACCATGCCTCACTCACCCAGCCCTGAACAATCACTAATCTACTTTTGGTCTCTATGGAATTATTCATTCTGAACATTTCATGTAAGTGGAACTATATTTTGTTTCTGACTTTCTTAACATGATGTTTTCAAAGTTCATCCATGTCATGGTGTGTATCAATATTGCTACTCTTTTTATGGCTGAATAATTCCACTGTATGTATCCCTGACCCTTGAACATGAAGGTGAGGGGTGCCAACCCCGCAGTCAAACGTCTGTGTATAACTTTTGATCCCCCCAAAACTTAATTGTTCCTCAGTATTCACAGTGGATTGGTTTCAGGACCCTTGCTTCCCCACAGACAGCAAAATTCACAGATGCGCAAGTCCCCTAGGTAAAAAGGCAGTAAAACGTTAATGCAGGAAAATGTTTGCAGAATTTGGGTGCAGTCTATTGTGTAGCAAAGAATTTGGCCTTGCCCAAAGAGAATTGTCTTTGCCTTCAGCTTTTTTTTTTTTCTTTTTTTTTTTTTCAATAGAGGGAGAGGGAGAGAGAAACATCTCCTGCACACCCCTTACTGGGGATCAAGCCCAAAACCCTTGCATGTGCCCTTACAAGCAACTGGGGACCTCTCAGTTGCATGGGTGCATGGGATGATGCTCAACAAACTAAGCCACACCAGCTAGGGCTCCCTTCAGCTTCTTGAAGGCAATCTATGTTATACCTGATAGGACTATCTTTGTTTAGGGTAGGGGCTGGCTACACTAAAAGAGACAAACCATGTGATTTAGGATAGGGGCTTTGGGTCATGTGGTATCAGTCCATCTGGAACAATCATGTGGGCAATCAATCAATCATGCCTAGATATTGAAGGCACAGTAAAAATTCTGGACACAAAAGCTTGAGTGAGCTCCTCAGATTGGCAATCTGTATATTGATGCCAGGATGATAATTCGTCCTGAGAACAAGAGCAGCCTTTGCATCTAGAACCCTCATAGATGTGTTCTATGCATCTCTTCCTACGGCTGTTTATAACTTGTACACTTTCCCTGTAATAAACTTTGTGACTATAACTGATTTCAGCGAGCTGTTTTTCCAGCAAATTTCTGAACCTCAGAATGTATGGGGAACCTTTCACCCCACTCTCCCTCCCTGCACACCACCTCCAAACCTGCAATTGGTGTCAGAAGTGAGAATGGTCTTGTGTGGACTCTTCTTTGTAGTGGGCCCCTAACTCCTTGCAACTGGGGTAAAAAGTCTTGAGCAGGCTTGGCAGTTTGGAGAACAGTGCTCTCAACTTTGCAGTTTGGCTAAATCTGGGTAGGCATAGAGGCATTTTTCTTTCATTCTTTCCTGTAATACATTTTCATAATTAAAATTTCAATTGAAATTAATTTCAATCTTAAATAACTGATATTACATCAAAATAAAATTTGAAAGTAGAAAAAAACAAATTTTGCATTCAACACAGGAATGTATTTTTCTTTCTGCACAATCTCTGGAATTCCACTGCTCAAGGTAGCTAAATTTTTAAGCTCTTGGAAAAGATAGAAATGACTCTCCAGGGCTTGAGAATTCATTCCTGCTAACCAGAAGGCTTTCCCTGCCATTAATAGCACCAACACATAAAAATCACAGAATTTAGTTACTTTTAGTTAACCAAGAACCTTTAATTACTCCCAGAGCAGCAAAAGTGAAACTTTTAAAGGGATTTTTAAAATCCTGTTTTCCTTTTAATAACAGTACTATGATGTACAGAGTAGCCCCTTCCTCAGTGAGTCACCTCATAACCTTTCTGCTCAGCTATCAGTAGAAATGCTCTTTCAATCCTACCTCCTTCAGAACTTGTTCATATAAATTCCAATCTTTGATTCCTCAAACAACGTACCTATAAGAGCACATAGCCATGTAATTAGATGTTGTACATTCTGAATTTAACAGAAATATTTATATGCAGTGAAATATAAAACCAATTTTTGGTTGTGTAGCTACATTTAAACAATGTATGTTGCCTAAATAATTAAAATATAATTCAGAAATCCAAAACTGTCCTGGAAAACTAAAAGTCAAAAAGTACAAGATCACAAATAATTAAAACTATAATAAAAATTCATATTTATTTGTATAATTTATTATCTGTACACCCATAATAAACATTACTATTTTTTTTAATTGATTTTAGAGAGAAAGGAAAGGGGGGAGAGAGAAAGAGAGAGAAACATCTATTTGTTGTTCTATGTATTGATGTATTCATTGGTTGATTCTTGTACATGCCCTGAACGGGCATGGAACCTGCATCCTTGGTGTACTGGGACAATGCTCTAACCAACTGAGTTACCTGGCCAAGGCCAAACACTGCTATCTTAATCTTAGTTTTCCTAACAAGAATAACTTTTAATAAAGGTGATCTATTTCAAATAGCTACAATTTCCTCATATTTTTCTATTATTATTTTAAATATACCACAACTTTTATTTTCAAGGCAAAGAAACACAGACCTAATCCAGTGAAATACACTTCATGATAAGCACAAATGAGGAAATCTGAGATATAATCTCAATTCTTTTATAAAGAATTCTTTTATAAAATTCTTTTATAAAGGGAACAGTATGGGCATATTTTTAAAAACCAATTTATGTAGTTGGTTTGTGGAAGGTTTATGTAAACATAACTTGCACATACTTAAAGAAGAGAAATAAAGACAACAAACGTATTTCTCTACCCCTTCCAAAGAGACTTTTTCAAATACGGGTTTTAATAACAGGCTGGTAAGAAACAAAAAGAAGAAAAAGAATTTTTATATGGACAAGTTCACAAAAAGAAGAACTACTCAATCGTCAAACGTAATTTTTTTCCCCTGAAACACAGCGATTTTAGATTGCTGCTCTTTCCGCCTCCTGCTTGCTTCCCACGAAGGATGGAGAGGCAGCTGTGTCTGCCATTTTGTACTTTCTGGTACTTTCTGTGCACTCTTCTTAAACTGATTCGTGAGCTGAGGGTCATTTTGCTCAAAAACTGGACCTGCGAAGAGAAAGCAAAAATAATAAAAACTAACTATATACCCAAACAACATACAAGAGAAATATATTTCATCTTCTCAAATCAGTATTGAAGAAGAAATTTAGTTTTACTGAAATGAAATACCTCACAATTTAAAATCTAAGTCCACCAGGGAACAGTGTGAAGTTGAAATATTCACCAGCAGGCAGTTTGGGACACATGCTTCCTAATCTTTGTAAGCAGATGTGTATTGTTTGCCTCCTAATATATGCTGTGCTGTCTTAAGAAATATCATTTGCTTATGATACCTGTGTGTGAAGCAGATATAGTCAGAAAGTACACATCTTTACTAAGATAATCTGACAGTGTTGATGGGATAGGTTAATTTTTAAAGGGCTATTAATTGATTTCACTCCTTTCTGTTACTGAACAAAGTTATTGCTAAAAGGTAAATTACTAAATCTACTCCAATACAAGACAAAGTTTTGTTTTAGTCATAAAGTTATCCATCAGATATGAGGGCGGCAACTTGTATTCTAGTCCTCACAGCCTGTTATATTATGAGGCACTCCAATTACATTACTTTGAACAACAAAGTACTGTTTGGGAAAGATATACCAGCTTGAAACGACATGAATCAATGCATGCTTACAGAATCAGAAAGGAACAGGGAGGTAAAAAGTTTAATATAGATGTATTAAACAGTCCTAGGGATGTATAATTTCTCCATTGCAATTTAGACATCACTGTCAAAAGCCTTTTAAAGATCTCCTTAAAAAGCAAATGGCATAATGTTTTATAAGCAAGTGCACACAGTTTGGGATAATCTTTCCAAAATATCACTGTACACAGATTCAAAAGGCCCCACACCTTGTACAAATCACATGTGACCTAGAAATTTGTAATGCTCAAACAGGGACTATAGTGGTGAAGACGAGTTTAAATGTTAAATAAAACTGTTTCATGATAACTGAAGTTTGAATAAGACAGTATTTCTAAACTAAAAATATATTTTTATAATCATGCAAAGTAAATCTGCATGTGTAAATAAATTAATAAATATTACATATATATAAGTTAAGCAAAAACAAACCAACTCTTTTACAAGGGTCTCCTCATTGGGAAAACAAGGGGGTGCCTTTAGTTTAGTTATCCTATGTTTGTGAAAATAAGGTAAATGAGGCAGATGGCCATGTGTTTGACAAAGCTCATCTTCTTTTCCTTCTAGGTGCACAACCATAATGTATTTTCCATGGTGCTACAGTTAGGTGAGGTCAGATAACTGAGTTATAGCCACTGGAAGCTTCTATTCTCTCTCACATGGAGCCTGCTTCCCAAGTTCACTGCCAACCGTTTTACCTATCTTTAGTACACAAGATGCTCACTTTTCAGCGTCAGATATCTATTTTCTTACCACTGAACTGCTAAGCCAATGCCAAATTTTTAAAAAATATTTTTATTGAGTTTTAGAGAGAAGGAGAGGTAGAGAAAGAGAAACATTGATGTGAAAGTGCAACGCTGATCAGCTGCCTCCTGCACGCCCCCTACCAGGGACTGAGCCCACAACCTGGGCATCTGCCCTGACTGGGAATTGAACCAGAAATCTTTGGTGCATGAGATGATGTCCAACCAACTGAGCCACACCACCAAGGGCAAAATTTTTGTTATTTTAATGGCTCTACCCTATTTCAGAATACTACTTGCAGTATTATGCATAGTAGACTGTAACAAATAACCATCAACTTGGTGAATTTTTCTTATTCATCCATCTATCTGCTCCTTGCAGACTTTTCCATTTTGTGCCTCTAGTTCTCTTTGATCAGGTAGTAAATGTGTTGTGTGCCTTCCCATTTTCCCTTAACTGGTTGAAAGGTTTATTATAGTTACTTTGCCCCTCCTTTGACACTAAATATTTAGTATGAGTTGGGGGCAGGCATTTTTTTTTTTTTTAAATATGCTTTTACTGATTTTAGAGAGAAAAGAAGGGAGAGGGAGAGAGAGAAACATGGATGTAAGAAAGAAACATTGATTGGCTGCCCCCGTCAAGCAAACTGACCAGGGACCAAACTCCCAACCTGGACACATGCCCTGACAGGGAATCGAATGGATGACCCCTCGGTGCATGGGACAACGCTCAACCAACCAAGCCACACTGGCCAGGGCCAGTTTCTTTTTTGAATGCACAGGTCACCCAATTTGGAGCAGTCACACCCATGAGACCTGATGGAAAGCACCATATCATCACTCACTGATCCTGGGCTTTGATCTGGATGGGACTTTGGGTCGGCTTCACTGGGAAGGAGGTAAGTGTGCTCTATGTGTGTGAGGAAAAGTGAAATGGGCATTTGGTGATCAAAAGGATGGTCATTACCTGTTCAAGAATTCTACTTTCTTTTTCCTTCTAGCCACAGAGTCAGACTGCATTTCTTAGCTCCCTTGTGGATAGGTGGAGTCATGTAACTGAATTTTGGCTAATGAAATGTGAGCAGAACTGATTCCTGCCACTTTCAGGCCTGGCCCATGATAACCTCCTGCAAAATTCTCCATGAATATTATTTCTTCTGTTGGCCAAATGGAGAATATCTGGGAACTGGAAAAGGAAGGAGCCAAAAGAAGCTTAATCCTTGAATGACTATGTGAAACATAGCCCCTCTGCTGATTCATGGTGGGCTGTGATGTGAGAAATAAATTTTTATTGTTTTAAATCAGTGAGAGTTTGGAATGTGCACAGAGTCAGCCTACCCAAATATATTGATTTACAACAATATAATAATTTAAAATTACTTTGAGCTGGCCAGAGTGGCTCAGTTGATTGGAATGCTGTCCTGTGCACCTAAAGGTTGCCGATTTGATTCCTGGTCAGGGCACATATCTGGGTTGAGGGTTTGCTCCCCGGTTGGGGCACATATGGAAGGCAACTGATTGATGTTTCTCTCTCTCTCTCTCTCTCTCTCTCTTTCTCTCTCTCTCTCTACCTACCTCTTCCTCTCTAGCATGAACTCCAGTGATTAAAAAAAAAACAAAACAAAAAACTTTGATTTTACTCTCAACCCAGAAAGTAACATGCTTGTTACTGAATATTTAAAAGCACAGTGTTTACTAAGATATAACTCAAACAATAATTAAAGTAAGGAATGAATTAAATGCCCTGCTGGTGTGGCTCTGTGGTTACAGTGTCGGCCTATGTACCAAAGGATCGCTGGTTCGATTCCCGGTCAAGGGCACATGCCTGGGTTGCAGGTTCAATTCCTGGCCCTAGGCCAGGGCTTGTGCAGAAGGCAACCAATCAAAGTGTCTCTCACGTTGATGTCTCTCTCTCTCTCTCTCTCTCTCTCTCCCCCTCTTCTTCCTCCTCCCCTCCCTTCCACTCTCTAGAAAGCAATGGAAAAAATATCCTCAGGTGAAGATAAAAAAAAAAGGATAAACTAAATAGACCCAATATTTCCCAATAACTTTTGTCTATACCTTTCCCACTGGCAGGGTTTAGGGGGAGAAAAATTAAATTTAAAATTACATTGATAATTAGAAGATGCTCTGATTCCATTTCTGTGGGTACATAATTCACTCAGGCTATTGAGCTACCGGAATTTTTTATTCTTCCACTTGGACAAGGCATTGCTTACTTGCATGGGGGTCAGGTAGCCACTGATAACATACCTGGGGTGCTGCTTTTCGGAGCCTGCTCTCTATAATTTCTAAAAGAAGAAAAACACCATTAGGACTTTTAAAAGATAAGCAGATCTTCTGACTTAAGAGTCAGAGAAAGATAAATACCGTATGGTTTCATTTACATGTAGAATCTAAAGAACAAAATAAAGGAGACAAACAAAATAGAAACAGACTCAGATACAGAAAATACACTGATGACTCCCAGAGAGAAGAGGGTTTGGGGGCTTGGATGAAAAATATGAACGGATTAAAAAAGTATAGATCGGTAGTTACAAAACAGTCACAGGGATGTAAAGTACAGCACAGGGAATATAGTCAATAATACTGTAATAACTACGTATGATCCCAGGTGGGTACTGGAAATATCGGAGCAATACTTTGTAAAGTATATGATTGTCTAAATACTATACTGTATATCTGAAATGAATAATGTTGAATGTAAACTGTAATTGAAAAACAAAATTTAAAAAGATAAAAATCTTCTGACTTAAGAAGATATGTAATAAAACTGATCGTTCAAATTCATTCAATGGACTATAGTACTCTCCCTCAGTCCACCAGCAATCTATAAAAAATTTTTAAAACCCCTAAATTTTACCTACATCAAAGGTTTGTTAGGCCCCAATATTACTACAGAAACACATGGGAAGCTTCCTCTCTCTATCCTTATATGGGCTTCTGGACATAAAATATCCTATGGTTACCTCTTATCTACTCTTGAGGACTATCTAGATAAAGAATTTCAAAAACATTCTCACAAGGGGAATGAGTCACATATAACAGAAATTAATATTTGCATTTTGTGAGAAAGGAAAGGGATAGTGATGTGTTCTTTTCAAATGAGAAAAAAAGGTTGCCTTTTGAAGCAGGTTTGGGAGATATAAGTAATATTTTAATTATTTTCAAGGCTCCAAAGATGGCTGTGTGCCTTTTTCATACTTCTACTTCTTTCAAAAAATTCTGAACATCACATTTTCTATTATATTAAAAATGATCCCTGACCTATAAATATATAGAAAAAGTTTACTGAGGAAAATAGCTATTATTGAAGAAATTAGCTTACTATGTGTGAAGATATCCCCTACCTGATTAAAATTACAAATGAAAATAAATATTGCTTTATAACAGAACAGCTGTGGAAAGTGGTGGTTAACAGCAGAGATAGGCACAGCAGCATCACTAAATACAAAGCAGTCTGGAGAAACTAGGTATTAGGGCAAGCAGCTGTATGTACTGAAATAGGAATACATAATAAAATAATTGGTGTTTACCATAATGGCCGTAGGTTAACAAACAAAAAAAACAAAAACAACAAAAAACCCCCAAACCCACTATATTTCTATTCATTTTGTTTAAAGTTTGAGCCATATGAGACATTTTCAAAAGTTTTTCATCAAAAGCTAACTCAACATTCAAAACTTTGATAATTGAAGGGATAAACTTAAATTAGCTAGAAAAATTATTTGGCTATAACATCTCATTTTCTTATGAAGCTGGAAAAATGTGTCATTGCCATATGCGTGTTTGTATGTATTATCCTAACATAAAGTGGGACAGGTCCAAGTCACAGGATGTATTTTGCATAAATCAGAATTATGGAGGGGAAGTAGTCTCTTCTCATTATTAGAATGTGTAAATATTTAATATTTTTTTAAATTTAAGAACTAATAAGTATTTCCAAATACAAAAATATACCTTGCAGAGCTTTTAGCTCCAGATAAAGAATGGAAAAACACTGATTCAAATTTCCTTGCTTCTGTACTTGGCTTGTTTTTGTTATTTCTTATACCCTGACAGGTATCAAGTATATCTTCTTCAGGGTACACTTTTTGGGAGGATTTTTGTTCCAAAACTGAAGAATGGCAACTACTTTCCTTCTTTCGTGTCCGTTTGACTTTCCCAATGAAGAAGTCATCACCACTGTCACTATCCTCAGACACGGAAGACTGGTTGTAAAACCTTTCTTCTGTGCTATCATCAAAGTACTCCTTCTCTTCTCCATGTAATTCTTCTCCATCACTGTCACCACCAAGGGAGCTATCAGGCTCTTTCCTCTTTTTGGTTGGATGTAACGGTTTCATTTTACTGTCAGCAGGTGTCTTTGGGGGTCCAGAGGGAACTACAGAATCCTTTTCAGAAGGCTGTGATGAAGAATTTGGAATGTCCACTGTTTTGAGTCCATGTTCCATCTTTGCTATTTTTTCTTTTGAGGTATTTATTGGTTTCTTTGCCAGTATTTTGGTTTCTTTGTCTTTTTGCTCACTGATAATAGCTCCTTCATGCTGTAACTTAATGGCATCATCATTTGAACCTGAATTGTCCTTGGAATGGTTTTCTTCTGCAGCATTCTTTGGTGACTTAACTTCAGCATCATTTTGTCTTGCATCTTTAAAGGCTTTGACAGCAGCTGCAAGAGAAATAGCACACAACTTGTTTCAGCATAAAATGTCACTCTTTCAGTACAGTATTTTTTAAATTACTTAGAAAGACTTAGGATAATTTATGCATTATATTAAATACAATCATGCACCACACAATGACGTTTCCATCAACAGCGGACAGCATATGTGACAGTGGTCACGTAAGATTACAGTGGAGTGTAGGAGGCCATACCATCTTACTTGTGTAAGTGTCCTCTATGTTCGCATAATTACAAAATCTCCTAAAAATTCATTTTTTAGAATGTATCCTTGTTGTTAACTGATGCATGACTGTATGTATAATGAATGGGTCTGCTCACAAAGAAATCTGACTTTTTAGAAACCAAACTTATAAGAAATGCTCAGGAGTATCCATTTAAAATCTAAAATTAATTTTAAAAACATCATTTTATGCCTTGAAGTTCTGAAGAACAGTAAAAACTGTTCTGAATGCAAATAAAACAAAATGGCAACTTTAATTTCTGCAGGAATAATGTACTGACGTCATTGTAGAGTATTATAAACAGGCTTTCAGACATACAAATAAGTATCTTCTCATCAGTGACAAAAGCATTAATTCTTTCAATACATTTTATAATATACATACACATAAATTATGTGGCTAAGCAGCAGCAACATCAAAAGTAATATGAGTTACATCAATTATTAGAAAGCAACTGAATTCAATATTATCATGAATATGTTACATATACTCATATATTAGAATTTAGGAAAAAAATACAGATTTAGCTTTTCTTCAAATATCAAATACCTTCCCTATTAAGTACCTTCCCACATATGGAAATATGTGAAAGAGATATTTATAATATAAAAGATCCAAAAGAAAGAAAATAGAAGCAAAAACACAAAAAAATCAACAGTCATTTATTCAAAGTAATATACACAAATGCATTTAAGTACACGGCTTAAAAGTCATTTAATTCATACCTTTTAGCACATCTACTTTTTTCTTCAGAAGAGGGTGCACTGCTAATCTGGCAACTGCTCTTTCAGTTGCAGTAGAATCAGGCTGCAAATTGAAACAATAAAATTCATGCTGACAAAAATACTACTGTCCTTGAACAATTGTAATTATCATGTAATCAATAAATAAATATTCCTTGTGTATTTAATATCTTTCCAAAATTGTGGTTGGCATCACAGGTGATATTTTAAAGGTATAACAGAGCTCCCGCTTTCAAAGAACATAAAAGATCGAGTTAAGACTAAATTAATATGGAAGAATCAAATAACATTGTATTAAGCGCCATGATATAACTTATGACTACTATAATGTTTGAATTTCCAATTAAGACACTTAGCAATTATCTACCTTGAAAAGATATGAGAGAATCTGAGAAAAAAGCCTACTGCTGGTATCCTGATCACTCAGTGACAAGCGGGGCTGCTAAAGTTTATGGGTAAAACATGCTTGCTTGAGTTTCATAGAAAGCATATTAAAAGCTGTAGCATAGAAATCCTAAAGAAGGACATGACTTTTCAGGCTGAAAAGGCTCAACACAGTATATGAAAATAGAGTTACATCAGCATATTGAAGTTTACAAGCTTTCAGAAAAAAAACAAAAAAAAACCCCACCAAAAAACCCCCAAAAACCCACCAATCAAATCACTAAAAAAAATAAATAAAATTCAGGAATCAGGATAGGAGGTCAAAGACAATAAAGCAATGCTTCTAAACCTCTGTAAGAAAATGATTTTCAAACATGCAAGGTTTAAAAAAGTTTACATTCCTTGAACCATTCTCCCAAGAAGCTACCGCCCCACTAATACGAAGGATACAAAAAATGAGGAAGGCAGGGGATATAAGGAAGAAGAGGTCCAGGCAAAAGGAATCCCCAGGATGCTGACAGAAGCTTTAGATGTAGAACACCTGGTGTATTAAATGTCTTCAGAGGAGATTTCAATAACTGTTGAGGAGTCTGCTGTTATGCTAGAGAGAAGATAGAAAACTAACAAACATAACAATTATAAACTATAGGAAACAGAAATATTATGGAAAAGGAAAAGTAATCACTCACTATGTGGCTTATGGTTAAAATAACATAACCACAAAACATTCACCTAACTTCAGTTTGGAGGGTGGAAAGGTACATACATGACATGGCAGAGGGCTGAGATCTAAATCCTTACAGACACCAACAGCTAATGCTCAAAGTGTATTAATAAAAACAGACTGATGCGAGGATCAATTCCATAAGAATCAACTTAAGTTGAAAGTGGAAGAAAACAAAGGCCTATTTTCACAAGAAATTTTGTAAAAGTATTTGACTCTTATAACTGGTGTTTGCCAAACTGGCCAATGGGCCAGTTCTCACCTGCTGCCTTTTTATAAAATAAAGTTTTATGGGAACACTCCCAAATTCGCTATATAACCAACCATTATACACATCCCAGGACCCTGCCCCTCTTTCAGGTTCCAAGGTAAAAGAAGACACTGCAGCAGCAGCTATTTATCTTTAACTGCTTTTTTCAGTATATTTCCTGTAGCAACTAAAATTTTGCTTCAAAGATAATCCCCAATATATGAACATCTGAATTTGAAAAACAAATAAATCAGAAAGTAACTATTCTCATCACATAGGTTAATTTCACATCTTTTTAGATAAAAAGTTCTGGGAATCCCACAGATTCCGACTAAATGTATTCATGCAGAATTGCTCAAAACATCTACTACTGTTCCCAAATCCCTGCTTTGACAACTTGCTAAAAGCTTTGATGAATTGGGTATTTTTCTTTCCAGGGTTAGCTACAACTTTCCATCTTAGTTATAAAAAGTTTTAGAAGAGCAGTGGTAATACCTGAATGTCTGGTGTTGACTCTAGGCAAATACTGCTTTGTTAAGAATCATTTTATCATTGAGTTCATTTACCAATGTTATTTCTCTGCCCTGGAAGATATCCCATAGTGTCTAATGATCCAATTTCAGTAAATTCTACATATATATATATATTTTAAAAGGCCCTAGAATAAGTTTAAAATTTTACAATTATGTATTGATCTAATAAATGAAGGTACTCTTATTTGTGTCTTCCTCTATAACTGTGTCTTTATGTTGCAAACTCTGTGGATGACTTATTTGGGGGAAAATACCAGGCTAATAAGAAGTAAGACTGATTCAAAAAGAGCCATTGTACTGCATAATCCCAGGACTGCCACTCACAATCTAGTTGTCACAATTGGAGCTGTGCAGTGTACAGTTTATGCAGCCATATGTACCAGCAATGAGTTCAAAGAATAAAGGTTTGAGTTAGGAAACTGGTAGGTAATCTTGAAATCAAGTCAAGACTGTTAGTATAATTATTAAATAAAATCTTTGGTCTGTGTTCCCTTTACAAACTCTTGTTAAAATTTAAATTTAAACAATTAAATGATTTTTAATTGCTTTCTGAAGAATAAAATTAAAGAAAGGTTTAAAACATTAAATTTCACATTTTTACTTAGGAGAAATAAAAGTTTATTTAAATGATTGCTGAAATTTATGAAATTTGATATTTTTAACTGACTTTCTTTAAATCACTTTCAGAACTACATGTATCAAAGTAATGTTTCTGAATTCAGTCTAGTATGAGAATAGTTGTTGAGAAACAAGTTTTCTTCCAAACTATTTGAGATAACTTTCTCTCACTGTGTGACCCAACTCCAAGTCCCTCTTAAACCTTTTGGAAAGAAATCAAACATGAACACTAAAAAAAGAGGCTTGTGAAGCAAGTGGGCTCAGGTTCACACCTCTGGCAGTGCGTTGTGTATCTGCTGCCATTTGCTGAAGGCACTGGGCTAAGTGTAGGAACTACAGGGATAAGCGGGCAGCGCATGCCATGTGAGGCTTCCTTTCTCTCCCTCAATTTCTCCCCTGCCCATCCTTCTTCCTCACTTACTACCCCCTCCTTATGTTTACTCATATTGATGCACTTTTACATAAACACGACTTATTATGTGAAGGTATGGTCTTACACATGAAGACAAACACCATCTTTTGACGCTCATGATCTTGCTCTAATTTAAAAGGTTAAGACAAATGCACAAATAACTATTCCCAGGCAGAATGTGATAAACTTCACAGGCGAGACAGAAACTGCTGAGGCTTATAGGAAAACTTCAAACACAGTCATACATCTTAAATTTAAATAAATTTATTTTGAAGCTTAAAAGGCTAAGTAGTCTCTGTGAATACACAGTTTTTACACCTGCATGAAAGTCTTCACAATATTGCAGGGTATGAAAGAAACCACAGGTTTCCTCATTTAAAGTTGACACAATGTTTGCCATGGAAAATTCTCAGGAAACTGTGGTTTAACACACCTCCAGTTTCTTCCATTTCAAATAAATTAAATAAAAAAGGGAAAACACCTAATTTTTTAATGGAAAATTTTTATTTTGGAGTATGGGTATTTATTGTGAGCATAAAGCATGTGGTGTTCAATTTTGAAAAGAATTTTAAAAACGTACATATGAATATAAACAACAGTCTAAAAATGCAAAAACTCTCTTACATGCAATGTTCATTCCTTTCAAAATATTCCTAAAACAAACCAGGAATTCTAAATGAACTAGGATTCTAAATGAACTGGTAAAGGTAGAATGCTAGCTGCAGTACTTTTAATATTAATTGAACTTAATTTTAATTCTAGGTTTTACCTAAAGATATAAATCAACACGTTAATATTTGTACTTACTAAACATTTAGGGAGATAGTAAGAAACAGTCCATTCAGCTGGATTTAAAGAACTGTGACAAACTAAGTAAATAGGGTTCACATTTAAGGGAACAGGAGACCTTTCTGCATTCATTGAACTCATAATCCCTATGTCACCATGATTCTAAAAATATGTGGAAACTTATTCCATACTTTTGTCCTAAACTTTTGTTTTGTAGGCCAAAAGGAGAAACCTGGGTTTAGACCTTGGACCTGCCATTTCCTACTACCTGACTATAGATATATTTTTTACCTTTCTGGGCCCACTGTCTCATCTGTTAAATGAGGTTACCATCATCTTCCCTGAGAAAACTAGCATACATAAAGCGCATAACGAGTCAGGCAACTGGTACATGTTAACAAGTATTAATTTGCTTCCTCTTATCCTATAGTTGTTTAATATAACTGTCTTTTATTTCTAATGGATTATATAGTCCTTTAGAAAAACTGCAGTACATTTACACAATGGAATACTACAGTGTGGCTGTAAAAAAGAAAGACCTCTTACCCTTTGTGACGGCACGGAGGCATGGATAGACCTGGACATTATTATGCTAAGTGAAATAAGCCAGCCAGAGAAAGACAAATACCATATGATTTCACTTACATGTGGAATCTAATGAGCAAAATAGATCCAGAGGCATAGATACATGGAACAGACCGACAGACCTCCAGGGGAGGGAGGTGGGGAGACTGGAGAAAATAAGGTGAAGAGATTAGCCAAAGAACATGTATGTATAGCTCATGGACAGCAGTGTGGCGAAGGGGGCGTGGGGAGAGCGGGGTAGAGGTGGGCAAATGGTAGGGGGAATGGAGGACATCTGTAATAGTGTTAACAATAAAAAAAAAAATATTGTTCTCTATTCCTTTCATATCTTCCACAGTGCCTAGCCAATTGCTATGCATGCAACAGATGTTTTGAATTGAGACGCTCCTGAAATTCTGGCAACAGCTGTCTGGAAATGTCAGCATTCCAGTCTCTAAACTCTCTAGCTTTAGACTCTCATCATTATACATATTAATTGGCTACTTAACCTTACTGCCCTCTTCCCTTTATTTGAAAAATAAAGACACTACTATTATTACTACACACACAGACACGAATACTTTCTATATGAGATGACTGTTTTACACTGTTTTAAGATCAAATGAGATAAGAATACATAAGGAAGAACTGTGCAACCTGTAAGACATTACACAAATTAGTTTGTTCTGCTCTATTCTGATGGCCACATAACTTCAAATGTGCAGAGCTCTACGTAACAGACTTATTTCCTATTTGGTCATCTTCCACTGAGCCCCCTTCCTATAGCAAACTAAATAGCAGTCTTCCCTCCCAGACATCTGCCACTGGCCTCATTTTTGTTTTAGAGGTTTAATTTATTAACAGACTTTTAAATGAAGAAACTGAATCCAATAAAAGAATATCACAAATGAAATAAAACAGTAAAAAACACTGAAATCCAACAGCTTAGGAGGAATCCTAAATGATTCTTAAGCAGGGCAGTTTCCCTTGGTTTTAATTCTCTCACGGGACCCCTCAAGAACTCGGACGAAACAGAACTGTCTTACCTTCCTCCTTCTCCACCTCCCTCCCTTCCTCTTGTTGAAGGAAGGTACAAAAGGGCACAAATGTAATCAGGTTTCACTTGACAACATTTCAGTCAGACAGATACTAAACTTTCTATCTGAATTACTATTATAAATTTCATCACCACAAATCTAGTCATATACAAATGCATTTACTATTTCAAAATAATGATAAGCTAATATAGATATCTGTTTCCCCATTTTCAATTTAAATAATATTTCAAACACTGGAAGACTGAACAAAGAGTTGTAAATGGAAGACAGACAATACCCTAAAAAACTGATTTTACATATATTACACATACATTAACTAATAATAACCTTACAAAGTGAAAACAATCTGGCTGAGAAGTTAAAAAAACAACAACAGACAGACACATGGTATTTTATTTTGGATATTTCCAAGTTCAAGTTAAGTAATAAATACTGCCAAGTGTTACTGTTAGAGTTTAGATGAAAACATAATATTATTAAGGAACTAAAAATAAATTGCTTTTTACTCTCACCACAAATTAAACATTAATGAAATAGTTTTAGAACTTAGCAACTAAAAATTTCAAAAATGTATTCCGGTAAAAATCTTACATTATATTTTTTAAAACACTCAAGAGAAAACAAAAATATATTCTGCCATATTTTTATACCATTACCACTATTCTATTTAAGGTGTCATTATTTTGTGTGAGATACAGACCACACCAAAAGTTTAAAACTATAACAAAACTAAGTTTTTTCCTGCTCTTTTATGAACAAAGCCTATGAAATAATATTTACTGTAAAATCATAGTAGTATAAAATAAAGAGGCTAATGTAAAATCATGCTCATGACTTTGGTGTTACTTCTCTGACAAGAACAATGATGGCAACAACAAATCCTCATGCCCCTCAAACAAAACCATTTTCTATTCTGGCCTTCTTACAATAAAATGCATTAACACTTAACATGTCTAGCATTAGTTAATTTTAGAGAAGTCAGTGCTAGTCTACATAAATGTAGACTAAGAGTATAATTTGCCTTAAGGTTGGAATAGGCAAACTGGCATGTATAGTTGGCGATTTCAACATACCTCTTTCAGTATTCAATAAAAGCAGGCAGAAAATCAGTAAAGATATAAATCACCTGAACAACACCCTCAACCAATTTGACCTAATGATATTTATAGAACACTGATCCCAAAAGAATACATATTGTTTTCAAGAGCACATAAAATAGTCACCAAGATAAGCCATACCCTGGATCATAACACAAATAATAAAGTTAAAAGAATAAAAATCATAAAAAGTATGCTCATGTATCATAAAGAAAAGAGTAACAAAAACATACCTGGAAAAATCCCTTAGTTGCTCGGAAATTAAATATGCTTCTAATTAAACCATGGGTCAAAGATAAAGTTTCAAGGGAAATTTAAAACATTTTGAACTCAAATAAAATAAAAATACAACATCACACCCTGGCTGGTGTTGCTCAGTGGTTAGAGCATCAGTCTTAGCACTGAATGGTCCCAGGTTCAATTCCTGATTAAGGCCAAGTACCTGGGTTGCAGGTTCTATCCCTGGCCCTGTTCAGGGTGTGTGCGGGAGGCAACCAATCGATGTGTATCACATGGATGTCTCTCTCTCTCTAACCCTCTCTTACCCTCCCTCCCTTCCACTCCCTCTACAAATCAATGGAAAAAATACCCTTGGGTGAGGATTAACAAAAAGAAGAAAAAGAAGAAAAAGAAAATAAAACATTAAATATATGAGATGTAGCTAAAGTAGTGCTTAGAGGGAAATTTATAGCATTAATTGCTTACATTAGAAAAGGTCTAAAATCAGTACTACATTAAGAAACTAGAAAAAGAGCACAGTAAATACAAATGCAAGAAACAAATAATACAGGGTAGAGCAAAAGTCAATGAAAGTGAAAACACAAATGCAATATAGAAAAATCAATCAACCCCAAATCTGTTCTCAGGTAGAACTCTCTTATAGGCATTAGCAAAGTGGGTGGAAATATAAGAAGGCTAATAGTAAGGAAGAAGCAGGAGTGGCAAATCCAAGGGGCAGAAGATCTAGGTAAAAGTCCTATCTGTGCCACATAACAGTAACATAGCCTTAATTACCTACTTCATTCTTTCAGTTTTTCTCATTCATAAAAGGGGATTAAAAACAATTGTTCACAGGGTGAATGCAGGGGTTAAGTGAAAGACTCGTGGAAATTATTTGGAAAGAATAAAAATAACCATTCTCATTTGAATTAGCAAGATTGACAAACTGTTATGTAACACATAAATATCATATGTAGTTCAACATACCTTTAAAGATCTTCAAAACAAAATTCATGAATTACCATAAAATATATTTTTTAAGGCAATACTGGAGTTCAAGTGGGGAAAATTCATTATATACTAATAATACTTGGCTTCTTAATAGTTTTCTTATCAAGGAAAAAAGTCATAATTATAACTAAGAAACTCTTCCTAAAAGAAATACAATCTATTGCAGATATACCTTTTTGCAGATTTTTTCAAAATTGATATCATCACCAAGAGCAGATTTAGTTACTATATCAGGTTTCAATTCCTGTAAAAAAAAAAAACAAAAAAAACCCCACAAAATAATTTTAGTTATGAGTCTAATTTTAAACTGTCATTATTATTATGAGTTAAATTCTTAACTTTCAGAACAGAATAACTCCTGTCACACATAATAAGAAATGATCATGCTATACAAAAGCCACAGCAAAATGAATTTTAAAAGTTAATCTCCCTAAAACAATTATATTAAGATTCTATAAAAGCCAGAACATTCAATGTGCCATAAAATCTCCAGGATAAAAACATTTCCTTAATAAAAATAAGACTGAAATAATTCAAAATGTTACTTTAAGAATTCTTAAATTTAAATACATTTTTACTTATTTTAATGACATTAAAGAACATTGGCAATTCATCAATTTATAGAGAAATGTAGAGATTTATTGAGAAATACCTAATTTTAATTCTTAAGGAATCTTAATTTAATTTAAAAATGAAGATATGTTCCAACTGAATGATCCCCTAGTGAATGCCTAAAACTGGATAGTGCCAAATCCTACATATACACTATATTTTTCCCTATACATACATACTTATGGTAAAGGTTAATTTATAAATAAGGCACAATAAGAGATTAGCAATAACAATTAGAGAACAACAAGGATAAAACAGAACAATTAGAACACTATACTGTAATACAAGTTATGTGAATATGGTCTCTCTCTCAAATACCTTACTGTACTTACCTTTTAGCTTAAAGGAATCACACTACAACTTCTCTTTGGCATGCCCAAATTGCCAGCATCACTAATCTTGCACTTTGGGGCCATATTAATAAAATAGGGGTTACTTAAACACAAGCACTGTGATACCATGACAGTCGATCTGGTAACACAGATGGCTACTGACTAACAGGAGGGGTAGCATATACATGTGGATATGCTGGACAAAGGTGATTCATATCCTGGGTGGGACACAGCAGGACAATGTAGGATTTCACCACGATACTCATAATGGTGCACAATTTAAAACTTACGAATTGTTTATTTCTGGAATTTTCCACTTAATATTTTCAGACTACAACTGACTGTGGGTGACAGAAACCTCGGAAAGAGAAACTATGGATAAGGGAAGACTACTGTACACTGACTCATAACTATATTACTAGTGATGTTGTCTCTGGTTGAGTGGGGTAAAGTATGTTTGCAACCAAACTATTTTATATCAGGCTATGGGGCAGAACACTGTACACAGACAAAAAATAACTTGAAGACAATAACCATGTAGACATTTTAAATTCCAAGAGGCTCTTATTAAGGCTGGGCTTTTAACTTAATAAAATATATAACCTGTTTGTATTTTCCAAAATGTGATTAAACTGAAATAATGATGTTATGATTATGAGGGGTTAATTCCCAATACAAAGAATTACAAGGTGCCAAGAAAAGTCTGGACTCTTGGAGATTTGGGGGGGGGGGGGGGGGTGTCTATTTAAAAATGAGGCAAGAAATGCATTTCTTTGAAATAAAAAATCTGAAATAGCTTGTGAGAGAGCTATGGACATCCAAATCTTCATGCTTTTCCACAGATGGGAATCTTATTATGGTTTTCCTTCAGTGACAATAAAAACCTTATTTCCTAAATCCTGTTCTACTGTTTCTTAAATACACTTCTACCAGATGGAACTTCAATAGGTTATACTCTGTCATCATACTGCCAAGGAATTTTTCCAAAAAAAATGTATCTTTGTCTTCCTCCTTCACCTATTCCTGTGTTCTCCATTGCAGTTAATGGCATCTCCAGCCTTTGCTGCTCAGGTTAGACAGCTCAGACATCTGACTCTGCAGGCCTTCGTCATGCTTCTGTTATGCTCCCATCCCCCTTTTGCTTTCTCTGCTGTGGTGTCTATTGAATTTGTTCCCCTCCTTTGAATTACCATTATCCTACCCATAGGCTCAGGACTCCACTACGGATTGTGTGGATTACAATAGCCTACCTAGTTTTCCTCCCACCAGGACCAGTAACTCCAAAGCCCATTATATGTCACTGTCCTAAATAAAGAACAAAATCAAAGACCTTCGGCCTGAAGTTCAAATCCTTTCATTACCTGGCCTCAATGCATCTTTCCTTCTGCTGCTCTATTATTATAATGCACTTCTTCTAGGGTTTCATGTGCCATCCATTCAGTTTTACATAGAATCCCCTGAATAAATTTTCTATTCTCCCACCTCAGTATCTTTGGTAAACTGTATGCTTTAAAATTATTTATCTGTGAAATGTCTTTCTCTAATTGGACACCTACCTTTCCCACTTCACACACCCCCAAACCCCCATCAAAATCTATCCAAATTTCAACTCTTGCTTGCTAGATACCACTAAAATGAGACAGAACTTCTTAGAAAAAAATGGCTGACAAAAGATCTAAGGCAGGAAAAGTATAAGCCCTGCAATATTTTGTTATAACAGAAAAGGAAGGACTAATGGTTTTCTCAAAAAGTCACATAAACTACCTTTGAAGGGATACCATTGGGAAAATTTGGCTGTGATAAAAGAATAATGACAATGACCACATAATTCATTACTCTGATGAGGATCCATTTGAGAATGAAATGAGGCACTATTAAAAATTATGCTGGGACACAAATTGTGAATACCAAGAGAACCGCAGGAATACGTGGTCATATAGTCACCCTAATTATAACACTTGTCAATTCCTCATATGTCCAAATGCTCTTTATTTTCTCTTAAAACCACTTCAAGCAGGCTTCTGCTCCAATTACTCAACCAATGCTATTATTGTAAAAAATAAAAATAAAAAGTCACCAACAATTTCCATGTTGCTAAATCTAGTGAACAGGTCTCAGTCCTCCTCTTGGCTCAACATAGCAGCAGCATCTGACTCTTCCCTTCCTTGGCCTATCATCCCTTTTCATAAGTTAATTCCTCCTTCTCTTTGATATGCTTTCTTTGTATGACTTTCAGGACCCTTACTTGGTTTTTATTTCTTAGCCTCTGTTGCTAGTTCTTCCTCTTCTTCCCAGCTTAAGAGTGGACCCAGATTCTGTCCTGGGTACTCTGCACAACTATCTAATACTACCTTAGTGATTTCATCTAGTCTCATGATTTTAAATATCAAGTACAAGTTAACAACTCCCAAGTCTCTTATCTCTAGCCCCAAACTGTCTTCTGCACTCATATTAAACTGACTACTTCACATCATCACTCTTCATCTTTCCTACTCTGCTCTAATTTTCCACAGCGTGTCACCTACTAACATATTAAATAACTACTTACTATGTTGTCTTCCCCAATTCACCCCCAAAATACAAAAGATGAGAACACTTTGTCATCTTTTGTTTCTCAGGTGTATCTTAAGTGCCTAGAAAAGTTCATGGCATTTGGTAAATGCTCAAAAACTACTTGTTGAAAGAATGGATAATGAAGTTGTTTTTACTTGTTAGGTATTACAAATTGTTAAATGAATATCTCAGTTATCTCAATACTGGGTATAGGATAAGCTAGACCTGCCAGTAAACAGTGCCCCTGTTCAGGAACTATAATAGAGAGTACATTTAATAACTATGTCTTTCATTAAAGTTTATTATTTTTAATTTTCTAAGTTAAAAACAAAACCTCCCCAACAATCTTTAATCTTGTCATGTTGAAATATAAATCCAAATCACTATCAAACTTAATACAGAACTTCATGTAGGGAAAACTAGTAAAATAATCTAAAATTTTTTTATATTTCTTAATTCTATAAGTAATTCCTTTACAACTTTTCTAAAATAAAAATAATAAAGCACTATAAATTTAAGTCTCCCATCCTACAACTTGTGAAGTTATAGTCACTTTTTAAGAGTCAGCTTCATTCTACACAAAGCCTTCCATGAATCCTCAAAGTAGTATTAAGTGGCCTTCCTCCAATACATCTATGGGTGTTTTATACACTGTATTGAAATTCTCTGTTCACATGTCTATCTCACTCATTAGACTCTACGCTTCTCAAGTAAAACATCATGTTAATTTCTATATTTCTATAAACTAGCAGAGTATATGATAAAGTGCAGACCTAATATATTTTTGTTGAGCTGAAACAAAGTGCTTTGATCATGAGGATGGCTCTGAGATGACATGATACAAGTATGTGAACTTTTCTGGCAAAGCTTCTGGTCTAAAGTTACAATGTAACATGGACAATGATGATAGATTAGGGGGTATAGATCTCCAAAAGACCTCTGTTCAGGATTTCTCAGTATTGAATAGTTTTGGCATAACTTTTCAAAATGGTATTGAAGGCAATTACTTTCTTAAGTAATACTCCATCTGTGCCAGTTACATGGAGTAAAAGACTACAGAGACTCAAAATCCTTTTTAAAATTATTAAAACAGCACTATGCTAAGAACGATACTGCATATTAGTAGTACAAAAACAGTATCAACTCAGCTTGTTAAAATTTTCAGGAAATTATAGAAGTGGTTTTATTCTTCTTTACTTTTATAATTATACTCTTCTACATCTTAAAAGTCATCAACACATTGTTAATTTCACATCAAAAAATTCATTACAGTTGACCCTTGAACAACATGGGTTTGAACTGTGCAGGTTCACCTATAAGCAATTTTTTTCAATATATATAGGGTTTTACATTCACAGATTCAACCAACCATGGATCAAAATCGATCCACAGCTTGGAATACACAAATGCAGAAGGCCAAGTATATGTACTCTCTATGGCATTTTATACAACAAACTTCAGCATCCACAGATTTTGGTATCCATGGGGGGAGTGAGGGGTGCTGGAACCAATCCTGAGGAACATCTGTAGTTAAGTTTTTGGGTGGGCTAAAAGTTATACATAGACCTTTTGACTGAGTAGGGTGATGGAGCCCCTAACGCCTGTGAGTCAACTGTATTTAAAATTCAAATTCTTAAACCTGAAGTGAAAACTAAGTAACAGTCTCAAGCATTATTATTAAATGGTGAATAAGAAAAAAGAAACTAAAAAATTCACAAACAATTGATAGAAATGTATCTTCACTTTGATTAGCAAAATTTAACAGTTTGGTGCTAAAATCTCTTTAAAAATCTATTTATAATAGTTGTGCATATTAATATGTGAAATATGTTACTTGATCGCCTTCTACAAGGCAGGACACCAGGAACTATATAAAAAGACAAATAACCAAAAAGAGTAGAGTATATAACATGCAAATGACCTTACATCATAACACAAAGGAAGATTCAATATAGTAGACTATTAAAAACTGATAAACAGAATAGATTCAATGACATGGAAGCATAGATCAGACCGACGAATGTCAGAGGGATGGAGGAGGGCAGGTGGGTAGAGGAGGAAAGAGCAACCGAAGAATTTATATGCATATATGCACAACCCAAGGACAAGGACAATGGTGGGGAGAGGGACTGGGGAGGGGGAGGGGACGGGGTGGAACAGGTCATTAGGAAGAAAAAGGAACATCTGTAATATTTTAAACAAAAATAAAATTTTAAAATTAAAATAAATAAAAACTAAAAACTGATTACCTAAGTATTATACGTATGTATGAAGAGGAAATAGGCAGGGTAGTTTCTGTTTAGTGCTATAGTTCTCAATAGTGGGAGTAATAAAAAGATATCCCAAATACTGGGGGGGGGGGGAGTCCTTTCTCAATTTGCACAAACCTCCCACCCACATGATATTTGTCAACAGGTATGAATCCTCATGCACCTACCCCTGCCTCCCACAACAAAAGCACTGTTTAGAGGATGATAAAGGCTTTGACAATGATTCATTCTGGCTTTGTAAGATATGTGTGAGGTGATGGGGAATGCCCTGTTATCAGAGAAAGCTAGAGAAACTTAAAAACAGGAATGTACAAAGTATGTGTAGAGGACATAAAGTTAACTGTATTATGTAGATAAAAATGAGGATGAGAGATAAAGTTGGTCAGGATAAGAGGAACCAACTGATGAAATAGCTTTTAATACCCATGAGGAATCAGACCCCATCTGGTAGACAATGGGAAGCTAACTTAGGTTCATGAACAAAAGAGTAATATATAAAACAAAATAGGTTTACTATGAGGAAATTTTACTAGTTTCAGGTTTTGCTGGCAGCCAGTTAAAGAATTACTAAATGTCTACAAATAGTACTGTCTCACTTTAGTTCCAAGTTGACTTTCATGTTTAAAACTGAATCTTCATATTCTAAAAACTAAACTGCAATGCATCTTTCAACTATAAATTATTTTCATCAAGATATGAAAACAGTCACTAATGTGAAAATAATTATAATTTCAGTGAGCAAAAGCTAAAAAACAACTTGTAAAATTCAATAGTCCAAAGATCTGCATTACATTTAAAAGTAAATATTAACTAAGCATAAACATTATCAAATAATTTAGTCAAATGAAGCTGCAAAACCATCTTGGCATTAGATAGTCCTATCTCTCAGTAGAAATACCTTTTAGAAAATAGGACAAAAAGAGTTTAATGCAAGTAACTAAACATGATCACATTTTTAATGCCAAATAAAAACATCTAAACTGTTCTTGGAATATGAAGTTACCCACTTCTGAATGTTCAAGGCGGCAAGCAGAGAAAATGAGATGCAGCAATTACATCAGCCTAAAGGTTCTACTTAGAAAGCACTTCTGCAATTCTAAGGAATAAGTCAGAGTACACAGATTTATTTCATTTTAGAGACTCTCTTCTAACAAAAGCCTGGCCTTCGGGAGAAAAATTTACTATTTTTGAAATGGAATCTAAACATTTGTTTAAAAGTGCATAATTTTGTGAAGAATATATAGAGTAAATAAAATACTTAAAACTACTTTATTTTTGTCTTCTCAATAATATGCTAGGAGTAAAATAATTAGAGGAGGTGAGAGCTCTACAGTTATTTTTTTATTATTCAGTATATCAAATAAAAAGGTGACAAAAATCACAGCCTTATACATTTATTTTTTAATCCTAAATTTATATACATTTATTTGCAAGTTTAGTTTTCCTTGCTCAACACCACAGAGTTAAAGAAAAAAACAAAACACACACCTCAAACTTAATAAACAATTACATAAGCCCATAGAACATTTTTTCCCCTTCAGTAAATTACCTAGGAAATTCATTAAAAGGCCTTAGGAAAATTATATTAGGTGACTGAGGCAGTCTTTCCCTATAATAGTGGAATTATAACTAAGATATAGGGATGTGCTGAAAAGGATTTAGGAAAATGGTAAAAGACAGTGGTTTTAAACTGAAAAACACGGAGGACAAAGTTTCAAGGAAGTCAAACTATTTGTTATTACAGTTCTAAGTCCTTCAAAGTATTTTCTTTAGAACTTCAAGTTTCTAGTAGCCTTTGTTAAGGAGATATATAATAATAAAATCTATACTTGTTTCTTTTTTTAAACTTATTTTTATTGTTGAGGGTATTACAGTTATCCTCCATTCCCCCTCCACCAGGCTCCTGCTCCACCCCAGGCCTTCACCACTCTACTGTCTGTGTCCATGGGTTGTACATATATGCATATAAATTCTTTGGTTAATCTCTTCCCACACACCCCTTCTCCCTTTGAGATCTGCCAGTATGTTTCATGCTTCCATGTGCCTGGACCTATTTGTTCGTCCATTTATTTACTTTGTTCATTAGATTCCACATATTAGTGAGATCACATATTCTTTGTCTCTTTCTAACTGGTTTATTTTGCTTAGCATAATACTCTCCAAGTCCATCTGTTACCAGAAAGGGGACTTAGCTCTGAGCAGGTCTGCCTAGGGCCCACAGGTAGTGTGTGGGTTTTTGACTTTGTGTAGGAAAAATTTCACAGCACGAGTCCAGGTGACTACGAGGGAACGTTTATTAAAGCTGGGGACAGTAAAATAAGACAGGGCTTAGTATAGAAGAAACAACAGGAAAGCCTAGGATGGGCTGTCTTAGCCTCTGGGAAGTCAGGGAAAAGGCGACCTTGGGGACAGGTTCAGAGAATTAGCCTGGGATAAGCTGCCAATGCCCATTGCTCCCCTGGTTGCAAGCCTCCTGGGGTCCCTTAGAGTTTAGGAGATGCATGCCTGTGGGGGAAGAAGAGAAAGGGAATGATGAGGGCTACTCCCCAGAGGGAGAGTACATGCTGGGTCCTTTGTCTTGAGGCTTTTCTTTCTTGTAGGCAGGAATCTTAGCAGAGGTCTCAGGGGAGGGTTTCAGTAGAATATTCACCAGTTTTCTAGGTGTGCTGCTTCAGAGTTATGGTCTTCACTGATTGGTAAGTGTCAGGGCAGGGCGTCCTTAGTCATTGCAACTAGTTCTGGTGTCCCCCACCTGGTTTTGCTGCTTTTCTGAGTCTGGAGCTGAAATACAACTGAGGCCTAGATGTTATTTCTAGGGAGATGACCTTCCATATTTGCTGTAAATTGCTCTACTGGTTTGTTCAGCTATCTGTTTCCCTATTCCACTTGTCCTGGGTTACTGGCTTATCTCATATCCATGCTGTCTCAAAGGGTAAGAGATCCTTCTTTTTTTTTTTTTTTTTTTTTTTTTTTTTACAGCTGCATAGTATTCCATCCTGTAAATGTACCACAGCCTTTGTATCTACTCACCTACTGATAGGCATTTGGGCTGTTTCCAGTTCTTAGCTATTGTAAATAACCCTGCTATGAACATAGGGGTGGATATACTCTTTGATTGCTGTTTTGGGATTCTTAGGATATATATTCCCAAGAAGTGGGATCGCTGGGTAAAACAACAATTCTATTTTTAATTTTTTGAGGAATCTCCATATTGTTTTCATAGTGGCTGCACCAGTCTGCATTTCCACCAGCAGTGTACTAGGCTTCCCTTTTCCCTACAACCTCACCACCATTTGTTGTTTGTTGATTTGTTGACGGTAGCCATTCTGGCAGGTGTGAGGTGATATCTCATTGTAGTTTTAATTTGCATCTCTCTGATGATTAGTGACTTTGAGCATTTTTTCACCTGTTTCTTGGCCATCTGTATGTCCTCTTTGGAAAAGTGTCTACTAGGTCTTATGCACTTTTTTTTTTTTTTTTAGATTTCAGAGAAAGGAAGGGAGAGGGATGGAGAAACAGAAACATCAATGATGAGAGAGAATCATCGATTGGCCGCCTCCTGCATACCCTGCAACGCGGGCTTGTGCCCTGACCAGAAACCTAACCATGATCTCCAGGTTCATGGGTCGACGCTCAACCACTGAGCCATGCCTGCCAGGCATGCCCATTTTTAAATTGGATTGTTTGTCTTCCTTTTGCAGAGTTGTATGAGTTATTTTATATTTTGAAATTAATCCCTTATCAGATCTATTATTGGTAAATATGTTCTCCCATACAGTGGGTTCCCTTCTCATTTTGTGGTTGGTTTCTTTTGCTCTGCAGAAACTTTTTAGTTTTATGTAGTCCCATTTGTTTATTTTTTTCCTTTGTTTCCCTTGCCCTAGGAGATGTATAGGCAGGAATGCTGCTACATGAGATGTCTGAGAGTTTACTGCCTATGTTTTCTTCTGATTTTTTAAAAATATATTTTATTGATTTATTTCAAGGGAGGAAGGAAGAGGGGGAGAGAGATGGAGATAGAAACATCAATGATGAGAGAGTGTCATATCATTGATTGGCTGCCTCCTGCATGCCCCCTGCTGAAGATCGAGCCTGCAACCCAGGCATGTGCCCTGATTGGGAATTGAATCTCGATCTCCTGGATCATGGGTTGATGCTCAACTGCTGATCCATGCTGGCCAGGCATCTTCTAGGATTCTTATGGTTTCATTAACTTACATTTAAGTCTTTTATCCATTTTAAGGTTATTCTTGTGCATGGTGAAAGTTGGTGGTCTAGTTTCGTTTTTTTGCACGTACCTGTCCATTTACTGAAGAGACTATCTTTACTCCATTGCATGCTCTTGCCTCCTTTGTCAAATATTAATTGACCATATTGGCGTAGGTCGTTTACTGGGTTCTCTGTTCTGTTCCACTGATCTATATGCCTATTGTTGTGCCAGTACCACGCTGTTTTGATTACAATGGCTTTGGAGTAGTTCAATATCTGGTATTGTGATCCCTCCAACTTTGTTTTTCTTTCTCAAGATTGCTGGGGCTATTCAGAGTCTTTTTGGTGCCATATAAATTTTTGGAATATCTGTTCTAGATCTTTGAAATATACTGATGGAATTTTAATAGGGACTGTGTTGAATCTATAGATTGCTTTGGGTAGTATGGACACTTTAATGATGTTAATTCTTCCAATCCAGGAACACAGTATATGCTTCCACTTATTTATATCTTCCTGTATTTCTTTTTCAATGTCCTATAGTTTTCTGAGTACAGGTCTTTTACCTCCTTGCTTAAGTTTATTCCTAGGTCTCTTATTTTTGTTGTTGCTATGGTAAATGGGATTTTTTTTTTTTTTTTTAGTTTCTCTTTCTGAGAGTTCATTATTGTTGTATAAAAGTGCCATCGATTTCTGGATATTAATTTTGTATCCTGCTACACTGCTGAATTCATTTATTAAATCTAGTAGTTTTTGGTTGTATCATTAGGGTTTTCTATGTACAATATCATGTCATATGTGAATAATGACAGTTTTACGTCCTCCTTTCCGATTGGATGTCTTTTCTTTTTTCTTCTTGTCTTATCACTGGCTAGGACACCAGTACTACATTGAATAAGAATGGTGAAAGCAGACAACCCTTATTCCTGTTTTTAAGAGAAACACTTTTAGTTCTTGCCCATTGAGTATATCTCCATGTGTTAATAGCTTAAAGAACCTATATCAATTAACACTAAATAGTGTTACATGCAAATTTGTTTAAAATACTGTGCCAAATTTAGCAAGGAATGAAAATGTTCAGAAACATAATCATTGCTACTAATTAATGGTACCTAGGAAATTGATTAATTTGATATTTAACATTATTTCTAAATGTTAAATGCACACACAAAATCATTTATGGATAACCAGGTATTCTATCTTTAGAAAGACCCAGCTATTCTAATTATGTCAAATTATAAACAAATCCAATTTAGCCCCCAAGAGGCAATGATGATAAATCATTTCATTATTATTTTCACTTTTCAATTAATAGTGAGCATTAAAATTATAATGCAAAAGCACATTTGTTTATAATACATAACTATTCTTGATAAAATTGTGCACTTAATACTTACAGTAAGAGAGGTTAGGTTTGTAGAGTGTTAAGAATATAGGCTACTGATTCAGACAGATTTGTACTGAATCCTGGCTTTTCCATATATTAGTAGTATAACTGGGCTAAGCAATTAATTTGTAAATCCTCAGTTTCCACATTATAAAATGGGGTTAAATAGAAGCCTTGAAGAGATACTATGAAGATTACAGATAATACAGGGGTTAGCAAAAGTAGGTTTACAGCTGTGAGTACAGAAAACAGTTTATTCTTATATTATTTTTTATTATTGTATTATTTTCCATGTGAACTGTAAACCTACTTTTGCCTACTCCTGTATATGTATGCTGTGGCCAAGAGCCTGGCACAGAGTAGGTGCTCAGTAATTAATAACTAAAATTATTATTTAATTGTTTATTAGCAGTGCTCTTACATCTGAAGTTGAGCTTCCTACTGCTATAAATAACATATAAGTCTGGGATGTGAAGCTGTTGCATAAAACATATCCTTGCTATCTAAATGGGATTCACTTAAAGACTATGAAGAAAATCATATCAATTTGGTAAATCAGTAACATTAATATTTTTTATTTAACTGTCACCTTTTCCAGGAAACCTTCCCTGATTATTAGCTAGAAGCATCTCTTACTCTTTTAAAATTTTCAAAGCACCCATCATAACTTAGCCCGTTTTTAAAATTGTACATACCAACTCCTTTCTCTGATAGTATAATATTTTTGCAGAGCAGGAACAATGAATTACATCACATTTTACTTTCCATAAAGATAGGCTTAATAAATGTCTCCTTAGTGCATGAAAAAAATAAGTCAGTCATTGCTTCCTAATTAGTTACCTCCCCTCTAATTTCTTTTCCCTCTAATCCATCCTCCACTCTGCTTCAAATTTATCTTGCTAGAAAATACATATGATTACTCAAAAACCTTTGATTATCTACATTTCCTAAAAGGCCTTAAATTGTAATCTCATCTACAATTAAGCTACTATCTTCAACCTTTTGGTCCTCTATTCATTCCATAGTCCAGCCATGACACTGATTTACTGAAGAAATACTTGCTAAATGTCTGCTTTATGCCAATTAGTACACTAAGCACTGGAGATAAAAAGACAACATTCTATCCTCAAAAAAGGAGGCATACAAAGAAATAAGTATACTTCAACATGCTAAATATTGTAAAAGAAACAGTATTGAGCAGTCCTTCCAAGTCACACCAAGTACTCTCAGACTGGTTGCTTTCTTCTTGGTGTGCTCTATTTACTAGACTGCTCTTTCCAAAGCAGAATCATATTTATTCTTCAAGTTCCAACCCAGTGCCCCCCATTTGTAAGGTCTTCCCTAACTCCTGCAAGTAGTTAAATTAATTAACCCCTTCTCTAGATTCCTGAAACTGATTATACTACTGGTATAGTAAAGATCAGAGAGAGACTCATATGCTTATTTCCCATAGAACAGTATGTTCCCTGCCAGCAGAAATCTATTCAGCTACATACATAGTAGGTCCTAAATTAAAATTTATTTAACTAACTTGAACATATAACTGGAATTTGTAATAGCTATTCTTGGAATTCCTGGTCTTTTTTTCATTTGTAGTATTTGTTTTTCTCTTCTGGTTGCAAATTTTATGGTTCTTAAGAAGATATATGATCATTAATAAGCTAGCATACTATCTTAGATCGTGAAGAACAGCATTATTAACAACAACCAAAAACTACAAGTTCTATTTTAATATATTGAGCTTTACCAAAAATTAGGAATTAAAAAAGTGAAGATTTCTGTCCTTACCTTCTTACCTTAATATACCTTTTAAAGGGTTTGGTTAGTTTTTATACAGAAGGCGAGAATATAAGCAAAGAATACATTTTCATTGTAAATTGCTAAAGAATCATTTTTATAATTTAGCAGCAGATACAGAAAACAGAATAAACTTCTTCATATTTAAGGGAAAAAATAGAACATGATTGAGTTTCTCTTGTCACAGAATATTAATACTTTGAGTAGCAAAATACTAACATCAGTTATTCTAACATACAGTAAAAGAAAAATACATGGTTTCCATTACAATAGAAATCTAACAATGTAAAATATGTGGGAATGTTAATGAGTATAAATGTTTATTTATTTATTTATTTTAATTGATTTCAGAGAGAGGAAAGGAGAGGGAGAGATAGAAATATCGATGAGAGAGAAACATCGACTGGCTGCCCCTTGCACACCACTTACTAGAGATCAAGCCCAAAACCCAGGCATGTGCCCTGACTAGGAATAGAACCGCTGACCTCCTGGTGCATGGGCCAACACTCAACCAACTGAGCCACATGGGCTGGGCATGAGTATAAATGTTTAAAAATAATGTGTCTCTGTTTAATCCAAAATTAAACAGGTGACATCCCAGTTGAATAAAAACAAAAAGCCCATTTTCTACACCAGTTATTTATTCCTCTTATTTGCTGCTTTTCTCCAGGACTCTATGTCTCCCATTGTGTGTTTCAAACAAACTATGTTGTAATATTTGCCTCTTTTCTCAATCACCACATTATTTCATACTAACATTACTGATAGTAGTATTGGTTGTCCAAATTTTTTGAATTAGCAGTTGAAAAGGGCTTTGGATACTTGCACAATTACTAGGAAGGAACATGCTGCCAAGGTTGTAAGTTCAAATTTGCAGAATTACAAAACTTAAAAAAAAACACAAATCAAAATAAAACAAAAAGAAATAAAAAACATTTTTGACCTCATGTGATAATCCTTTCTTACTTCCTACCACTAAATCCTGTTTACACACTCAGTAGCCTCTGAAGTAGGCTTATCTAAACTGAAGCAATTCCAAAATCAGTTTTTTATTTTAAAATTAGGTGTGTATAATGACTCAGTAAATGGTAATAGCATTTTCATCACTTTTGTCAACAAGGATCTATAATTTTTCCTTTGTTTTCAAATAGAAGCAAGCAGGTTAAAAAACAGGGTGAGCGTGCCATTTTTATTCGCCACAACTGCTCTTATTTAAAATATAAAAACATTTTAAGTCTACCATTGATATAACATCTTTATATCAACACAGCTTAAAGTGAAAATCACAACCCCTACACACTGAAAATGCAACATTGCTAAAGGTTAGAGGACTTATTCAAAATACTGGCTTAAAGTTGTAGAAACCACATGGCAGGAAGCAAACTGGAATTCCAACATGATGATCTGTTTCTAAATACTGTTTCATATGTGTGAGGAGAGCAGTATATACTATAATGATCTTTCAAAGCACCACTATGACTTCCTGTTTATCATTTTTAATGTCACAAGCTGAGTACAAAAGGATATTAAATCAGGGCAGATCTTGTTCTGCCTTAAGAAGCAGTAAAAGCTGTTCCTTTTAAAAATTGGAATTAGAAGTTAAATAGCCTTAGAGAACTGACCAAAGGTGACTATAAAATGAAGAGCCTATCCATTCTTCTATTTCTGACACTTAAGATTAAAAGCAACAGGAAACAAAAACAACTCTGGTTAGAGATTCTTCTTAGTTCAGTAATATTCTACTTATCTACTGAGACTGAAAGCAACCTCAAATTCTGTATATGTCAATAAAAGTAAGAAATTTTGCATTTAATGTCACTCAGTCAGCTAGCCAGGTAGTATCATTCACTATATACCTAACACATTACCAGGTGTTGGGACAAAGAACTGGGTAAAACAATCTATTTTCTTAAAAAGGTCTCTGTGAGTAGTAGGAATGGCATGAAACAGACTCATACAATATAATAGTAGAAATGTATGAAGATAAAGGGGCTGTATCAAATTGTGGAAAATGATTATTTTGGGGTCAGAGTGGTGGTTTCAGGGAAAGTTTCCAAGAGCAAGTAACATAAGAGCTGAAGTAAAGTTGCTGAAGTAAAGAGCAAGTCTTTATTCAGACGGGAGAGATGTGCTATGTGTAAAAAGCCTAAGGCAAGTACGCATAAAATAGATTGATGTTTTGGGGGTTCAGTATAGTTTGTACAAAAAGTATGGGATAGGTAGATGTTATAGTTGGAGAAAACAGGTAGCTCCAGTACATATCACAAAGGGCCTTAGATACCATACAGGACAGAATCTTGATCAAATCTGCATTTTAGGAAGGTCACCGATTACAGTGCAGAATGTGATTTGAAGTGGGGTGATACCTGAGGCAGGAAGTCCAAGTGAGAAATAATAAGAACCTGAACTAAGAAGTGGTTGCATATTTAGAACATAAAAATAATAGATCTTGGTGAAAGACAAGATACGGGAATAGAAAGTAGCTAAGGGAGAAGGGAATTCAAAACAATTCTTAGACTTCTGGCTTAGGAAACTAGATGAATGATAGTGTTAAAACCAACGTCAGGAACAGAAGAGAATAACACCTGACTAGATTGTGGGTGGTGAGGAACAAAATGTTAGAATCTACATTCAGATACTGACATCTTTCGGAGTATCTGCTTATCCATCTTCTTTACTTTACAACACATCACCCTGTCCCTTCTTACTTCAATGCCACAGCTGACTAGACTTAGAATAGTGATGGTCATCTAACCCAAGACGGCCCAAGAACTTGAGTGAGTGTGGGTTCTGTCCATGAAGAGAAGGCAGGAGAATTCTGAAGCTAAGGTTGCAACTGTATGATGAGCCTGAAATACCTAAGGAATGAAAGCTGTTTGGAGAGTCAAAGAGAAGGGGAGTGAGAGAGAGCAGAGTGGACAGGGTAGGAGGAAGATGAGGAAAAGCAGAGATGAAGCACAAAATGGAGGGAAAGGGGATGGGAAAGAAACACACAAACAGAAGAGTTTCTGACAGATCTCCAAGTCCTGATTCTCATCCCTGCTGAGGTTAAAATTCAGTGCTTGCCCTTAGGCTACATAAGAAACCCCACACCTTAACCACACTTTTTAACTTAGCTCAGTGAACCATGTACAATGTGGAGTTTTGGGTGCATCTAAAAACACTAAGTAGAGCTGAATATAAGATCTTACAGGAAAAATTTGCATCAAAGAGAGATTATAGTGTCCAGAATGGAAGGAGCCATGTTAGAGAGTATAAAGTGAGAAGATAAAGAAAGAACTCAGGGAGAACACCAGCATATAAGGGTCAGTCACTCTTATTCAAGGAAACTGATTAAACAGGCAGATAAACTGAGCGGACTGCTGAGGGAATGGCAAGTGAGGAGGTCAAGTTCACAGTAGTTATGCTATTAGAGATAAAGATGCTATTCTAATAAAAAGGGGAAAGGAAGGCACTGGGAGGCAGCTAAAGGATGATGATGGGTGGTAAGGCATAAACTACACAAGTTTATTAACTGAAGAACATCCAGACTGGGGCAGTTTGAAGCTCTAAGTGAAATAAGGCATAGGTAATAAAGGAGGGAAAGAAAGGGACAGGGCACAGTAATGGGACTGGCCTGAAAGGGGAAAGACGAAAGCAACTTTCCCTCTGGGGCCAGTAAGAGCAAACGATCAATCTGGGTGACTTTGTGAAGAAACACAGACCTACAAAAATTTTTAGAAAGTTTCATTACATATTATTTTTTAAATACCAAAATCTTTGTCTCTTTATTAAGTATTGAAGCAAAGAAGATTATCATATCTAAAGAAAATCATCACCACCATAAAAGGTTAGATGTTTCAAGGGTAAACATTTAGAAAGGTCATTACCCTATCAAAGACATAAAATGAATAAGAAATTGCTGATTTAGTAAATTAGTATTTAAGTGGTATAAATATTATTATAATATGTAAAAACATGTCAACCACTGCTTTGTAATTAAAATATAAATTCCAATTAGACTACTTCAAAACAAAAATACTATTTCACTATGAAGCTAAAAAGCCTACACTTTTGCTCATGATTGAAAGAGCAAGGTAGCAAAGGTAGTAAACTCCAAGCTAATTGAGATTAAAGAATAGGATATGGGGGCAAATGACTTTAAAAAAAAAATCTTCTCAATCATCTTCATTTTATGGATGAAGAAACTAAAGCCTACAGAGGTCAAAGTTTATAACCTTAATTATACCTGAGTTCTAAGACTTAGAATCCAGTTTTGTAGTTTTCAATTCATACTCATTCCACGTTTTTGTTTGTTTTTCTTCTTCTGGCCTATGTGCAGCAGCAGTGTTAGATAAAAAGATTTTATATTTTCTAACAAAAAAGTAGACAAATGCATCTAAAGAAGAACACTACTCTGTTCCAACTGCTCTTAAGACTGTTGCAAACAATTAACCCAGTTCATAACTATAGTCACATAGCTGAAAATTTATTCTGTCAAGTACTAAAACAGCTTTATTCAATTTTTAGACTATTAGTATCTATTCTGTTACCATCTTTGGGGATTAACAGTATCATTCACCCCTCTCACAATATTCACAAAGCACAAGTTTGTGCCTAACTGCTATACAAACTTTTCTCTCATTTTCAGATTCAACTACATTATAATACTCCAGAAATATACATTAAAAAGATTAACATGACTGAAAATTTATTGTAAAAAATTAAATAGCAACACACATTTAAGATTTTCAAAATTTGTGTGCTTCTCCCTCCCAGAAGCACATTCGCATCTTTCTCTTCCCCTTTTTCTTCCTCCACAGGCTTGTATCTCCTAAACTTTAAGGAACCCTATGAGATTTGCAACCAGGGGAGCAATATAGCAGCGGCTGCATGTCCTGGGCTAACCCCTTCAACCTGTTCCCAAGGCCTCCAGTTACCAGACTCTCCAGTGAGCTGACAGTAGCCCTGCCTTGGCTCACTTCTTTCCCATGTTTCTAGAGAGCCAAAGCAGCCCTGCCTAGTTTCTCTCCTGTTGCTTCTTCTATCCTAAGCCCTTCCTTTTCACTGTCCTCAGCTTTAATAAATGTATTCTCAAAATCACCTGGAATCCTGTAGTAAAATCTTTCCTGCACGAAGTCAAGAACTCACACTCCACAGGCAAAAACGGCTATTAGCACTATCTTCAATAATGTTGGGGGGGAGGGGAGAGCCTCTCAGTGACTTAAAATCTTATCAGATAAATAAAAAATTCCAGCAGAAAACCAGACACAATTAACTGATTAAGTCACAGAGCATCAGTCACTGGGTGAAAGACACAGGATATTTAGAGTCTCAAAATTATCATCTCACAGATTACTTAATAATTGCAAACAGGAAAATGGAGAAGTATGGCAACATCTAAACCAAGTGATTGGAACTCAGCATCAGCAGTAAAGGGACAAACTAGATGTGATATAATGCATTATTACTATATTATAGTATTTTAATTTTTCTCTGTGTTTAAAATAGTTTCCAAAACATTGGAGGAAAATACAAATAAGAGGGGGAAAAGCCAAAGGAACACTATTACAAACCAGAGAGAGAAGAACTGGATGGGGAGAGATTAACCAAAGTATTTACATGCATATATGCATAACCCATGGACACAGACAATAGTGTGGTGAAGGCCTGGGGAGGGGAGGTTGTGAGGGGGGGGAATCAATGGGGGGGAAAAAGGGAACATCTGTAATTCTTTCAACAATAAAGATAAATGAAAAAAAAAATTAAACAGCTGTCCTGGGCAATCACTTCTTTACCAGGAGGAAACTCAAGGACAAGTAGGTGAAGGAGTTTAATCTACTTGCTAATTTGCTGATAACTGGTCATCCAGGTAAACAGGCTAATGATTTTTGTTAGAAGGAAAGTCTTTATCTGAGAATGCTTTTAGGAAGTTTACAGTAAACAAACCCAGAATCTAAGGATTTCTAAGGCCTGGCACACTGGAGATTATGTAAGCTACAAAACTGTGAGGTACACAATGGAAAACTTTCAAAATCTAAATTCTCTCTGCTATGAGGTAATAAGTAGACTTCCTATTTAGATATGTCATCTACTCTGGGCCAGAAAGTGCATGTCTGATGTAGAAAGGAAGGACCAGTGGGTTCATGCAGAGTCCCAGATCTCTCTTTGCTTAGCCTGTGCCTTCTGATTGCATGTGCCCTTGAAAGATCAGTAAAGGTGGATTCTACGTAATATCTCTACGTAGTATGATTTGATAATATAGTTCTTTGTATTAGTTTACAAATAAAGTACAGGTATATTTCAGAAGTCCTGGTTTTACTGAAGCAGTGCAGTAAAGTGGCCATTAGATTTTTAATCAGTTATGAAGCCCAACAACAATTTAACCTTAGGCAAGTTGCTTAACTTCCCTAAGCCCTGGTTTCCTATTTTGTAAGATAGTAAAAATAACTATTCTTCCTTATAAGGTAGTGAATATAAAACACAGGATAAATAAGGCATCTTATACCTTATGGTAAATTTCATTTTAAGCCCTCATACAAAAAAATTAACAAATATAGTGCCTGGCACATAATAAATACTCAGTAAAAGCTAACTACATTACTTTTATTTTTGAGGAAGGGATTTTTTGCATATTTAGATTAATTTTACTGTCTGCCTTAATTTTACTATCTTCTTCTCTAGCTATATAACTTAGAGATCTGTAAAAGCTGATCAGCTAATTTAATTTCCAAAGAAAAAGGAACTGTTTCAGAAGCCAGTATCAGAGTTAAAAGTAGGAATACTATGAGAAAAGGCAGCAGAGTTGGTATTCATACATTTATAGTCTATAAAATTGGAACCTATGACTTTATAGTATCATAAAGACCAGGTCCCCCTTTTTTCCTCTTGGCCAGAAAAAACAAACTCCCATTTCTAAAAATATCTCAGGTTTTCTCCTTGAGGAAGTCATCTTGCAACAAAATACCCTATTATCATAGAAAGCAAGTATAGGACAGTATGTCATGAACAAGACTATAAAAATGTAGTGGTATATGAGCCAAGGAAAAAATTCATCTGGGAAAACGAATAAGTAGAGGTTTTTCTTCAGATTTAATTGAGACTGTGAGTTTTCTGTTTTGTGACTATTTCTTTGATACTCCCATGTACATGATAAACAGTTCTTTAAGAAATTACAAACGACCTTTCACTTAAAAATGCTCTATATATTTGTTTCTTGTAGAAAAGTAGACGAATTCCATATCATAAATGAGGAATAAAATTTGACATGTAAGAAAAGCAAACACAGTCTTCCTCTTTTTTTCTGGTTTTTATATTTAAATTTAATCCAGCCTTTAAACAGCATTACAAAAAGAGCTGAATTCACAGCAACCAATTCAGACCATCCTAACCACTGCCATGAATTCAAGGAAAAATATACACATACGCACATATATGTACATATATACACAAACACACACACACACACACACATATATTTACAATATTAATTTTATGAATTCCAAGACTATGTAGGCTATGCATTTTAGCTTTCTATGAGGCAACAGTTCCACAGTGGTGTTATATAATCACATACACACACGCACGCGCACACACACACACAAAACTATGGATGTGACACAATGCTGTAAACCTATGAACTTTTTATCACCAAGTTTGATTTGTTATTCCTGATGAGGTTTAAGAATAAAGGAAAACAAGTTTCACATATAGATCAAATAGGACAACTTTTCTCTGATTAACTTTAAATTAAAAGCATTATTGAGTTACAGAAGGGAAGTATTCTGAAGATTAATAAATATGTTTTGTTTTCAGAGTCTTCATATACTGCACATAGGCCTATTATATATAATGCATCCTTTCCATGGAAAAATAGAAATCAGCAATTACATAGTAGCTCAAAGCCTCTGAATAATTGAGGACTACAAAAATGACTTTTCAGAAGAAATTACAGGGAAAAATTTAGGTAATAATTTAGTAAGGACCTTGGTTAAGAGAAAGTGAAAGACACAAAGGGATATACAATAATTTCCTATCTTAGAGTTATCCTCAAAACAAAAATCTGTATAGGAAAAAAGGTATATGAAAAAGCCTAAATGATGTGCCATCCAAAGGGACACAAATGACAATTACGAGGCAAATATAGAGTATTTTGACTAAATGATGGGGCAAAAAGGGGGATTAAAACTTTAGAAAAGATAAATCAAACAGATTTCATACATTTTGCATCCTGTGAATAAAAATAACCCCACAAAAAAACAAAAACAAAATAAAACAAATAAAAACACCTCATGCCACAGAAAAATCATATCCTATATCTACTTCTACTCAGATAAACTGTGAAAAATAACTTTGACCTATGTAATACTTTACCATCCTGTTAAAAGGGGGGGGAAATGGTGAAAAACTTTGATAATCTGACTCAATTAAAATAGTTTTAGAGAATTCAATCATTCTTTTATCTATCTCAAAACTTGGATGTTATACCAAAATGTAATAGTCAAACATACATGCAAAATGACCCTGCAATTAAGATAATTGCTAGTACCAAATGTTGTTTTTAAGTTCTGCAATAAAAAAGTCTCCCAGACATTTAATAGTATGTCATTTGGTAAATGAAAGTTTCCACAAAGTAAGAGCAGTGAGAAGACCTAAAAATTATGCCAGTGAAGAGTCTGGCTGAAAGAAACAAAAATATGGATCATTTTGGTCCAACACTAATTTTATTTCAAGTTACTACAGAGCTGAATAAAATGCTGACACCACCACACAAAAATTTATTGAGTTGGCAATAAGCAAAGCATGATGTCAACCACCAATATCCCCATCCACATTACCAAATAGCATGAACACTTTAATTCTTGAACTTAACTTAGACTGCATGCCTAAAGTTACAGTAAAAATAAAAACCTTAGGCATGAAGCATTATTAAACATAGATGAGTTTAGTTTGGCAGAGTTTTTACTCAAATTAGTCAAGTACTTTAACAAATTTAGTGAAAAAGAAAATGCAAGCTTAAACATATTACAGTTTTCTAAATGTTCCACATTCTTCACCAAACAGGCCCATAAAATAAGTCTTGGTAAACTTGTAATAATACTCAAATAAGTAACAAAACACACACCAAATGCAGGCTGAGATAAGACACAGAAACACACATATACACAAACCCACACAAGTCCGTACCTTCATGGCATGAATTTCTTCAAGCAATCGTTGTGCCCGCCTTTGGTTTTTCAACATTGCCTCTTCAGAACCCCTGCAAAAAATACATTACAATATGTAGCCAGGAAAAGCATTTATTACAGACTCATATCATAATGAAAAGTCTCTTCATTTCTTTTAGAAAAGCACAGTAAATCTCTGAATAACAAGCAATCTCATCCTGCAATGCTTTCCCCAACTTCCAGCACATACCTCAATTCTATCAATAAACCCAAGTTTTTGGCAAAAATAAGCATTGTCCTGGCATAATATTAACAATTATTACCACTGATAAACAGTTTGCCTTCTAATTCCTTAATGGGAAGGCCAAAAAATACTTTTTAATTAATTGGTTAATAGCACATTGTATTTAATATAAGTTCCATAAGCTACAATTAAAGGTTGGATATAATTTTATTGAATGGAAACTTGTTCTATGGAATTAAAAGAATACATAAAGATGTCAAATATCTGATTATATCAGAGAGGAAGACCATCTTCTGAACATTTATGAAAGAAAGCACAAAGTCTTCAAATGAAGACTTTGCAAGTATTCATGCATAAAGCATAAGAAATATAAATAACTTACTTTTTCTCTAATACCAGTGACACTGAAAATATAAAACACTATTTTTTCAAAAAATTAGATCGAACGCAATGTTTTGATAAACACTTCCACAAGATACTGAAGATGTCAAATTAATTAGCAATTCAAGGAAAAAAGTGATGTAAAATCTTTATAACTGATTGAAGGTATTCCTAGATTTGCTAACTATATCGCCATCTTAAAATAACTTATAATAATATAAAATACATAAATAATCCCAAAGGACTTTCGTTCTGAAAAGGCCAAAAGGAAACTTTTGAAAAAACAGCACTAGAATTCCTCATGTATTTTAAGCGAATGCAGTCCCAACTACGTAAGGACATGCTGCCACAGCACATTTTCCCTCACTCAGACCCTCTCTAAATATTAAGAGAGTGCTGTACGAGTCACATATTTAATTATTCCTCTAAGTCTCACCCTCAAATTCTGTAAAAACTGAGTAAAAACAACTTTTGACACTTCATTAGTAATAAGACCATTACTTTAAGTAACTGACTTTTTTGACTTCAGCCTGGCAACGCTCCTGACCAGTTTTCGGATAACCAAAACGCGGATTCTCTTCACTTCTTTTCTCATCTTCACAACCTTTGAAGATAAAGCCAAAATTAGAGAGGCTATTAATTCAAGAAGAAATATACTTTATTTTGAGGGTTAATATTATAGACTAAGTCTACCACTTGAACCAAATCTTTGTTGCACTATATTCAGAGTTGGATGAAATAAAACTTTTTCCATTAACGGTGAAGGAATAAAGGAATACATTAACATTTTAAAAACGTGTCTGAGGACTTAAGAGAAAGAAGTTATCTTTAAAAAAGTAATAGCATTCCCAGTGATTAGTATTTTAATATTACACTTATTATATCTTGTTGGGCTTGGAACATAATAAACTGTGAGTTCCCTAAGATAAGAGACCATCATATTAATCTTTGTATCCTTGTGGCTTAAAACAGAGCTTCGCCCATAAAAGTAAAAATTTAATTTATCAGTGTATTAACAAAAGCAAATGCATGAACATGATTATATTTACTTATTTATAGCGTACCCCTTGCATTTATTTTTAGCAATAAATTATTTGAGGTATAACTTTAAAAGACATGCCAAAAACATAAGGGCATATTGTGTGTGCTCACCACTCTCCCCCCCCCCCCCAGAGAAACATGCTTTAAATCATCCCATTCGAGAGCGATACTGAATTCTAAAAACAGTACTGGCCAAGAGATGGAAATATCCTAATGATAAAGAACTATATGTTATAACAGTACTTAGTACAATGGGATGTTATCATTTTGACTCTATGTTTTGTCTATCATTATTCGGAGCCATACATCTACTAATTCCTCCTGTACTGTCTGTCTTCTCCTCTTCCACTTTAGGAACTATATAAAACTCAGTTCAGACATAACCTTTCCTGTGAAGCCTTCAATGACTTCTTTAGTTAGAGAAAACCACCCCATCCTTGGGGCTCCCACTATACTTTGTAGATAGAATCTACTTCACCATACTGTCATTAATCACTGTGGCTCTTTTTCTACAGTTTTTCAGCTCCTAGAGGACAGGGGACTTGTAATATTTACAGTGTTTTCTGTGCCTTGCACGTGTGCCTGGCACACACAATCCTACTAATTCTTCTTACCAAAATAACAATATCAAGATCATCATGTTTCCTTAAGGCTCTTGCGTTTAGCTGTAATACCTTCCCTTACCTTTCATGAGTATCATCCACCCTCTGTATTACATTGAAGGTATTGACAACCAATTTATAATCTCTCCACCCTAAGTTTTGCCATCATTCTTAGTGATATAGATGCCTACTTGATATCTCACCCAATATATCCTCACTTCTTGATTTCCTCTTTTCTAATTACTTAATTTATTCCATCTCAGTCATCCACGTCCATGGTCACACTGTTGTCCTTATTATCACTTATAACCATTTCGTTTCTAAAATGATCAGTTCAAATATTCCACAAGATTACAACTTCTATCAATTTGCTTGTTCAGCTCCACCCACCACAATCGTCTCTGACTTCACTGGGATCAGCAATTCACTGACCCCTACACTTTCTCTCAAATGGTTAGTCCTTTGCTTTTAATTTTCCTCCTTTTATCCAGTTTAGGTACGAGATCAACATTTGCCAATACCTTAAGTTCCCCTATGGTTAGTAATCCCTCTAATTAATCTCAAATAAAAATAACATTCTGAGTTATCACAGTATCCCAACAGACAGGAAATACTTGATACATTCTATCTACTGTAACTTCATAACTAACCTCAAACGGGCCTGTATACTTCCTAGCAATCAGACATATATTTTTTTGCTCAATTCACTCTACAGTAACTAATTTAAACTTCTGTCTGCTCTCCTAAAATAATGGCATTCCTCTTCATCTCTTTTAATTTCATTGAGAAAATAAACATCAGACGGGAACCATCATTCTTCTACTACCATTAATACAAATTCACTTGCATCATCCACCCTCTTCTATTATTAAAGTTATATCATAAGAAATAATCCTACAGATATCTGAGGTTAATCTTTTAACTGTTTTGGATCCCATCCTTTCTGCTATCCTAGAACCCTTACTATACATTATCCCTTTAGCACTGTCAATCTCTTAAATGGATTATTCCCATTTGTTTTTATCATACTTGAGTCATTTGCATTAAGAACAAGACAAAACATCCTCACTAAAAAGTCCACCAGGAGCATCTGGTCTTCAACTGCCTCAGAGCCATCTTCTGGAGATGTTCAAACTCATTACCTCCATTTGTACATGCCACATAATTCCAGTTTGTGGAATTAGTTTGTGGTGTCCAAGACACCAATGATTTCTAAACATCCCTGAATCCAACAGGAATTTTTCAGATTTCATTTTACTTGAAATCTCAACGGTATCTGACGCTGTTGACCACTTCCTCCTCCTTGAAACATTTTTCCTTGGTTTACAGGACACATGACAGAATGCTCTCCTGGTTTTCCTTCTGCCTCTCTAGCCACTTTTGGTCTTCTTTGAAGGCTCATCCACCTCTAATCAGTCATGAAATGTTAGAGTTCAAAGGACAGTCCTAGGCCAGCTCTACTTCTCACTTTTTAGTCCTAAGTGATCTTATGTGCGTATAGTTTCAATTTGCCACCTAAACAAAGATGACTCAAAAATTTCTACATTCAACTAAGATCTGTTTCTCAGCTCCAGACCCAAATGTGCAACAGCTTACTCGACAGTTCCTTTGCAGTATGCTTAAAATCCCTTCCACCTCAACCCACGTTGATGCCTTTTTTAGTGTTTCAAGTTCCAAGGAATGGAACAATCTTTTCAGTAATAAACCTAGGACTGATTATAGATAGCTCTGGTTTCTAAATCTCTCATAATAAATCTATTATCAAGTCCTGTTAATTTTATCTCCTAATTAACTCTCAAATTGTACCACTCTTTTTATGTCTTGACCTCACCTCCTACGTCTCCAAGTTGAGTTTGGTAACTGGTTTCTCTACATCCACTCCTGCCCCTCTCCGGTTATCCACAGCTCAGTCAGAATACACTTTTAACACACAGATGTCATATCACACCTTTATTTCACGCTCTTCAATGGTTTCCAATTGCTCTTAAGATGGCCACATGGGTCCTTTTTTAGACCTTCGTCCTTACCATGCTCACATATACCAGCAAGTCTTTACACCTGCTGTTTCCTCTGGTAGGTATGCTCCTTCTCCCCATGTTAGCTTGTTAACATCTTATCCTTCTGATTTTGGTCCATTTTTCATTTCCCAGTAAAGCATTTTTTGGCCTACCTAGAGAGTCAAAATTCCCAATTATAAGCACTTAGGAGTGCTTACAGAACTTATCATGCATATTAATTTAATACTTTATTTTTAATCTGATTATATTTAATGCATCTTTCTCCCAGTAAGTTATCAATTCAATGAAGAGGTCAAGTATCTTGTTTTATTCAACATTGTACCTTAATACCTAACATAGTGGAAGACATACAGTTAAGTGTGTTCAATAAATATTTGTTAAATAAATGACCAGGAAGGTAGTAATACTCATTTGTTCACTCAATGTTTCAAAGAAATAGTATAGTAACAGAATGCAGAGCAACCAGGCTTCTTTTCCACTAGATATGTTAATCTCTTTGGAATTTGTTTCAAAGTTAGATCTAATTTAGGAAAAAATCCTATTTGCATAAATGAAAAGCCATTTAGACTAAGTTTAAGTGGAAAAAAAAAATTGCTACATTTCATAAGCAGCATAATAGGGGTTAATGATATGTTTTTTGAAAGTTAAGTCATTCATAAAATAAATTAATAACAAGTGATAAATTTTGCCTTAAAGTATATTAACAAATGTTTCTAACTGCCGTACCCTGCAGGTGCATGAGATTATATACCATTTGCTAACCACTGTTAACCAAACTTAACTAATAAGCAGTGGGCACAGTTGGTCCTTGGTTACATTCCAATCATGGGAAAGCTAGACTCCAATTTTAAAATTCCAATTTAAGAAGTACTATGTTTGTCATTACTGCATAAGGGAATCTAAAAGCAAAGGGAATGCTTCATGTTCTCAGTTTCATTCCAACATCAAAAAATGCTTCTCTAGGTTAACTTTCTCAGCATTTGTGTATAGACAGGAGGAAAATTTGATATGTTTAGTATATTAAAAAAATAAGTATATTCACTTTATGTAAAAATTGAATTATAATTTTATTTTATTTTTCTCACAACTGCTCACCCCAAGCACTTAGCTTTCTCCAAGTGTCTAAATTTATTTTGCAAAACTGATGAACAGCTACCAATAGGCTTTTACTTAGAGTTTAAAGGGCTGCCAAATCATTTGGCACTCAGAAATTATGAAGCTGGTTGACAGATAACCCAGAAGTCAACAATGAGGACTAAAATGACCATACAATACACTTTGGTGAATTCTCCAACCAAAAGCAAATATAACTTTCATTGCTAGAAATGCTAAGAATATGACATTGTTTGAGGGGAAAAGAAAGGTAGAAACATGAGCAAAGAGGCATAAAAATGGAAACAAAATGTGCTGACAGAGAAGAAACAAAGTAAAAGAAAAGTGGAAGGAAGGAATTTTAAGACAGAAATTGAAGGACAAATTGGAAGGTCATGATCACTAAGACTGAGAAGCCTAAGCTAAATGCTTCCAAGCAGCAAAAGAATGCATTTAATATAATCTCCAAGAGCAGAAGAGTTAACACACACACACATGCACACACACACACGCTGAAAGTGCGGTGTCACCTAGAACCTAGACATACAGATGCCCTCAGTTAACCTGGTAAAATCTGAACATAGTAATGTAACACGAATCTCCCCTTGGATGGACAGTACAAAGATATGACCTAAAATAAATTAAGTGGAAAGCTAATGTACTCACTTGGGAAAAGACTATGTAAGCATATGGGGAAGAGACAACATAAACACAGGAAAGGGAACCACGAAACTAAAAGCTGGCATTGTCCAAGGCAAGGAGATTCCGAATTATACTAGAATAACTCAATCATAGGGACAGATGTAGCACAGTACAACACTGAAGCATGCAATTAAAACCTTTCCTGTGGTTCTATATTCCGAGCAGCCAATGTACATCAGTAGACAGGAAAAAAATGTGTTTACAATGTGAGCATTACTGTCTACATTAGATATATTTCTTAATAAACAGGGTTTCTCCTTAATATCAACTCTTATAAGCTTATATGGTTAATGTGAATTTGCTTTGAGAGAATGAGCTATACTTTTGGGATGACAATCACAGCAAGTTTCTGATATACAAAGCTGAGAGCAAACTTTGGTCCACAAAGGAAATACTAGTTTAAATTAATTTTTTGTATTTAAATATTTTTATTAAAGTAGGTGTGCTTAAATCAAAATATTTCCATTTTTAAAAATCAACTTATTTTCCAATTATGGTTGACATACATTATTAGTTTCAAATGTACAACAGTGATTAGAGATTTATATACCTTATGAAGTGATCACCCCAATGAGTCTAGTACTCATCTAACACAATATGTACATAGTTATTACAATATTATTGACTATATTCCCTGTGCTGTCCTTTACATCCCTGTGATTATTTTTATAACTGGAAATTTGGATGGGGATTAGGAGGATGGGTGAACTGACTCTTAATTGACTATCTGCTAGCCAGCCAACTAGCCAGCTTCTTTTGGTAATGCACTTACTTTGACATTCATTTGAATTAACCTGTAACAAAAAAACATGGTTAGTAGAAAACAATTACTCCAAAATCTAGTATTTTGCTAGGGAAGTTTGCAGTGCTAAGAAAAATATGAGTATATTTGTGTTTCTTGTAATACATTAAAATTTCTAGTTATTCATTACTCATCTATCAGACTGGCAAAGACATAAAACTATGACAACACATTCTGTTGGTGAGGCTGTAAGGAAACAGGCACTCTCATACATTGTTGGTAGGAATGCAAATTAGTATACTCCTTCCAGAGGAAACTTTGGCAATACCTAACAAAATCCTACTTCTAGGAATCTAGGTAGAAGACACCTCCCCAACAATAGCAAAAGGTTATGCACAAGACTATTATTCTTACAAAATGTTGCACAAGAAATAAAATATTAATTATATAATGTAAACACAATATAGTATTTTAAACCAATGAAGTAGATATGCATGTATCATAAATAAACCTTGAAAATGTTTGGTAAAAAAAAGTATATTTTAGGGTGATATGCATACGATATCACATGCAAAGTTTAAAAATATACAACACAATACTATACACTGGATATAAGCATGGGTATATATGCTACTAAAATTATGAAAACTATGGATGAGAAAATATCACACTAAAAGAGTAATAATTACTTGGCTGAGGTTGAAAATATAGTGGGTGGAATTAAGCAGTATAATATGGCAAAACATTGACATTTGCTAAATACAGGAAGTAGATTACAAGGACACTTGTTAGATCATTTTCCATATATTTGAACTACTTCACAGTAACAAAATTAATTATGGTTTTATACGGAGGAATTTTTATTTGGACATTATTGTTGAATTATACTTATTTTTATTTCTGATAAGCAACAATTTAAAAATTCTAGATTGCTTGGTAATTATCTACAACTTAATCATTATTGAGAATATGCTGCCACCTAGCAAAACTTCCCAGAATAGTTTAACAACAAAATAGAATATGGTTTTCTTGTAATGGATGGACCCTGATTTACCACTTCCGTAAAAATTATTAAAGAGTATACACACTCAATTATGAAATAGGAGCTCTGCAACTTCAAAAGCACAAAAGTAGTTTTTGACATTCTTATCTAATATGTGGATGCAAATAATTTTGTTCTTTGGCACATTAACTTCTACGTTTACTATCTTACAGGAAATGGAAAGCAAACTTTCTAACAGGTTTGTTGGTAATCTGCAATCAAGAAAAACATAATGTCAGTTTAATATAAAAGCCTATGGCCCTCCTATGGAATTAAAGCACCCAGATTATTTCATCTCCTAATTCTGATTTTATATATCACAGCTACCAAAGGAACAGATGACTGGAGCAAACTCAGCTCTAGTATTCCAAATTCATTCCTCACTAAAAAAACAGCAGCATTGTTTTCAACTGTGCATCCTTTCTCTAGTTCTAGTGAAAAGGGAGAGAAAAAGTCTACATGTAGGAGATTCCCCCCACCTCATTTGAATGTTAGACTCAAGTTGAGCTATCCATACTTTCATATGTCCAACACATTTACTTGTTACTACCTGTAGACAAGGTACTATGCTAGAGGTTAGGAAGTTCTATAAAAAGTCACACCACATAAAGTAATGGTGAATATAAAGCATGCATTAAATAGTCATACAGTAAAGTAACAAATGATAGTTTATTTTTTAAAAAGAGTAAAATGTTACATTACTTCAGAAGAACAAATGTATTTTAAGGACCTAGAGTCAGGAAGCATACTATAAATGTTAGCCTAAATTTATCCCTTGGAAAATTTTTAAAAGAATGGAATTATTACGGGTAGAAGACATTGAAAGTTAGCATAACAGATGCCTCTGGAGGAAGGCTTTTATTTTCATAAAAGATATTTTGGGTAGTAATTAAAGATACTGTAACTTTTTAAAAGAAAAACTATAAAAATCACAATACAAATAATCCAATCAAATAAATCGCAGATATGAGTGCCAATATCCCAAAATAATACCAGAGCTTTATAGATGAACACCTAAGAACTCTTTTTCCCCAGAGACAGACATACAAATACCAAATTACACATAATTTCAGGCAGCTATAGTATCCCTGAAATACATTCCTGGATCTCAGTTAAGGAGAGCTAATTTGTTATTAAGGATCATAAAAATGATGCCTCAAATTACTCACTCAACAGGTACTGAGGATATGATAAATAAAAACTTAGTCAGGTGGAGGAAATAATCTCTCTCCCACACATTCACATACACACACACTAAGCAACTATTACAAGTGCTGAAAAGGGAAAGTAAATGGTCCTAAAAGAGCTTATAAAAGGGTTAAATGAACATCAAGAATGTTTCCCTGAAAAAATGACACGAAGAAGTATGAAATGGACTAACAGCTAAAAGGAACAACATAAGCAAAGGATCTTTAGAGTGGAGGAAGGCCAGCGTAGTTGAAGTACAGAGGCAGAGGTGGGGGTTTTGGGGTGGGGAGTGGTATAACAGAAGATGGAGAGCTTGGCTTTATTTAGATAGGTCTTTACCAAAAGCAATGGAAAGCCACCAAAGAGGTTTTAAGCAAGGGAGTCACATGATTACATTTGTTTTGAACAGAGCACCCCAGCTGCACTATGGAGATGAGATTGGAGGGACAGAAGAATCACAGTTAAGTAGCTGGGAGACCAGTATAGTAGTGCTGGTGGGAGATAGAACGGTCTAGGATAGAGGTGGTGATGAAAAAGATCTGAAAGATAATAGTGAATTTGAACTCTTTCAGATACATTTTTTCCTTGGAGAAGTTGTTAATTCATTTCTTTTACCAGTTTTCTATGAGATGGTTCTTCTTAATTTCCATGACAGTAATGACATTAGCCATTTATCTGTTATATTTGCCTCCCTTCTTTTCCTAATTAGTTTTGTCTTTTTTCCCCACTTGGGATGTTTTTCAAATTTTATGTAGACAAATCTATTTGTTTTTCCCTTTGTAGTTTTCCTCCCATTAATTTAAAATGATAATACCTTCCATCATCTCCACTTTTTTTCCACCTTCATATTAGAACATATAAGATTTACTTTAGTGTGGGACATGTAAACTTCCTAATTTGTTAAATTCATTTAGTCATCCTGCAAACATTTATAGACTACAAATGCTTTAGATGATAGACATAAACACAAAAAGAGAGAAACAGGTAAACAAGTGTTTTCTGCGTAGAAAGCACTCTGGCTGCACAAAGAATAGACACTTAGCCCAGACTGAGGTGAATTAATGAAGACTTTCTAAAGGTCAAATTTTAATTGTTTTGAAAAGGCCTGGAAATTAGCTAAGTGGAAAAAGAAAAAGCCTTAAATGAGGAGTGGTATATGTCATGACTACTCTCCAAGTAATTTCAAAATTGAACAGGAACTCACTAGTACTTCCAGCGAACTCCCAAGAACATCACTCCAATTAGGTCTTTTATACCCCATAGGTAATCTAATGCAAAAAATCCCACCAAATGTTTTCTGGGAACACAAGCTTAACATGTTTATGAATAGATAGGAAACACCTTTAAAATTTCCCTCTCCAATAAATCCTGCACTCCACTGTCAAGTGAAATACGGACTTATTAACCTGGCAGTAAGGAGGTAGTATATTTCAGTTTCATTTCCTACTTCATCCTACAAGTTCTCATCGATGGAGAGTTATGTATCCCTGTACCATCAAAACAGTCTTCTACTACCATCCCTTCCCTGCTTATACTGACCCTTCTGTCTGGAATGCCTGGAATCTTCCCCTTCACTGAATCACTGACTGACATTCCTGCATAAGATCCTTGAATAGAAAGAACAAATACTGCACTCACTTCTCTCTGCCTTCCTTGAAAACCTTTCTGCACTACTAGTTTTTCTGGGCATTGTTCTGTACCGTGCGCGAGTGTCGCCTACCTTTCCTACCTGAGTATAGCATAGGTTGCTTGAAAACAGAAAGTATGTGTTCCACAACTGTGTAATATAAACAGTGAGCTGCTTATAGCAGACACACGTACCCACTGAATAAAGAGGTCGAAGGACTTCCTTTGCTGTAGCTGTGAGATCCTAATTTGATCCTTGCTCCTCCAACTTAATGTTAATCTTCACATTTATGACTCCCTTGAACAGAAGCAGAAACTGTAAAGAGAATAGTGGCAGAAGCGGTAGCCTGGTGACATTAGCACCTTAGGTGGAGGGGACGAGGGGAAATGTTTGATGAGACTGGGTTTACGAGGAGGGGAGAAGAAGTGGGGACAGCGAGTGTAAACACCTCTCAAAGTTTTGCTGTAAATGAAAGCAGAGAAATGGGGCTTTAGTTGGAAGAAGAAATGAGGCACTGAGCGTACATCCTCATAAAGGGTACAGTCTCATTTAGGATCAGCAGTTTCTTAGGAGAAGCTGCATAAGGCAGGTAATGTCTACTGAGTATTGTCAGGCATTGCGCAAACACTTTATATACTTCAGTCAATTTCGTTCTCACAACCTTGTACTACACTATCATGAGTTTCGTTTTACAGAAGAGGAGCCTAAGTACAGATAGTAAATGAACTTCCCAAAGTCCCACAGATATAAATTCACGGGTCCCGACGTCCAGGGACGGGTCTCCGGCTTCAGTCACCTAGAAACCTGCAGGGGAGTCACGGCCGCCACGCTCCGCGCCCCGGGAAACCAGCGTAGGCCCACGGACACGCTCCCTCAGCCGCACTCCCGGGCCTCACCCCGGCCAGACCACGCGCCCGTCAGAAAAAGGCAGAGGAGCCCTTCCGAGGGCCCGAAAGGTGCTCACCTCGTTATTGAGGTTCAGAGTCCCGGGCTGAGCCATGGTTGCTGTAGAAAGAGGATCCGCCGCCGCGGGCACGTGAACTGTCAGCCTCTGGCGTCTGCGTGGCCACGCCCCGTCAACGGCGGCCTCTGCGGCCCAAAAGTTATCAGTCGTCTGAGCTGACGAACGCTTCAATGAAAGCTACGCTGACGTTAAAGGAAGGAACCGAGCGGTGGGAGAACAACTTCCGGAGCAGAGGGCAACGAGGTGGAATTGCGCGTTTCTATGGGAACCAGGCGTCGGCAGGTGGCCCGCTGGGCGCTCTGAGGTGTTTCTTGCCCCGTACAGGAGTTTTTGAGGGTGCTGATTGTATTATATTCATTTACAGACTGGGCCTGCTTTGGAAGGACCTTGTTTTTTTTGTCCCAGTGGAAGTGAGAGAACTTACGTGAAAAAATCACTTCTATCACCAGTTTTTGCTCTGAATTTTTATCCAGCACATGTGAAGATTCGTGTGCTTCCAGCAGCACGCCTTATTAGATACTACTTTTTGTTTCATCCGCACCGTATAACTTAGGCATGAACATACGTTCCTACACACTGTGAGGAAGTTTAATTAGGTAATGAACGTTTAAAGCAAAACCAGGACGCACACTTGCTGCCGCCTGTGCCAGTGGATATTTTGAAGTATTAGCCTGCAAGCAGAGGAGACTTGAGGGAGTGAGTATGAATTAGATGATATATTAATTAATACTTAACACCTGTGGTACTGAGCGTTAACATGAATCAAGTGCTGAGACAAATGTTTTGCAATGAATTATCTCCAAAATAGTCACAGAAACCCTATCAGATAGGAACTATCATTCTTATTTTAACAGACGTGGAAGCTGACTTCCAAAGAGCCGAAGAGTCTTTCCCAGAGTGTCTTTCTCCCTTTATTTCTGAAAGGCTGACCTGGAGCCAACCATTGCTCCAGGACCCCAGGGCCGGTTGTAATCTGTGGGGCCCAGTGCAAAATGAAAATGCAGAACCCTTCATTCAAAAGGTAGCAATAAGTTTCTTTTGGGGTGTTTATTGACCTGTCCTATGTTTCTTATTTGGTATTTTAATTAGTGCTCCCTCACTCACAGGAATACTGGTGGGGCCTGTGTGCACCCTCACAGGCGCCTAGCACCCCTGCCCCAAGACTCCAGGAAGAGTGCAAGTACTGGAGCAGGATGGCAGCAGTTACTGGGCATGGGCCAGGGTACGGGAAGCCAAAGAACCCAGATGGGAAGACGTGGGAGGAGGACCACACATGATCTGAGACTGAGACTGACATGTGTTCCCCAGTTTCGCTGCACTCACAAAACTTAAATTCACAGATAAAATTATTAAGAATTTCAAGAGTCTGATGAAAGAACATTTAATCCAGGCCCACTTCCAAATTCTGTCCAAGAGACAGTATACTGTCCAGAGCCCATGCTCTTAACTGGTGAGTCTGTACTCAATTTATAGTAACTCAGACTTGTATTTGGATTAGGATTCTTTTAGTTTAATGTATGATTTCAGCACAGATGAATGAATGGCTGACTTCCTGTTGGACTAGTGTCACATAAAGGTGGGGTTTTTTGCCATTAATGAACCATATACGGAATTGTAATTGTCTCCTTATCTATCAGCTTCTCCTCATTAAAGCTGAGCTCTTGTGTAGGGGATTTTTCAACCCAAGTGAATAGCAGATAATATACAATAAATACATAGGAAAGGATGTTTTAAAGCTAAATGTAGAGTTTCATGGAAAATGTGTTTTCTTATTTGGGAGAAAGGGGTTATTATGATTCCATAATACTTCAGAAAATGTATTCTTAATATGAAGTTTGTCTGTAGCTCTTAAAGGCTGTAGTGTTTACTCTTGTTCACACCTCTTGTTTTCTAACACCTTGTATTTCTAGCAACTACATTTTCCTCAGGCTCAGCATTTGTTTTCTACCTCTTCTTAGCCCAAGCTCCCACCTTGGCCTATGACGCTCCTGCCAGCTATGCTTTCTCAAGCTCTACTTTACAAGAGTAGGTCAAATTCTATCTTCATAAAGAACCCTTCCCATAGACCCCAGCAGAAGTTAATTTTTCTCATCAGCAGTTTATTTTTATATTATTTACAATAGTCTAATTTGAATTTTCTTGTGTCCTGTCTGCTCCTTTACATGATAAGCTCTCAGAAACCTTAGATGCTTATTTTTAAAGTGACTGTTTTTCATTGTCCTAATATATCATCTCCAAGTCAGTCCATCTCTCCCTTTCAATACTACAATCTCAAAAATTATTTTGATTCTTTACAGAGGTGATTCTACTAACTGACTCTCATTAAGCTATATACATTTCTTCTAGTAATAATAATGTATTTGTGTTAATCATGTTTCAAGTTTCTTTAGAAAACAACACATCAAACCATCTCTCCCTTTATTTCTGAAGGGTTGGCCTGGATCAGTTAAATGCTGTCAGATATGTGAAACAACAAAACTATTATTAAAGAAACTAGTGTGAGACCTTTTTCCTCTTTATTGCAGCATTCCAATAAATGGAAGTAAGGGTCTAAGTAATGTTTAATGGGTACTGGAGTTTCCCAATTTCAACCGTATTTGTTTACTTGGGATATCATAAAATACCACAGACTGGTTGTCTTAACAGAAATTAAGTTTCTAACAGTTCTGAAGTCTCGAAGTCCAATATCAAGGTGTCATCAGGGTTGTTTCTGGTGAGAGTTCTTTTCCTGGCTTACAGAGACAGCCTTCTTGTTGTCTCCTTATTTGGTCTTTCCAATGTACACTCCTGTAGAGACACTTCTCTGGTGTCTTTTCCTCTTCTTACGAGAATACTAATCCTATTGGTTTAGGGGTTCCCGCATGATCTCAACTACCTTCCTACAGGCTTCATCTCCAATTACTATCATATTGGGGATTAGAGCTTCAATATATGAATTTTGGCAGGATGTAGTTCAGTCCATAGCACCCACTTTCTTTGAGAAAAGAAAATTATCTCAAAAGTAACCTTTTCCTTATCTAACATGCCTGATTACTGCCATTTCTATCGTTTTACTCTTCAAAAATTGTAATCATATATTTCTAGATTACAACTAGTGGATGTTTAGCAATCAGAATAGAATTGTGAAATAGACCAAAACATATACAGACAACTGATTTGCAACAAAGTTGCAAAGACAATTCAGTGGGGGATATGTTGTCTTTTAAAAAATTGTGCTGCCCGGCCGGGCATGGCTCAGAGGTTGAGCGTCGACCTGGGATCCAGGCGACCAGGGTTCGATTCCCAGTCAGGGCACATGCCCGGGTTGCGGGCTTGATCAATGACTCTCTCATCACTGATGTTTCTATCTGTCTCTCCCTCTCCTTTCCTCTCTCTGATATCAATAAAGATGTATTAAAAAAAAGAACAAAAAAAACCACACAAAAAATTGTGCTGAAACAATTGGATATCCATGAGAATACTAATCCTATTGGTTTAGGGGATCCCCCATGATCTCAACTACCTTCCTACAGGCTTCATCTCCAATTACTATCATATTGGGGATTAGAGCTTCAATATATAAAGCGATGTTTTTTGCCACGTATAGGAGTTTTTGAGGATGCTGATTTTATTATATTCATTTACAGATTGGGCCTGCTTTGGAAGGACCTTGTTTTTTATTGTCCCAGTGGAGGTGAGAGAGCTTATGTGAAAGCATCGCTTCTATCACCAGTTTTTGCTCTGAATTTTTATCTAGCACATGTGAAGATTCGTGTGCTTCCAGCAGCACGCCTTATTAGATACTGCTTTTTGTTTCAGCCGCACAGAAAACAGTAACTCTGACCTACTTTGCACACCAAATACAAAAACAACTTAAAATGGATCATACACCAAAATGTGAAATTTAAAACCATAAAACTTCTAGAAGAAAACATAGGACAAGAAAAGTTTTGTTACCTATGGTTAGGCAAAGATTTCTTGGATATCAGAACAAAAGCAGAATCTCTATAAAAATACCTTGACAAATTGGACTGAATGAAGGTTAAAACTTCGACTTTTCAAAATACACTGTTAGGGCCCAGCCGAGCGTGGCTCAGCGGTTGAGCGCCGACCTAGGATCCAGGAGATCGGGGTTCAATTCCCCGCCAGGGCACATGCCCGGGTTGCGGGCTGCAGCCGATCAATGACTCTCTCATCATTGATGTTTCTATCTCTCTCTCTCCCTCTCCTTTCCTCTCTCTGAAATCAATAAAGATTTTTTTTTTTTTTTAAAAAGTACACTGTTAGGAAAGTAAAATGAGAAGCCACACATGGAAAGAAAAATGTTGCAAGTAACATATTTTATAAAGTACTTTAATCTAGAATACATGAAGGACTCTCCAAACTCAATAAACAAACACAACCCAATAAAGGCATGGGCAACGGACCTGCACAGATGCTTCAACTAAAAAGATATGTAGATAGCAAATGAACACATGAAAATATGTTCAACATCATCATCAGGGAAATGCAAATTAAAACCACTGTATAATATCACTGCACATCTATTATAATAACTAAACTTTAAAAGTCTCATTATACCAAGTGCTGGTGAAGATGTGGAGCAACTGGAACTCTCAAGCACCATGTGTGGAAATGTAAAATGGTAGAATCACTTTAGAAGAAGTTTGGTAGTTTTTTGTTGTTGTTTTGTTGTTGTTAATCCTCATCCAAGGGTATTTTTTCCATTGATTTTTTTTTTTTTAGAGAGAGTAGAAGGGAGGGAGGGAGGGTAGAGAGAGAGACACATCGATCGGTTGCCTCCCCAGCCCTGATCAAGGCTGGGGTTGAAACCAGCAATCCAGGCACGTGCCCTTGACCTGGACTCTAACCAGAGACCCTTCAGTGCACTGGCAATGCTCCAACCACAGAGCCACACCAGCCAGGGCTGTTTCTTAAATTATAAGTCCATCAGCCATATGATCTATACATTCCCTTCCTATTAATAAAGAGATGAATACACATATCCATATGAAGACTTATGCATGAATGTTCAGAGAAGCTTCATTTGTAATAGCAAAAAAAAACAACTCAAATTTCCATTCAACCGACAAAGGAATAAACTGTGGCATATACACAGAGAGACAGACAGACACACAGACACACACAGTGGACCACCACTCAGAATAAAAAAATGATATACACTATGATATGGATGAATTTTAAAATAATTATGCTGATAGAATTCAGACAACTACATACTGTGTTATTCTATTTATGTAAAATTCTAGGAAATGCAAACTAATGTATAGTGACAAAATATAGGCCAATGTGTTTGCCTGAGGACATAGGGGAGGAAGGATAGAATGACGGGAGGGACAAATCACAATAGGTCAAGGAGAAACTTCCGGGAGTGAGTGATATGTTCATTATCTTGATTTTGGTCATGGTATCACATTGTATACATATGTCAAAATATGTACACTTTAATTATGTGCAGTTTATTGTGTGTTAATTATACCTCAGTGAAGCTGTTAAATAAATGCACTTACCATTGAACTAGCAATTCTATTTCTAGAAAAATATACTACAATTATATTGGTACAAATCCGTGATGCATATACAAGAAATACTTATTACACAACTGTTTGTAATAACATAAGGTTGGAGGAAAGGTATGCATCAACGCATAACTGATCAAATTAATGGATTCATTGAGAAGAAGAATCAGCCCTAGCCAGTTTTGCTCAGTGGTTAGAGCATCAGTCTGCAGACTGAAGGGTAGAGGGGTTGATACTGGCCAAGGGCATGATACCTCAGTTGCAGGCTGGATCCCAGGCCCTGGTGGGAGTGGGGCATGTGGGGGAGGCAACCAGTGGATGTGTCTCTCTCACATTGATGTTTCTCTCACTCTATCTCTCCCCCTCCCTTCCACTTTCTCTAAAAAAAATCACTAGAAAAAATATCCTTGGGTAAGGATTAACAACAACAAAAAAAGAAGAATCAACTCTTCTATTTATTGGAATAGAAGGCCTATCTTAATATATTCCTTAACAAATAAATCAAGCAGCATTATACTGTAGTACACTATCATTTGTGAGTGTTTGGGGGAAGGATAAGTATACACACACATTACATTTACTTGATTATATAGCATTTTTGTTTCCTGGAGAGGAAGTCAGTGGCTGGGAAACATAAGTAAAATCTTTCTACCTTGTTCCCTTTTGTATCTTTTAAATTTTGTACCACATGGTAGTATAAACTTTTAAAACAAAATTTAAAATATATTCTCATGTTTTTTGTTGCAATTGTGAATGGTATATGTTCTCTCATTTCTGCCTTTTAGTTGGTAGTACCAGTATAGGTATAAGCTATGAATTTTTATTTGAGGTTTATTTGTTACGCAATCACTTTTCCAAGTAATAAAAGATGTATAAGTCCTAGAGCTCTACTGTATCAATTGTAAGTGCACAGTACAATACTTTACTGTATATTTAAAATTTTGCTAAGAGAATTTATCTTATATTGTGTTTTTATCACCAAAAAAGTAAATAGGGCTGGAGGAAACTTGTGGAAGTGTTGAATATGCTAATAGAATAGATTGTGGTGATGGTTCATGCTGTATACTTATCTTCAAAGTCATCAATTTGTATATATTAATTACATACAGCTTTTTGTATGTCAATCATACCTCGATAAAGTGGTTGAGATTTTTTTGTTTTGTTTTTAAGAGAAAGTTAGCCCAGCCGGTGGCACAGTTAGTTGGAGCATAGTCCCGTACACAAAAAGGTTGTGAAACAGCCCTGGCATATATGGCTCAGTGGTTAGAGCATTGGCCTGCGCACAAGGGTCTTGGGTACAATTCCAGCCAAGGGCATGTACCTGGGTTGCGAGTTCGATCCCAGCCCTGGTTGGGGCGTGTGTGGGAGGCAACCAATGGATGTGTCTCTCTCAAATTGATGTTTCTCTCTCTCTCTTCCCCTCTTCCCTTCCCCTCCACTCTCTCTAAAAATCAATGGAAAAAATATCCGCAGGTGAAGATTAACAAAAAATAAAAAATAAACAATAAACATATCCTCAGGTGAAGATTAAAAATAATAATAAAGGGAAATTTATGGGCTGGTACTAACAAGGTGATTGTAAAGCTACACCTTTCTCTTACTTGGATGAGTCAGTAAAAGTTACTGAGAATCCTGTCTTTGTTAAGCATATTTTTCAACCTTTAGTATTCAATCTATCATTAATAATTTACCTCACAGCCCGGCTGGGCGTGGCTCAGGAGATTGTGGTTCGATTCCAGGTCAGGGCACATGCCCAGGTTGCAGGCTTGATCCCCAGTGTGGGACTTGCAGGAGTCAGCTGATCAATGACTCTCATCATTGATGTTTCTATCTCTTTCTTACTCTCCTTTCCTCTCTCTCTGAAATCAATAAAGATATATTAAAAATAATAATAATAATAATAATTTACCTTACAACAGATTGCAACACAACTGTGTATTTCAATCCTATGAGAACCTCAGCATTAAGTTTTGCAGTTATTCTGGCTCTGCATTTTCAGTCCTCTATCCCCTGGGTGGCAGTGTTGTTCTCCAAATTTCACAGTACAGTGGAAACTTGGAATGTTAAAGAAAACAATCTAAGTGAATGGATTATGATAGCATTTTCTGAATTAGAAGGAAAATAGATCTATCAGATTTTGTATTTCTTTAATGCCTAAGGCTAACCCTTCAGGTTTCAATGTTTTATTTGAAGTAAATTACTAAATAGTAATAAATCCACTAATTGAACTACTAATGGATTTATTTAAGATTCAATGTTTTATATTTATATAAATAAAACATACTGAAGAGTATAACTAGTTACAGTATAGGAGATAGGAAATTGGCAAGTCACTAGGCTAATGTTTACTAAATCAATTCTCCAACATATTTTTGTCTAAGTTTTGTTTGAATTTATACGGAATGTTTTGATTAATGTGTCGCTTTATATCTCTAGGAAATCAAAGAAAAGTTTCTATTCTTGGAATTTTAGATCTTAAATTCTTGAAATAGCGAAGTTATTGTTATATAGCCAAGTTTTACAGAATCTGAAGGGATGCAGCTGACACTTCCCAATTTAACATTTTGGCTAAGAACTTTGGGTCTGGAATCAGATTAGCTGATATCAAATTCTAATTCTGTCTCTTAATATCTATGTGCCCTTGGGAAAATTATGTAAGCTCTATGTGACAAGATTTCTTTACTTATGAAAATGGGTTTGATAATCAACCTTACAGGATTATTTTGATGATTAAATGAAAATATAGTGTAGCGAATTCTTGAGGAATATTTCCGTCTCAATAATTTAAACTGTTATTATTTTCCATGATCTCATTTGATCTTGACAGTAAATTATGCAACAAAGTCTATAATAATTTAAAGATAAATTCAGAAAACATTATTAAAGCCTAATTCAGGTTAATTTTCAATATAGTGATTGGCTTTGATTAATTTTAATCAGCATTTAAAGGCAGCCCTCTCTCTGATGGCTGAGGACAATTGTTAGCCTCTACAAATAGAAAGTGAGGGAGTTGAAAAGAAATTTGATTTTTAATGTGGGAGGAAACCTTGCATCTATTCAAGGTAAAGCCAATCAAAATAGTTTGATATTACACATAGAGCAGAACGTTTTTGAACTTTACAAATATGGAAACAATGCGTTGTACGTTAAAATTAGAAAACTGAGGCAAAGGGAAATAAAGGCAGGAAAATAAGATAGAACCAAAACAAGGTTAACATATAAATGGATGGCACAATGTCCTGGACCTTATTTTAAGGGTGTGCCATAGATTAAACTCTAAGATTATAGTGCTAATATATAGGGATAAATGCCGTAATTTTGATGCTCGAAGTTTCTATAACATAAAATATGTCTTGTTTTTAGAAATGCAATTAATGCTGATATTAAGATCAGAGAAATACCTCAACTAGGTCCTCCTTTTGAAACCATCATGTCATGGAAGGCATTCTCAACATCTTTACAGTAAGCAAGATTTTTTGTTTGTTTACTATGTATCTGTCATTAAAAGATGCTTATACTTTTGTGTCTATGGCTGGGGGCATCCTAGGTTTTGATTCATGAAAGTTTTGTTTCAAAATAGTAAAGATCAAGTTTTACAAAAGAAGGAGAGTGGTTCATCTCCCAGCCTTGAGAGACTAACAGTATCTGGGATTACTTTCTCCTGTAAACAACTAGAAAACTGGTTTAAATGTATGGAATTTCACATATAATTCATATGTAATTTTCATACATTGAACAACAGGCAGCACAGGGCTGTGATCCCTGAAAGAAAATGAACAAATGAATATAGACCTATTTAAGGTGTTTTTCTACGTTCTCAGTGTCAGTATTAATTAAACTTGTTCTAAACAACAAAATATATTTTATGTTATAAATATTTTGAGTTTTAAAATTATTCTATTATTGTATTATTTTAAGCATGAAAATCACCCCTAAATACCATGGTGTAATTTAATTTGTTCCCTAATGCCTACATTTCCTGTGATTTGGTACTTATAAAACGTTTCATTGATAATAATGTCTACCTCCATGAAAAGGCATGAATATTTGACTCCTGGGACATCAGTACCTATTGCAATCACTGTCTAGCTCCATTAACTTCTTAATGGTTCCAAAATGGTGATATTTTAATTATGTCATTTCTTCTTCATTTAGGAGTTGTTCTGAAAAGAAACTTTTCCTTTTCAATTACTTAGTTATGTTAGGGTACAGTTATATAGGAGATGCAGAATAAATGCTTGATAGCCTTTATCGGTTTTAAAAATAAATTGGTTTCCTAGCATGCTTGAAAAATTGGTTAAGGAGTTTTCTGGGTTTTAAAAAAAATGCTTGTTTTAGAAAACAAACTTTGGGGGGAAAATGTGCATCATTGGGGTTTTAATCCTACTCAGTTGATCAGTTGGTCAGTGAATAAGTAAAGGTAGATCATATAATGTCCTGTAGCTATCAGAAGTTACGTATAGGCTACTCAACTACTTCCTCTCTTTTCCTAGATTCATTTCAGACAAATTGAAATGTTACTGCTCCTTGGTGGTTTTCTTTTCTTTTTTCTAGGAAAAAAACAAAGGGCAAGAGCAACAATCCTGAGGGGGAAAAAATGGGGTAGTCAGAGGGTTATAGATTATTTTGAAGTGGAAATTCACAAACCCATTAGGTTGTTTGGGGAAGCTGTAGGTAGACTGCTGTTTAATCAAGCATGTTGATTGCCCAGAGTGAGCTAGAACAGAAAGACCCAGAGAAGGGGAACCAACTGTGTTTTAGGACACATCAAAGACAAAAAAACAACCACCAAGGAAACAAAGTTCTATTACTAAATTCAAGAAGTGATTGCTGATCTGAAAACTGGACATAAAGGAAAGAATGTTAGAGTCTGCATAGCCCCTAGGAGGGAGAGAAAGTCAAGATCAATGGTAAAATCAAAGGTTCCAAGACAATTGTTTTGAAAAAGTTGGAGAGTCCAAGGGTCATTTTCATTGAACCATTTACATAAGGCTTGAACAAAGATGAAGAAGAAAGAAATTTTTAAGATCCTGAAGCACTCAGTTCTTAATTTATTCTTGGGTGACCTGATTTGTTTTAGATTTTGGGGAAGTGGTTGATTATGTTTGATTACATACTGATTTAAATTCTGTAGATATCTTTATCAGAATAGAATGTGGTTTTAAATGAAGTTGCTCTAATTTTTGCTATTTGGATGATAAAAGCACTGTTCATTCTAACAGTGCTTAAATTAGCAACCATGAATAATAACTTCTTGTCAGAAATCTTAGGTGGAAGGATAACATTGCTTGACAACCTTGTCAGCCTGCCATGCTACAAATCACCTTGATCTTCAACACTGAGATTTGGCAGCATGATGCAGGGCTATGACCTGACTCTAAATTAGAGAACCTACGAGAATTCTTACAGTTGCCTCAGTTTTGTTTTATTGGTTATAGCTAAAAGAGGATTATTTCTTATTTAGCATATGTCCAATCATTAATATAAGAAATACTAATAACAAAATAAATTTTAAAAAACCCAAACTGCAAATTCAGTAGAACCCAAAGAACAATAGTATAAATAATGTTCTATCAATGGGGAGAGATCTGCAAGATTAAACAGATAGATCAAACACTAGATAATTAGAAAATTTTTTAAAGTTTTAAAAGAAATTATATTTCATGTAAGAATACTAAATGTGTCTTTACTAACTCAGTGTGTCAAGTTCAAGTAAGGACAGATGTAGTTTAAAAAATGTCAACTTTGATTAGAATTTTGACAGTGTTCTAGCATTAAATGATTTTATATCCATGAGGTCTAGAATACTGTACCTACAAAGAACAGTAGATACTATTTTACTTTTTTATTAAGATTTTTGGAAGATAGTTTCCATACGAAGTAAAGAAAACAGCCTTTCCCTTTGGAATAAATGAATTTTTTTTCCAGTTTTCAGGAAGTGAACATTTCATTTTCATACTGTTATATTTAACATAAGCAAACTTCATAATATTAATATTTTTAAAAGCAGAAATCAACTGCAATGTATAGTTGTATATTCTTAATGAAAACCGACCTTTCCATGGATTCATTAATGGAGAAATTTTATGCCTTAAATATATTGGAACATAATACCAAAAATAAAAATGCATTTATGAAATCATTCTTAATTTTTTTAAGAACTCTTTTAGGGTCACACATATTTAATATATTTATTAAGGTTTACGTTCATTGTTCATTGGCTTTGTATGCAGTTTTCAGATTGTAGTTTTCAGATTGCAGATTGGCTTTGTATGTACTGTGGTGCCAGAGCCAAAATAAATTTTGGCCATCACTGCTTGTGGAATAAAGGAGCCATGTGAGTTCCTAGGTTAAAGCCAGCAAATTATTTGGAATACATTAAGTTTTGTTTAATCCAACTCTGTAACTGTTCTAAGAAAGCAAAGACTACACTTCCAGTTTTGTTGACTTCATACTGTATCAGGGTACATAATAGTAATAGGCTCATAATTGAAATGTTATAGCTTTTGAAAGTATTACTAAATCAAAAATAGTGTATCAGAACTACACTTTTCTAACTCTTTGCATATATTAACTTATTAATGAACACGGTTACATTTTTTTCAAGTCAGAATGTCTTATGTTTTAATTGCATAAATCTCTCTTGATTCCTGTGCTTCTGTCCTATTAATTTGCATTCTTTTATTGTAATGTTTGGGCTAGCACTAGATAGTCAGGGAATGATCAGATTTTAATTCAATATTTAAAACTTCTAAAAGCTGTTTAGCGAGCCATACTCATTCCCTGATTCTATAACCCAAATTGTTACCATACATTTGCATTCAACCTCTTATTACAAGAGCAATTGATTATATTTCTCCTAATCCAAGTCCTCTCAACTTTTAAATCCTCTCAGCTTCCATTACTTCCTGTATAGTACTAGTTCCATTATCATCCCAGAAACTCAAGGTTGTTGTGAATTTCTCCCTTATCTTGCTTTTTGGATTAATTGCTGCAGCTTGTTGGTCCTTTTTTCTAAACATATATCATATTTCTTCATACTTCTTCCCCTTCCAGTCCCCCAAATCAGGGCTTCTGTTACTCATATCTCCATACTTCGTCATCCCAACTGCCACATTTCTAGTTCAGGCATTAACTGTCTGTCACCTGCCCTTGGAACAATCTAACTGGTCTTTCAGTTGCTAGAATGATGCTAATCAATCCAAGCTCTATACAGCATCCAGAGTAATCTTTGTAACCAAGACATGTGATTATCTTACTTCCCTCTGTACAATTCTTCAATGGTTCCTCACTGCTTATAGGATCATTTAAAACCCTTTCCACTTGGCATGTAGGACCTGAAGCTTCAAATATTAAAACTCCCATCCTTGCACTTTATGGACCACAAAAACTCAACTACTATACTGTAATCCCTGGAACATTCCATTGTCATAACCTCTAAGCCTTTGCTCAGGCTCTTTCCACCGCTTGGAAATCCCTTCCAGGCCTATATGCCTGCTTTTGGCAAGATGCCCACATCTCCTCCCCTTCCATCACTCAGTACTTCATTACCCTGTTGGCCTCTGAGACCACCAGGACTATACCCATCACACATTTGATTTTTGTGTATTTTATTAAACCCCACCAGAAGCCCAGGCTCTCACCCCCAGGTGGCATGCATTTAGCCTTCTCTGACTCCATCTCTTACCCTATTCCTAATGTCAGTCCCTAAACTCTGCTGGTGCACTTTCTGGAACTTGTGATTTGTCCTTATCAAAATCTCCTGTATCTTTAACCTCTCCATTAAACACTTCCTTTACCTTCATGCTCTGACCAAGACTTGACTGTACACTTGCCATGCTATTTTTACGTAGCTTTCTCAGGTAATGGCTATTTTTCCTCCTTGGCCCTTGTGTCTCTGAGCCTGAAACTGGAATAGATGCCCTGTTTGTTTCTCTCTGTTGTATCCAGAACATTGTTCATCCCTCCTTCTAAAAAGCCTCCACCACTGAAGCTTCTGCCATCAGACTATTGTTCTAACAACAATATAGCTATTGTTTATGTTAGCTATACACAGGTCAGTTTCTCTTATTTCTTGAATACTGAATATTTGAATATTTGTTCAGTATCACTTTCTCTAGTACAACAAATATGGAATTTTGATGATTTCAATATCCATATAGATTCAAGTAGACAAACCCTCCAGTTCCCTGCCCTGGTTTCTCAATTCCTTGACTTGCCTTTATTTACCCTATTCTTCACCCTAAAACAGCCAACCGCTCTCATGTTCTTATTCTAAACTAACCATATCTAACAACTGCCGTCCTTCCTCCATAATTTTAATTGTAAGCACCCAGCTTTATTTTCCTTTCTGAAATTTTATTATAAGAAGTTTTCAATCATGAACATTTTAAAAGAATTTTACAGTAAAAATCTATATACACAGTACCTAGATTGTATCATTAATATTTTACTGTATTTGCTTGTCTGTCTATCTATCTATCTATCTATCTATCTATCTATCTATCTATCTATCTATCTATCTATCTATCTATCTATCTACCTACCTACCCATCCATCCATCCATCCATCCATCCATCCATCCATCCATCCATCCATCCATCCATCCCACCCTCTCTTTATCATTAATCCATCTTATTTCAGGTGCATGTCAAAGTAAATTGCAGATATCAGTAAACTCCCCCTTTAATACTTTAGAATGAATATAATTAACTACAGTTTAAGTATTTGTTTACAATAATAGTAATTCTCTTTTTCTCTCCCTCTGTCTTTCTTTCTCTCTCAAGCACACGTATTTATTTCCATCCTGTTTTACCACTGGACTGTGATTTTCTTGAGGGCATGCACAATGATCCACTTATATTTTATCCCTAGTGGCTAGCACTAGAGCATTTAGTCATTTAGTAACTGGTAAAAAACACTAGCTGAATGGATGAAGATCTCTCCTTACAGTAATACTAATTTAGTCAGTTAAGGTAATAGGATAAATCTCATTGGATCACTCAAATTCAGACCTAGGTTACCTTGACAAATCAGGCAGGAAACATTGCCAGGATGTCAGGACACAGACTCAGTTTCTAGACAAGTCAGGCTTTTTCATGAAACACTTTTCTTACATTTCATTGTATTCTAAAGAAGTGACAAAATTGAAATTCATTGCATGAGCAAAAGTTATAATGCTTAATTGCTTTCTTCAGAAAGGCATGCCTATTGCTGTAGTCACACTTATTTTCTATTAAGGTTAAATATAGGCTAATATTTTTATTATCAGTTTACTATGCCTAGAATAATTATAGTTATAGTCTCTGAATAAAGAATTACTTTCAGAGTGCATTTTACCTTTGAGCTTACTTAAATAAAACTATATCATATACAGCATAAAGATGCCATTAAGGAATACAATGTTCACATCAAATCATTTTAGATTACATGGATCAGATATTTAATAAACTGGAGGCAACCTGACATGGCTTTTAAACATATGTGTTGATTTTTCATGGTTGCTTATAGTGTTATTCCTATGTCATCACGTTAATAAGAAAATTAAGACCGTGTAATATACCATACTCCCAACAGTGTAATGGGATAATTTATCCCTCCTGCTAAGAGAATCAGTAATCATACTTACTGAACAGATGCAAAGGAAAAAGAATTATATGATATGCTCTGACAAGATGACACCATTCACATTACTAAACAAGAAGCATGTGTCATAAATGTGAACCTTAAATGATAGAACAACACCTTTTGAAACACAAGTGTGATCATAAAACCATCTGTTTCATAATCAGCTTGCAAAGTGCATCTGGTATTGCTATATCGGCTCACCAAATATTTCCTAAATGCATTTTAAAAACGTAAAGTGAATACAGATAGTCTAAGGGTTGAGAGACTAAATGTCCATATGGCTTCCTTTAGTACCTTTACTAATTTCATCATTGTATTTCTTAATTAAGCTCTCTCAGCAAGCATGTAACTGCTACCATTAAAAACGCATACTGATTAAATGAGTGTTTGAAGGACGCTCAGGTAACTGGTGGCTTCAGTTTAGTTGTGTAAGTTGAGTATAATTTCATTTCTACTCAATTATTTCTTCTTATTAAAATAACAAAAAAATACAACATCACTAGAGTCTTTCAATAGTAATATCATATACAATGTGACTATATTACAAGAAATGGCAAAGCTTAAAGTGGTAAATTAACATAGAGCAGACAGTAGGTCCTGACTTTAAACAAATTTTTAAAGGCAGTTAAAAGCTTTGTTTAAACTCAGAAGACACCTTTACCTTTTATTATCATTGACATCAGAAAATTTGTAATTATATTCTTAGTAAGAGTAACGCTTGATTTAAAAATAATCATTATTGCATTGATCAATATTTTACAGCAAATTTTTTTTATACTAGTTGGCAAAAAACTGCAAATAATTCATGGATATTAGATTATTTTAATTATCATGTGAACTACTCCTTTATTAGTTCTTTTTTTAAATTTAAATTTATTGGGCTGTCATATCTTAATAAGATTATATAGGTTTCAGGTGTATAATCCTATGGTACATGATCTATATACTGCATTGTGTGCCCACCACCCAAAGTCAAATCATCTTCTGTCACCAGATGTTTGACTCCTTTTACCCTTTACTACTCCCACCCTTTTCCCTCTGGTAACCAGCATACTACTGTCTGTGTCTCTAAGTGTTTGTTTGTTTTCCTTGTTTGTTCATTTGTTGCTCAGTTTTATATCCCACATGTGAGTGAATCATATTGTTAACTTTTTCTGTCTGACTTATTTTGCTTATCATGATATTCTCAAGATCCATTCATATTTTTGCAAATAATATTTCAAAAGTATTTCATCTTTTCTTATGACTGAGTAGTATTCCATTTGGTACATTTCATCTTTTCACATCTTCTTTATCCAGTACTCTATCAAAGGACACTTTGATTATCTGCATGTTTTTGCCACCATGAATAATGTTGCAATGAACATAGGGGTGCATATATCTTTGCAAATACGCGTTTTCAAAATGTGCAGCTAGATAGCTAGAAGAGGGACTGTTGGGTATTCTTAATTTGGGGAGGGGAGCCTCCATACTGTTTTCCATAATGGCTGTACCAGTTTACATCCCCACCAGCAGTGAACAAGGGTTCTTTTTTCTCCACAATCTCTACAACACTTGTTATTACTTGTCTTGTTGCTAACAGCCATTCTAACAAGTTGGAGGTGGTATCTCATTGTAGTTTTGATTTGCATTTCCCTGATAGCTAATAAAATTGAGCATTTTTTCATAAATCTGTTGGCCATCTGTATGTCTTCTCGGGAGAAGTGTTTGTTCAGGTCCTCTTCCAATTTTTTAATTGGATTGTTTGTTGAGTTATATGAGTTTTTTATATATTTGGGGTATTAGCCCCTTGTCAGAGCTGTTGTTTGTAAATATCTTCTCTCACTTAATTGGTTGCCTTTTAGTTTTGTTGTGGTTTCTTTGGCTATGCAGAAGCTTTTTAGAAAACAGGCAAGAGAAAGAAATAAAAAGCATTCAAATTGGAAATGAAGAAGTAAAAGTGTCACGTTTTTGTAGATGGCATTATTCTTTATATAGGAAACTCTAAAGACTGCACACACAAAAACCTATTAGAAACAATAACTACAGTAAAGTTGCAGGGCACATTATCAATGTACAAAAATCCACTGCATTCCTATATACTAACAATAAAATTTCAGGAAAAAAATTATTATTATTTTTTTAAATTGCAATTGCAACCAAAAGGATAAAATACCTAGGTATAAACTTAACAAAGGATGCTAAGGACCTATATAGTGAAAATTACAAAGCAATATTAAAAGAGATTGAAAAAAACTGATATAGAAAGATATTCTGTGTTCATGGATTGGAAGAAGTAACATAGTTAAAATGTTCATATTACCCAAAGCAATACACAGATTTAATTTAATCCCATCAAAATCCCAATGACATTTTTTAAAGAAATAGAAAAATATATCCAATTTGTATGGAACCACAAAAGACCTCGAATACCCAAAATAATCCTGAGAAAAAAGAACACAGCCAGAGGTATCATACTCCCTGACTTCAAATTCTACTACAAAGCAACAAAAATCAAAACAGCATCGTATTAGCAGAAAAAACAGATACAGAGACCAATGGAACAAAATTGAGAGCCTGAAATAAACCACATGTATATGGGCAAATAATTTTGACAAAGGAGCCAAAAACATACAGTGGAGAAAAGAAAGCCTCTTTAATACGCTGTGATGGGAAAATTGGAGAGTCACATTCAAAAGAATGGAACTAGACTACATTTGTCCTCATATACAAAAATTAATTCAAAATGGATCAAAGATCTAAATATAAGATCTGAAACAATAAATTACATAGAAGAAAACGTAGGTACTAAACTTATGGAACTTGGTTTTAGAGAGGATTTTATGAAATTGACCCCAAAGGCAAGAGAAGCAAAGGCAAAAATAAGTGAATGGGACTATATCAAGCTGAACTACTCTTTTTATCATAACCCTTCTCATTTGAGAGCTTGAACTGTTTCCTTAGTTGAGACTTTAGGATTTACATTTGCATGTGTTTCTTTTTCCTGTCCGTATAATTCTATTACTTTTGCTATTCTGGGGAAAGGAACAAATGTTTCCATTATAATGTTTTCACATCTCTTAAAATCAACATTTAAAAATATTTTAATTTTTTAACCAGTGTTGATGAGCAAAAGGCCAGTGCTTTTGATAGGTGTGATAGGTGTGTAATACTGTAATCTAATAATTTTTAGAGAAATTTGGTAATATGTATTAAAATGTAAAATGTTTATACCCTCTGTCAGCAACCTATTTTGAGAAACATAAGTATACTTTGCAAATGTACACAGATATATTTACAATATATTCATGTTCATTGAGAGTATTCATTGTACTCTCATTTGCAAATTGTGAAATATTGAAAACAAGAAAATTCTTGCCTAATAAGGGACAAGTTAAATAAATTATTTCCTATCTAAGCTTATCTTTTCGTTAAAAGGAACCCAAAACTGTAAATGCTATGAATGACTAAAAACAAACATAAAACTCTGTTAAAGTGCATGCTTTTTAAAATCTAATTTGTTTTCTTACTTCAAGTTTGGATCCTGGAAGACTTCGTTTTATGTTATATAGTTCTGTTATATTTAAATATTTTACAACCAGCATGCATACTCTAGTAAACTGACAAATAATAAAGATAATGAACCATTTCAATGGTTGCAGTGGATACTAGGAGTGATTTTAATTCCTTTATCCCTTACCCCTACATACAGAAACTGTGAACCCTAGCATTTCATACTACTTTTGAAATCTTTCCCTTCTTTTGCTATCTAAAAATCCAATCCTTCCCATTACATAGCTTTTACCCTTTCAATGCCAGTATGATATTCTACTTAATTGCACTTATTTAGAGTTATTATTTTTACTCTGATTTCCATTGTACATTTCTTTTTGAATATTTATTCTGGGTCCAGAAAAGTTTATATTCTGTATAGAATCAACAGACGTGGTTTTGGTGGGCTTATTTTGTCATTTCTATCACATAGTTAATACAGCACAATGTAGACTCTTTCCAGAAGTCTTTGCTGTAAAAAATGTAGAATTTCTCATACAAATAAGTGTCATTAGATTAATAATACAGACTATTTTAAAAAGCTAATAGACCGTGAAATACTTTGAAATAATAAAACAGTACAGGATTTAAGCAGTATGTATATTTCTTATCTCTAAGTAAATTTCAGTTGAAGTCATCATCATTTTCACATTCACTCTACAAACAGTAGGGGCCTTGACCTCTATAGGTTCACAAACAAGCATGCTGTAGTTCTGTAAGGAGAAATATAGCATAAATGCAATTAGAATGTTTAATTTAAAATCAATAAGGATAAAAGAACAAAAAGACACAGGTGAAAAATAAGGTAAAAACAAGAAAAAAACAGAATACATAGTGAAAAAATACAAAATGAAATAGCAGTACGTTTCAGTAACCACAGTAAATGTGAATATTAAATGTAGCTATTAAAAGAAACAGGGGCTCAAATTAACTTTAAAAACCCCCTCAAATCAAGATAAATGCTTATTATAAGAGAGATTACATGTATGTTCATCACAATACTGAATAAGCAAAGGAAAATGGAGTGTTTCCCAGTCAAAACAATTCATCACAAACAAGAAGATGTAGCAGTTGGAATCTTTACACCCCCAACAAATTTGCTTGAAATTTATTATACAATCTGAGAAATATAAAATCTATAATCATAGTAAGCCGTTTAAATATCCATCACTCAGAAACAACAGATTAAAAGATTAAAAATAAGTAAGATTACTGAAAATTACAACCTTAAATACTAGGGTTGATCCAATAGAATTGTATGAATTTTCTATTCCTGAAATATAAGAATACTCATTTCTTTCAAACAGAAGTATCTTTTCCAAAATTATTTATGTTTAGGCCTTGAAGTGAATCTTAACAAACAGCATAACTTGCTTTTTCTGCAGATCAGGCTTCCTGATTGCAGAACGATATAATTAGATTTCAGTAGTCAAAGAAGCACACACAACTAGAAAGTAAAAACACACCTCAAAATAACATTTGTGTTGAAAAGGAAATGCAAATGCTAATTATGAGCTGTTCATAATTGAATGACAACGTGTGCATCACACATCAAAATTTGTGGTTATGGCAAAAGCAGTACACTCAGAATATGTATGGCTTAAATATAATATCAAACTGATGAAATATTGAAAACAAATAAAATTAACTTTAAGAGATTAAAAGTAAAAACAAACTATACGTCCATTCACTTTAATTAAAATTTCAGAAGACTTTATCAGCGAATCTAATATTATTTCTTTGAAAATAACAATAGAAAGAATCTTTGGTAAATATCATCAAGAGGAAAGCAGAAAGAAAAATAATTTCAGGTAGTTAGTCCTAACAGGTAGCCATGCAAAGGTGATGACAAACTTTATGGAAATAAATTGAAACAACTAGAGGAAATGCCAAATTTCTAAGTCCATATATATGACCAAAATTACCCAAGAAAATGTTAAAATGAGTAGACAAATGAAATGTTAGTGTGTATTGGAGAGTTCATCAAATTAGAAAAGTATGATGTCAACATGAAAAATTAATTGCTCTTCTTTACCTCAAGAATAACCACTGAGAAAATGTTGAGTGGAAAAGATGAAATATTAGCTCAACAGTGTGATACTATTTATGTAAACACTCTCCGGAATTTAAAGATAATACTCTTTTTATCCTGCTACATATATATGTAGGTAAATATAATACAGAAAATTGTCTGGATGATTTGATGCCAAACTAAAAGTAGTGGTTATTTTGTAATAGGAAATGGAACTAGGATTGTGGTTGGTGTTCAAATTTTAAACACTATAGATAAGAATATAAGTAGTCTTATTGGTAAGGTAAAAGCAGAGATCTTATCTATAATTTAAGTAAAATTTACAAGAGATTGTCTATCCTTTTTTGCTTTCATAATTAAATATTAAGTTAAAAAGTAAACAAAAAGCCAATACAGTTAAAAATGAATAATACTCTGTTGTGAGGATATTTTAGTAAGAGAATGGGATGAAATGCTTAATCCTGCATTGCAGTTTGTCTTAGCAAACTCTTGTAAATCAAGACTGTCCTAGGCAAAGTGGGATGTATGGCCACCATAATTATGTTTATATGGGTTTCCAAATGCTACCAGGTCATTCTAGTTGGAGGTCAGTAGGCATCGATGATATTTCTCAGTCTCAATAAATAGCTTTCAGCTGCAGAACAAAAGAAAGGTTTTGGAGAAAAAGCAGAGACACCATATAGGGACCATGTGCTGTTCATTTTTAAAACCAATTCTCTGTAATGGTTTTGCACTCAGAGTTTAAAGGTCCAAATGGAGAATTCCCAGCAGGAAGTCAGAAGGTTGTGCGTTTATTATGTGCTTGCCCCATCTGACATTAGAATCTCGGTTTGCTTTTATACAGTCTATTTGAATCACAGTCAGCATAAATTGGATCTTTATGAATGACTTGGGGATGTTTTTCTCTGACCTCATGCCCAAATCCATCATTTCAGTTTTAAATTGTCCATTCAAAAAAGTATTTGAGTTTCCACTGTATTTAAGTCATTCACTCTTTTAGAAATTTCAACAGGAGTTATTATCACTACTCTTAAAGAACCAAAGAACTAAAATTCTCTAAGAATAGTGATTTGAGGAGGCTTCATTAAGAAGATGATGTGTGAGTTGGCTAATATTTTTGACACTTGGAGTTTTTTAGGAGATCCAAAATGTAGAGCCCAAAAAAGGCACAAAAGTTGGATTTCAAGCAAGAAGGGACATGAAAAAAGTTAATATTGAGTACTTTTTACCAAGCACTATGTGAGGCACTATCCATACATATTATTGAACCCTCACAACAGCTATACAAGGTAAGTCAGCTCAGTCTACATGTTTTCTGAGTATATGCTCTTTTCTTGTAAATCTAAATTCAAATTCGTGGCTGGGACTTGGTGGTAGTATGATTTGACTATCATAGGAAGTTCTTATAGCAAAGAAATGGGAAAAAAGACTGAACATCTTTGTTAAAATCAATTTTTGATGCTTTTATCATCAAGCTAAAGACCTTAAATTTTAGTCTAGAGATTTTATAGTCATATCAGTAACATCTTCTATTCTTGACAAAGTAATAAGCCATTGGGGCCCATAGGGAAAGGTGAAAGAGCAGGAAGAAGGACAGTATAAACATCTCATTAAGGTACTAAAATGTCCAGTAGCAATATTTGTTTGACATTTCATACGTATCCTTAGGAACTCATTAAATGGGTCCTGTGTAGCTATCTGGATCAAATATCTCTCTAATTTTTCAGATGATAAAGGGCAGTGAAAAACTGCGTGGGAAAAAGATAATTTTACACTCTTGTTTCTGGTAAGAGTTAGTTGTGAAAGATTAACTAAATGCTTTATTTATTATGTATATCCTTCTCACTTTCAAAAATGAAAATGCTTTAATTTGATATGAGCTTAAGAGTTAGAAGAGTTAGAATCAGAGGTTGTATGGTTAAACCACAGCAACAACAATAGAGAAAGAGGAGAAATGAGAGAAAGAAAAAGAAGGAAGTAGGGAGGGAAGGAAGGAAGGAGGGAGGGAAGGAAGGAGGGAGGGAGGGAAGGAAGGAAGGAAGGAGGAAAAAGGAAGGAGGGAGGGAAGGAAAGGAAGGGGAAAAGATTGGAAAGGTAGATTTAAAGAACCATGTGAGAATGAGGAATAAATATTTATCAATAAAATATCACTGTGTTAAGGATGACTGAATCCAAACCCTACTTTCATGAATTGAAGGCAGACAGAATTTTTGTCTTCAGTCCCTCCCACTTGTCTCCCCTCTGGTGGATAGTGGAGAGGGAGGGCAAGATGATGAATTTCTGATGATGACTGTTGTTGTGTGTACATATTGTACATCTTTAACAATTAGCCTCAGTGACTTTGCCCATCCCTTTGCTGTACTGAAGTTGTCTATTTTAGTTTTACCTGAGGTACATCTGATTAATGTCCCAAGCTGACTGAAGTGCCTGAGGCTCAGGTCTCTAATTTGCCCCCTCCTTGACTCCCCCCGTCCCAGCTACTGTCTGTCACAGTTTTTATGACAAAGCCCTTTAAAGAATAATTTGTTATTTTGGGATTATTTCCATGAAATAATTTTTCAGTCAGCACTCCCCATTACCAGGAGTTGGCCACATCTGTAATTCTCCTACCAGTTTTACTACATGTCTTCCTATAAGTTTTCTTACTGAGTTTTGCTTATTGAAGTATCATTTAATACAGTAAATTATACAAATTTTATGTGTAGAATCATGTATGTGTTATTTGCTTCTGAATTATTATATTATTGGCCTTTGGTATTGAAGCACTTGTGTCTAAAATATGCTAAGGTAGTGTATATTTAATTTATATTAATAGTATTTCTAATTTGACATTTAAAAAATAATAGCTCAAAATAGAAGTTTATGTCCAAAATAAAATAAAATAAATAATTGACACTTTATTTAAAGAATTTTATTTTTAAGAATTAATTTTATTACATTTACCCCCAGTATATTAAAAAAAACCCCACAAATTCACACAATTTGAGGGAGCTAAGAATGGACAAAATTCAGAACTTTACCTAGTCTGACTTACAGATATCCTACCATGTTTTGCTTTATGCCTGTTAAATAGAACCTACTTTTTCTTAAATTCTTATTACTATGTAGCATCAGAATGGAATCTATTTTACTTTCAGTTTTGCTTTATTTTACATGGTTCTTAATATTTCTGTTTCAAATAAATTCCCAGAAAACCTTTTAAGAAGCACTTACAAACTTTTAAAGGCCCTTGGTATTTATTGTCCTTACAGAGTAACCACATGTATGAGTAGGTGAAAAAAATCTATGAGTATTATACATTATTTAAAATGCAGCACATTCTGTTTCTTGGCTTCATTTGTAAAAGTTAATGCTTCTAATGTCACAATGAATAAAACATTAGCATTAAGATATGCCTGAAGATATTATCCTCTAATATGGAAACTAATTATTCTTTTTTAATGTTCGATAACAATTATGAATTAGTTATAGTAATTTAAGTTGGCCTCATTTTGATGCTCATTTTGAGGCTATAGTCAACTTTAAATTATTTTAAAATTATATTACTGTTTTTTCAAACCTAAGGAATTCTTGTAGAATTTTAATAAGTTTTGCTTTGTCTATGGACCACCCTTCCTATTATTTACTGGATATTTTCTGTTGAATGATTTTTTAAAAAGAAAATAGCCCTGGCTGGTGTGGCTCAGTTGGTTGGGGCATCCTCCCATGCACTGAAAGGTTGCTGGTTCAATTTCGAGTTGAGGGAATGCCAGAGGTGGCAGATCAATGTTTCACTCTAGCGTCAATCTCTCTCTCTTCCTCTACCTTCCTTTCTCTCTAAAATCAATAAAGGCATGTCCTCTGGTGAGGATTAAAAAAAGAAGGAAACAAAATCTAAATGTTATTTTAGCCTTATCTTTATAATAGTATCACAGTTTTGATGTATTAGTAATAAATTTATATATATTTAATAAACACATTACCACTAAAATTAAAAATGTTTATCTGTGTACAAGTACACAGTGTTGTATCAAGTACTCAGTGTTGTGTACCACACTTTGGGAATGACTATTAAATTATGCATTATTATGTTATGAGGAAATGAGGTTGCTTGGGCATATCTCTAGCCACCAAGTAAAGTGCCATACAGGTCTACAGTCTCAGTATCTGACAATTATGGGCTACTAAAACCTGGTAAAAGGATCAACCAGTTGGAATCATAGGTTTCAGTGCACAGAAATTATAGGTAAACTTTTAATTTCTGTTTAAAAATTGGATGCTAGATTAAGATATGTTAAGGTACTACAGTGTGGGCAAATGGTCCCACAAAAATGTTTAATTATCTTTGGAAATCTTGAATGCAAAATCTTGCCTGCTAACAGTATTGGTATATTTAACTATTTGTGGGCAGAAATAAGAATCAAAAAAAAAGGAGATACACACAACAGTTTGGTGAAGGCCAGAGGGAAGAGGGGTGAGGGCTGGGTAGAGGTGGGCAAAGGCGGAGAAAATGGGACATCTGAATACTTTAAACAATAAAAAGGAGAAGAAACTCTACGAATTTTAAAAAACTTTGCTTATTGACATAATGTTTGTTACATTCGTAAACCTTTTGTTAACTCAAACCATATTTTACTACCTTCTGTGTGCCGAGCATTTTGTGAGATGCTAGAGATACCACATGAAAAAGATTTAATTCTTGCTTTCAAGGAACTAGTCATGTGTGGTACTTTATAGAGCTGAATAAATGACAACTTAAAATGTATTAATAAGTGAATCCAACGTCAGTCAGAGAAAGGAAAACAGGTTGTTTCTAGTCTTCCTTTCTCCTTCTCTAACCTCTTCTAAACTCTTGGGTGTTTTCTGGTCTTCCTTCATGTTTGTGTGAGTTTGAATTAGTTTTGTTTAGATTAGTTCATCAGTGAGGATTCTTGGTGATGACCAAGAGAAACTGACTTTGATTAACAAGCAAAAAAAAAAAAGAATTTATAGAAAGGATAATGTATTACTCATGTATAAAATGATTCAACAAGGATTCTGGAAAGAATAGAAATCCAGTGTAGCTCCAGGGATCTCAGTAGTGAAGACTCAGTCATTTTCCTTAGAAATACCTCAATTCTGTCTGTCTTCTGTATGTGTCTCCACCTAATATTCAAATTCCTAGGAGAGACAATCTGATTTTTCTAATGAGCCATGTGCTCCTACCTTGGATAAGGGAAGAAGAAACAGCATGATTTATAGTTCTACTAGAACCATGTGGAATAGAGGAGTGGTTTTCCAAGGGAAAAGTGGGATGCTACTGCTAATGGCAGGTTAAAAGATACTGGGCATCTAAGATCAGTGTTTCTCAAAGCTGAGAAATGCATGGCCTCTTTTTAAATGAAAAGGGATGATCACATCCCTCCTCAATGTAGTTTAAAGTTATTTTTATTCATCATTGTCAATATTTTAAAAGTTCAAGGATTTTATGCTTATTAATAAATATACTACAAGGTTGTTGAATGGGGTAGAATAGACAAATGATCACTAACTTTTGTTTCTTGGTTTAAAATGCCATGAGAAATTACATATACTAGTACAATAATAGTGTGTTTCTCTTCCTGCCCAGTGGTGCTGTCAGCTGTTAGTGGGGGATGGAGAAGTAGTTCCCCATAATCATCATACAACCCTCCTCTGCCATAATCTCCAAAATAATTTTACCAATCAAATGCAAACAAAACTAAAAGAGAACATACAATTTTATTTTAAAACATTGCTTTACTGTGACAGATGATGTTGCTTGCTGTAATTGAATCATTGCTCAAAATATAAATATGAAACCAGCTGCTACAAAGCAGGTTCTTTTAAGTTTGGCATGCCTGTACCACCATATGCTCAGGGATAACTCAAAATTTCCTTCACTTTTGTTTAAATGGATTCAAAACCATTGCTTTGAGAATGTTCAGTGATGTTCACCTGACCTTCATTTGGCATAAAAATATTATGTGTATATTAAGTCCACATCTGTGCTTTTGTCATTAGCCTCAACAAATAAAGTGAACCATGTGATTTGTTTCAATGTGATGGTAAAGACAATGTAACAGGTGCTGAAATGATGAAGCTGCACTCCAAGTGTAAGGTAGATACACAGAATGTACTTATGTATAAAACTTTAGATTAATGTCAAAATAAAAACACCACTTAAAAATTATCTTGACTAGAACTCACATACCCTAAGAAACACTGTTTAGGCAATCTGGTTGTAGAGACCCGTGAAGGATGGAAGGAAGAGACAGATAATTGCTGTTGGCAGGACATGTGTTATATCTCTACTCTTCCCTCTCTCCTTGACTTAATTTGGTTCAGCAGTCGTAGTGAATGCAAACAGCATTGGCTATATTTTCTTTTTCTCTTACAAAGGTTTTAATTAGGTGGCCAGGAATGAGAAAAAAAACGTATATTTTGCAAGTTGATTTACTATATAATACTCATTGATGTGGATTGGGAAATATAGCTTCTCCAAATTAAAGAAGTAGACTTTCATTCATTTGTCATAGAAGATAGTAATCACGAGATTACTATCTGCAGTAGATTCTGTTTCACACCTGGATGGAACTACAATTGTTAATGAAAATTGTTTTAATTTGAACTTTGTATAAATTAGTATTTTCACCCATGGTAATAGAGTACCCAGCTTCTTATTAGTAAATATACTATCCCTTTTACAGGGTTGTTGATTGGGGGAGAATGAAGAATGGCTGCCTCTCAAGGATATGAATTCAGTATCTTGACAAAGATACTGAATACCCATGTTTATTTCAGCATTCACAATAGCTCATCAACTCTAGTCGTTTAATAGTTTAATATGGTTCTTTGACTATATTCACAATAGTCAAAATATTGGATACAACCTAAATGTCCTTTGGCAGATGAATTGATAAAGAAACTGTCTGCCTTACTTGTGGTTTCACATTCTGTGGTTTCAGTTACCTGAGGTCAACCACACTCTGAAAATATTAAATGGAAAATTCCATAAATAAACAATTCATAAGTTTTAAATTGTGTGTGGTTCTGAGTAGCATGATGAAATTTTGAGTCATCCTACTTCCTTTGTCCATTGTATCCATGGTTGTATACATTACCCACCCATTATCAGATCAGTTACCAGAGAGAGAGAGAGATCACATTCACATAACTTTTATTACAATATATTGTTATAATTGTTCTATTTTTTTATTGTTGTTGTTAATCACTTTTGGTGCATAATTTATAGATTAGACTTTACCATATATATAGTGTTTGCTACTATCCTTGGTTTCAGGCATCCACTGGGGATGCCTGAACATATCCCTTGCGGATAAAGGGGGACTACTGTGTGTGTGTGTGTATCTATGAATTTTATATATAATATATGAATATATATATGAATTTTATTAAGCTATAAAAAGAAGGAAATCCTTCCATCATTTGTGACACATGGAAGGCATTATACTAAATGAAATAAGCCAGACAAAGACAAATACTGTATACTATCACTTATATGTGTAATCTAAAAAAAAAAGTTGGTTTCATAGAAAAAGAGCATAGAATGGTGGTTGCCAGAGGCTGGGAAAGAAGGGAAAAGATTTAGGTTAATGGATACAAACTTTTAGTTATAAGAAGAATAGGTCCTGAGGGTCTGATGTACAGCATAGGAACTATAATTCATAATATGATATTATATATTTGAAAGTTACTGAGAGTAGATCTTAAGCATTCTTACGACAAAAAAAGGTTAACTATGTGAGGTGAGGAATATATTAATTATCTTGATCTTGATAATCATTCTACTATATATTAAAATACAGGGTGTCCCAAAAATGTATACACACTTTGAATAATTATTAATTCCAATGGGTTAAATCTGAAAAGAAAGAAACATCAATTGAACTATTAGCTGTAAAAGGGTGTATTCATTTTGGGGGGATACCCTGTATATATACATGAAATTATTACTGTTTATTTTATTTTTTTATAATTTAGAAGGCCATTTTTATTTATTTTATTTTTTATATGTTTTAAAATTGATTTTAGAGAGAGAAAAAGGGAGAGAGAGAGAAACATCGATGAAAGGGAGATATCAATTGGCTGCCCCCTGCATGCTCCCTACTGGGGACTGAGCCCTCAACCCAGGCATGTGCCCTGACTGGGAATTGAACTGGTAGACTCTTGGTTCATGGGTGGATGCTCAACCACTGAGCAACACCAGCCGGGCATCACTGTCCACTTTAAGTATATACAATTATATTTGTCACCTATTCCTCAATAAAGTTGGAGGGGGGCGGGGAAGAAAATGGTTGCCTAATATTTTTCTTTTAAAGCAACATAAAAATTGTCTCTAGCTACAGTAATGTTAGGTTTTTCTTGATCTGCCTGTGGTGTTACTCCAAATGCACATACAGTTTGGATAAATAAATATTATGAAATTGCACCTTCAAGACAAGTCCTCTAGCTATACTGAACCATATTGCTCTATTTTCATTTAGAAATTCCAGAGCTGCTGTGAAAACTCTAGCACTTCTGATACATTGTTGACCCTCAAGAAAAGCTGGTTGGATGTACTTGACATGGGGAGACCCACAGATCTAACAAATATTTCATACTGATGAAAAAATTTAGCCTTTTAGCATACTAATATATTGTTATGTGAAGAAGTCTAGCACATATAAATGGGAAGAAGAGAGTTTAATAAACTTTGAAAGGAATTTGAACTATACAAATATAACATAAACTCAATTTGCAGGGTAAACACAATAAACATAAAAATGAATTTATTTTGAAGTGATTAGAGAGATTCAGGGTTTAAGACCTTCACTTTAGTAAAATGGCAGAAAATGTAAACTTCACTTATTCTCATTTAGATAAGAATTTATACTTATTATCTGAAGTCAGAGCTAATAATCCCAATCTGCCAAAGGTCAGTTTTTTGTTTGGGTTTTATAGTGTGAAAAAGCATTCATCCAGTGATTTTTCCACTAGAATAAACATTTACTGAACACTAGCTGCACGGATTTGTGCAAGGTGCTGTCAGGGAAACAAAGGTGAATAAAGCGGGAAGGCTACAGATAAGATGCATACACACATCATAATGACACATACTGCAGCATACATTTTGTTTGAGCTCCACTCTAGGAACAAAAAAAGTACACATAAGTGGTAAGAAGAGGCAATGATTGCTGTAACCCCAGGCGCTGGGAATACAGAGAATAAATAGATACCAGTCTTTGCCTTCACGGTGCTTGCTGTCTTGTAGCATAAACAAAATTACCCAAGTAATTATGCAAATATTTAATTAATCATGCATGCTATGAGCACTACAAAGGAGAAATACGGATGTCAGAAGAGTATGAAACAGTGGGGCCAACCTGTTCTGATTTTCAACAAAGGCTTTCCTGAGAAGATGGAATCTGAGCAGAGACCAGAAGGAGGCCAGGTGGCAAAGAATTGCAAGGAATTCATTGATGCCACCACTGAGGAGGCTGACCATATGAAGAGAAGCATTTCAGGCAGTGGATACAGTGGACTTGGCAGGACAGATCCAAGAGAGCCATGCAATCCTTTGGATCATAGCATGATTTGAAAGGGAGCAATAGGAAAAGGTACTGGAGCTGTTGGGTTCAGAACAGAGTGTGAATTTGAATGCCTTCCATGAATACTTACCAAGGTACTAGGACTTTATTCTACAGGCTTTCAGGAATCGTTGAAGCCATTTGAGCAGGATATATAACCAGAAGCAGGACGTGGAAAGATCACTGTCAGGAATGTGCATAATGCCTTTCCACAGGGAGGTGTCAGAGTCCCAGGCGTGGCCATGGAGTCTGCCACCTGGCCTGCTGGCAGTCTCGGTGCGAACAACTCCGGTGGCAATGGAAGGAAGCCTGGGGCTAGATGTGAGAGTGGAGGAAGTGGCACCGTACCATCGGGTTATACACTTGAAGCCTCTGTAATCTTGTTAGCCAAGGCCTCCCAGATTAACTTAAAAATAGAGAATAAAACGTTTTGGTATGTAAATGACTAATCACTATGTAGTATACCTGAAACTAGTATAATATTGCAAGTAAACTGTAATTTAAAAAAATAATAATCATAAAAAGAATACCCCACAAGGAGAAAAAAGTGACTTGAAAGTTTTGAATTTGGATGGTTGTTTGGTGCCACTGTCAGAATTAGAGGACACTCACCCAAACGAATAAATTTTTTGCCGAGACATGAATGTGGTTTATGAACTTCAGCTAGGAAATACTTACTTTTAAAGGAAACAGAGCCACCTCATCGTAGTTGGGTAAATTTGTGTGACAAATTTTATTTAATACAAATGTAGAAAAAAATCTAGGTTCCTCCTTGCCCCGCAAATGTATTTATTTGAATGAAATATAAATTATCTTTGTCTTGAAATCACATTAATTTTTGAATCTTTCATTTTTATTTTTATTTTTTCTTGTTTCTCAATAACGTTGACACTCTAGGGTTGTTAAAGAGTAGGGAAGAAATAAGTAGAAAAGGCTGTTTGTATTGTAATTCCTGCATTTAGCCAGCAGCCTAAATGGCTGTCCTCCAGGGAGAGTCTTGGCAGCTGGTCAATAGTGTGAGTCAAAGGCCAGACTGGAGCCAGGTAACTTGGCTGTCCCTTTAATGAGGATCTTCACAGTGGCTTGTTTATTTTATTTCCAGAAGCTTGATTTTTAACCTCAATCAATTAAAGAGTGTTTATGTAATTCATTTAAAAAGACGAAAGGATCAACTAATCCCACTTCTGCCTAGAATAACCAGGTTGAACCAATTCCAGGTCTCTTTAAAAAACATTAAATTGCATTTATACAGTTTAAGAAGAATGTTCTTGCTAGTCCATGATTACTTTTTATTTGCTCTTGAAAGTCTTATTCCATTTACCCTGCAGTATGGACAGAGTGAACATGTTCACTCAATCTGCATTCACATATTATCTTCAGTTGAGGAAGCTGCTTAATGAATGGACTCTCAGTGGATGGGAATGTGCTAAGTTCTAGGCCTAGTCCTAAAGCTGGTCCAGAAAATACACTTGATTTCGATGTTTTGGAGTTGGAAAGAATAAATGGTTTGAAGTAGAGGAACGGTGGATTTTTCCTCATTTCCAGTACACCTATGTGTTGGTCCCTAGAAGAATAAATAACCGCAGGTTTAGCAGCTCACTTGGGGAGTACCTGAGGGATGGAATAATCAGATGCCCTCTCATTACTGAGGACGGCACATTGTGAATCATTGACAGAAAAGATACAACTTCTGTAATTAATTGAAGTTTTCAGGTCAATTCTATACCAGTAATAAACCTGCTTTTGATTTGAGATTTCCATACCATCATGTGTTAACAGTAGTAGAAAGCCTTAACCCACTAAATAAGACAAATCATGTGTTTTTTGTCTTTGCTATTGTTCCATTTGAAGATGACACAAATGAAATCGTGTGTGATTTGAAGAGAATAGGACCAGGTTAAAAAGCAAATGTGTCTAATCCTTGCTGTGCATGAACTTGAACTGTCTCTCCTCTTCCCTCCCTGGCACACACTGCACTTACCTTCTCTGTGCGCTGAGAGTAATAATCATGCTTCACTGACTGAGGACACACCTGTATGAAAATGTACTTTAAAGGCAACATTTGGCAGACACAGTTTTCTTTCCGTAAAAGTGCTTCAAACATTCCTGATAATAAAAATTTTAAAAGGAGAGGCTCGAAACGTAGAACCTCAAGAAGAATTTCCATAGACTGGAATCTGCTGAAAGATCATTTGGCAAAAAGCACAGTAGATTTGAGCAATTTTTAGAGATTGAGAGTTGAATTGGGACTTGGCTAAAGATAAAATGATACTTAATAAACTAGTGATAAAGAAGGTAAGTATAAACTCTATATATCTCCAAGCATCAGGTTTTGACTTATTTTGCTCTCTGCATTGTGGTGTGTGAAGGAATTTTATTTTACTACTAGATATCCCACAACAAAATGGATTTCTCTTACATGTAGGAAGCTGTTGGTGAAAGAATGTGCTCTCTCTGGTTTGCCACAGGGCCGATGTGAAGCTCTGCAGCTTTGACAATATGTTCTTATATCTTATCAATATATACTTTCTCTCTGATGTTCTTCAGCCTTAAACACTTAAAAAGTATGTAATCCAGGGTGAAAGAGTGGAAAAATTGTTAGATTATAACTTTTGTTTGCATCATAAATACCCTGGTGGGGAACTGCATGGAAAAATGTGTTTGTAGTATGTCCTATACTACCATGTAATACGTTGTTATAGTCCAAACATTTCATAACTACTTCCTTGTATATTCAGAAAAATCAAAATAGAAAAATCACCTGCAAAACTGGTTTACAATTTTCTTATCTCTTTTTAGAAATGGCATAGTCTAGGTTAGCGGAATTCAAATAAAAATATATAGAAAGGTTTTATTTTTAGTTATTTCATTCCTTTCACTGGTGCGTCTTAGCCTTGAGACAATTTTTCTACTCTGCAATTCACAAAGTGGCATGGCAAAGGTTCTTTATGAAGACAAATTGCCACTAGGTCTTGCCAGGCAGTAGATTTAAAATGACGTTATTTTTTAAAAGCTCATATAGGGTATGTGGCCACAACTGAATAACAGTTGAGGTTATAAAATAAAATACCCACAGGTATATCAAGTGCCAATAAATATAAGAAATCATTCTCTACTTTGGAAGTTGGCTGACTTTTATAATCTCTGTCTTGAAAAGTAAGCCTTATTCTGAAGAGATGCGGCTTTCCTGCTCTGTCCATAGAATTAGCAGTAACGGGAATTAGACAAGCACATGTCCTGCAAGCTCATCTTTGCTTTAAGTTGTGCCTGTCAAGTGGGGATATAAAATGAGATGTGCAGTTAATGCTTCAGTGCCTTGTGGACATATGGCAGGCTGCTAGCAAAGTGGCACCCTGGGAGTATATTTGCCTGTTCTTCGTGCATGGCACTGAGACTCTCAGCACTCTTTCTCCCCTAATGTCTAACAGAGGGGACTAAGAAGAACAAGTGGCTGAATTTATGACCTAACAAAGAGTTATAAATTCATCATAAATTATGGCTAATATGAACCTTCATAGTTGAAGTTTATTTGATGCATTTTAACACATGGTATTGTTGTCCTCGATTCTAAATTTTTTCTAAAAAAGACTATAATCTCAAAAACAAAAATATAAACTCCTGTTACAGAAAGATTGGGGACTGTATCATGGAGGAGTGCCTGTGACTTAGATTTTGGAGAATCTATGATTTCACCAATATTTTAACATTATTTCATCTTTACCATACACTTTGAGGGAGGAATTAGTCCCAATTCAGAAACAAGAAAATAAGATGGTTTTGCCCAAACTATAGAATAGCGAGGTGGTGATTAGGCCCCAAGTCTGTGGGACCATAATTTTTTCATTATCAGTATTGCTCAAACCTCTTCATTCACCTTTACCTCTCCTTCTCCTGGCCTAGAGAGACGGCATTAAAAGTTTACTAACTCTGTACCATGATTCTTTTATCCTGTTACAAAATATTAACCTATGAAAAATCACACCCTTTGATTATACAGTTATCAACTTTCAGTTTTCTCCCAAAATTCAGTAAGGATTTTGGATCGGGTTTAGCATCTTGCAGATCCTACTATTAACCTGAGTGATTTCAGTGTCCATCCAGCTTCCTTACCTCAAGTATTTCCAAGCTCCTCAATATCAATATCTTTTAGGCTCTCTACACTTTAGCAAACTAGTACTCTTAGAATCATTATCATCCTCAACTGCTCTATCCCTAAAATGTTAAATACTAATAGAACCATGGCAGAGGATTCTAGTTACCTATCTCCAACATTTTTTACCCTTCATCTTAAGGATAGAACTCATGATTTGTAGTATGACTATCTAGAAAATATATATATATATTACAGCTTCTCTTATAACTTGGCCTTATCCAAATAACTAAGTTCTTGTCTAGAAGATATAAGCAAAAGTTTGTGTAAAGCTATCCTTAAAGGAAGTTGGGGAAAGGGATTGCCCTCTTTCCTACTTTTTGTTGTTTTGACAGCAAATGTGATGCTTGGAGCTCTGGTAGTTGTTTTGGACCAGAAGGAAAGCATGAGCTGAAGATGACTGGACAACAAGAGAGAAAGGAGAGTGGTTCCCTGATTCTGTGGAGTGCTCTACCAGTCCTGCACTATCGATTTCTAGACTTGTTTTACATGAGAGAAAGAAAAACATCCTCTATTTTGTTTAAGCAAGTATTATTTTATTTCCTCAAATTCAGCCAAACCTAACCCTGATGTGTTAACTCAGATTCAGTATCAAGTTGTCTCTTATCTTACATTTCAACAGCTCTCTTCTGATGTCCATTCTTTTTCTTCACATTAACCACATGAACAACCACTTCACCAAAACTGTGCTTACTACTTTCCCAGACTTAACCCAGCAATCTGGGACTGTGTAGATTTTCTAGAATGCCAGCCTCTCCTAGAGTCTTTGGAAAATCCTGGTCTCTTAAATATAACATTTTTGATTATATCTTTACTAAATAATGGTATGTTAGCCCAGACTCAGATCCAGGAAGATTCTATAATTTAATACCACTTTCTTCTGGCCTAGAACACCTAGATACTTATATTGTCAGGCTTACTGATTTTCACAATTTATTTTTCCTGGGTTTCATATTTTGAACCAGTGACATTTCTAAGTTGTCAGCTAAATAGCCTGGGAGTTTAATTTATACTAATGGAAGAGATATATAAATATAAATATATATCTGTCTATCTGCCTGTCTGTTTGGCTATATCATCTATACCTTATAGAATTTTTGGAAGAAGAGTTGCTATGGTAGGAGCATGTTGAAGGATCTTTCAAATACAATGTTCAATATTTGCATTTATATCTGACAGACTTCTTCTTCCTTCATCTCTAAGGAATTGAAACCTTTCAAGTGGCAAAGTGAAATATGATTTCCAACTCTAAAAATGTATATGTCCATGATTTATTTCAATTTTGTTGTTAATGTCAAGTTATTCCTATCTAGTTGGAAGGGGGGAAAAAGTCTTCTAATTTAATTTTGCATGACATGAAAATGTACAGCATACTATTAATGGAGACAAGATTCTCATCAGGAATATTTATTACCTGTTCTGGCCAGTGTGGCTCTGTTGGTTGAACAGCATCCATGCACTGAAATGTCACCGGTTTTATTTCTAATCAACATGCCCATGTTGGAGGTTTGGTCTCCAGTCGAGGTAGGTAAGGGAGGTAACAGATCGATGTTTCTCTCTCACATTGATGTTTCTCTCTCTCTCTCTCCCTCTCTTTTCCTCTCTCTCTAAAAATCAATAAAAACACATTTTAAAAAATGTTTATTACCCAATATTTACAAAACCTCTAGTTTAAAAATTATAAAATAAGATTGGGGCACAGAGTATTTGCAAGCTGTGTTAAAATCTCTACATCTTCACTGTATTTGATATTATATCAGAATAAGTAGCGTAACAACAAATGGTATAAATAAGGAAATTCTGCCTAGATTTTTTAGTTATTTACAGAGTACTTAGAAAATTTGGCAACAATGAAATCTCTGAGAGGTTCAAACAAATTTATTAAGAAGTGGATTCATTTTATCATAATTTCTATTTCATTTATTTCTCTTCTAATTTCTCCACTATCAGAGATTGTTACTAACTGGTTATGCCTATTATAGACTATATATAGAAGATTCCCTAGATAAAATGTGATTTTATTAATCATTACTAATTACAATAGGGTATTTTATTTTATTTTCATTTATTGATTTGAGAAGGGTGGAGGGAGGGGGAGAGAGAGAGGGAGAGAGACATTGATTTGTTGTTTCACTTATTTATGCATTCGTTGGTTGATTCTTATATGTATCCTGACCAGGGATTGAATGTTCACTGCAACCTTGGTGCATGGGGACGACACGCTAGCCAACTGAGCTACCCGACCAGGGCCTATGACAGAGTGTTGAAATACCTAGAAATATTAGCACTTAATAAAATGTAGTCTAGATCACATTTTTAGAGATGAGAAATATGAAGATATGATGAGTATTATTCCCTAGTTTCCAATGCATATTTTTACATTTTAGATTTTCTGGGTTACTTCATTTGGGACTAATAGAAGGGAAGTCAGCTACTTAGATACCTCTTGCACCAAAAAGTCCCATATCAATAATTTTGAGCATTGTGATTTATTATTTTAAAATTTTTAAATGGAACAATAAGTAAGTAAATTGTGTGTGTGTGAGTGTGCATATAGGAGGAAAGAGAGAGACAAAAGCAAGCAAGCATGAAGGCTCTGACAAACTAATCCATGTGAGTGTAAACATTGGAAGGTTATTATGCTTTTCATGAAAGCTTTTCATAATTTTAATATACTTCAGTAACTCTTAATCTCAGCAATCGTGTGAGCAACATAAATAAATTGATATTGTAAGAGTCACCCAGGCATGCTTTTGAAGCATGCCTGGAAACCACACCAACTTGAAGACTTACTAGAAGCAAATGCCTGGATCCAACCCCACATCTACTGAATCACAATCTCTCAAGGTAAATCCCAGAAAACTAACCTTGTAACCAGTTATCTAGCCACTGACACTGGAGAATGACTTCTCTAGATAAACGTTTTGTTGGTAATTTTCCAAACTGACATTACCTAATGTTCAAAGCTGCAACGTTCACTTGATATCCTTATTGTACACAGAAAAGAGAGTATCTTATCTGAAATGTAGGCTAGCTATCTCTAGAAATAGATGAGTATTTCAGCACTAGTACAGATAGCTGAACAATTAAGGTTATAAGAGTGAGACCTTTTCAGGCACTTCATTGATCTAATTAAAATTGAAATTGTTTAACTCCAAAACTATTTCTTTGGTTGACAAAAGCCTCATTTTGTACCCTTTTTTCCAATAAAGGAGAAAACGAATTAGCTAGTTGTCCTAAACTCAGCTATAGTGAATCAAAGTTGAATGTGATGTATGTCCAAATGTTCAAAAGGAAACAGTTATCATTTGTCATTTCCCTGTCTCTACTAAAACGATGCCAGTTTAGAATGGGGGAATATGATCACACATGAACATTTGGCATATCTCTTTCTAATAACCAACCAAGGGTTGCTTTCACATCACTGGTGCTTGGTGAGTTGTCTACTGGTATTTCATATTTTTACACTCAAATAACAATATAGCTGATAATACGAGAGCACAACCATTCTTTCTATTTTGCTTTTGAAATTAAAAAACAGTTTCCTAAGTAAATATTAGAGTTTCTGATGATAGTTTGTGATGATGAGGAACTAACAGCTATTAACCTGGGTGCTACGTGATATCAATAAACTTCTCTATATGAACACATACCTGGGTTCACGCTCGGTTGTATCATGTCCTGTGCTATGATACCGTTCTCCAGGAAAAAAGAATGTATCAGAATCTTTGCCTTCAAGAGGCTGCATGAGAAATTCATACCTTAATCAGTTTTGATTTCATAAGAAAGTAATAAAATTATATTTTGAAGTTTTAGATATCTCAATGAGATCATTGATTAAAAAATATATTACTGTTATGACAAATTTCAATGACCCACTTCAAAAAAAATGAAGACAGTCAACAACAAAAAATACTTAAGAAACATTTTCATTAAAATAATGTTTGAATTTTATTAAAGGATATTCTTGTAGAAAATTTATTTTATTTTTTATGAGCATTAATTTTTATGTTAAAATATCCATAAGCAGAAATAATATTCTTCTGTTAAAATATATATGAATTTATGATAAATGGCTGCTTTAATATATGCTATTTTAACTATGGAATAATTGTTCAAAACCCCAGCAAAAAACAGAAATATATTGTTAACTGCTTAGATATGCTAAAACACTAAAGTGAGCATTATGAAATACTTTCACGGCAGAAGTCTTAGAAACATTGTCTAAGATATGCTTATATTTGTCATACAGTGTCACAGAAAAGTCAATATATTTTAGCTGATAATTGAAATTACTATTCAGTTTGATTTTATTTAGTAGTTGCCCGCTAGGAGAATGATTCAGATGTTATTTAAATAAATATAGAAGATATTTAATGATGAAATAAATATATGTTCACTAAATCAATGACATAATTTAATAGAAAGGAATAAAAATCATTTTCCCCTTTATTTTCATCTTCCCATAAAGTCATTATACACTCAACATCTTTTCAAAATACACAAAAGGAAAGAATCTCTCAGAATATCATAAAAATTTAATCACATGCCCTGCAGGAACATTTAGAGATAATTGCTATATACCGTAATCACTTCCTCTCGTCCTGATCCTTTAGGTGTGTATGAGGTAACACTATTGATGTTTTTTGTCTTTGGGGAGGTATCTGTAAGTATTCTGTGCCTCACTGGTCTGTGACTGTATGCTCAACACTTTAATGAGAATTGCCCTTGCCTTGTCTACACCATGCACTAAAAGCGAGCCAAATCCCCTTTCTGAACTTCAGGGACCCATTCCTTGCTATGTATTATTCATTTTAAGTAAGTTAATGTTACTGGGAGACAGAGTTTCTACCTTGCATAATAAAAGATTTTAAGTGAGGTGCAGTTAATTATTATTGCCCATGCCCAAGTGTGCTTTTCCATATGGTCTTTTTTTTAGCATATGAGTGACAAGAAGTCATCAGGGCAAAGTCATAAGCAGAACTTTTTATATTAAAACTTTAATGCTTCAGTGCCTGGGACACTAGCTAATTCCAGTTTTCTAGTTACAGAACCTGAGCGAATAATTTAGCAACTAGTGCTTCTTAAGATGCTTATTTTAGTTCTTCTATCTCTTCAATCAAATCAGAATTAGCTCTCAAGTGCTTCAATTGCATGTGTCAGTGACCTTGAAATGAAAGTTTTATGAGCAGGAATGTCTGCATTCTCACAGGAAACACACTAAAACTTTTAAACCACAACTGTGGAACTAGTTTTGGAGTGATGAAAACCCAAAATGTGCATAATGGAAAGAACATTATAACATTTCTTTTAGTTGTCTTAGGTTCTACAAAAGAAGACAAAATGCTTCTTTTATGTTTTCTAATTATGAAGGTGTGCTTTAAAATGATCTTTGATTGATAAATACTTGTTCTGATTACTAGCCTTGTAAGTCAATACATGTCATGATTATTGAAACTGAAAAATAAAAAGTGTGAGCAATTAAGCTCTAGAACGTCTACATCAGGGAAGAAAAGCTGGGGCCTGCAGCCTTGCTGGGAGGGTTGCATAAAAACCTGTAGTCCACGGTTTTTACGTCATTGGTCTGTGTGGTCTTGAGTGCTTTTGGAAATTTGATCTAAAGCTTCTCTATACTAGGCCTCAGTATGGCCACTTCATATTAAAATATTAGAAATAGAAAGGACTTCAAAGTTATTTTAGAGTAACTAATTTTCTAGTTGAGAAAACTGAGTGCTGGAAGTTAGAGTGATTCAGTTAAGGTTACAATTTAATTCTTTATGCTTTAATGCCATGAAATGCCTTTTAACATTAAAATAAATTGTAAACGTGCATACATCATTTGCTATTCCTAAATAGGTGTCAAAAAACATTATAATAGCACAATTTTTATTTTTCCTTATTAAACTATCAGGAATGCTTCCTCTACACTGGGTATAAGAATATGATTATCAAAAGAGCTGGTGGCAACATAAGAAAGCAGACATTTGATATAACTGAAACACAACTGTTAGATGTATTTTAGTTTCATAATTTACACATTATGCATTAGTGAAATTGATTTGCCATGCGAAAGGGAATATATACTTGGAAAACGATTTTCACCAGCATTATACTTGTCTTATATTTTTATGATGCTATTTTTTTCTTAAATAAAAAGGGTACTTAACTGTAATCTTATTTGCCTTATACTGTAGTTACAATTTTATTTAAACAGTGATACCTTGCATATTGTCATTTTAGAAAGAGATATTTGGCAGAAGGTAGAAAAAAGAGAAAGAAATTCAGTATATTACTAATGAAATAAAACTGGTCAAGACTTCAAGGCAAAGCCCAATTTAGTAGTGATTAAATAGCAATTATAATTTTAGAGCTATTAAGACAACAGTGTGAACTGGTTTGGTTTCAATTCAGTCCCGTGGAGGGACAGATGCACATTATGTCGACAGATGCAATCACTCCACTGAATTATGCTCTTGAGTGGGAATCAAGAGAGCTGAGTCTGTGTTCAGCTTTACTCATAATTTTGCAGAGCTCCTATTTTGTATCACAAAATTTTAGTCTATGGCTAAATTGCAATTTTTGCCTTTTCCTTGTAGAGAGATTTTGATGGTCAATGAATTCTATAAGATAGTGCTTAGTAAATTAGACAGTGCTTTGTATGTTTTTTAAATTTAAGTATAGTTGGTATACAATATTATATTAGCTATATTAGTTTCAGGTCTTCAACATGGTGGTTTCACATTTTTATACCTTATCATGTGATCACCCTGCTAATTCTAGTAATCATCTGTTACCCGGCAAGCTTATCGCAGCCTTAGTCAGTATATTCCCCTTCACCTTTTCACACATCCCTCCCCACCCCTCAGTAACCCCTTTGGTCTCTGTTTCTGAGTCTTTTTGGTTTTTGTTTGTTCATTTGTTTTGTTTTGTTTTGTTTTTAGGTTCCACATATAAGTTAAGCCATAGAGTATTTCTCTTTCTCTGACTTATTTCACTTAGCAAAATACCCTCTAGGTCCATCCATGTTGTCACAGTCACAAATGGCAGTTTTCATTCTTTTTTATTGCTTCATAATATTCATATACATATACACATATATGAATATTATATGTATATAATATTCCTATACATATACACATATATGAATATTATGAATATATGTATATACACCCACATATATGTGTATATATGTGTATATATACATATATTTATATATGTATATATACCACATGTTCTTTATCCATTCACCTATTGAGGAATGCCTAGGTTGCTTCCATCTTCAATATTGTAAATAATGCTGCAGTGATTCTGGGACTGCAAACCGGTGCAGTCACTATGGAAAACAATATGGAGATTCCTCAAAAAACTAAAAATAGACCTACCGTATGATGAACAATTCCACTTCTGGGTATTTATCTAAAAAAAACAAAAGCACTAATTCAAAAAGGTATATGCACCCTATGTTCATTGCTTTGTCTGTGATTATGTTGTTAATTGTGGGGTTTTTTCAATTACCTCTGGCATTCAATATCATTTTATATTAGTTTCAGGGGTATAGCTATTATCAAATTTATGGAGTGATCCGTGATAATTCTACTACCCACACAGCAACATACATAGTTACTACAATATTATTGGCTATATTCTCTGCTGTACTTGACATCCCTGTGAGTTTTTTAACTAACAATTTGTGCTTCTTAATCCCTTCACCTGTTTCACCCAGCCCTCCAACCTCACTCCCATCTGGCAACCCTCAGTTTGTTCTGTGAGTATCTATGAGTCTGTTTCTGTTTTGTTTGTTCACTTATTATAATCTTTAGATTCCACATATAAGTTAAATCATATAATATTTATCTTTCTCTGACTTATTTCACTTATCATAGTACCCTCTAGGTCCGTCCATGTTTCATACCATTGCAGTCAGAAAAGATGCTTGATATGATTTCAATCTTGTTAAATTTATTGAGACTTTTTGTGGCCTAACACGTGGTCTATCCTGGAAAATATTCAATGCGCACTTGACTCTAACCACTGCGAGCAGCACCAGTCAGGGCATCACTCCCTGCTTTGGAAAGTCTTTATCATTTGTTCACACAACTAATTATCATAGTTAACTTTTGTTGGATTTTATCATATTCTCGACACTCATTTTTTTTGCATGTTATCCAGGTACTTTATTATTTTCTTTTTCACTTTTTACAAGTGTTTTAAATGTGTGAATTTATACTTCTGGGTAAGGCACCATTATTATTTACATTTTACAGATCAGAAACCCAAGCACAGAGTGGTTGAAGAGCTTTGCCTAAGATCAGTCGGTGGTGGAGTCAGGCTTTGACCCAGGCAGTCTGGCTCCTGTGTCTATGTGATTATCCACTTAGTCCTTATTGTGTCCTGGTGGTATTTAACCCTGCACGGACTGTCATATGCCCCAGTCATCTCCTTGAATTAGGGAAGACCCAGCCCCATGTTGTACATAGATTAGTTTGGCAGTAACAAGTGCAATTACAGGCAATTAGAAAGTAAGCCCTCTAGGACTATGTAAGGGAAAGCAGTTTGCGAATGATTTTTATTGTTAAAGTGCTTTTGAAAGGGCAACTATCCATAATGCTGCACAATCAATTTATATTACTTAGGGAGTAATTATTCATTTTTGTGACTTGCTTTTTTGTCATTTACTGACTTCACCTCTGGCCCATCATTTCTACTTTTTGCTATTTCTCTGCTCATTACCATGTCCAATAGAGGAAGAGAGAGGAGATGAATTCTAATCGTTCAGTTTTTCCTCCTTGTTGCCCTCTAGAGAAGGAAAGGTTAAACTGTTGGAAAACATAATGTTTAGGGCTATAGTGTGAAACTTGATGCACACATACTTATTTTTCATTATTATCAGTAATCAAAAACTCATTTACCATTTAGGAACCACAGGTTGTGTACTTAAAATGTGCTAAGCTTTGTGAACTGCATCATTTGCTCTTCTAAGAAGTATAAGCTTTATTTTATATTTTCAACCTTTTAATATAGGTCCAACCTGAGAAATCTTATGAAATAATTTTTGACAATGTGCGTTAGTTAACTTAGCAGTGTACATACATGCACCTGTATAAAAATTTTTGCTTCAGGAAACTTGGTTCGTTTCTCATGGGCTGAATATAAGCCTTCTCCTATCCCATTTCTACATTATACTTCAGTGTCAAGTCCCAGAATCTTCCCCAAGAGCATCCTTCTGGCCACACTGAGATGGTCCCCAAACATGTCATACACATGTGCCCTATGACCTTTGTCATACCTGGTGTACTCTCTCCATCCTTCTTTCTGTTGTGAGCTTTCCTCTGCCTTTGAAGCCCAACCAAGCAGCAAGATCTCAAGGAAAGATCTCTGGCTCGTCCTCCTGCTATAATCTCCTGCAATGCTTCTTACCTCCACTGCTGACACTTAGTCTTGCTATTTATCTCCTTTTCTGTCCTGTCTCATGTATTGGTTTCATATAATAATAATACAAACTGCCATTTATTGAGCATTTTCTGAAAATCAGGTGCTGTCCTAAGGTTTAATAAACTTTATATCATTGACTCTTCACAGCAAACCTAGGAGGTAGGCATTAGAAAGGAAGTAACAGAGGCTCAGAGAGGTTAAGACACTTGCCCTAAACTATACAACTTGTGAATGGTGGAGCCGCTGCTTTTAATCATGTTTCTCTTTGAGACCAGAGATCATGTATTATGTCTTTCTCTCAGGATTATTGTGAAGCATCAGTGAGATAAAACTTGTAGCACCTAAATGCACAAAGGGGACCCTAATTATCTGTGGGTAATCATATTATTTCTTAAGGTAAGCATAAAAAGTGTATAAATAAGTAAGAATAAAAACCTCAAGTCGATACTTCATTTGCATAAATTAAAATATATTTCTAATTATATAGTACCCTAAATAGCAATTTATTGATGGAGAAATGATATGAGAATACCATAATTTTATAACTTGTTGATAACCATAAAATGGGAAGTATTAACAACACCTTTATAACATTACAGATCATCACCATATTACAGAAAAAATAGTTGTTGAAAGCTTTAAATTCTCAAATTAATTTTATTGTTTAATTTCCCGATTTCTTATAACATCAATGAACCATTTTGTAATGCACTCTTATCCCTGTTGCCTTCCAGATTTTGAGAATGTTCAACTTGAACAATATTATTTTCCAGTTTTTATTAACATCTTCAACAATCCACAATGTCTCAATTAATGGGGAGTAACTTGTAAAATGTTGGCTATTACTAGAACTGTTTCTAAATTTGAATTTATATTTCAAAAAAAAATATATATATATATATGTATATATATATTCTTTACTTAATTGTTATGCTCCTTGATTTTTCAATTGATTACTCACTTTAGTGCTGATTTTAAAGTGATAGCCATATTTAAGGTGTCTACTAAAATAACATATTTCTCTCTTGTAGCATAATGATTTATGACACCTTTCTTTTTTGACAGATAACCTAGAATATTCTCAGCTCATCTAATATCTGTCTAATAAAAATCTATTCATGTCTCTGTGGGTGGGCACAGCCAAGGCATGAAATAGTGCTGAGTGTCAGCAGTGCTTCTTCTGTTAATAAGGATCCTGGAGAAAAATTTGACTCAAACAGCAGGGGCTGGGGTTCTCTTTCAAGCCTCTTTTGGAAATCTACCAAGCCGTTTTCATTGCTACATTTCAAATCTTGCAAAGGAGTTAAATAGTCATCTTAACATGGATTACAAGCAGTCTTTTCACTGTGGGGAGTTTTATATGGATATTATTAAGTTTAAAGTCTCCCAACTTGGTGTATTTGGTCCAGGAGATGTCTTTTTCTTGTGTTTGCTTAAAAGGTGTCTTTCATTATTTAATCAACTCTAAAAATACAAATAAACTCTACTGGTATTGTTTTGAGAAATTATTTTTAAATAGTAATTATCTTAAGCTACCTTTTATTTAAAGGAATTTCATCTGATGTTTTTTCCGCTTGGTTTTCAGTTGTTCAGTGAGCTGAGGTCCATGTCACGCAGTTACGTGATGCCTGTGCCTTTTCATGCCATTCTCTTCCCTCCTCTAGAAGACTGCTCCATAGTCAGGAGAGACTCGGCACTGAAGACAAGCTTTTCCTCTCCACTCCACCCACTGCCTGCATCTGGCTTTGGCTGTGTGACCTTTTCAAACTCCCTAGCTTCGTGGTATTTCAACATTCTCCAATTCAAAGATCTCAGACATCTGTTCAAGTTCAGCAATTCCCACTCACTGTTTACAACTTGTCATCACCTGGGACTGCTCAGTTTCATAGATCTCATGTCTTTATTTCAAACTTTTATTTCTGTCATGGAACCTATTCCTTTCCTTCACTTAACCATCAGTTGCTTCACTGCCTTACTGTTCTCCCAGCTGTCCAGCCATTTCCAGATTTTACATTTCTCCCTAGGCCAACCTAGACTCTTCTAGTCACTCATGTTCTCTCACCCTTAAACTTTGGGTACTTCTTCATCATTACCCAACCCTAGAGACATCCACATGCCTGATTTGCTTGTACTTGCTTTCTAGTCTTATTCTGTGACACAAAGTCACATAATTTGATAAACAATCTTCAGTACAAACTCTCTGATTTCCAAATAGAAAAGAGTGTTGGAAATCAAACAGAATTTAAAATGTTTGTTTGTGTGTTTTTCAGGGAAGTGTGAGTAGTTCAGCCTGTTGGGTTTGGTGGGGAATGAAGGAGAATATAGCTGGAAAGGTGAATTACGCCCAGATAAGGGCCCAAAGCATCACACTAAGGAGTTTAATCTCATCCTAGAGGTAGCAGGGAAGAATTGTGAAAAATTGAAATGGATACCTATTCTTAGAGCTACATTTTTAGAAAGAAAATATTGGCAACAGTGTGGAAAGTTATTGGCATGTGAAGAATAGTTGAAGGCCATCAGACTAATTTGGGAGCTATTGAGGTTGTGCAGTCATGAGACCCAATTATTGGGCAGCTGGAATAGGAATGAAAGCTGATGCTCCTTCATTGTGTTCTTCAGTGATCTAGTGTCTTCCACAGCATTCATTATGGTCTGTGGTGCTATAGGAGACTTTCAGAAAAATCTCTGGGGTCTTTGACAGGATGACATGTCAATTCATCTTTCTCATAAGAAACAAATTAGTTTACCAAGGTGACTATTTTACCTAGGTAGAGCTTCTTGTCTCTTTGCACAGATGGAATTGTTATGCATGCTACAACAAGGGGACAAAATATGTAATGTTTACAAAATTTCTTTGAGAAATATTTCTTTGTTTAGAAATTATGCCAGCAGGTTGTTTAATTCCTATTAAAGAACAGAGATGGTCTTTTCCTTCAGCGCTCTGAATGAAGACCATTGAACCTGCCTAAAATTATTTAGGAAGGTTATAATTGAATTGTCACCAAGATCATACAGTCTCTGCCAGGGAAGTAATAAAAGTTCGGAAATACTTTCTGGTTTTAAAGCAGCCACTAAACTTGGCCATAGAGCCTGGCTTAGAGTTAGCAGATATCTCTAAGTTGTCCGTAGGACCCCAGTGATCTAGGAGAGTTAAAGGTCCCAGATAACTCTGGTTGAGAACTTACAAGTTTGGAAGAAGGATGGAAGCAACAAGAATAAAGTCTAAATGTCCCTTGGCATTGCCTTGAATAAGAAATAAAGGTACAGTACAAATTCTTTTGACTTGTCTCCTCTTTATCTTGTAGTACCCTGAGATTTCCAACTTATTGTAAAAAAAGACTTTAAGGTCTGGACTAAAAAGTTTTGTCAGATACTATAGCATTTCTTATAGTCAAGTCTTTTTTCCCCAATTTAAGATTATATGTGGTCTACACTGTAGAAGCAGCTAGAACCTTTCAAATGGCAGCTTCCCTTGAAAAGATTAACAATAAATCAAAATTATTTTCTGACTACTCTGACTCAAGTTCCTTGCGACAACCTTAGTTTCATAACTTGCTGTCATTTTGAAGGTTTTAGGAGGGTGCATAAGAAAGGCTTTTCTTTGCCCAGCTAGCCACTATGGAGCAGAAATTCAATTATTAATTTAAACAAAGCCTATGAAGCAGACATGTACTAATTTAGCCTGCTTTAATAGGAATGAAATTGATGTTTTACATAAAACTGTACGGCTTATAGTAGTTCTCTTCTGCTTTGCATTAAGGCTGGTGTGTTCTTGCTTTATCTGTGGCCTTCTGCTGTGTTAACTTTTAGAAGGCAAGGAATGAGGTTCTCCTTTGTGTATCACTGCAGCCTGCACAGACTATTGCTATGTTTGTACAGGTGGTCCTCTCTGCAGTGACCCACGGGAATTGGGACTCAAAGAAGCAGAGTGAAAATGATGGTAACTTGGCTACTGCTAGTGCTGTGTGTAAAGAATGATTTTGTCTCTGGCTCAGGAGTGTAATACCTTGAAGCTGTGCCTGTGAATCTGTGGTGGGCTAACTTGTAGGCTTGCAAATAGGGAGGGAATCAAACCCTGCAGCTTCTAACAGATACGAGAGGTTAGAACTGGTTCCCTACTATAGAACCAAATGGCATGAAAATATGGGCCCTCCAGAATTGTTCACCAGTGACACCACACGAAATTGTCTGTATCTTTTCTTCAAAAGTCGTGCAGCTTTGTTACTGTTATTATTAGGAATATGGTGAGAACCAGGGTGATGCTTTGAATGCTGCAGGTGGAGAAATTCCCCCAAGGAATATTATAACAGGATGGTTGCATGTTGACTTTTTGTTTGTTTGTTTTTTACTTAACTTTCAAGATCTTAATCCTCTTCATCATTTTCACCTCTTCACAATGCTATTCCTTTGGAGATTTCATAGGGGACAAAGCTTAGGAGCATTACAGAAGCTAGTTAGGGCTATAAATTCACAGAGTATCTGCAGGCCCAGCCTCCTTCACAACCTTGTGGGAAATCAAGCAAATGGCAAGAGTGTTCTGAATGTATTGCTTATCATTTCAGTTCTTTGTTTGGTCTTCTCTGTACTGGGGCTGATTTTCATCACCTATTACACTGGAGTCCATATTGAAGTTCAACTTTGCCAAGTATTTTATTGGCCATTTTGCAAGATTAAAATAAAAACATTCAACGCCTTCAGTGGTGCGTGTGTGTGTGTATGTGTGTGTGTGTGTGTGTGTGTTGTGAACCCACATAAGAAGCCTGGAATGATTCCCCCGTATCTATAATCAATCTCTCTCTTCACAAAGAGAGTTCTTAACAGATAAAAACATGGAAATGACAATTCTTTAGCTCCTTTTTTCTCTGCATTATCATTGACAATGGGATGTTCACTGACACATTTTAAAGTAAACCTGTGAATAAGGTAGTGGATTAAAGCAATTTTTTGTATAATTTAGTTCTGTGCAAATATCAGTTTCCTTTTAGATCATTAACTCCTTGAGGGCAGAGTATTGTTCAAAATTCACACCGGGTGTGAATTTTATATTGTATAAGGAAATTAACATCTTCAAAATGGTAGTTCTTACTGAGTTCCTTAGTTGTAATTTTTATAATAGGTCTAGTGGGGTTCAGGGATTTTTCAGAAGGACAAAATGGCCTCTAATTTTTAAAAAATTTCAAATAAATATCTAAAGTTAATTGATAGAAACATATTTTGGATCATCTAGAGAACCACATACCATCAAGTACTAAATAGAGTTTGACAGTTGGCTTTTGGCATTTGCCTTGGCTGGCTTTCTCAACCTCCATACTACTGACATTTTGGACTAGATGATTCTTGGTTGTGGGAATATGTCCTGTACCTTGGAGGATATTTAGCAGCATCCCTAACCTCCCCTGTTAGATTAGATATTGGTACCCTCTCTTCTTACTTGTAGCAACCAAAACTGTCTCCAGATATTACCAAATGGGCCCTGGAGGGCAAAATTGCCCCAACGGAGAAACACTGTGCATTGGTGTTTAACAATGTGTTTAAGTGAAGAGATATTTTTAAATGGGGATAATATGAAAAGAATAGAGGCGGAACTTAATGCATAAACGATGCATTTTGTACCAGGTAAAGGGCAAATGATATTGCAGTGAAAGAGCAATTGAAGGCTTCACAATAGTTTTAATAGAGAGAAGTGTTTGAAGATGAATGATCAGGTATCACAGGATAGTATAAGCATTCTGAACTAAGATGGCAAACCTGTGCTGCAGCAGTTAAGTGTCATAGTGACATTTAGGTGCAGCAGAATAATATCACACTAAATTAATGTTGTTAGTTTGAATTTTACTTCTTTTAAAGTTTTGTTTGTGTATATTGGTAAACTTGTTTTGGTTGTAGGATTAAAACACTAAGCATAAGCTTTAAGCATAAGGAGTTTACACTTAGTTTTGTGTTTATATATATTTAACAAACATAATAATAAAAATAACTTGTCAACACCAGGAAGCTTCCAATATGATTTTTTTTCATTGAAAGAGGTCAGTGCATTTCTGGAGTTTGAGAAACAGTGGATTTGGGGAGTTGAAGGCCGAATGGAAGGAGTGGCTGCAGGCCAATGAGAGGAGAACATTGTTGATAAATTTGGGGAAAACTCCAAACTTAGGTGCTGGACTTCTGCCACATCGTTTAAATTTGTGCCAAGGACAGAAGAAACAAAAATCAATGTTCCCTTTTAAAACCAGCTCACAAAACAACAGAGACTGCTAACTGGGTTATTCTATTTTTTTTCCTTTTGACAAAATAAAGTTTATAAACACACTTTTTCCTTACATACTCTGCCATGTGAAGAGCATGATTATTCAAGTGAGATAATTTCAATTTTGATTACAACTGAAGACCTAAGTATCAGGGACAGAATTTTAGGTACGTTTTCAGGTAATTTTGACAATTCATTGTGTTGCACTGGTCAAACAATATATGATGCCCTGGATTTTATAAAAAGTGTGAAATGGCCTTGCAAACTGCAGACTAGGCTCCTCTTACTTGATATGCTGCCATTCTCATCACCTGTTGTTACCATACTCCTTGTTGGACTGATTTGCTTGAAGAATCCTTGAGGCTCCACTGCCTTATACACTAAAGGAGCTGGAAAACCCTCCTTTCCCTCCCCTCCCAGCCATGATCCTTCACTTGTTTTTTCTCTTATTTCTCCCTTTGGATGGAGCTTTGGAATTGTGGTCAGTAAAGTAAAGAGTGAAACTGATCATAACTGGTCATTGGTTTCAATGGTTGAAGTGGAAGAGCCCAACCCTTCCTCCCGAGCCCATTTATTTCTCTCTGTTCCCAGAATGGGGAGATTCCTAAAATGACTGGTCTCTTCAGCTCCAAGATGGCTGAAGATTATATACTCTGCTCTGAGCTGCAGGGCAAGTGGAAAAGTAATTAGGGATTGGATAGCATTTCCTAACTTTCTAGGAGAAAGGGACTTCTTTTTAACCTGTGTACCATGGAGATGACTGGCTCCTCTCTATCTCATCCCTCATCCAACAAAGGCCTGGATGCCTGCATTTCCATAGAGACAGCCAGGCCGGAGTCTCTCAGTTTAACCTAAACTCTAATGAAGCAACGTTGATTTTGAAGACTATAGAGAAAAAACCCTGGAAGAGAGAGAAGGGAACTTTCTGAGGATAGCATTTTGGAGAGCAATTGGGTTGCACTGGGAACGTTTTTTTCCTCTCTCCATTTAAGGGGAAGTGGAATGGTCAATTGTTTCATGTGTCTTTATGGCATTTGGGGCCATCTGAATATTTGTAGTGTACTGCATTTCTAAAAAGAACAGAAAAGATCCATTGACATTGAAGCATGCAACAGACTGTTGTATTTCAGAGGGAAGGGTGAGGCAGCAGGCAGGAAGAGATTAACCAATGAATTTACATGCGTACTTGCATAGCCCATGGACAGCCAATAGTGTGGGGAAGGCCGGGGGGCGGGGGGTGGAAGTGGGGTGGAAAGGGTCAATGGGGGGAAAGGGGGAAATCTGTAATACTTTCAACATTATAAATTAAAAATTTTTTAAATGCAAGCAATAAATTAGATGAAATTTCACCACATCATTAGGATGACCCTGTTAACTAAGATCACTCTTTTCTTCAAAAAAGTTAGACAATTCAGGTTACATTTTAGATCTAACTTTTGGAAAGAAACATTCTTTGGTACTTAATGTGATATAATTATCACAAAGTCTTAATGAAATGAAGACAGTTTATGCAAGAAGTTTTACCTGTCATGTATAAGCTCTCATGTATACCATTTATGCTTTGAGGTCTTGATGTTTGAAAAAGGGAACCCTTCAAATTGCTGTGATTTTGGAATCAAGTCTCTCACTCTTACAAATGAGCTAGCAGCATTATTTGATACAAGAATATGAGTTGCTGTTTTATAATGTCAAAGTCTAGTGAGATAAGTGATGAAAATGTAGGCCTAGTTTCTTGCAGGTACACTTGTCTTGTAAACTGCCAACACATTTGATGGGTACAACTTGTACTGAGCTTGTTAAAGACATAGGAAGAATCCCCAAAGAAACAGGAATAGGAGACTTTAACCTTCCGAAAGTTTATAAGCTCACTGAAAACAATTGTTTGGACATGTTCCTGATTATCTTTGCAAAAGGAAGCAAGGTCTGATTTATTCTGAAAGGCCGCTCTTCCAGAGGTGCACAAATGTACTTTACACATTGACTTGTTTTTCAGAACTGTGAATGATTTAAATCAAGTTTATCTGAAATTTGATGAAACAAATTCTCCCTTGACTGTTTTATTTGTTGTCTCTTGAACTTGTATATATGTTATAAAGGAATAGACTGCCATAGTTATTTTAAAATTGCATTTTTGAATTCACTTATATTATGAATATATCTGGTTCTATATGGATAAGATAAAAAGTTAAATGATGTACAAATCACTCTTTTAAAAAGTAGTCTTAATTTTGTATTTTATTTTTCTCTTGGAATGTATTTTATTTATTTATTTTTATTTTATTAAAATTCTTCTTTATTGTTGAAAGTATTGCATATGTTCCCTTTTTTCCCCATTGGCTCCCCTTCACCCCACACCTCTCTCCCCCTACACCCCCCCCCCCAAGCCTTCACCATATTATTGTCTGTGTCCATGGTGGGTTATGCATATATGCATTTAAGTTCTGTGGCTAATCTCTTCCTGGACCCACCTCCCCTCTCTGAGATTCATCAGCCTGTTCCATGCTTCTGTGTCTCTGGATCTATTTTGTTCATTTTGTATTTTAAATAGAAGTTACTTCTAAATGGAATACTTTCAGGTATGTACCTTACAAGCTACCCATTATTCTTCATTGCTGAGGAAGAACTCTTTCCTAAGAAGATAATGCTTATGACTATGGGCATTGAAAGCTGGAGTTTCAGGTATCAGAGAAGAAAAGTACTTTCCAAGCCTTTGATCTGGAATGAAGAGCCATCTGAATGAAACAGAGTGATAAGTTAACCCCGGAGAATCTATAGACTCCCCTCTCCCATAGCCTGGTTCAGAGCACCTAAGTATATTTTCTTTTTCATTGCAACTGATATGCTTGTTATTCAAATTTCCCAAATACCAAGTAGAGTGCCATGTTGTTATACTCCATTTACACACCAGAGAGGAGTACCTAAGGAATATGGAAATATATTTCCATAGCTGAGCTTTGAGACTTATACTTCCTCTCCCTTCCACTTCTCTGCGTTTTCTTTCCTCTCTCCTCATTTTGGGGAGATTTTTATGTCCATCAGTAGTAGATTTAATTTTGCATGTAAAGGAGAGCACAGTGTCTCAGATGCTAATGAAGTTTAATTTCCAGCTGAAGCATTTTTCATGAATACTTAAAACATTAAAGAGAGATCTAAATAATTTCAGCCAGAGAGAGCGCTACACTTTTCCACGAACTTGGCATTCATTCACTCAGCAGCTATTCCCTGCATGCCTGCGACGTGCAGGGCACAGTGCACAGATCCATAGATTAATTAGAAACTGTTCATGCCTTCCTGTAGGAGGGATAAACACTTAACTCAAATTAGAATTATGTAAAAATATCATAAACCCATTCGTAGAGCCAAGAATTCTCCCTAGACTTTAAATGGCATTTGAGCTAGATCTAAGATATAAAAAACAATCCTACCAAGGAAGAGTAAAGGAAGGGACAACCCAAGGACATAGAAACCCAAGGGTGTATTCAAATGCACAAAGGTAGTTACTTGGGAAAATATCTTGGTAGATTATATATTTAAACCATTTTTCAGTTCAAGACACGGTTCATCACTGGCTTTCTCCTTTAACAAACCATCTTTATCCTGTTATGACCTGTTCCTCCCAGCCCCAGCTAGAAGATCTGCACACCAAGTGCACCGTTGCCCGGTCTTTGGGCCACTCCTGACTGTTAATGGTGTTGGTCTCAGCAGAGTCTGGAATCAGTCCTGTTAACCTGAATCCAGGGTCAGCTATGCCAGGATGAGGCCTGGCCACCAGGTTGGCCCTGAGCTACAGACAACCTCCAGTTCCTTCTTTGGTCCTTTGTTCTGAACTCAGACCCTGAGGTCAGTAATATTCTGCTGATCTCTTCCTCTGGCTAGGGGTCTGCTCCCAACATCCTTGTTCCTCACCATCCTATTTTGAAAGGATTGATTGTTCCACAGTGACAACACAATTGCTCATATAAAAGTGTAGGTCCTGCTGTTTGTTCTCCTTCCATTGTGCTTTTTTTTTTTTTCTTTCCTTCCTGGAGTGAACATCCTTTGATGTCAAGCCTTGGCAGAACCAATACTGATGTGGCCTCATCACTTTGATTTTGCTCTTGGAACACTGACTTTGGCTCCTAGCATCCCTTCCCTCTACTTTGAGGCCAGTTCTTGACTCAAGCAGCATCTCAGTGTAACACTCGGGACATTTGCTTAAAAGTAACAGAAACATATTTAAGCTAATGTAAGAGCGAGACAAAGATATATTTATTGGAAGAATATGGAAGTATCTCACATATAGACAGAAAAAAGCAATAGGACCACGTCTTAGAAAAGGCGTTTCTGAGGCTAAAGGCAGCAGGAACCGATCGACTGTTCCCGGAGTTATCACCATGGGGATAAATCAGCTCCACCACTTTTCTTCCTTCACAACCCAGAGCTCACTATCTGAGAGGGTTAAATTCCTAAGAGTAAGTGTGTGTGTTTGATTGATCTAGATTGATGTATGTTTTCCCCTTCCCTTTGGACAGGGCAAGGCAGGGCTCCTTAATTGACATCCTGCCAAGACCACAATCAGTGGGAACAGAATAATCCTCCAAACAAAACAGTAGTGCTGCATACAAAAGAAGTTGGAATGGATATTGGGCAAGCAAAAGCAATACTGTCAACTGTACTTAGCCTCTGCTCTAAGTAGTCATCTCTTCCTCACTGGCTGATGTTATTTGGGTCCAGTATACATTGAGACAAACTCATCCCAATTTCTGACAATATAGGAATCTCTAAAGTTACTATTTTCCTATGAGACCTCTTCTTTGAGGATTCTCATTTAAAGTTTGGTCAGAATTGGGTTGCTTGCCTAATGTAATCAGAATCCAAAATCCTCTCTCTAGCCAAGGGACCACATTTACTTTATTTCTGTTTGACTTGAGAGGAATAGCAAGATGTAATATATCTGTTTATAGTTACTAAACTGCAACAAGGTTTTTAAAAATCTTAGTATCTTAAACACAGTATGGATATTTCCTAAACCTCTAAATTTAGATTGGATTAAAATTAATTATGGCTAATTCAGGTAATGTTTACTGATGCCTAAAAATGAAGAAAGTACTTTTAATACAAATTATATCTGTGCCTATTATAGTCTAAAATATTCTGTAACCATGAATTATTTAATTATTAATAAGATTTGATATTTCTTATCATTACTTTAAAATTCAACACATTTTTTCAAAATATTTTTTCTTAACAACATTGTAACATTTTAAATGTATGCAGTTCTTGTTTAAAAAGAGATTTCTAATACCTACCTTAAAGCAGTCCTCACTCTTTTTAATTTTAACTACTGTTTATAAAAATAATCATCTAGTACCCTTGATCAAACCTCAGCTTCCTGTGCAATACATTTCAGAAATATTCCATGAGAACAAGAAAAGATACTGAACCGTCTTGGGTTAAAGGACAGTGCACATGTTGTTGGGAGGTGGGAGATGAAAGAGGCCCCTGATGCCAAATACAATAAGTTTTATGACTGGACTTCTTAGAAACCAATGGAGCATCCATAACCCAGGCTCAGCTCCATTACTTTCAATGTAGAATTCTTAATATAAATACACTGGATCAATCTGGATTCAATTGAAAGCAGTACTGTAATATGCAGAATATTTCTCTCATATCTTTGCTGCCAATGAATCAGCTCATGATAGAATGCACTATTGATTTCAATAAAAAAGTTATTAAGTGCATAGTGTGAGTATATAAAAGTATACTTTAAAAATATTAACATAACCAAGCAGCAAAAAAATGCTAATATTTGAAATTATTTAAAGATATATATTAGGAAGTACCTTAAAATATGACTTACTGAAGCATGACTCTTTTGCCAAGAGGTATAGTATGAAGGTGTTTTATCACAGGAAGAACGAAACCTGAGATTGCCATGAAAGCAATAGAATAGATTCACAGAAAATCATTTTGAACTCCACATTAAGTGCCTATTATAGCTTGACATTGTACTAACACACTAGGCTAATGATGTTTAAGGGTAAGGATGACATGCAACAGGATATATCATGGATTTTTCAAATAACTGCTTCAAGAGGATTTTATCAGTACCAGAGGGTATGTGGCACACAGAGATGATCTTGAAACAGCTACCACTTCACCTACTTATTTTGAGAATGTCAAAGTCTTTGGTCTGGGTCAATTTACAAGGCATAGCAGGAGGTAACATTTTTAGAAGAATTAGATTAAGGGCTGGATATCCAAGCAGCCAAGCTACAAGTGACCTTGGATTTCCACGTGTGACTTCATACACAACCCTTTCTAATGACATATTCAACCTCTACAACTAAAAATTTCAAAATGAACACCACATTTAACCACTATTCATCTAAGCAGGTGTTATATAAGGTGTGGAGGGCAACTGCAGGCTCTGCTATCAACCCTGAGCAATCAGTTGGCAATCACCTAAAATCAGCATTCATGGAAACTGAAATTCTGAAAATGAATGATAAATGAAAGACTGCAGTCTACTGGAAAAGAGTATTTTATCTAATGTTTAAGCCCCTTAATTGCCTCCCGAGAGATTGCTCATTCAGGTTATTGGATGAGTCCAACAAAATTTGGACTATATCTCTGAATGTTACCTTCAACTATTTTGAGTGTGACTAATGTGATCCAGTTATAATTGGTGAGAAAAATGTGAAAGGAAGACAATCCAAATGAGTTTGAATATTAGGCATGTAATAAATCCTCTAGTTTGGATATGAAAAAAGAAGTTTATATTTATATGAGCATAAAAAAACCCCACCACACTAGATTTCCTCCCTCTGAGATGAAGGCTAAATTCATATTTCAAAACTTTGGACCTGCTGTAATCTAGGCTTTTAGCCTGCTTGGGCTGCCTTGGTTTGCCTTTGGCAAGTATCAGCACAGTCATCTACTGTTATGATGGATAAGCAATACTTCAAGGAAATGCTAAGAACTGAGCTGGTCCCTAAAGGGAATTTAGGATTTGAATTAGAAAAAAGGGTGTGGGGGAGGGGCAGGTTGACTTTTTTTGTCCCTTGTGAAATGATTTTGTTTTAGTTAACTCAATTTTGAGTTCAATAAACCTATAGTCTTATGTATGGTCGAAAACAGTAAATGATCACATTTCTAAAACAGACAATTGACTTTTTTTTCCTTCTTTTTAGAGGATTAGAGACAGACTAAGAGCTATCTTCTATATTTCTCTAGGCCCTTCACCAAGACACCCTTGATGAAGCTGTTTAAACAGCCTGCTGAACCTTGACTTACCACATTAACTCCAACAGCCTCAAATCCATGATGGGGAAGGTAAGTCACCTTTGCAAGTCAAAGATTCTCATAAATTATTTTCATCATAGACTAACGGTCTGTGAATATTTAAGTCTTTTGAGGAGTCGAATGTATTGTTTCCTGTGTACTGTGGTGCAGTTGGGAAATTACAGCTTGTTTTTAAGCTTCAGTCATGTAGAGGACATCCACTCAGACTTCATGAAAGTACCATTTAAGTCTTCTTCTGATGGGATGTTTTGTGGGCATCAGTGCAGAATGGCGTTATTTCTTTTACAAATATCATGAATGATGAATATTTCACATTCTGGTCTATTTTCAAGTTTGGGCGGACAAATTAAATTGCATCCATTTATAATAATTATGATAAACTATCATTTTCTGCCATACCCCATTTGACACTGCCCAGTCGTTGTGATAAATGCCTCACACGCACTCTTCAGAACTCAGCGAGGAAAATGAGAAAACCAAGATAGAGAAAGCTCCTTGACTCACCCAGAGTAGCGCAATTGGTAAGCGAAGATGCCAGAATTCAGACCCACACTAGTTTGATCAAAACTCATATTTTTAATCCCTCCTTCATAAAGTGGATGTAATAACTTTCCCAGAATTACTTGGCTGGTGTGTTAGCCACGATGCTTTACTGCAAGCAACAGAACCCAGCTTAAAATAGTTTACTAAGAGCAAAAGAGGAAAGTGTGTTGGAAGGATATAAGGATGATCCTTGGAATTTTAAAAATTCCAAAAAAAGAAAAGAAAAATCACAGTTGTTTCAGAGGTCAGGGATTAGAACAAGGATCTGGCATAAAATCAGATCTATTTCTCTTTTCATTTCCTGTATCACAGTAGAAGCAGAAATTTCACCCATACTACTTTATATCTTTGCAAGAATTCTCTGGATAACCTGCAATTATTTCTTTTAACAGCTGCGGTAACGAAGACATAAAAAGTGAATTAATTTGTCCAAGATGGGTGGCTGGCTGGTCCCAGAGGCAGGATTAGAGCCCAGGCCTATAGAGACTTGTACAGTCTCTCTGATAATCTACCTGTGTTTTATAAAGCCCAATTGTATAATAATCTCATAAGTATTAAAACCTTTTTTATTTCAGATATGTAGTTAGGCTAATGGAGTTATTAATACTTTTTGAAGAGAAAACCTATATGATACTTGAGATTCTCATATACCTAAAATATTCTTATGAATATTGATCATATGCATGAGCAATAAACTTACATCTAAAAAGTATTCAGCACTGTATTATAGTGATAAGTAACAGGTTACCTGTACTAATATAGATTTCATGAATTCTTTGTAAAAAAATTATTAAAAGGGCTTTTCTAACATATAACTATTTCAGAATATAACATTTGGTTTGTTGCTGATGCACAATGAGAAAAAGGCTCTTTTGATGGAAATTATTCAGTTCTTTTCCTAACCTTACTTACCCTGAAGTAGATATGCTAATAAAATAAAGGTGATGATATTGATTAATTTCTGTGATACTTAGAACATTTTTATCTTTTGCTATGTGATTTCAAAAAAAATTTTAAATTAGATGCCTCATCCACAAGATGGTGTCCTAACATTAGCAACAAATAGGCTGTGCTTACAAAAAATAAGAATTGACTTTACTTTGCAAAAATGTCTTTATGTTGAAAATGCCAAGTGCCCATGCATAAAAACAATTACTCCTCGGCCTGTGATTTTGTGCAAAATGTACTTGGGAAAATGTATTGTTCAACTCAATTTGATTAACTCTCTTTGTCGTAGATTTGTATTTATTTATGTTAATGCTACACTGGAACACTCAGTTCATTAACTTCTAATTTAGCTAAAACAGAGAGGAAAACTGTTTTCCATGCAAACCACAACAAATTTTCAAATGACATAGTAGCTGAACCGTGTGTGATGTACATTTTATTTTATGTCATCAGAGATCCATTTAAGAACTTAAGATTTATTATGTTTTTAAAATTATCATGTTTGCTTTTAAAATCAGGGTTGGTAACATCTACTTAATCTTGCACTTGACTGCATTTAAGATTTGAAAATGGTAAGTCATATGTTGTTTTCTGAATTGAACACCATTGTTTTCTGCTTTCAAAAACCAACACTGACTCCAAGGATGCTAAGAAATCTCCCACCTTCTTTCCATATCAATTTCTGACTTCTGAACAAATATTGAGACTTTCTTATACCAAATCTTGAGGGGAAAGAGGCATTCTATTGTTTTTAAGAGTCTAAATTTAAAATATTGTTTTAGAAAAAAATCAAGGAGGCTAATAATAACTTCTTAACTATGGAGTTAAGAAAAGAGTTTAAAAAAAAAGTTAAACTTGTTCTACAATTGAAAGTAGCACTTTGCTTTTAAAAGATATTTTTCATTTTTTTTTTTAATATATCTTTATTGATTTCAGAGAGAGGAAAGGAGAGGGAGAGAGAGAGATAGAAACATCAATGATGAGAGAGTCATTGATCAGCAGCAGCCCGCAACCCGGGCATGTGCCCTGACCAGGAATCGAACCCTGATCGCCTGGATCTTAGGTCGACGCTTAACCACTGAGCCACGCCCGGCCGGGTGATATTTTTCATTTTTATGTTCTCTCTATCTCTTCTAGGCCATGAGTTGTTAAAGAGTATTTTTGAAAACTTTTTTAATATTTTCATCCTGAAAAAGAAAGTTTATAAAAGATGTGAGAGGACAAGAAAGAAATGTGTCAAAGTGAGATATATAGAATCACTTCATTCATAAGTTATTCTCTGCATTAATGGTCCAAATGTGAAGTTTATAGAATTTTGGAAATAAATATGACAATATACATTTTGAACCTAGTCTCACCTTTGGAAACCTATAATACAGAAATAGAAATAAAAATAGGGCATATATAATATTTACTCCAGCATTGTTCATGGAAGCCCAAATAAAAACAAAACAATACTGTAAACAAGATGAATGACCTTTAAAAGATGAATGATTAAATACATTATGATGTGTCTACATTTTGTAATATTACTCAGCAGCTAAAAGATAAACTAAAACTATGAAGTTATACATATTACACAGAGGAATTTATACTATGTATTGTAGAATGGAAAAAAAATAAAGAATTTATAATAAGAATCCATTTTAAAAACAGAAAAATCATATATATTTATGATACATATTCACATGTATATGCCTATATATGTTTGCTTATGATTAAACAGTCATGGGAGAATTCATACTAGTTTACCAACATGGGATCCTTCTTGAGGGCTCTCATAGTCAAGTTCCCTGGAAAGCAGACCCTGAAAATAAAGATGGGCATATAGGGAGTTTATGGGGGAGTGCTCCTGAGATCTACCCTTAAAGGGAAACAAAGGAGAGTAGATTGAGCTGCAGGAGGGGTGGGGCTGTAATGCCATCACAGCAATGGCTCAGCTGATCCATGGGGATCCCTGGAGCTGGAATGTTCCTGCATGGCCATTCCAAACTGGAGGAAGAGGGCCTCTGTGCCCTCCCCTCTCTGTTTTGCACCCTCTCCACCCAGTGTTCTTCATTGACTAGTCCTTGGATGTGGGCTGTTTCCAGGAGGGGGTGTGTGTTGTGGCTGTAGCTCTCTCCAGCTGAGGGTAGTCCTTAGAAGGGAGGGTTCAGCTATGGGCCATCAACTGTCCACATTCCCAAGAGCTGAAGGGATAACACTTCAGTCCTGAGAGGGGTAAGGAAATATAGTTGTCACACCACGACATACTTTAAAAAACTGGGCGAAGGACAATGTGTTTGAAATGGAGGAGGAGAGAGAAAAAGGGAGCCACACAGGAAAAGAGAAAAATAACTTCGATAAAAGCATTTAAGCAAGTGGTTAATGGGCATCAATACAAGTGCTATGGGAGTAGCAATACTATAAAAAATTCATCATGTTTTACCTGGAAAAGCCCTCCAAAACCTTTGACCAAGTTTTCTGGGTCATCCTTACTTTTCAATGTACTTGATTTTCTTTGAAGACATGGGATATAATTCTCAGTAAAGTAAGACTGAGAAGTAAGCATAAAGAATTTTATTTTAAGAAGGATTAAGTGGCTGATGAAGGAGGTTACATCATCCTGTACACTTACTGCAGTATTACGGCTATAATAACTGTATTCTCACTAAGATGTTGTATTTGGAGAAAAAATTGTTTTGGGTAAATAGATAAGCATGCTGGTAATGTGCTGTGCCTTAGTGTATTACAGTAAGGCTCTGAACTGCTTTAGCTAGGCTATACACACAGCTTTGTAGTTTGATTCATTTATTGAATAGCTATCACATGCCATGCAGCTTATTAGGCCCTGGAGACTAGAAAATAAACACACAGTGATTCAGAGCCTTGTAGAGCCTTAATGAATGAGTAAAGAGGAAACCACAGAGTGGTAAAGGCTATGATATAGATAGAGTGCTATGGGGGCTCAAATGACTACCCAAACACAAACCCAAAGGTTTTAGGTTGAAGATGGCAAAGGTCATGGCAAAGGAAATTTCTGAATTTGATGGGGTATTGGGGCAGGTGAATATTAAGGTAGATGTTCTGAATGTAATAAAGGCACACTTAGGGAGATGTAGTTAGTCCAGTATGTTGCAGTCAAGACTGTAAACTGTATGGATTGGGAGAAGGGCATGAATATCAGGAGATCATCTTGAAGAATCAGGGACACAAGATCACAGGGTTCTGAGAAGAAACATAAGGCACAGTCAAGTAGAATAATCAGCTTTTTCACAAAGATGTGGTGGGAGATTAGGGCAAGGTTTGGATATTTCTATCCAAGGCCTAATGGCAGCATGAGCTCAATGGGCTTATTAGAGCCTGGAGAGAGAGGGGATGAGTGGAGGGAGCTGCTTTCCTCATAGGAGGCATCCAGTCCATGAAGGATGCTGCTAACTTGCAGTGACATTGAAAGGTGGGAGGTGGGAGAGTAAATACCTTGATGAAACCACAGGGTAGATAAGCCCATTAATAAGTTTCTTCAGGTTAGCATCTTGAAGAATGGAGAAAGGTGGAGAAGAGTAGAGTGGTTATGGAGGGACAAACAGAAGCTCTTCCTAGTGTAAGTAGCAGTTGCAGAATTAAACACTGAGTTAAGTAGACGAAGAAGGGGTAAGCACTTTCCAAGGAAATGGAGCAAAGCAGCAGGAGGGTGCATGGTGAATCTAGAGCCTAAAATAATGCCAGTGCGGCCCGTGGAGAGGTGGGACACCACGTTGTAATGGTGGTGCAGCAGACCATCTAGGAAACTTTTATGCCAAGTTAAATAATTTTGTGTTTATTCCAACTGCAATGCAACAACATAGAAGAGTCTGATCATGAGTAACATGATCAGACATCTGTTTTTTAAAACTCACTGTTGGAGAACAGAATGGGGCAGAGTGGATATGGGAAGACAATGCAGGTACAGAGGTCTGGGAGAGAGAGCGGCATGTACTAGGGTGGAGATGCAGAGAGCGGACACAATCACGAAATATTTAGGAGGTAAAAATCAACAGACCTTGGTGACAGTTTGGACATGGGGGTTGAGGGAAAGGAACATGTTAACACAATTATTAGGTTTCTGACTATATCCTTTCTCTCCCGACAATCCTAATTCTTCTTTGTATTCCCACTAACTCTCCTCTCAAGTTCTCATTTATTTTAGACATCATTTCTTATCTGTCCTTGACCAGTTTCCCAGTGTTACACAGTGACCTCCCTGTCTTCCTCAGGAAGTCATTATGTTTCACCAGTTTGCCACCCAGGAGTATCTTCCTCTAGGTGGGCTTGCATTGCACCTTACGTCTTCCTAACTGCCCACTCCCTTGGATGCAGTCCATGTGAGATTAGTTACAGGCGGAAGTAGCATGCTACCAACCAGAAGTTTGGTGTGATTAAAATTCCTCCAGGTTTTTTACACCTAATTTACCCAGTTATATATAGTTCTCATTTCTTTCTTTCTTGCTCTTGTTACTTCCAAAATGCAGAGTAGCCAGAAATAATATGGCCTGTTCTAACACTATTAAGCTATTCCTCAAATATATTTTGTGTTTATGCATTAAAAAGAAGCTTGAAACAAGTTTATCAAACATATTTCTGATTCATTCATGAGCAGGCTCTCCTGAACTCATGTCAATAAAGAAGAAAATAAAGGACCTTCAATTATTTTGTGTGGGTGCTTCTCAATTAGTGGAAAATCATTTTTTTATATGACCATATGAATCCAGTAGTGTATATATAGCTCACAAATAACAGTGCAATATTAAAGATCAAGAAATTGAACTCAGGTACTACAGATATTTGTGACAGTTTTAGTGCCAATTAATGTGACTAATAATGCATCTAATAATTAAGAGTGTGATGTCATTACATTACATTACATTAGTGGCTTTAATTGAATTAATATATCATTTATTCTTTAAAATTAAGCATGAAGTGGAAAAGAAGTCTGTTGTAGATAATTCCTCAGATGAGGAACTCTGCATGGATTTGGTCTTGAATCCTTTCCTACGAAGGCAAAATGATGTAGTGGAAACCCCCAGAGCCTGACATTGAAATCTCAGAATCCAAGTCTGGCTTGGAATCAGTGGTTACTGATTCCTAGAGTCACTAATGAGGCTCTGTTTCTTCATCCGTGAGATGAAAATAACACCTGCATTATAGGATTGTTGTCAGAAATGTTAATGTATGTAAAGTACTTTATCAATTGTATAGTACAATGCTAATATTACTTACTAAACTTTAAACAGGAACACTGTCCCTAATTCTAGTTCCCTTGCATTCACAATCAATTATTTCCTGTATTACTACCTATAGTAATTCAAATGTGTTTATTTAAATAGAGGAAGTGCCTGACAAAGATCAGAAAAAAAATCTTTAGAATGATATTCTTACCGGACAAATCATTTTTCTGCTGTAGTGAACACACAGATACTTCCTGTTTTGCATGGTAGTGCAGGGCTGAAACCACTCAAAGTAATCTTAATAATCACTGGGGAAAATTACAAGTTTTGTGTGGCCTTTAAGATTTTCTTTCTTTCTTTTTTTTTTTTGGTCAAATATTGAACACTCTCTTGCTGTTGGTTATAAATGTAAAGTAAAATGAAAAATAGTAAAACTAATATTTATTTAGTACACTAATTTAAAACACTAGAAAATTGAGAATTAAAGTATTTTTATTTCTTTGAAAAAAATTCAAGTGTTGTTGGAACAGTGCTTGCCTTTTTCTTCTTATAACTTAGTATATGGAGTCAGCATCTTTTTTTTTTTTTTTTTTTTTTTTGGTCTGGGTGAATTGTCTTACTCATTTCAGAATTTGGATTCACTTCCAATATATTCTCTTTTGCACTTTCAATATTGTGAAATATCTCCAAGAGTTCCATTGATGTGAATTCTTTGCTGGTGTCACTTCTCTGGAATATCTTTATCTTTTTCCTTATAGCTGCTCCCTTAGGTCAATACATTCTAACAATATCCAATTTCGCTTCCAGCAGTATTGCTTTTCCCTACTTTGTTACACTTTCATCTTTTGACCAATTCTATCTTTGTTTTATTCAACACTAAAATGTTGCCTCCTTGTCACTGAGAGACAAGGAAGCAACACCCCCCTATAGGCTTTACTGTTCGAAGGAAAACTGAATAAGAGATGCACAATGACCAGTCATCGGCAGACTTCTAAAGAAGTGACATGACTGGTCATATTGTGCATCTGCTATTTATATAATGCTTTGTGGATTTAAAAGCTGGCAGCAAAATAAGTTCTTTATGTAATTTACTCACAGTAATTATGCCATAGTAACTGAGACTTGAACCGTGTTGTTGAGGGACTGTTATTATTTAACTAAACTCTAGTAACTGAAAATTCATGCAAATTGAAACTGTGAACTGAGGACTGTCTGTATAATCAAGCAATGCTTAAGGAGAGAGCAAAACAATTATGGGAAATGCCTTAGGCTAGATAAAAAGAAGAGAAATATGAGCCCTCCTCTAACTTTGGACTTGGATCACTTCTTAATTTAATGTGGGAACACATTATAGAAAAATGCAGCATATGTGCACTGCTTAGACATGAGTAAAATTTATATCAGCTCCTATATATTTGCTATATTTAAATTTTATGAATTTTCAAAAGGTGATGATTTCAAGTGGTTAACATTTTCAGGAGATAGAAAACACTGTATAATGAGAAGAAATCTTATTAGTGCCCCTTTCCCAAGTATGGGGTTCTTTTCTTTGAGAGCAATTGACATCCTCCTCCCAGAGATAGTCTTTTGCATATACAGGCAAAAGCATATTCACAAACACATGTAATTTCCTCCCATTTTAAACACAAGTTTAAGTAGCTAATACTGAGCATTTGCTATGTACTAGACAATGTGCTGAATTTTATGTGCTTTATCTCATGGAATCCCCCAATAAACTTTCACACAGGCTGTTATTAGAGCAAAGGAAAATCAGTCTCTGAGAATTTAAATTTTTCCCAAATCATGCAGTTGGTATGTGGTAGAATCACTATTCTCACCCAGGTATTCTGAAGTCTCAAGTGCAGGCTCTTAATGACCGGGCTACACTGTCTAGGATCTGTGTATAGGTCATGCAGTAACATTTTATTAGGTTAACAGCCTTTTATGATACTGGAAATTCTTTTTGATAATTCAGCCTGTGAAAATATGGTGCTCAAGGGGTTTGCGAGAGACTAAGGTATGTCTAAAAGCATTATGTATTTCTCTCAGGAGACTGCTTGGCCACCATCTGTACTGGGAAATTGGCCAGGCTGCTTGGAAGGAGCCCAACTCTGCGTGCATGCCTCTGGGCTGTTCTCAGGGACTGCCAGGGCATTCTTCTTGCTGGGCATTAGAGTTCCATCTGTGCGCACGTGTGTGAGCGTGTGTGCACATATGCACATACACAGCGTTTGTTCATTTATTTATTCAAAACAAATATACCTATTAAGTGTCTTAATCATTCACAATAGAATATGAAGCTTAGGAAAGCTAACAATATATGCCAAAGCCTGGGTACCTTTCTGATTTCATAAACTGAGTGCTGCTTGACAGTTTATGTTTACTAGTCTGTTGTAAGATAGGTGCTACCCTTTTCAGTTCTGGTTAGCAGTTGTGCATGTTTTCTAGTTGTCTGCTTCCCGAATGCCTCTCTTAGAGGGAGTGGATGAAGAGTGCCCCCTGAAGCAGCCTGCATTGCTCCCTTTTTTCCACATGCCTACGGCTCACCTTTCTTTGTTACAGTGTTGTAAACAGTGGAAGGCTTCAAGGTAAATTTCAATTTTTTAAAAAGTCAAGTGAACTTTCTTGCCCTCCATAAGAAATTATGTTTCTCCCCCCCTCTCCCTATCTCCCCCACCCCTTTTTAAATGAACTGTTCAAAACATGAGAAAAAATTGAATGTGAAGGATGATGATTTTCAAGAACTGCTAGTAGGGATAGGAATATGCTATATTTTTCTGCAAGTCTAAAGGCCTTGGATGTTGGCATTCCTGGGTGCTTGTGTTCAAGAGTACACAATCTTTCAGAATATTTAGGGGGTTGGAGTTGTTCCTTTTTCTATACCAGGTTTTTGTTTAGAGCCAAGGTTTCAATGCCAGGTACATGCTTTTTAATTTGTGAAAGCTCATCTTTGTTTTAAACATTAGACAGACTGAAGATTATATCCCACCTGTACAATAACTTATAGTTACCATTTTTGTATAAATATCTGATAAATGAAATTAATTAAAATATTTCTACATGGAGGTAGCCGTATCTTAGTAGATGATCTCATTTGCTACTTTATTCTCGAGTGCGAGCTCTGCCAGTGGAGGCACTCTCAGCGGTCGTCTCCTCAAAGGAAAGTCCTCTTCACTCTTCCTCTTTTACACATGCTGGTTGGAAGACTACATCCTTCTAGGTCCTACCTGTGCTACCTCATGCTTCATTCTCCCCGGGGTGTCTTTCTGTTATCCATAGGGTGTCCTCTGTGTGCCCACCTGTTACTGGTGGAAGTGGAGTTCTTGGGATGCTGCAGGAACAAGAATTTCCTGAGGCCCCCATGGGAGGATGAGGCCTCCTGGAAAGCTTTATTGTTGATGTAACGTTAAGGGGGTTCCCCTCCAAGGTCCCATCTCCCTCCATCTCACCATGGGAGAAGTCCCATCTCGTCTTCAACAGGGCTAGAATGAAAGCCCCTGCCCAGAGTCTTTGCTCCACGTTAAAGCACAGTGCAGTCCAGCTTCTGTCTAGCTTCGCCTGCATTCCCAGCTGCACTCCATTGCGTGTGGGGTCTGCATGGCCCTGGTCCATGTAGCCTCTAGGGCCACATGGCAGGCTAGTGGGGGTCACAGAGCAAGTGAGTACAAGGAAGCAGGAGTGAAGTAAGAGGAAAAAGAAAGTTTTTTGTCTGGGGATTTTTACTAGGAGCTTAACCAATGAATCCTTCAGGATTTTGCCCGCTTGCAGCGGCTCCACCCTGTAGCCCATCCATGGTTCCCCAGGCTAGACTGACAGGGAGGCACCTTCCCTACTTCACTCTGACCTCACTGCACATGTGCCCACCCCTCCCTCTGTGTGATCCCTTCCCTGCTGACCTGATCCATAGGGAATGGACCTGGGTCCCTGGGGAGTGTAAATTGCAGCTTCCTGGGGAAGCTGTCCAGATGGCTGAGCTTATAATGTCTGGCCTTCCTTTTGCTTTCTCCCTATATTAATATTACCTAGCTAGTTATGACGATAGCATTTCTATCACTTCTTACATTATCCTATCTTCTTTTCTTGTCCTATCAACGCACTCACAGCCAGCCATCCTCTATTCTTTTTCACCTTCAATTGTTTTAAAAAGACAGTCTTTTCAAAAGAGAATTCTATATTCTGCACCTCATTTGCCTTAACCCTATGAATCTGGCCTTCTATCCCCACTCCTAAAGCCACTACTCTGAAATAACCAGTGACTTCCCCATGCCAACTCTGTGGCCTTTCAACTATAATCACATTAAGTCCTTCAGCATTTGGTAGAAACTCTCTCCTCTCATGGCTTCTAAGACCAGTGTTGTTTTCCTGGTCTTGCTATTTTTATATTCCTTTTCTGTATCCTGTCAAGGGGTCTTTATCTAACCCACCCTAAATACAGAGCTCCTTCAGTTTTCCAAGGTTTTATATTTGAACCCTTTCTCATCCCTCCCCTCCCCTCCCTTCCCTTCCCCCTCCCCTTCCCTCCCCTCTCCCCCCTGCTCTACGTTAGTGCAGCCTCTCCACGGTTTTACTTAGCATCTCTATATGGGTAACTACCAGATTCACTTATCTGATACTAGCTTTTGATGGATGCTGACCAGCACATCCCACTGGCTTCCAGATATCTTCACTCACTCACTCGTTCCCTTACATTCATTGAGAACTTACTGAAAGATAAGTACTGCTCTAGAGCTGTGGAGACAGCAATGAACAAAACAAGGCCCTCGTCCCATAGAGCTTACATTCTAGGGAAAGAAAGAAGTATAAGCAAATTTAATACAAGGTGTCAGCCCTGGCCAGTGTGGCTCAGTTGGCTGAGTGTCATCCCATGCACCAAAAGGTCGAGGGTTTAATTCCCAGTCAGGGCACACGCCCGGGTTTCAGTTTGATCCCCAGGCAGGGGGCGTGCCGGAGGCAGCCAATGGATGTCTCTCTCTCCCATAGATGTTTCTCCCTCTCCCCTTCTCCCTCTCTCTCTAAAATCAATAAAAACATATTTTTTAAAAAAGGCATCAGATAATGATAAGTGCTATAGAGAAAAACAAATCAAGCAAGAGGATAGATAGTGGTGGGAAATGTGGCGACTAATTTAGAGTGCATCATCAGTAAAATCTCTACAAAATGCCACAGGAATGATTTGCTTTTAATTATGCTGATCGATCTCACTTTACATTCCTCAAGTTGGCTTCCTTTGTTGCACAGGAATCCTATTACATTTCTTCAGAAAATTTAGTGAGTCACTATCCACCTTTTGTTAATAGAATTGAAGTGAAAGTAAGTGAAGTAAGGGTACTGTCTCCTGAAATTCTGTGTGTGTGTGTGTTCTTGTATTTACATCCTGATATTTTGTATTCTATGTTGCTGTCAAAAACATTCAATAGCCATTATCCTAGATTTTACATATTTTCATCTCAAATCTCCTAATTTCCTCCCCCTCTTACTGTCACTATGTAATCCTCTTATTTCACTGAGAATCTAGAAGCAGTCACAAGAGAACCACACTTTCTCATCACTGAACTGTGAATTTCTGCCCACATTATGTGTTTGACAAAATCATATTTAATAACTGCAGAGTATTCCATGTATAACATTTTAATTTAAACCATGTTGTTGAGTTCTTGCAGTCATGCGAGTATGCCTCTCAGATGTGGGACTACAGGGAGCACCATTTGCCAAGGACCCCAGCTGCTGTGCTCTGAAATCAATTTGTCTCTCAGTTTGTTGCAAAGTTGCACTTCTTATGGGTCATTCCCAGTGAATAGCTGTGCGCTGGAAATGTGCTTAAGCAGGCCCATTTCATGGAGACTTGGGATTCCTCTGATGAGCAACTTTGGCTGGAGGTCTCCCAGATAGACTTGCAGAACTTTCCTTAGACCAATGCACAACTTTTCCTTTCTTTTCTCATAATCAGACTGCATGGAGTCTGAAGACTCTCCCTGCTTCTTCCAGCTCTTTTCCCATTTTCTCTCATGGACCTTTCTGTTTTTCTAATACCTTTCTTTCTTTCTTTCTTTCTTTCTTTCTTTCTTTCTTTCTTTCTTTCTTTCTTTCTTTCTTTCTTTCTTTCTTTCTTTCTTTCTTTCTAATATATCTTTATTGATTTCAGAGAAAGGAAGGGAGAGGGAGAGAAAGAGATAGAAACATCAATGATGAGAGAGTCATTGATCTGCTGCAGCCCGCAACCCGGGCATGTGCCCTGACCTGAAATCGAACCCTGATCTCCTGGATCGTAGGTTGACGCTTAACCGCTGCGCCACACCCTGCTGGGCTCCAGTACATTTCCTGCACCCTTATCCCTTAATGACATCTGTTTCTCGGAGGACACAAACTAACACAGACTTTTAGGTTGTCTATAGATTTTCATTCTGTACAACTAAACTTCTGCTTGCTCGACTCTTAGCACAGCATTCTTCTACTGAGAGCCCTTCAAATCACTGCCTTGCTCATTAAATTAAGCCTAGGCCCTCCTTCTCACATCTATACTCTGCTCCAGCCCATCTTTCCAAACATTACTCAATGCTCTTAGTCTAGTCTAAGGTCTCCTGACAGAATATTCTCCCACTCATGCTATCACACCTCCTTCTCCCATACCCTCAAGAAAACATCTGCCCAGCTGATGCCTCCTTCATTCTGGATCCCTTCTTGACTTTTCTACCCCATGATGTTTTCTTCCCTCCCCATTTTAAAGGTCATGGAAGGGTATTTTCTGCAGTGTAGTCACTCTTTTTGGTATGTTAAAAGGAAGGCAATATAGTCCAGTGGTTAAGTGAATAGCCTGAAATCAGACAGATCTAGATATATTACCATAAAAAAAAAATTAAAAAAAGACAAAAAACTAGCTAAGATTGGATATCTTTTGGAAACATTGAACTAAACAAAAATAACCAAAGATTTGTTTTGTTTTATTTTTAATTACAAGTCTTCCCAGAGCCCTTAAAATGCTAATTAATATACACTGTGACTTTCCAAGGTCAGCACTGATACCTTATGTATCTTGTCTTGAATTTATTTCATCACAAAATCTTTTTAGAAACAGATAATCTCCAGACATTATTGTTTCTTGGAAAATATTTTGGAAAAGAGTAAAAGTTGTTGTAGAATTTTGCATGTCTGATTTTTACAGTACTTTGTGTTCTTCATCTTGTTATAACTATTTGTGTATTTATCTTACACATTTTCCCACTTCAGCTTTAGCATAAAATCTTGAAAATAACAGGCACTTTGCTGAGTTGAAAAAATCACTGACTATAGTAAGAATCCGTGGTTTGTAATGTATTTGGTAACTGGAGAAAGTTAGTTTTACATCTACTTTCAGCAGCTTTTTTTGCAGTCTTTTTTTATACCATAGTATCCTGGGCTTCCTTTCTGGCTGGGAGAATTGCTGGGCAAAATGCACTTGTTAACATGGGCTACATCCATTTTCTCTGCAAATCACTTTATTGGAGGAAGAGTATACAAAAGTTGAAGGACATTTTAAGGGCAAGAAAGCAAGGAGACAGCTGACTCTGGGTCCTGGCACCCCTGGGGTGATGAGGAAGTCAGCCTGTGGCTTAGTCCTGTTTGTTTTCATTTCCAAGGGTATGTTTGTCAAAAAGGTACTCTGCCAGCCCACAATCTGGGGCCCCCATCTTAATCAAGTTGTGCACGTGGTCACCTAGTTCTTTGATAGACTTGACCTGCTCATTTAGATAGTGGGTTTCCAGGAAGTCGCACAAATGAGGGTCACCTCTGTCCGAGGCCAGAGTGTGCAGTTCCAGCAACGACTGGTTCACGTTCTTTTCCAAGAGCAGAGCGCACTCCATGGCCTTCAGCCCGCACTCCCAGTCGTCCCTGTCGGGTTTCCTCACGTCCTGCAGGCGGATCCTGCCTCCCCGCTGGTTCTGCAGCCTCATCAGCTTTTCCGCGTGCTGGGTCTCCTCCCGCGACAGGCAGAGGAAATACCGAGCGAAGTTGTTCAGAGCCACGTCGTCCCTGGAGAAGTAATAGGCCATGGACAAGTACACGTAGGACGCGTAGAGCTCCAGGTTAATCTGCCGGTTGATGGCGGCCTCGGAGTCCGGGTGGAAGTTCTGGCGCACCCGCGGGGGGGCGCACCCGGACCCCGAGGGCCTCCCGGAGGAGGCGGCCGCGGCCGGCGGGCGGAGGGGAGCGGCGCAGCGGGGAGCCCAGGGGCCACAGCGCGCGCGGCGCACGGACGCCAGCGAGGTGCCGCTGTGCTTGGCCAGGAGCAGGAGCCAGGACAGCATGGCTTCCCTCCGGAAGGGAGGCGGCGAGGCGGCGCCGGGCGGCCGGGGTGAATCACAACGGGGCCCTAGCGACTGCGAGTGCGTCACACGCCCCTTTTCTTCCCGGGGCTCCGAGTTCCACGCGGCCGGGGCGCGCCTGGCGCGTTTGGGCGCAGACGACAGTGACACGACTCCCTCTGTCTCAGCGTTGCCCCTGTCCTCGCCGCAAGATTTCTGCCCTTGGGCCTTTGTGATTTATTATTTCCCCTAAGTTAAACACGCTGTCAGAAAAGCTTGCAAGGGGCCTTGGGCAAGAAAGGCCTGAGCCAAGCCCTGCCCCCCCAGCTGCTTCTGTCCCAGGACCGGGCGGGGAGGCCAGGCAGGGAAGCCGGGCCACAGTCCACTCCCGAAGTGGGTGTTTATAAATTGACTTTCTGATTATTTTCACAAAGTTAAGCATGGAAGCAATTACCATCCCTGGCCTGGTGGCTACTGGTTGGAGCGTGGTCCTGTTCACCAAAAGGAGGCACGTTGGGTTCCCCGTCAGGGCACATAAGGGAGGCAACCCAGGGATGTTTCCCTCCCTCCCTCTCTCTCTCCCCCCTTCCTCTCCCATTCTCCCTCTCTCTAATTCAATAAAAACATATCCTAGGGTGAGGATTTAAAATTAAAAATTAAGTTGAAGGAAATAATTACCAGTATAGTGGGCAGATTTTCAAGAGTCTGTAGTAAGACAGTGCTTTCTAAAATACATTTTATTTTTAAATATAAATTTATCTTCATTGCAAATAAATCAGATATAGTAGGAACGAGGGAAGAATGTATGAATAACCTCTGAACTTGAGGTTCCTCTCCTGGCCTTCGTTAATGCAGATATGTATTTTTTAGAAGGCAAATTTTAAAAAATTGAATTTAAAATAGCATTTGACTTGCTCTGACCTGGTGGCTCAGTCGGCTGGAGCATCCTCTCCTACAACAAAAAGTTGTAAGTTTGATCCCTGGTCGGGGCGCATATCTAGGTGCAGGTTTGATCCCTGGTCAGGGCGCATATGGAAAACAACTCTTCACTGCTTCTCTCTCCCTTCCTCTCTTTCTAAAAAGCAATGAAAACACATCCTTGGGTGAGGATTACAAACATATAAAAACAAAAATTTAAAAAATATAAAATAGCATTTAACTTTAAAAGAATATATATTTTCAGTTTGTTGAGAAAATGAGGATTAACTCACAGAAGAAAATTCAAAACATCCCAATTCTTCCTCTACTCAGAGAGAACCATTGTTAAAATGTTCATGGCAATTCTTACAGATAAAAACACACACATATATCACAGACACCCAAAAGGAAACATGCATCTTTATTGGCTTTATAGTGGTATAGTTGACATAAAATAAACTACAGATACAACTTGATAGAGTTTGACATAATACAGCTGTGAAACCATCACCAAAATCGAGATAACGAACATATCATATCGTCTCCCAGAGCTTCCTCATGCCCCTGAGTATTTTGTAATTTCCTTCTTTCTGCATCTCTCTCTGCTCCATATCATTCTGGCACCCACTGATCCCTTTTCCTCACTAGACAGATTAGTTTGCATTTTCTAGAATTTTATATAAAGGGAATCAGTATTTTTGGCTAGGTTTCTTTCACTCAGCATAATTATTTTGAGATTCACCCATGTTGTCGTGTGTATCAATTATTTTGATGGCTGGGAAGTATTCCACTCTATGGATACAGCAAATTTGTTTATTCTTTCACCTGCTGATGTTCATTTTGGTTGTTTACAGTTTTGCTCCCATTGCTCTTGGATCAATATTTTGTATGGAGTGGCTAGATCATATGGTACGTGTATGTTTAACTTTTTAAAGAACTTCAAATTGTTTTCCAAAGTGGTTGTACCATTTTACATTCCCATCAGCAGTGTGTGAGTTCAAGTTCCTTTACATCCTTGCAAACACTTGGTATTGTTAATTATCTAAGTTTAATTTAAAATTTAAATTTTTAAAAAGGAACTTGATAATGACTTCGAGTCTAATGTAACTGAATAAAATAAACATTCAGTCAAAAAATAAATAAAATTTAAGTTTTAGCCACTCTGTTATTTCCTTTTTAAATTGCATTACCGGAATAACTAATGATGCTGAGTATATTTTCACATACTTCTTTGCCAACCATATATCTTTGGTGTACTGTATGTTCAAATCTTTTGCTTATTTGTTGGGTAATTTTTTTCTTGTGGTTGCTTGATTTCTTATGGTTGCTGGGTCTTTGATATTAGTACTGCTTCTGTTCAGGTCTCCTTTATATTATCTGTATATTACCTGCTCTATAGTACCTTGTGTGTTTCTTTGGGTAAATCCGATTACCTTTCTAGGTCAGTTTCCTCAACTGGAAACTTAGGATCCTACTTACTTCCAGTAGGTGGTTGAAAGGGTTAAGGATACTTACCACAGTGCCTGACCCAGAATAAACCACCAAAATATTTTTTGATAGTTCTTATTGGATAATTTCTATTTAATTGTTCAAACCCAATTATTTTATATTATTCCGCAAACAATGCTTATTATTGAATGGAAGAACTTAAACAGCTTATAAAGAATGCTTAAATGAATCATATTGTTGCTATTATGTATGAATAGTGAGGTAGAAATTCCTGTGTTACAGGGATATATCAAACTTACAGTTTCGCAGTAAGCTCCTAGGTCTCAAATGAGCGTCGTGAAGTGTGCCATAAAGGAAGGTGGGTGCCTAGGACCTGGTAGCGCTTAAATTCTGCTTGTAGAATGTGATTGATATTCACCAAGCAATCTCTCACTGTTTTTTGCTTCTGCATACCCATTTTTGTTTTTATTTTCCCCAAATTTTGCTATTCCTAAAATGTAGTTCCCTAAAGACAGGTTATGAAAATGATTCTTTAGAGTGGTATTAAATGCCAACTGCTGCTACTAGTGTTTTAGGAGAAATGATGCTCTTTATATAAATGCTTATCCCCAAGGTAATAAAAAGCATAGATATAAAACCAATGCAATACATGAAATGTAATGTAAAACAATGCCGTAAAACACAATATACATTAGGTGGCCCATGTTGATTTGTCAGATATGTTTCTTCTTCCCATTATAACTTTTATCATATATTTTACTGGACTTTGAAAATGCAAGGATCTGGTAGGTGTTGTTTTTATCTTATGGGCATTTCGATTTCTAGTATTCATAGTAAAATTAATAGTGTTCTACCAAAAATACAAACACAGACAATGACTCTTATCATTGATGTTTCTATCTCTCTCTCTCCCTCTCCTTCTCTCTGAAATCAATAAAGATATATTTACAAAAATAAATAAATAAAAATAAAATTTCAAAGCTTTTTAAAATTTAGAATGACATTAAATAAAGAATAAAGACAGTGACAAGCAAGAGAAACTACAGAAGAAAGGAAGAATATTTTCCATTTTGTTATCTTTAATAGTACTTTTCTCCCTGCTTTTTGAACAAAATGGAATACGTTTTCATTTTGTACAGCCCGAGTGTAGGATAACTTGAGGCGATCCCACAGGGGAACCCTGGAGCAAGTGGGGCAAGGAGCTGGGCTTTCATACTCCTGCATCAGCCAGGTATCGCCTAAGGCTCTCTGTTTGTCTGCAGGTCCTGGCAAAGCAGCCCCAGTAGCCTGATGGCTGGCTTTCTAATAGTGTCACAGTGTCTCTTCTCAGAAGAAGCACACAGAAGAGCGGGGAGGGGAGGAATACACCAATGGAGAAAGGTCTCCAAGGTGTTCCTGGGCAGTATACCAATATCTCCTAACTTCTTGCCTGACCTAATGTCTTACTGAGATCAGTGCAGTATCCAATAGAAAATAGATGGCACAATTAAAAATTAGAATAATTCTAAAAGGATTGTGTACAGATGAATGGACAGGAAAGCCAGAAGAGATAGTTCAGCCTCCTGGAGCTGGTTTCAAGAGGAAGACTGTTTACCAGGCGAGAGTGAGCTGTTCAGAGAGAATGACTTAGAAAGGAGCAAGTACACCTGTTTGAGGCACAGGGCCAACATCAGGAAACCTAGAAGGGAAGAATCCTATGGAATAAATTCCCTGACCTCACTCTCTTCTTCTCCTTGGTTCTCTTGCTCGAGCTTCCCTAACAGAAAGCCAGAAGGTAGGGAACTTGTAGTGCATTCAGATCAGCCCCTGAAGAAGAGAACAAGGCAGGGAGGTAGGAGATTGGGCCTGCAGAAGCAAAAATAAGGTACCAGACTCTTACTCTCTTCCAATATACTGTCTATAGAGTGGCCACATACAGCCTTTTCAAATGTAAGTATGAGTAAATCATTCCCTTGCTTTAAACCTTTTTACTGGTTCCACACTAAACTACATAGCCCTGCAAAATACATTCTTTTTTGCTTCTTTGTGGCTATTCTCTTGCTAGCTCCAGCACCCTTTACTTTTCCTAAACCCCCAATATGCTCCAATCATTATAAACTTTCTTGTAGACACTAGAAGGTATCATTTGGCTTCTACATGCTGCGTCCACTCCATGGAGTAGTGTTCCACCCAGAATCAACCATAGGAGGAGTGTGGGCAGAGGGTTAACAAAATCAACCTTTTTTACTTCTGCATAAGATTGTGACAACTGGTTAATTGCCTAGCTCTGTTAAAATGTGGAGTATATGTCTAGGCAAACTTGCTCGTGGAAAAATTACCCATGATTGGCAAATTAGCATTGCGTTTCTCTGAGTGTGTTGTCTCTTGTTCCCTGGCATGTCCTTAGTGGGACTCATGGGAGCTGTGGAGCTGTAACAAGAGATATGGACTCCTGTGGGACATGAGGCTTTTCAACCAGGGCATCTCTCATACTCATTTTATAGAGATCTTGAGAGGATGCTTGACACTATTCTGTCAGTAAGCTATGCTTCTTGTCCTATGTCCTTCTGAGTGGTGCTAGTCTTGTAAGTATGAATGTTTATTTGAACCCACGAAGGCCCTTTAGTGGTTGCCACAGGGAATAAACAAATTAATGTGGGTTTCTCTTCTGACAAGCCCCTGCTGCTACTACTTTCCAGCAAACCTGCAACTGTGCCTACCACCCCCTCCCTCTTGCATCTTTGCTGGCTTATTTCCACCATTCTTTTGATCACATGGTTCTTAGAAGCCTTCAGGGAGTCCCACAACCTTTTCATGAGACTAAATTATAATTATCTATTCACTTTTTACCCCACTAAATTGAAAAATCCTGGTTGTCAGGGGAAGGTGCATCTGTTTTGCTCTTGTGTATCTAGCATAAATGGTACCTGACACAATGCACTCAATAATACCCTTAATAAAATGGATTAGGAACTATGATTCCCTTGAGTCCCCAAACTTTCCTGGTTCCAACTAACACTTAAGGAACAAAGTTGAGGAGAGTTATAGTTTAGTGTTAATGATTTGGTTGTAGTTCATTTAATAACTTCTTTATGTCTAGCTCCACAATTAGTGGAGATCAGTGAACATATATTAATTTTGAGCCTTATATTCTTGAAGGTTAGAAAGAGTCATCTTAAGTTCAATTCCATTTGATTCAACTCAATTCCAAATATATGTTTTGAGCACCTTATGCTAGAAGAGTAAGAAACATGTGTTACTGTGAAAGAGTAAAAGAAACTTGGATTTTAGGACCTCTGTGATAAAGTGATAAAGATAAAGTGATAGATCCACACTGCATTATAGAAGGTCAAATGTATTCACATCTCAAATCAAGCTCGGAGGATTTGTGACTGTCTTGTAGAGAAGGTCAGATTTGACTGTCGTCTTACAAGAGGTTGGAAGTTGAAGACTTTATGTGGAAACAAATCATGAGAAGCTCCCAAAGGTGAGAGGATGGACTTACATATGGAGCAGAAGAGTGTAGACAAAACTCTGTGGGACTTGGCTGCAATTCAAACAGTATTTAATTTGCACCTTAGGAGAGAATTGATTTGAATTGCGCCAAGGTTTTGAGCCTTCTTTATAGCTCTAAAGAATTTAATGAGTGTTTATATCTCTGCTTGCTTTGATATGTTATAGTTTAAAATCTTATGAAGTAATAAAATGCATAAAACATACATGTTTTGGCTTGTATGTATGCCTGGATTAGCTGTTTTAAGTGCTAGAACCCTGTGAGGATGCTGCATCTACCAAAGATGTGGCTTGCCACTGTTACTCAAGCTATGTAACATGGCGTTCTTTCAGCCTGTGGGTTGGACCTAGGTAAACCCATGGTGACTGATGACTGTAAATGTATTCTTTGTAATCTCTTCTGCTTGTTATGCCTTACACTCTCTCAGTATTAGCAGGAGAAAATATGTTTGAAGTTGTTTTGTTGTTAAAGGGGGTATGACATTACATATTTATGTTAGAAAACCTTTTTGGTAATGATTATTTAATTCTTCTATTTTGAATAATTTTATAATTTAAAACAGGATATAGTGATACAGCTTTTAACTATAAGCTGTAATTCATCTCCAGAGACCATAAAGAAAGGGGTTGGTCACTGAGTGCCACCTTTATGTGGTAAACATATACAAAGCGATTTTTCTCAGTAAATCATCATAAAACATTGAGCAGTTGAGATCAGTATATTCATTTTGATTGTTTACAAATTACAGAGAATATACACACTTTATCTCCAGTATCATACAATCTGAATAGATCTAGGAAAAATGTTTCTAAATAATTCCATTTTCAATCAAAGTAGGAGGAATATCTTAGAAGCTGAGTAATAACGGCAAAGCTATTTTTATTGACATGTGTTATAGCAGAGAATTTTAGAACCAAAAAGTACCATAGAGTTTGTTAATTTCATTTCTTATTTTATGAATGAAGAGACTGTGTGATAGAGTATTGGAACAGATTTACAAATTTTGATAGCAACAAGTCTGCTTTATAACAGTATTCTTTCAGTATCCTACACTCACATAATGCATGATAAATTTCCCCAATAATGATTAGTATATTAGAATGTAGTAAAACTAAGGGATACTAATGCTCACTCAGTGACAATGGAGGGATGGCTTTCATTTGCATCAAAGTCAAACAGGTAAGACTCTGCCTTTCAATTAAAAATTTCCTATTATCAGAGCCTCCCCAACTGAAGTTTATATGTCTATGTAGAATTTATTGCTGTAGGGAAAGTGAAAGGGTCAATCAGTTTTACTTTTTCTGAGTGTTTCCAAGGTCATTTCTATTTTTAGAATAGTCAATCATTCAATTAACTAGAGTCTGCTAATACCATTTAGTGACTACCATATCTAGGAAGGGCAAACAAATTTTTAGGAATCTATCAATGAATCATTTTTGCAAGAACCTCATTTAAAAAATCTTATAACTTAGGAATCCCACTTCAAGAACTTCATTATATGGAAAAATGTGGTGCATAAAGAGTACATAAGTACGTACTCTTACTTCTTAAAGAAGTATGTTAATTTGGTTGCAGTGTTGGGCATAAAAATAAAAAGCTAAAAGTAAAGTGTCTCTCATTGGAGCATTGGTAAATTACAGTAGAGTCGTACAATGGAATATCATACAGCCCTTAATAGAATAAAGTAGTTTTTTCTTTGTGGTAATATGAGGAGATATCCATAAGATATTTTAAATGGAGAAGCTGTGTGTGTGTATGTGTGTGTGTGTGTGTGCACAATCCCATAGTTGGAGGAAACAAAAAGGTGTATATGTAAGTGTATACACACACAAGCACACATGAAAAAGAGGAAGAAAGACATTTACAAACATAGTAGAATGTCAGAAAAATTGCACCACATGCTAACCCCCAACCATTGCAATGGGATAGATTGGGAGAGAAGAAGATGTGGATTTAATTTTGTTATGCATTTTAAAATAACTTGATTAAGAGCAATTTTACTTAACTACTATTTCAATATTTTTTAATTAAAAAATATAAAAAGAGGTTTTTGAAGAGATCAGATAATCACAGATGAGGTGAAATGTACTTATGTAAAGAAAACTTTAGATCTCAAAGGGAAGGTGGGGAGGGGAGAGTGGGTGGGGGGAGATTAATCAAAGAATTTATATGTTTATAAGCATAACCCATGGACACAGACACTGGTCTGGGGAAGGCCTGGGGGTGGGATGGATGCGAGGTGGAGGGGATCAATGGGGGTAAAAAGAGGACATCTGTAATATTTTCAACAATAAAGATAAAGAAACAAAAAAAATTAATTAAAAAAAAAATAAAGAAAACTTGAAACACAAACGAATGACTAACCTAGTCATATATGTGTTGAGAGTAGCTGAAGTTGTGGCATAATATGAGAAGTGTGGGGGCAATCATAAGAAACAGTTTCTAAAGATCATGCGAGAAGTTGAGATGGTAATATTGGCTAGGAAATATTACTAGAGAATTAAGATAGAATAGGTGTAAGAAAGATTAAGAGTGGTGTGCTTACGGAAGGGGAAATGATAATTTATGGTAATCTAGAATGTAGGTTCTAAATGACAGCCCTGGAATCTAAGGTTGTTGTATGGTGACAGGTATTGCAGTGGTTTTGATATTAAAGCACTCATATTTTATCAGCATATACTAACAGCAATTTTTTTCTATCAATCTTATTATTAATTTGGCCCACTTAATTATGACATAATATAGTTAAGAGAATACAGGTTTTACTTACATTTTTTTCTGGGATAAAAATAATACAAATTTCAGTTCAATAACCTTTGCAATAATTTCTTGTTGCCTTTGAGCGTGAATAAATTTTTGTCTAAAAATCTGCAATGAATTTTAATAAATCAGAGTTTTGTGGTTCATTTAAATTATAAGCCCAAAGCTAAGTTGTGTTATTTATCTTTCTGATATAGAAAAATGGTGCTATCAAACTTCTCACTCACCGAATTGATGACATGCACTCATGCATGCCTCCTGGAAAAACGCTGACTAAAATAAATGAAATATAGAGATATTTTAGTGTAGTGCATGCAGGACACTTTTGAGACTTCCCTTTTTCACCCAGTAATTGTTTCTGTAACTGTAGAAATTAGTTATTTTTACGCACCTGCTTTAAAAAATATCACTTTCTCCTTTGTTCTTCCTCTGCATAAAGTTAGGATTTTATTGCTTTGTATTTAGCAAGTACTCACATGGTACATGCCATTCAGCTTTGACCCCCATTCATAGTTCATTTGTAATTGAATCCAGGAAACAGATGGCTGGAATAAGCATGTTATAAAGGTACTGTACCTTTCTTGTTTTCTCTAGCAGATAAAAGAGTTCCCTGTGACAAAATCAATCACAAAGATTGCTGATATTTCATTGTTGTGGAATTCATAGTTATTCACATTTTTTAGCTTTGTGAATTCATAGTTACTCACATTTTTTAGCTCCTGACTATTCTCCCTGACCTCTGGATTGGCCTTAAAACCTCCTAGACTTTAATCTTCTCAGGTTAACTATTCGGATTATAGGGGTGGTGTTAAATTGCAATATTTGCTGGTGGACCGTGATACAAACCAACACATTCTGAGTTCTACCACACGGAAGAGCATTGCTTTGTATATGTTCTTTGGACAAGTGAATACAACTGAGGGGGCATCTACAGGTACCCAAATCCTGCCTGTGCTTCCTGCTTAGTCTGTGTCCGTTGACAAAAGGGATGCTAATTGTACAGCAGCACTGTTCCTGTGCCATCTTGGTCCCAGAGGGGCTGCCACTTTTAAATTTGCACAAAGGCGTTGTATGGCCTGGCAGCAGTCCTGACCTGGAAGAATTTTAATTTTGATCCACCTTTTTATGATATTGAAACTGGTATAGTGATTATGTACTTCAACCTTAGGTTTGAATGGCCAAATTTAAAAAGTTCAGATCCAGTTCTCAACTATGAGCTATTCAAGGACAAGGACCTTGTCTTCTTTATCTCTGAATCTCCAGTGTTTTTGATATTGATTAGCATAGTTAACAATAGTTGACAAATAAATGGGTCAATGAATGAATAATTAGTTGATTCATTCAGATGACTCCAAATATTATATACAAGTGACAGGGAATGGCACAGTGGCCTGGACTGCTGTGAGTGATTGGTAAATGTTTTGCTTTATTTCCTGATGTATAAAGAAAAGATTAGAAGAGTTTCCACTAGAAATTTTATTGGTTGCTCCAATAATGCAAAGGCACAAGTCCATGTATACTTGTTCTAATACCAAGACACAAGTGCAGAGGTAGCTGAAAACCTGTGATGGGGTTAATAAGTGGAATGCCATAGGCCTTCCAGAGTGGAATTAATTCTGGATGAACCATAAAGTTTCCTGTAGGATACTGAAGATCCTTTAAGATCCCAGCATGTTGGTAGTGTTATGGGTTGAACTGAGTCACCCACCCCAAATCCATATGTTTAAGTTCTAATACTCAATGTGACTGTATTCAGAGATTGGGCCTTTCAGGATATAATTAAGTTAAATGAGATCATTGGGATGGGGCCCTAATCTGATAGGATTGGTGTCCTTAAAAGAAGAGGAAGAGATACCAGGAGTTTGCTGCACAGAGGAAAGGCCATGTGAGAACACAGAGGAGAGGACTGTAAACCAAGGAGAGAGTTCTCACCAGAAACCACCCCTGGTGGCACCTTGATCTTAGATAGGCTTCTAGCTCTAGAACTATAAGAAAATAAATTTCTGCCCTTTAAACCATCTAATCTGTGGTATTTTGTTATGGCAGCCCTAGCAGACTAATACAGCTAGTAATCTTTTGTTACCATGAAGCTCTAATTTATGTCCCAAGAATTCTGTGGATACTGCTCAGAAACAGATAATAATAATGGAAATATGGACACATAATGAAAATATGACAGCAGAATATATTGAAAGCTTTTTGATTCAGGCATTTTTCAGAGTTTAGCTATGTCAAGAAACAGAGGAAAATTAGCAAAGAAGGGCAATACTACTAGAAATATTAGTCTTTCCCACGTAAAATCACCACAGGCTATTTCACATCAAGGCAGAATAATGGCTGGGTTGTATTGTTAGGGCAAGACATACAAAAAGGGCAAAGCGAAGACAATATAGGGGACAGGTAGTCTAACAAAAAGTTCACTCTGTTATTTTTATCTTTGGATAACATATGCTTCCATATATAAAGTAGTTATTTTGGGGGAAGTCAATAAAAAACTGCTAAATCACATAGGCATCTTTTAAGTATAACACTCTTTCTCAAAGCACAGACCTTTTTTTTTCTTTTTTTAATTTAATTTTTGTTTAAAATATTACAGATGGCCCTTTTTCCCCCAATGACCCGTTCCTCCCCATCCCATCCCCCTCCCCAGTCCCTCTCCCCACCATTGTCCGTGTCCTTGGGTTGTGCATATCTGCATATAAATTCTTTGGTTACTCTCTCCCCCTCCACTCACTCGCCCTCTTCCATCCCTCTGACATTCGTCAGTCTCATCTATGCTTCCATGTCATTGAATCTATTCTGTTCATCAGTTTATTAAGTTCTTTAGATTCCACGTATAAGCGAGATCATGTGATGTTTGTCTTTCTCTGCCAACACAGACCTTCTTGTTGCCAGGGCAAGCTAATACCTTCTGTGTTTATTAAAGGTCTTGAATAAGACTTCATTTTCACATTAAAGAAGCATACCCAGAGAAACAGACAGCCATATTGTTTCAAATTTAGAGCTGATGAATTCAAATATGGTTAAAAGAGCTATTTTCCAGTAGGAACTAAAAATAGAGATTTATGATACTTTGGTGATCAGATTTTTGGGGGGTGGCTATGGAATGAGCTTGAATTTTGAAGCATAACATCTTAGCATTTATGTACTTTTTAAATTGTTTAACTTGTAAATCTTAGCAGTTTAACACATATACATTCATACCAGCGCCCTTTTTATGCTTTGCTAAAAGTATATTTCAGCATTACTTTAGAAGACAAGCTGTGCCATTATTCTTTGCAGTATGTGTGTCTGAATATCCATATATATTACATACATACTTACATCTCTGTGAACAATTTTTATGTGAACTTGCATTATCATTTCTGAATAACCTCTAAACTGGGAACATTATCTTATATTATGAAAACAGGGAAATAAAGTTACCTCTATGTATTTAAAATGATCTAATTCATAGCATTCTCAACATGGGCTTAGGTGATTGCCAGAAATATTTCTAAATGGCATTCTTGAAAGTCATGAATCATTTGGACAGAGTGTATTCTGAAAGCCTTGAACAGACTCTTGTATTATGAGGTACAGTTTTTGGAGATATGCATGGTCATTAGTACCTGTCTTTTGTCACACTCAACAGTTTCAATTTAGGACCACCACAGGCCATGTCAGAAAGACAGATGCTCTAAAGGATTCAGTTCTCCAACCAAGGCACCCCGCGACATACCAGTGGGTCACAAGATTGGCATGGCCCATTCTTATTCAAAAAGTAAGAAGCAGTAGGGATCCAATGTGATGTGGATGATCTGATACCATTACTTTCGTCTCAAGAAAGAGATCCAAAAATGTAACAGCTTGATACAGAATGTATAAAAAAAAAAAAGATCCTTTAGAAGACTGAGAAGGGCCAGAAGTGGTGACTCATTATTGAAATTTAAATTTAGCCCTTGATGCTTATGTAAAAAAAGTGATTTGGAGCAAGACTTGAATAAAATTTGTTACTCTGAGAAATAATGAATTGAATGACAGCTATAAGAGGGGGAGGTATGGATGTTATATCCATTTTCTTTATTGATCCTTTGTTGTTTTCCTGTTTAATTAAAAAAACTGAGGCAATGACAGAGCTGAAATAAATCAAGTTTTCTGAATCTTTTCATTTTTTTCTGTTTCTAGCTACAATTTAATCCCCTTCTGCTGAAAAACATTTTTGCCAAACTGAAGCAGAATTCATTCATTTTTTAAATCAGATTTGATTTATGGGTCAAAGTTGAGTTTACTAATACTTTACCAGAAGATTTCATAATCTCATTTTCCAACAATATAATGGCATTTAACAATTATTTGGTAATTAGAAATTATATTTGAAGGTGATCATAAATAGTGTAAAAAGTTAAAATTGGTTTCTTGTAGTGTCAAAAATGGCCTACCTTGGAAGATCTAGCTTACTCTGTATGAAAGAATGAATTATATTTAAATATGCTTATTTGAGTATTTAGTCTAGCAGGTACAAATGACTGAATTACGCAGATGTCAAATTGACATAAAATATTTAAATCAATACCACAAATAGGAAAAATCTGACTGCTGATTAATCAGAACTGCCACCTAAAAGGTATATTTCTAGGCTGTCAGCACAATTTGTGAAAGGGGCCTCCAATTTCACTTTCAGAAAGTCCAGTTCACACTCAAGAAGCCCCCTTCCCTTGAGTTTGAGCTGCACTTACCGACTTGCTATAGAATATCGCAAACAATATGGAATGTCACTTCCAAGGTTAGGTGAAAAAAGACAGTGGCTTCCTTCTTGGATATTCTCTCTTGTTTTTTCTTGGGTGTTTTGCTCTAGGCGGAAACAAAATGCTATGTTGTGAGGCAGACTATGTGGATGGACAAATGAGCGATCTTGGTTGCATGTGTTTTGTGGCCTGCCAACGTCCACTCGATGCACATTGGAAGAGCATCCTTCCCCAACCCAGTTTTGTGGTGAGAACATGGCCCCAGGCAACAGCTGGACTGTAATTTCATAAAAGACCCTGAGCCAGAAGCACTAAGCTAAGCTCTAAACAGAACCCTGATCCACAGAGACTGGGAGAAAGTAAACGTTTTTTGTGCAGCAGTAGATAACCAATATACCACATCACCACATTTAAAATTCATTAATGTTAGCTTATATCTGTCACTTCCTTATTTTAAGGATATAATTTTCAAATGCCTTCTTACTAAAGACAGCATGAATTGGATAATGCAGATATTCTACACATCATTTGAAATTTGTTTATATTGCATATTATTGGTATTTTAGGGAGAAATTATGTTTGAAAATGAATAAGAAAGTCTTATATTTGTTGGAGTATATTAGATCCCCAAATTTCAGGCATACTTACATCTAGGAAGGTAAAGATGAAAAATTTATAAATTGAAATTATAAAATAATGAGATTAAATCCACTTAGTTAAAATGACTATACTCCCTTTTGATATATCAGGTCATCTTTAGATATTTCTCTGTCTGAAAATAATTTTGTGTAGCTACTTATGGCATATAGTTAGATAAGTTATGTATATCCAGAACAGGATTTTTCTGGCCCTCCCTTATAACTTACTTCATTGGATCCATGCCTATTTCTAAAGATAAATAAGTAAAATAGAAATGCGTTTCTAAGTATGCCATACTAAGGGCTTAGCTTACAGATAAATGGGTATTTTACATGGCAACATGCTGTCTATTAGCAAAGTATAAAGGAAATCAAACATTCATAGTATTTCTGAGTGTATGTCAATATATTAAATGACAACAAATTGATTATTGTAGTTTTCAGAAGTTATCTCAAAGCACTTTTTCAGAGTAAAATTATCATTTCTGATGCAGTTCCTGAATGAGGTGATAACTATTATCTTAATGAAAACTGCATTTGACTTTAAGCCTCTATTAACGAAACAAAGAGGTGTAACATACTCTGAGAAGGATAGTAACATATGCATATGCTTGCCACCTCTCAAGTCACAGAGAAAATCCAGGTCAGAATGATAGTTTAGCTGGGTCCAACAGCCACCTCTCCCCTAACAGACCATTGCTCTGGTTTTCCAGTGGCTGCCAGTACTCTCTGGTTAAGTGTCCACTTTTAAAAGTGAAGCAGATGCTTAATTTCTCTAAAATAGGAGTCAAAATACAAGTCAAGGAATTTAGACAAAACCTATAGCTTTGGAGAATGTAGGCAATTTTGGAATAAAGAGTAGACAAAACCAATATGCTTGGCTTTCTGGTCGAAGTCCTTCCTGATTTACCAATTATTTCGGCTGGTCTGGGAGCCAGTATTCTAGCAGCTGTCCATGGCCGCCTGAAAACTTGCTCAACTCTTGCTGCTGCTTGGTAACGGTCATAAAGTGACCTTAACTACAAAGTATACATCAAGAACTCTTTCATTTTCTTTGCTTTCCTTTCATTTTTGTAGTGTTTTCTATGTATTGGGCAAAATTTCGTACCTGCAGTCCTGTGCAAGCACAGGCTTTAGTTTGCAAGAAAGCACTGAAATGTCAAGCTTAATGAGAAAGAAAGCGTCACGCAGTGTGAGCATTTGCGCTCCTTTGGAAAAGCATCTTCCTACCCAGGCTAATCTGAATCTGAAATGAATCCCCATTCCTCCTCTCTGCTTGTGCACGGAATGAGTCGTGGAAAGGTCAGCGGAAGCTGTCTTAAAGAAACAGCCAAATCAGTGATTACATTTCTTGAGATAACGTGAAATAAAATGTAATAGTCAAAATATTCTGTATTTAATCATTGCTTTCTTCCGGAGCATTAGGCGCCTTTTTCTCTATTACCTTACTGATGTGACAGAGAGCAGCGAGGTGCTCAAAGCCATGGGTAAAGGACAGGTTGTACAGCAGAACTTTGGCATTGCTGCTTCAACAGTATAGTCTAAAACCTGCCATAATTTGTCATTTTACTAAGACACACATTTGAATTGTGTGCACAGGGTGGGATGAGTCACCTAGCCTTTGTGGGAATCTTGCCTAGTTTTAATATCTGCAGTTCAAGAAAGTTTTATTGAGCCTTGCTAGAATTCAGTATTGCTTGGAACTGCTCAGTACTTGATAATTAGGAAAAGCACAAAGTTCTTCAGATTAATAAAAATATCCAGGAGTGACAGGCAGGTGGAGTTCAGGATGCCTGAGATCCTCTGAAATCAGCGGAACTGCCTTCCAGGATTGAGCATCTAATTTACATAAAATTCCCGGGAGAAATTAGGCCTTTATGATTGGCTTAGGACATTCTTTTCATTTAGAGAACTGCACATAAACTGACCAAACACAAGGCTGTTTTCTTGACTGAGGAGCTATAAAAAGTAAGCTTTCATAACTCTCCTGATACCCTATTATTTGAGTGTTGCTCTCCAGAGAGGAGAAAGTGGCCTGAGAGTGTCAGGTTTAAGTTTATAGAAAATGTAAAACTTTATGGTCTTGTTTTGAACCTTAGAGTCTACTTAAGAACATTTCTTGGCATTGACATGGCCCTTGAAAATCATGATGCATCCTGTTTTCCGCAGATATTCAATGGGGACAATTTTCCTCTCAAAAATTTTCCAGACACATTCTAGAAGCTTACATTGGTAGTTTCCTGAGAAGCAGTAACAGTGGCAATATGCAGAAACTACACCTTACCCATCAAAGAGGTAATGTTTTCAGCAGATGTTTGTAAATGAGGGATAAGCAGAGGACAATTTGGGAAATATTGTCATTGTAGTGTTTGGTTATGACCCTCGATAGACACCTACAATCTATACTTTACTGTTTTATTTTAGATTTATAGAAGCCAAATATAGTAATGAACTGACAATGAAAAAGAGAAAGAGTTCATCATGCTTAGCAGTGACAAGATTTTGAAGAATACGTGTGATAATGGCAGACCACAAGTGGATAAAATAAATCTCTGTATCTTGGCAAACAGTTGTTAATGGTAAAATCACAATCTTGTTCTTGAACTAACAGACCATTAAAAAATTGTTATCAACTTACTGCACTCAAGTTAAGTTTGTTGGCTAAGGACTTTATTTTATGTGAGTACTGATGGGACAGTATTGTCTCACACAATTTTTTTCTCCCCCAAATCTTGATAACTATTCCTCCCTGGGACCAGAAAAATGCCTGTATTTTAAAGTGGAAAAATTAAGACAATCACAAAGTCTCCCTCCCTCTAGGAAGACAAGTTGAACAGAATTATAATATTGCTGAATGTTCTTAGGTGATAAGTATTAAATGGTGTTCTAACTCAGTCATTTTTTGGAAGTCCAAGGGAACTTCATGGGAGATGTCACCTTCCCGGAAAGCACAGGATATTTCTGTTTGCTTTATAACAATGCAATCCACTCTCCTACTCTGTGCCTGGTACTATAAAGACACATGCTTCTTGGAATTCATGGGACACCAAAAGCAAAGGATCGAGCCTTGCTCTGTCATTTCTTATTAATGACCCTTTGGAAGGTACATCATCTGAGTCCCTGTGGACTCTCATTCCTCTGTGACAACTCAGTTATGGTACGTACACATAGCATCAGTCAGGAGCAGGTGCATTAATCAAATTGATATAAGTCCAATTCAAAATCATAAGTCAATTTGACAAAAGTTGAATTTAAAAATGTATAGCAATCCCAGATTGACTGAGATCCTTAGAAACCATTTAAATAGAAACATCTGGGCATGGTAAATCACTTTGGGAAGGTTTTTAGGAAAGGTTGAGATGTGTGCCAAAAACACACCTGGGTCTCTAGAAAACTTAACCATTATTAACATAATTCTTCTATAGCACTTATTCTTATGTTTGCCCTCAGGTATGTATTCAGTATATTAGATTTCTTTAATGAAAAATTCTATTGTTTAACTTATTTTTAAAATTTTTGATCACCTTATAATGTATTCTTAATTTGTAAATGTCTCGTTTTTTTCATGTCATATTTTTAGCATCACGTGTAATTATTGTCCAGGCAGAAAGATAACCTTTCAAAGTTAAGGTTTTAATATTTCAAATCTTCTTACATGCCCCGAATAAATCACTTTGTGCCAGCAGAACCTCTCCAGAGACTAAAGCTATGTTGTTCTATTAGGGGATACAATTTTAGATTGCTATTAAAATACAGTTCTGGCCCTGGCCGGTTTGGCTCAGTGGTTAGAGCGTCAGCCTATGGACTGAAGGGCCTCGGGTTCGATTCCAGTCAAGGGCATGCCTGGGTGGCAGGCTCCATCCCTGGCCCCAGTTGGGGCCCTTGTGGGAGGCAACCGATCGATGTGTCCCTCTCACATCTATGTTTCTTTCTCTCTCTCTCCCCTCCACTCTCTCTCTGAAAAGCACTGGAGAGAATGTCCTCAGGTGAGGATCAAAAATAAAAAAATGGAAAAATATAGTTCCGAGAACATTGTCTTCCTATAAATAATTAAATGTTGTATTTATATTGATTTTTTCAAGCGCTTTAAGTCGTTTGCTAGAAGCCCATGATTTATCCGGGCTTAGTGGAATCCGGTTGCTCTGGTACATGCTCACTTATTACTTGGAGGATTACTGTCATACATGACTGCGCTCAATAACAGTCTCGCTATCACTAAAGCGGGAAATCCAGTTTTCCTCACTTATATGCCATAATGTACATGTAGAGAACAGTAGCAATATTCTGTGGAAAATTTTGTTACTTTTACTTCACCAAAATTGTAAAAGATATAAAGATGGTGAAAGGATGAGTTCTTGGGGGGAAATTTCAAGAAGGTGGAGGTGATGTCATGCTGGCTGCTGTTTCGACCTCCCTGGTAAATTCACTTTCTAGGGGCTGTGCATGTCTTGCCTGAGTGAAAATGATCGTGCAAACCCCCAGCCCCCCTTCCCCTCCCCCCTCCTCCCCCCTCCTTTTTTTCTTTCCTTTCAAGGCAAAGCCCTGATAGAGAAGAAGAATGGTAGCAGCAGAACAAAAACTGAAGCAAGTGTCAGGAGGCTCAGGCCCACAGTGGCTGTGAAACTCTGGGCAAGGCTTTAGCTCTTCTCAGCTCCTTTTCTCAGGTAAGGTGCCAGCTGAAATTGACCGCTAAACCTCTGTGAGTCCCGGAGTTTAGGCTGAGAACTACACAGCACCATCTCTCTCCTCTTGCACCGCGGTCATCTCCAGAGTTTTCTTCTGTCATCACCTCCGTTTCCTTGCCTCAGCTCAGTGAGCCACTCAGACTCTGTGGCAGATGCTGCTTGTGATCCACCCCATCCCCTCGGCCCGCTGCGAAGTCACCCGCAGGAAAATGCCGGTGACCTCCGGGTCTCTGCTTGAGGCACTCTCTGGTCCTGGGAGGGCGCTTTGCCCGCAGATGGGCCACACCAGCCGTGCTGGAGAGTCAGCGCCCCTGGGCCGCCCTACGCAGTGAAAGATGGCAGTTGGTGAGAACAGCCCGGCTCCCTTAGCCCAGGGGAGACGGCTCTGAGGGGGTGCCCTGTGCTGCCCCCGGAGCAACAAGCCCAGTGACCACCTAACCCTTACCCCAGGGGAGGCGGCTCTGAGGGGGTGCCCTGTGCTGCCCCCGGAGCAACAAGCCCAGTGACCACAGAGCAGATTACTGTCTTTCCCTGTCTTTGGTCCCCACCCCCTCACTGTGTTTCCTATAACAACTTCCAAAACCAATTCCATGCACCTACATCTTTATCTATGGCTCTGCTTTGGGGATAATTTTATTCTTTCCCTCACCCGAGGATATTTTTTCCATTGATTTTTAGAGAGAGTGGAAGGGAGGGAGGAGGGGGAGGGAGAGAAAGAGACTTGGACTGAGAGACACATCGATTGGTTTCCTCCCGCATGCTCGCCAACCAGGGCCTGGGGTCGAGCCTGCAGCTGAGGGACAGGCCCTTGACCAGGAATCCTCTGCGGGCTGACGTTCCAACCGCCGAGCCAAGCTGGCCAGGGTGCACTGGGGATAATTCCTGTTTTGTCTGAGGTACGCTCCTCCTTGCTCTGGGACAGGAATGCTGGTTTGCATATTTAAGTAATCACATTGCCATGTGTCAATCAAACAAACTTTCTTTTCCCTAAGTTTGTTAGCCTTGGGTCTGTGTTAGCTACAGTCAGTGTCTGTTCAAGAGACAGTGCTGTGGCCCACGCTCTTCCTCCTGCCTGGAATTCCCACCCTCCTGCCTTTCTCCAAGTCTCTGCTAAACCCTACTCCCCTCCCTCCCTTCCCACAAACCAAAAAACACAGTTTACTTAACTAACTCTCGCTCATCCTTCTGGCCTCATCTTAAATATCCTTTCCAAGAGGAAGGCTTCCCATACACTTCAAAGATGATGGCTGCTCCCCACCCCCACTGGCTCCCATTGCATCCTGTACTTGTAATATTAATTACATGTGTAACTACTTATGGAATGTTTCTTTTCCTAATGGCGTTATAACCTGCATGTTGCTTTTGTTCACCCTTGTAAATTTGGGGTTAGGCACATTCCCCAGCCTTGAACAGACACTAAGCATATATTTATTAAAGCGTAAATAACTGGACCTAAGGAATCATTTAATGTAAACTTCCATGTTGTAGACAAGAAGATCAGTCCCCCTAAGATAAAAAAATTAAGACGGAGAGTGGAACTAGAATTTAGAAACCCTAACTCCCAGTCTGGTGATTACATTATCTTATGCACTATGCCGTATTTCTTCCTTTCCATACCAGTCTCCCTAACTGACAACCTTCATGTGCAATGACCCCACTGACTAGAGTGTCATGGCCCCATGCTCAGAAGATGCCCTGTAATCGGGGTTTAATGCTCTGTGGTAGGTACCTTGAAATTCTGGATAATGACACTTTGAACTTGCATTTTGCAAGTGAAGTCCTGTGGGACGATGGAGCAAGCACGGGGACTTAGAGTCATGGCTCACAGCAGCCCTCCTCCCTGTAGCCTCCCTGGATGGTTATCCTGCTCCCTGACTTGGAGTCCTGGGCCCATCCTCCTTGCCTTCTTGCCACTCCCAACCCCCTCCCTACCCCGTGACGTTTGCAAGCCTCAGCTCCTAATAGGGGCCTGGATTTGGATGCAGGGAGAGTCAGGATGGGCATAAGGCCCTTGCTGTGTCTTGGGGCCTGGAATGACATTAACTGTCCCCACCCCAGACTAGCAGCGTCTACCCTGTGGTCCAGCTGCTGGAGGCTTTTTCTGGCCTCTTGCCCACGCTAATCCAGGTGCAAGTGCTTCCCAGCACAGAGGTTTAAAGATCCTTATGAGTCCCCTGTCTGTTCTGGTGCGGAGCCCATGGACCAGAGATACACAGGACTTGACTTCTCCAGGCCCTGCCCCCTTCAAGATACAGCTTCAGGGTCTGTTGCAGACCCAGTGAGCTCCTGTACAGCCTGTGTCGCTGATAGCCCCACACCCGTGTCACCTGTGAGGGTCCACATTCGCCTCACAATTCTTGTGGGCAGAACACTCCTTAGGCTGGCTCTGTCCTAGAGTGGGGTGTGGGTCCTTTCCTTTTCCTTTCAGGTTTTCTGAGTCTGGCTTGTGTTTTTCTCTCCTAGCTGGAATGGGATGCCACCCTCTGGGAAGGAGCCAAATAATATGAATTGTTTAATTTTGGTGAATCCATGTATAAGTCAAATGCATTGATATTTGCATTTGAAATAGCATCGGATAATAAAAATATGAACAGTACAATCATGTTCATAATTTTAAATGTTAAATGTTATTTACTGAAAATGGGATGAGATGAGAAATAAAAAATAAATGGTTAGAGAGACCGCAAAAGAAAGGAGAAAACTTTTCATTCACATGCAGCAGCATTTTTTTCTTGTTTTTGAATAAAAGGGCTGAATTTTTATTTGGCACTTGGTCTCACAAATTTCATAGCCATCCCTGCCATTGCCTCATGGCAACGAGGTCATGCAAGATGAGGTCCTGTAAGATGAGGTTTCAGATTTGGCCCCATGGTACATATTTATCACCTGGCTGGTTCTTCACGGAGAGCCTACAAATTGAACTAATTGCCTTCTCTAAAGAAATCAGGTAAAAAATGAGGTTCTGGTTGTTCTTTGCTGTAGAACAAATCACCCTAAAGCTTAATGACTTAAAAGAACAAAAATCATTTTGTCTCTTTCGGCTCTGAGGGCTGATTGTGTTCAACGAGGCCATTCTCGCTCAGGGTCATTGCTGCTGCAGTCAGTGCCTGGCGAAGGCTCCCTCACTCACGTGTCTGGCTAGATGCTGGCTGGGATGTCCCTGGGACTGCTGTCTTGAACAATTACATACGGCTTCTGCTTATGGCCAGAATTCCTTAGAAAAATGGCAGTTGGGAGGCTGGAGAGGAAGAAAAACAGACAGAAGCAGGAGCACTATTATCTCCCCTGGGCTGACGCAGCCGTGGAGGTCACACAGCCTCACTTCCCCCTCATTCTGTTGGCAGAAGGGCGCTCAGGTGGGGATACTGAGCATGTATTTCCACTCTGAGAGGAAGGATAACAGAATCCACTGTAAGGCTTAAGAACAAATGCTTACATAGTACACACTATGTCTGAGGCATTGTACCAGGCCGTACCAGCACCATTTTATCTTATTGGAGTTTGGTTGTTGTGATTCATCTGAAAATACAGTACTGTTTCCTAGAGCCCGGTGTGAGAACTTTAAATATTAAAATGAAATTTCTGCTTTCTCCTGAGGGCTTTTAGTGTGCACTTCAATTGCAAAGCAGCAAAACAGATAAACTTTCTCCACAAGATTGTATTCTCCAATGAAACTAAATTCTGTTTCCCAAAGTAACAAATCCAGTGCTATTCCCTGTACAGACAGATGCTCAATTACCGTTAAAAATGATAGTGTAGTCAGTGTCTTGGAAATATTTTAAGACTGTGATTCTAAATTCCCTTTTTGTTCTTTCCTCTGTTTTTCTTCTGATTTCTACTTTTAGTTTACAAGTGTGTCTCTGAATAGAAGTTAATTGGGAATATCAGTTCTTCCATTTTTACATATAAATTATTTTTACTTTTCGCAATCACCTCTTTAGATTAATTCCATGGCTTTTAAAATCTTTATGCATTTGAAGTGAAATTCAGTATTAACTTTTACTTTAATCTCCAGCTTTTGAGTTTTTTCTTTGGTGACCTCACAATTTGTATGTACTATGTGATATTTCTTTCTCTATACTGAATCAATTATTCCTAAAAGAAAGAAAAAAATACACTGAGCAAAAGTTATGTGGTAAAAGATATATATTTGTATATATAAAAAATCCTGCCCAAGTGTTTGAAAAAAATTTCCCTGGTATTAACAGTTCTGTTCTACTGTTTTCAGAAAAGAAGAGTAAGCTTGCATTTTTGTATTCTTATTTTTGCACAATTGGAAACAGTTCCTAAAATAATTCAAGAATTATCTATCTCTTTCAAGGCAGAACAATATCATTCCTTTAGAAGTCTGTAAGAAAAGCCATGAAGAGCACAAAATTGCTATGAGCCAGGTTCTCCCAGTTTAGCATGTGCCAGACCACCTGCAGGGGTCACTGAAACAGACTGCCAGGCCCACTTCCAGAGCCTCTGATTCAGCAGCTCAGGAATGGAGCCTAAGGATTTGCATCTGTAACAAGTACCCAGGTGATGCTGATGTCTTGTGGAGACCACACTTTAAAGCCTACTGCTGTATGCTCTCAATGGGTATTACTTCTCAGGTAGCTATTTTATGGCATTATAAATTGCTAGTCTCCAAATAACTTCAAAAATAAAATTCCTGAAAACCCAAATCTATTATTAAATGAATGTAATTTCTAAAACTAATTTGAGATTAGTTATTTTGTTTTACTTGAAGAAGTCTGTGTGTGTGTATGTAGTCAAAAAAAGGAAAGAAACTCATCAGAATAGTACCATATAGCTGTGCATTTTAAAATACTGCCTTTAGTATTTTCCAATAGCTAAAGTTATTTCTAACATATTCATTAATGTATTCCAAGAATACTCACTGGATGCCTATTGTGTGCCAGAGATACACTAGTGCACATCATGCATATGGAGCTTACGTGTATATTTCTATGATGACACATCTGCTATGGTGTATTGATTCTAACAGCCATTTGAAAGCAGATCAGGCTCAACATGAGAGTTGTGATTAAAATTCTGCCCTTAACATTTCTTGTCCTTAGAAGTCATCCATAATATAAAATACTATGACAATACGGTATTTGAATACTTGAAGAAATAAAAATTTTAACAAATTCTGCTTAATTCTGAAAACTGTTTAACGGATGAAGAAATTAATAGCAGGAAGTTGGCTATTTTCAAGCAGTAGCTGGGTTTTGTCTCTTTTCAAAGCAGTTCATGTGGCATAGCGAATTATTACTGGGCACTTACTGTCTACATTTAGATACAGAGCACTTATTTAGTATTTCCTATGTGCTTGTCACTTCATATATATTAACATTTAAACTTTTCTAAGCGATCTATATATATTACTTTTCTATGATAATCTACAAGGTAGGTACTATGGTTATACCTATTTTATAGATTAGGAAACAGGCCCAGAGAGGTCAAAGAACTTGTTCAGGCTGCACAGCAGATGAATGATAGAGCCAGGATCAGGTTTCGGCAGTCTGGCTCCAGAACCTACTCTCTTCACCAGTAAGCTTTCCTGACCTATGTGATGTTTCTGGTATTTGTCATGCATTGTTATGTTTTAGCTTGTAGTTTGCTTTTTAATAAATAAACATCTTTCTTTTTCAATTAGTAGTAAGGTCTCTGAGGGCAATTTCTAGGTCTAACACCTCTTGTACTTTATAAAGTGTCAAGCACAATACTTTACACGTAATAGATATTTAATAAATACTTTTTAATGGACTAATTGGTGAAACTCCCAATTGTACAATATTAGAAATTATGACTCTCTTTCTCTACATACATTGATTAATAGAGCAAGCTGGGAATGTGCTCATTTTCCTTCTTAAAATATAAATCTTCCATATCTACCTAGATCAAAGAATACAGTTATATGAATTCATTTGCTATGGAAGAAATTGTCATTAGTTTAATCGTCAGACTGGCCTCAAAATTTGAAAAGGAATCAGAAAAATAAAATATGTTATAGCCACATGGAAACGCAGACATCATCTCATCCAGCCCCCCTATTTTACTTATTAAGTAGCAGAGGAATAGAGCTGTCAAGTTTCATAGTGTAGGTCACTTGAATAGTTAATGATTACTGGGAAAAACTAACCTACACCTTCCGCTGGTTTGGAAACGCCCTGTACACAGAGGGCAAAGAGAGACTGAAGAAAGAGGCTGACCACTCCAGATTGGTGGGTGGCAGTTTTAATAAGCAAGGACACATGTACAAGGCTTGTCTTGGCAGCTACAAAATGAGTAGATTTCTGTACCTGCCCCCAGAATCTTAAAAGTTTATAGAGAGCCTTAACTCAGATGATCTCAAGGCCAAGTTGAGCAAGAACACATTGCTCTCTCAAGGCCAAGTTTTTTAAAAAAGGGCTCCTACTGTGGGAAACTGTGAGCACTGGAGGGGGCGAGGAGTCTCCAGTTGCCTGGATCCAGTTCATAGGTCAACTGGAGGTCATGTCCTCTAGATGACCTCATCCAACATCTTTCAACTCTAACTCCAGGTGCTTTTCCCCCCCAATATAACTTATTCTCTCTCTCTTTTCAAGACAGTACTTTCTGGGCTAGTGTAGACATATGTTTTAAAATAAGTTTTGCCCTGGCTGGTGTGGCTCAGTTGGTTGAGCATCATCCCAGGCACCAAAGGTTCTGGTTAGATTCCAGTCAGGGCACATGCCTGGGCTGTGGGCTCAGTCCCCAGCAGGGGGGGTGCAGGAGGCAGCCGGTCAATGATAGATGTTTCTCTCTCACATCAATGCTTCTCTCTCGCTCTCTTTCCCTCCCTCTCTCTCTAAAATCAATAAAAACTTTAAAAACAACATCAAGTTAAAAAAAATATTTCAGCTCTTTCCAAGAAAATGCCTTCCTTTCACTAAATAAATCTAATCTTCAACAACCTAAATCTCCAGATTTCTCAAAAAGAGATCTAGAAAACTTTCATGTTCTCTCAAGATTACATCCAGATGCTTATATGGAAGTAGATTAATCCTGTATATTGGTTTCCCTTTGCTGTGTAACAAACAAACTAGAGTAACAAATATAGTGGTTTAAAAAAGCTTTTTGTTCAGTTTGGCAATTTGTGCTATGCCATCCTTAAGGCTGGGCTTGGCTGAACTCAGCTGGGTTTACTAATTTCTCAGCTGTTACTTGCCAGGCCATTTGGGGCCCAGCTGATTCTGATGATTTAATTCACATGTTTAATTGTTGGCTCTCAGATGGAGTATAAATGTGACTATGTCACACATCTCTTATCGTCCAGTAGACTAACCCGGCGTATTCACATGGTGGCAGTGGCAGAAGTCCCAGGAGCAGCAAGTAGGTAAGCTGTAACACACAAGTGCTTTTCTACATCATGCTTGTGTCGTGTTTGCTAATGTCTCATTTACATGGCAAATTACATGGTCAACCTCAATTCAAGAGGTGGGAAAATGGAGTCTGCCTTTTATGAGAGGAGGGATAATTGTGACTCTTCTAATAATTTATTCCAGTCTATCCTTTCATCACAATTAATTCAATTTCCTCTCACTTTCAAAACACCCACATCTCCTCCCAAGAATCCCCAAAAGTCTCATTTAATTCCAGGATTAGGCTGGAAGTCCAAGACCTCATAATTTTAAAAAGCCCTGAATATGGCTCCTATGAGCTAAAGAAAACTGTGAACTTGAAAACACAAATTATGTGTCCCCCACAGACAGTGCTGAGACAGTAATAGGATAATTATAATGGACTTTTCCATTCAAAACAGGGAGGAACAGGAGGCAGATGGCAGGCACTAATCCATGCAGTTTTGAAATCTCACAGGGCAAACGCTGTCGGGTCTTCTGACTCAGGCGCCAGGGAATGTTTCTTGATTAGAGCCCAGTTTTTCTCCACAGAAATGACTTCCTGATACAAAATTCTTGACTCTTTTTTCAGAGAGTTTTTTTTTTTTTTGGTTCACTGTTCTCCATGGATCTTGATTCCACTCTTCTGGCTCTTGGCTCTATCCTCTGAAATGTTCTTGTTTATTTCCACAAAATTTGCCTGTGTTTGCAACAGAGTAGCTTTCTCAGCTTGCTTCTTCCCATAAACAGTTCAGATATAGAGGATTTTTTTTTTTTTAAATTTAACAATCTCATTTCCTTTTAATCTAAACTAATGTCCCTTTAACTGATAAAAATCCTGTAAAAACTTTGTGGGCTTTTCATACATCAGATTCTAGTCTACACTATTCAATAAAATTCAAAATCTCAATTGTTTTTGAGCCTGCTTCTCTCTCTAGACTTAATAAATGCCTTTTGGGGGATGAAGCTTTCATGTGACCACACCGTATTATTCTTAGTAAACCTTGTGTGTATCTTGGAGAGGCCATCTAGCACCTCTTTGAAACCTTCAAGATTTTAACAAAGGGTTTTACTGACACATCCTTGATTTTATCTCTCTTCTCACTTCACTCACTTTATTTTTAAAGTAATTAACCGGTTGGAGATACTAAAAATGAGAAAAGGTTTTGTTTTCTAGTCAAACAAGTCCTGCCCCTGTATTTTTTACTCCTTTAAATTCTGCCTGAAAACATAAGAGTTCCTTTTTAGCTTATCTCTCTCTTGCCACAGCTTATCCTAGAAGCTAAAAAAAGCCAACTGACACCGAACATTCTGCTTGGAAGCTATCTTGTCAATGCCCACAAGTTTATCAGATACATTTTCTGTTTTCATGTTACTACCAGTGACAGTTTTGCCAATTTTCTTTCACTACGTAACATAGATAGGCCTTTGCAACAATTTCCTCACTGCTTTTCCAGCTTCAATTTACTGCTCAGTCCTACATCCACAGCCACATATTTTAGGTTGGTTAGCAGCAGCACACCTCTTCTAGGTACTTTTTTATATATCGGCTAACTTGTTTGTGACAAACACCACAAAATTTAGTGGCTTGAAAAAATAACCTCTTTTATTTTTTTAGCTTATAATTCTGTGGGTCTGCAATCTGGGCTGGCCTTAGTGGTGGCTCCTTTGATCTGAGGTGGGCTTGGCTCATCTCAGTGGGGCTAGCTCATGCATCTTCTGTTTATTGGCAGGATGCTTGGGGGCTGGTTGGTCCAGCATGGTCTCACATACTTGTCTGGTGATTGGCTGGCTGGTATCAGGAGAGAAAGGGTAACTACGCCTCTCTTCATCTAGCACGCTAGCCAAGGCTTATTCATATGATAGTGGTGACAAGAGAATCAAAAAGTGGCTCATTGGCAAGGCCCAGTGTGCAAATGTTTTTCAAATCCCTGCTTGTCCCACAATTTGCTTATATCCTGTTGGCCAAAGCAATTCACAAAGCTCATTCATATTTAAGAGTTGGGGAAATAGATGCTGAGTCTTCACTGGAGAAAGGAAAAATTGTCATTTTAACAATCTACCACATTCTGGAAAAATCTTCTATGACTGAAGTCCAATGTCTTCAGTCTAATATTTTCAGCACCTTAAATTCATAAGGGAAAAGAGATTTGTCTCATATTTATATGTTGAGGACATATTTGATAGAATAAATTCAGTTCTATTAATTGCATATAAAAATATATTCTAAATAAAAAATAATGAAGCAAATATTCACCTGTCCTTTTAAGCCTTACTGTGCTATTGTTAATCTATCTATCTATCTATCTATCTACACACACAAAGTTGCTATCTTTGATTACTATTCTAAATATCTGCATAAAGCAGCACAGGCAAAGCATATGCATAATATATATTATAGAAAATATTACTACTCACTTCACAGCAGGTCAACTTTCCATAAATAATTGTGTGAATATTAATGTTTATAGTAGATAATAGTATGCTGGCTCAAGTAGTATCCCTTTTTGGTGTACGTTTCTGAATTTTTGAGGCTTAAAAGATATAACTAATTTTTTTCAAACTCCTTGTAACTTTGTTCTTCATGTTATCTAAGTTCTACCAGGCAGATTTGTGGCTGAGATTTGTAAAGCTGAGTGCAGGGAGAGAGCATCTTGTGGGGGAGGATTTTGATTTTTTGAGGATAGCTATAAAACAGGTCTTCAATAACAAATGCAAGTCTGTCTTTGATCAGTCTTAATCTCAACAGGAAACAAAGGGCTCACTGTCTATTTAGAAAGGGGCTAATTGTTAAAGTAGGAGTGGTATGTAGGATATTCCAATGAATATAGCAAGAACCCTGGTCTAGCAGTTGCAGAGGTGTTCCCTGAACCCATGTCAAGGTAATGAGAAATGTGTACTGTCAGTGAAATAGGGAGAGACAGTTGTGCAAGGCAAGTTGCCTTGAGGAACACAGCCACCTGAGGCAACCTAACAGAACAGGGAGGGCTTTAAATTAATAAAGGCCATAAACGTACACCTTCTCTCCTATCTCGTCCCAATAGCCTCACCGGTTTTTACAAGGAGAAGCTACAGGGGTCATTAGCCTGTTAATGGAATCCGGGAGGTCAGCCTCTGGGGGCAGAGTGCAGAGTTGAAAAGGAGAGACTGTAGAATAAATGACAGGTATCTGGCACCGGTTCCTTGTAGCTGTCACATATTTGATTCATTAATACTAGGTGGCAGGCAGGAGCCACAGTGAAGTTTTCACTAGAATGGTACTGAAGTTCTGTTACAAATGCAATTTTGCTGGCTGTCTAGTATCCAGATTTGGTTCTTTGAGACAGATTCTTTAAGCTACCTAATACCCTTAATAAATCATTTTCTGCTTAGAAGGGGTTCTGTTGTTGGGAACAGAGAACCCTGTCTGTATTGTGATAAGAATGGGTGAATAAAAGGGTAAATAAGTGAAAATGACAAATGACCTTACTTAAAATTAGAAAATAAAACTAAAACGCAAGCTAACTGTAAAATTGTTATTTTAAAGATAAAATATTTTAGTGGCTTTAACATTTGATATAGTAACAAAATATGATTTGAAATGACCAATGCATTTAAGTTAATCTTAAAAGAAATACACAGAGATAGGAGAAGAGGAAACAATTATCACTAACAGATGAATGAGAACTGCCTGGGGTCCACCCTTCAAAGACTTCTAAATATATTTTTTCCATAGGCTGGTTGTCTATAAATCCAAGGAGTGTATGTTTGAGTGATAAGCTTTATTATGATTTAGACAGACTCTCAATATCCCAACCATTTTGGTGTCACTGGCTTCTTTTTGAAACTATTGACATCCTCTCTTCAGAAAAAACAAACAAACCCTCCTATAAAATTTCAGAGTTTATGGACTCCTTGAAGGATATCCGTGAACTTGTTTTGGAAAACCATGAACGAAGGAGATAATTAGAGAGAGATGGAGGTCTGTGGCTGTGACACATTCGGTGCTAATACACATTGCTATAGTGAGCCTGAAGTTATTTCAAAGAGGCAACCGGTTCATGGAATGTGGCATGTTTGGTGGCACTGGGTAGACTTTGTCTAAGGGGAAAGTACCTTGGTCTATAGTCAGAATCGGTTATCAACCTACATAAGTTTGCTAACAAAAGCTGAGAAGCCTCTAAACTTGCTAAATAGCAGAACTTATAATTTTCTTCTGAATTTACAGTTTGAAAATATGACTTTGCATCAAACTATAATATGCTTTTAAGTTCTTGTACTGCAATAAGTCACATTTCCTGGAGTCTATTAGAAGCAAGATTGCAAAAGCCAGCACAATTTATGTATAAAATTGGGAAACAGTGTTGAACATGAGCCATTAAATTTATTTAAATTGTGTTTTACATTTTAAAACTGTGGGCAGTCGAAAAAAAATACACATGGTAAAGAAGATACACGAATAAAGGCATATTATGAGTACCTTTGGACATTATTCTTGTCAGTTATAAATCAGCCTTTGGGGGCATGTCTTCAATAACAAAAAATGCAAAATATTTGCTATTTTAAGTAATCTTGAGGCAAGTAGCAGGGTGTGTGGTACATATAACTGTTTATCCCTACCGCCTGCATGTTCTGCCATCTGGACTCAAGTTAAGTTTTAGGTGATTGAATAATATTTTGTTCTGCTTCTTTTTACTGTTTTGTTCCCTCACCATTATTGTTTTGTTGAGAATGAAGATAAAAATAAAAACAGTAGAATTGTGCATCCAAAAAAGATGTTTTGCAGATTAGAAACTAAAAGAAGAAATTATGGAAACAATGGGGATATGTGGGAAAAATAATTATTTGCCTCCCACTTTAACTAGAGAAACTTATGCCTTTTCACTTAAAAGCTCATCATTTTAATGTACTGTAATTATGAATTGTCATGTTTATTTAGTTTTTTTAAATGTAATTTTTAATCATACGCTTCTAAATTGTACAATCTGTTGATTTATTTTTCTCTCTGCAACATCACCGATCTTCCCACATTATAACTCAGTCTATTTGGAAATCACACAAGCTTTCATGAGCAAATGACTTTTTTTATATGAAGTTTTAAAAATGTAAATTAGACTCACTTTATGAGAGAGCAAGTGAAATGGGAGGGCAAATTTGTTGGAACTTCAAGCTAACTTGTTAATGAAATTCTTCACCACCATCAATATGCATTTGAGAGACCAAATATACAAATGGGCAATGGCCACACCATGCATAAAAACAGCACTCTGACTCAGTTTATAGCAATCAGCATAGGAAGCCACACAACCCCTGTAGCAATCAGCAGAACCATTTCTTGATCAATAACTGACAGCTACCCTAATTTTTGCCCCTGCTTTCAATTTAGGATCAACTGGAAAAAACCAAATGTGCACCTTTAACCAATCACATAGGATGCCCCACTTCTACTTGGCCCCTATGCCACCCTCCAGTTAGGTCACACCGAAAGCCTTTCCCCCACCTCCTTTCTTTTTTTTTTTCCCCACCATAAAGCTATTTCTCTCTCCTGCCTGACTTTGAGTCTCTGCCAGACACAAATGATGGTTGACTCCCTTGCTATAGCAAACTGAATAGACTTTGCTTATCATTTGGGTGATCTTCGTTTATTTCCATGTTTATTAAAGTCTTCCTCTCTTGGCACTCTTATATCTGCATTGGTCCTTGTCATTATAGAGAGAAATATCCTGTTTGCTTACCTGCCTTCCCCATCAGACTGAGATACCCTAGAAGGAAGGGGTGCCTCATTATGTCTGACAAATCTGCTACACAGTAGGTTCTCATAAATACATGTCCATTTATTTGTTGAATGGATGGGCTCTATTCTTAGCATGTGTTAGTAGTAGGACACTAAGGGTTAGAATACATGGATTCTAATCTCAAAACACTTTATATTTCCTCATTATTTTCCCAGGAAAGACTTGCCCATGAAACTTTTGATGATGCCTAGAGCTAACTGGGTAATTTTTGAAAATGAGGTAGCATCTTTTTGGACCCAGGAACTGCTTGCTATTTAGATCTAGTGGTGTGTTTTTTACTAGTTTCATAAAACTTCTTGAATCATTGGGTCCATTTACCCTTGCTCAGTTTTATATCAACACCCTATTTAGTACCATTTTAGTTTTCTCTTAATGGAAATTTATTTCTGCCACCCTATGAAAATCCTAATGTTCTGGAATTAAGTATAGAACTATATTTATTCTCTTTTCTCCTACTTTGTACAATAGTCTTAAGCAAGAATTTATTCATAAATGACTAGTTTAAGTGAAAGAAGTTGATCAATATTTAGAGGAAAAAATATCAACTCTAAAAATGCTTCTTCTGTACTTTCTTTGAGGATGTCTTATTACATTCTCTTGTCTTCTCATTTCTTCATAGCAATAGGCAATAGAGAAGCAAACTAAACACACTTTATTTGACTGTTCATTCTTTCCTCTGCCTGAAAGGTTTTTTCCCCCACTTTTTTCTTTCTCTCTCTTTCTTTCCTTCTTTCTTTCTTTCTTTCTTTCTTTCTTTTCTTTCTTTCTTTCTTTCTTTCTTTCTTTCTTTCTTTCTTTCTTTCTTTCTTTCTTTCTTTCTTTCTTTCTTTCTTTCTTTCTTTCTTTCTCTCTCTCTCTCTTCTCTCTCTCTCTCTCTCTCCCTCCCTCCCTCCCTCCCTCCCTCCCTCCCTCCCTCTCTCTCTCTCTCTCTTTCTTTCTCTCCCACCTTCTTTCCTTCCTGTCATTCTTCAAATATTTTCCAGCACTTACTGTACGAGGCTTTGGAACTACAGTGATGCACAAGACATATAAGATTCTTGTTCTCATAAAGCATATCTGAATGGAAGAAGATATACAATAAGTTAACAAATAAATAAGCTAAAATTGTAAAAAATGCTATTAATGAAAAAAACAGGGTGATGCAATAGACAAGGGCCGGTAATTGACTGTAATAGTTCTTCAGAAAGGCTGTCAGGGAGGCCTTTCTGGGGAGCAGATCATTAAGATAAACACACTTTGGACCTTTGATGTTTTTTATTCTTCAGTTTCAAATACTACATTTCAAAAGCCAGTTTACTTTAGGCTTTGTAAAATTCACCAAGACCCACCTGAAAACATTATGAGTATTGAGTATACATATATCAATAGGAGTGGAGACAATAGCATAATACGATGAGTATTGTGTTCATTTGCATATTTTATCAAGTATTTAAAAAATATAGTTCATAAAATTTTTCTGTTTAGAGATGTGTCTGAAAATTCTACCACTTGGATTACTAGAGAATTTAGGAAGCCAAGATTGGTTTGAGAATGGTTTTGTTTTTTCGGTTTTTTGGGTTTTTTTGGTGAGAACAGGGCATTCAAACTCCCATCTAATAAAGAGGAAATGCACTTTGCCCGGAAACAATACGAGAGCTAACCTTTTGCCTGCATTTTAAGATGATAAACTTGAATATAGATGCATTATCTATCTTTTTGATGCTTCAGTCTACAAGTTTTCAGAAAGGTCCCTCAAACAGGGAAGCAATTACTATCAACTTATCCTGCATTTTCTGAGCGACTATACAGTGTGGTTCAGTCAAAATGCGTTCCTTTGACCAGGAGCATCGGCGTCACTTGTAAGCCTGTTACAAATGCAACTTCATGGCTATTGCCTCAACCTCCTCAACCAGGACCTCTGGTGATGGCAACGAGCAACTATTTTAATAAGCTCTCTAGGAGATTTTTATGTACACTGAAGTTTCAGAACCACTGTTGTGGTTGAAATTAGATGGGCTTTGAGGTCAAACATTCATTTTAAGCCTGATTTCTATTTACCAATTCTGTAAGCTATTGAATCTGTCTGTGCCTGTTTCTTGCAAAGCGGAGATAAAAAAACTTTTTAGGGTTCCTAGAGGATTAGGGAAAATGTATAAAAAGTAACAGAATGTACTTAGAATACAATAGGGTGCACGGTAAATGGCATTTTACTTATTTGGAGAATGTCTAATTGAGTATTTATTTGGCACTAAGGTAACTGCTTTAAATATATTGGCTCACTTGATTCTATAGCAACCTTATTTGGTATGTCTTGTTTTGACCGTTTTACAGAAGAAGAAATATAGGTATAGGATAGTGAATTTTCAGCTATATGAGCAACTGAAAACGGAATGAAGGTTAGTGTACAATGGTATATATTTATGTTGAATGTGCAATTTTTAATTAAAGGTATTATATTTGGTAATGGTACTTCAGCCTCTATTTTGAATTTAAAAGATTTTTAAAATATATCATTTGCCACAAAGTGGTGATCCGCAGTTAATGTTGCCTGCTTATAACTCACTGTGTCATCTACACAGCCGTTTATTCAGTGGTTTATGAATGGCTAATTTGACTTCTTATAGTCTTTCCATCAGCTTTAAACGTTGTTGATGACACTATGAGTTAATACCACAGGCCTCACTGGCAACTACATTTAATCATTTTTAATATTTGTGATTTAACTAGGACTTCCTTAGTGCATTATCTTTTTTCATAGTATGTGGATTGAATCTAGGATTGATTAAATATTTTAGATTAAACCACCATTTCCAATTTCAATATACTCCAACTAGGAAGTTCCTGGATTGTAGGGTTTTTATTGCCACACTAAAAGAAAAATATATTTTCTTGAGAAAAATGTCCTAAAATCATGGCCTTTTGATGGGGGAGAAAAAAAAGCTGAATTGAGTTTAAAGCAAATAAATATGTAAAATATTCCTTCAGCACTGGGTCACGCACCTTTCAAATGAAATGCTCACATGTTATTGCTGTGAATTAGAGATCAGTGTCCCCTGGCCCAACAGGTTCTTATGGCATTCTGAGCACTTTTAATCAGCACTGCCTTCCTGACAGTAAGTAGTCAGAACTCAACTATAAGAAATTACTTTTTTCATGATTCTTAATTTTTTCCCACCTCTCTGCTGCAATTATTGCTAGTTCTATGAGATACAAATTTTGTATTTTTCTGAAATACAGATAATAAGATTTAATCATTTCTTTTGTTCTGGGCCCATGGGAAATTAGAGATTTCTGACTAAACGATCTTTCGAAGTTAACTAAATACTAGGTCACCAAATACATTTTGTGTGTTCTCTTAGATGTAAGAACAGTGAAATGGAAGCAAATTCCTAAAGGAATCCACTTCATACTACAGTGCTCTCAATTAGCAAATACATTTTTTTCTTCTTGATTGACACAGAAAATAGCAAACTACCCCATTGTCCTAGTCAAAATTAACATTCTTGCTGCTGACTTAATACTTGACAGGTTCTCATTATTCTTACTGAATGTATAATTTCGTTTCCTTTGTATAAATTCCTAGAACAATCTGTTTCCATGTGGAATTTTGATTTTCATCAAAAAGATCTTTGTTCTTAATTATTTACCTGAAGATATTAATTACTTTTATTTATAAATTAAATATATTTTTATTTATTATTATTTTTTTTAATGTATGGAATGATTTTCCTTTTTAATTTTCAGCTTTTTCAAGAACGATCATCATGATAGTATTTACAGGTAGTGTTGTTTAACTATGATGATTAGTTACATACTTTTCCTTTTCTATTCTTTTTTTAAAATTTCCGTCATTATCCTTTGGAGTGGGAATATTTTGTATTGAAGTTTTGGGGAATAGAACATTTTAGTAGAAATAGCAGGTGATTGTTGGCAGATAAACACTTGAAATCAGGAAGACAAGAGGAAAAGAGGAGAGACTAGGGATCAATAGAAAATCATAGCACACAATCTGAGTGAAGGGATTACATGTACACAATTCATCAATGGATAATTTGTGCCCTTACATTAATCTAATCAAAGAAACATTCTGATAGTTCAGGTTCAGGTAATGAACGCTTCTAAAATATGAGTCAACAACCAGTGCTGAGCTGTCTTTACATGTCACATTTCCTAGAGGTGCTCTCGCTCCATGTAAAGAATCATCTTGCCTTAGTATTAGAAACTGGCTAAGATTTAAATTTTTCACAAAATAACTACATGGCAAAAAATGATTTATCTGAAGCACTCACACGAACAGGTTGTTCTATCATATTATAGTTTGGCTCTTTAAGCGGGTGTGTAAAAGTTCTGTTTAATTATAACAAGTTAATAAAATAGATGTTGGTGTATTATTTTGGAAATTGAACATTAACATTAGGTCTGTTTATTCAGTTTTTGCTTTTCTTCTTCAGATTGAAAACTTTAGAAAATGACTCTATAATCTTTTATTTATCTATAGGTCAAAATTTTGCTATTTATATACTTAATAGAATATATGACAGTCTAGGTAATGGGACTACAAACTGGGATATATAATATAGCAACTCTTATAATATAGCAACTCGTATATTAGATAAATATGAAATGATTGCATATATCAGGAAATATCAGTAGTTTAGTCTCCACATTCTTCAAACCATGTGCAATTTTCTCTACATAATTGTAAAGAACACCTTTCAAGATTTTTGTCTTTTATCTTTAGACTCAATAATTCTAGCTATAAGTAAAATCTGCTATTTTTCTCTCATTGATTTTAAATTAATTTAAGAAGAAAAGGACATTTTCCCCACCTCTGCAGCTTTGTATTTAAATATGAAATGACAGAAGTGAATATATGTATAGTACAGTTTTATTTCTAGAGTTTTTCTTATTTGAAGCGACCAGTACTTTTTAGGTACCTTTGTTTTGTTTTTGCAAAACAACAATTATACTTTATGCTTTGAGTTTATAATACTCATTAAATAACCATTGCAAGACATATTTTGATTCCCATCCTCTCTCTAGGTGGCAGCATTTACCCTTTGCATCATTTGTTATTCACTGGTGCCTGAATTTTAACAGCAGACATTCTATTGATTAAAGATGATAGCTATTTGGATAAAAGGTGCAGGCAAACCATTACTAATGAGTATGGTACAATGATATTGACAAAGTTTCAGTCTGCATCCTGACTTGCACATATTCTTGCATACAAATGGAGAAAAATCACATAGCCTGATAAATCCTAATGTTTCATGCTAAATCCTTCTCTGAGTTATCTGTTTTGCACAGATCTGATTGGAATTAAATAGCTTTTCCTACTCAAATGAGAAATCAATATTCAGAACTCATCTGAGGTCAAATTTGGCTCCTAGTTTAATCCTGTTATTAAATAAAACATCTCATCTATTTCTTATTTTTATTGTCCTTTAAAAATTCTATACTGAAATGATATTTCTAAACCTATGTTTTCTTCATATTAAAAGGTACTTGGAAGTGACATCAGCTTAACAAAAATAGGTAATTTTTGTGGAGTGAAAGAAAATTTAAAATGTTTCATTTTTCAGTTTACTCAGCCATATTTTTGGCAGGCATTCAGTCTCTCCAGCTTTCTAGTTCCTCTGAAGAATACTTCATTATCTGGCAAATAACCTTAGAATATCTCACAAGGTGAGCATGAAAGAGTGTAAAGTAACAGGAAAAGAAAGGGATTATGGGAGATTGGATTAGTGTTCCCAAAAGTGTACTTCTTTTTGAAAGAGAATTATAATCCCAACCTTTCTATGTAGCTTTCTGTGCCTACTGTGTGAAATACAGATTCCTGTCCCATGCACATTGGACTTTGGCCAATGGAGTGTGATCAGATGTTAGATACACTACATCCAGGTGGAAATCTTCAGTAGCCATCGTATCTGTTTCCACCAATTCTCTTGTTATTGTTCCTGTTGCCATGAGAATTATGTCTCAGGTAGATGTCTCACCTTCAGCCTGGATTTTTGAATGAAAGGACATGTGGAGCAGAAACCCACAAATGCCAACATGAAACATCAGTCAGATATAAATGTTTGTTGTAAGTCATTGAGATTTATGGGTTGGTAATTGCCTTAACATAGGTGACTAATACAAAATGTTGTGTGTAGTTTTAACTCCAGGAAATATGAATGGAGTAGGTTTATTTCAGTAATAAAGAAAATAAAATAATAAATTCCTTTTAGGGTTTAGAATAGAAAAGTGGGGTTAATCTCATGTTAGAACTACACTTTAAACATGGATATAAGATTATAAGTACTACTTTCAATTTCTGAATATATAGAAATAATAGTTTATTTAGAACTTGATTATGTTGTGATATGTACAATGCATAGTGCTTTTCAACAATAATTTGTTTTTCAGTCCCAGAGGCAAAGATTTTCAAGTTTAATTCCATTCCAATGAAATCTAAGGAACTGTAAAAGACTTTTATTGAACCAAAATACAATTTTATTATATGGGTTACTTTAAAAATAAATACAATTTCAACTGTAGTTTGGAAATATTTTCTTATGCTTCATTGTAATAGTATTTGTTTTCGTAAGGGTAATTTGCCTGTAACAATGATCTGATTTAGTGTACCGAATTTAGTTTAACAAATACAAGCAGTGGAGTTTTAAAACAGTTGTGGAACTATTTTGCATTTATTGGGACTGCTATTCATAGTCTTTATAATAGCTATAAAAATAATATATTCGTATAGTTAAAAAATTAAATACAAGCTATACCAAGAGTGGAATATGAAACGTAAAAAATTACCTCTATTCTGTCCTGTAATATTACTTCTTAGAGCTAATAATGGTCAAACATTTTTATTTTTAGTTCAAGCTGTTAGTCCCCCTTGCCTATAATTCTGAATGTCATTCTTGAACTTTAATTTCTTGATTTATCAACTTTAGAATTTATCAGTTGACTTGCAGTGTGATACATTAACAATTTAGGTCACTCACACCAATGTTTCTCAAACTTTAATGTGCAAAGAAATCACCTGGTAATTTAATTAAAATATGGATTATAATTAAGAACACACAACCTTTTACTTATACTCCACATTCTTGGGTCTGTTTGGGACGCACTGCTCTCTAAATCTGCCAAAAAGATGTCATTCTACAACTTCTTATCAGTTCTCCCCTGAGTTACTATAATTATTTCTTGGATCTTCTATTTCCTTTCTTTTAGATTTCATGGGGTTTTTTATTTTTTATTATTCCTTCAAGTAATCTTTCTTTACCTTTTATAGTTACAAATGTCTTTATTTTGTTTTCAAAATCAAATTTAGTATTTTGAGTGTAGAATTCTTTATTCAAAATCTCTTGCTTTTAAGAAATGACTCAGGAAAACCTTTGACCTTCCCCCTAACTAAAAGAATTTAGAGAACCTGCTCCAAGAAGGAAGCTATTATCACAAATATAGTTTAATATGAACTAATGTGTGATAGATAGGAAGAAACCTAGCACAGGGCCCCTTGATCAAAGCCCTCTCTGTGTCCCATTGTTAAAGATGGCCCAGCAAACATTTATTTACCAAACATTTGCTTTTTTAGCTCCATGTGAATTGCCTCCTCTTACTTTGAAGTCTCAAACCATAATCCCCTATTCTCCTTTGCTCAAGCTGGCATATAATCAAGGTTTAACTGCTCAATATGTCCTGGGTCTCACATTTTTATGGAACCCCATATGCACATATGTAATAAATTTTGTCATTTTCTCCTGTTAATCTGTCTCATGTTAATTTGATTAGCCAGCTAGAAGAATTTAGAAATGTAGAATATCTCACAGAGACATATTTTGGGGTAGCAAATTGCTTTCCTCAGATGTTTACTGTGGAAATCTGGAATCATTATAGGAGATAGGTAGATAGATAATAAAGATATCTATATATGTATCTTTAGCTCTATCTCTTTCATCTATCTAAAGGTATTTTAACCCTAAAAATCTATATAAAGACCTAGGACTTATGGTGATAACATTAATTTTATTAATCATTTTAGCATTTTTCTTAGATTCCCCAATGGGTATTTATCACAATAGATTTGAAAGTATTTTCTAATGTACAGGAAGTTCTTAAGAAGTTGAAATTTGTGGAAAAGAGTTTTGTTAGAACAGTTGCAATGAAAAATTGAATGATAATAAATTCTTCAGAATAATCAGTGTAAAAACAAACAAACAAAACATACTCACAAAATCTGTTGCTTTCAAAAGTTTGAAGACATTGCCCCATTTTCTAGTTTCCAGTAATGCTGATGGGAAATTTGATTTAAATATTAATACCTTTAAGGTAAACTTATTTTTGTTTTTAGATGCTTTTAAATTTTCCAATTCATTCTAGGAGTTCTGAATTTTATTAGGATAAATATAGGTTTGGGTTATTTCAAATTATTTAGTCTGCATCTAAAGATCTCTTAAAATCTGAAGACTTAAATCTGGATTTCAGTTATTAAAATTGTTTCTTACACTTTTCTTTATTTCCCCTTTGCCATCCTGTACTGTGTAGTTCAGCCTCTTAGTAATCGGTGAGTTCAATTCTGTTCATTTCTTTGTACCTTACAGTGAGTTGTTTTCTCTTCTGTGTGTATGTTTATTCAGCATTTTTTTCTTTGTTTCTGTGGTGGGTACAATGTTCTTTCCAGCTCTCTAAATCCTAAACAGAGAGGAAATTTCAGGCATAATTGTTTTAAATATGTCTTAGCATAAAACTAGAATTTTTAAACATTATCTTTCGCTTTTGACAATGTTGATATTTCGCCCAGAGTTCTGTTTTTAAGACTTGAAAACTGAATGTTTCTCCTCTGTGTTACTTTTATTAAATAGAATGTTATTTCTTATTTGATCACTCTGGTTTATGGATAAAGGCTTATGCTGGTTAGCATAGATAGACAGGAGTCACAGTTCTGACATCTCTATACCCTAAAGCCTCTACCTCAGTTGAATGCTTGATGTGAATTTTCTTGAAGTGTAGAGTGTGTCATCAAGAAGGCTATCTTGCCTGGCCAGGCGTGGCTTAGCGGTTGATCGTCGATCTAGGATCCAGGCAATTGGGGTTCGATTCCCAGTCAGGGCACATACCCGGGTTGCGGGCTCAATCAATGACTCTCTCATCATTGATGTTTCTGTCTCTCTCCCTCCCTCTCCTTTCCTCTCTCTGAAATCAATGAAGATATATTTAAAAAAAAAAAAAAAAAAGGCTACCTTTTGGTTGCAAAGTTGGGGAACATCCAGGCAGTCCCTGAGCCATGCCAGCCACTAATGTAAACGTTCTATATTCTGACAGAGAATACATGAACATATTATATTCTTAGGTGGAGCTGCTTTCCTTCCTCTGTATTCCAACATCTTTCCCACAGGTCTTTTGTGGAGGTAGAGAGATACTGCATGCTTTCATCTGCCTCTTTCCCCATCCCTGACACTCATACCATGATTGGCCACTACGAAAAGCTTTCTCTTTATATAGTACTTTTTAGGGCACCAGGTGGGAGCAGATCCTGGAATTTTATCAGTAGCCCTGTAATTAAACATGGTACTTCCCTATCCCCCAACTCTTTTTCTTTTTTATGCCTGACAACTCCAAGCCTGAAGTCTTTTCAGGTATTTACCAGATTAAACAACCCCTAAATCTGCTAATATTAGTCTTTTCTTGTTAATGTTTTGCAATGTAATTTCTTCTGGTCTAATTTGTCTACCATTATACTCTCATGTGCATTCTGTCAGCCAGAAAAATTTTCTTTCACTAATAGCTTATTTTCTATCATCAGAATATATTTTGTTTAGAGTATATTTTTACTGTTATTTCATTGTAATTTTTTTAAGTCAATAAAGGAAAATGCTTATAATGAATGCATCATCTTGAACTAGCAGCAGCTTCCTTATAGAAAAAAAGAGAGAGATAACAGTATTTTTGATGAGTGTAATTCAGTCCTGCTTAAGTGATATATCTATTTGACCATCCATCCTACTATCTGTTCAGTGATTATTCATTCAATTAATATTGAAAGTTTTTTGTATATGAGGCACTGTTTGGGGTGTTGTAGACATAGTGGAGAACAAGACAGAGAGAGTTAGCTTATGTTCTATTAGGGAAGTAATAAATTATTAATGACTGAATTATAATTGTAATAGAGTCTACAAGAAGTTGGCTTGGAAGGACAGTATTTAATAGGAAACCTAAGCTAATTGGAAGTGAGGAAAGATTTCTTCCATAAAGTAAAATTTGAGTTTCACTCTAAAAGAGAATGTGTAGAAATTTCTAAGAAATGAGAAGCTCAGGAAAAAGTACTTTATGCTGAGGAAACAGCATCAAGTGAAATCCAAATTATCTCTGGGATTCAGTGAATTCTACATTCTTCTTGGCAAAACCAAGCCCATGATTTCCTTTTTTCTTTCATATATAACTGTACTCAGTAAATTAATGTCAAGGAGTCAAAAGATGGGATGCTAACACCTGCTCTGTTACGGATGAAGCTCTTTGTTTTGGGTAAGTTACTTCATTTCTTGAAGATCTGATGCCTGTTAAAATAGTTTAAATTATAACTGCTACAAGAATTTTGGAGAGTAGATTTAAGAGATAATGATAGTAATTAAGAGGAATAGAAATGTTCATATGTTTATCTTAAACACTCTACTGTTGGTATTTAACTCTACAGAAATAATTCAAAAATAGCATAAAGCTATGTATTGTAGATGTGCATTGAAGTAGTATACATAATAGCAAAAACATAGAAATAGGCTTAATTTTAATAACATAAAGGTAAATTATGTTACATCAACTTAATGGAAAATTATTTAGCTATTAAAATGAATAGCTATGAAAACCCTACTGAAGCATGAGAAAGAAACTATATTCTAAAACTAAGTTAAAGCAGCAGATAATAAATTTGTATGGAATTGGGATGACAGCTATGCAACATATTTTGTATTATGAAAAAGCATAAGTGAAATTTGCAAGAGTGAAAATAATTGGGTTCATTTAGTGGCTTATAGAATTGTGTTCTTTTTCTCAAAAGATCCTTTGATGTTAATAAAATAATTGAGAGGGAAAAAATGACAGTATAGCTGTAAAAAATTGCCCTTCTGCCTTGTCTTCTGAGGTTTAATAAAATAAAACATCAAGATCTCGGAGCTAGAAATAGCAATTTTTAGATGTTCATGGATAACATAATTCTCATGCTTCAAATACAAAAGATGATACAAAGTGAGATTAGGTGACCAAATCTCTCGCTGCATGTGTCAGATTCAATCATCTAAAATCATTCCTTTAGGCCTTGAGCCTATTTGTCTTTAATAGATTTCTACTGAAATACAAATAGTCCTGGACAGGATAACTCCTTAGGCATTATTAACTAGCATATTTGCTGACTCCAGTTGGTTGAACCCATAATTCTGTGACAAAAACATATGAGAGAGTCTAGGGTAGAAAGTAAAGAAGAGCAAGATGGGACAGAGCAGAGAGGAGGAACTGCCCTACATGTAGGAGAATGCACAAGGGAGGTTACCCCAATGAACAGCTTTGCCTTAGGATGAGTCTCATATTTGTGTTTGCCTTTAAAAATATACATCACTACCTATCTGTCAGTCTATTATATATCAATCATTTACTCTCTTTTCAACAAAGCACCCCTGAGGGGTGCAGCAAGACCTTATATTTAAAAACAAGTCTAAATGCATGATTAGAGTCAGGGAAAATATCTATTGGTAGAAAATAAAAAATCCTACTTATAAAATACAATTATGTTAACCATGTAGATCAGCAAAGATGTCACAGTTGAGCCTTAAAGTTAGACTCTTTTTCAGGAAGTCCCCACAATAAATGGAGATGTGGTTTATTATATATTTCGGATCATAGAAAGAATGAAAAGGAAGCATGCCCATTTGACTAGAATCAAAGAATGTGATTCAGTTAAACAGTAAAATATTTCTTGGTGCCCGGCCGGGCATGGCTCAGCGGCTGAGCGTCGACCTAGGATCTAGGCTATCGGGGTTCGATTCCCAGTCAGGGCACATGCCCAGTTGCGGGCTTGGTCAATGACTCATCATTGATGTTTCTGTCTCTCTCTCTCCCCTCCTTTCCTCTCTCTGAAATCAATAAAGATATATATTTAAAAATATATATATATATTTCTTGGTAATGGGAGAGGAAAGCCCATTTTAAATTTTTCCCAGGCCACTTTTCTTTTCACAGAAAGTGGATGACCAAGTGTACTGCCCCAAAGCTCTGCACATTGGAGGACTTTCCCTCACCAGTGTGTTGTATGATACTTTATTGACGATCTACACCTGCTACCCGTTTTTGACTTGCAACCACATACCAAGTTGACCCATCTCTGAACCAACCCAGGCTTTTCTTCCTTGGTTAGCTGGTTGTAGGAGATCCTTCATATGGCCATAGCTGTGAGCTGAGCAAGAGCTACTGGTCAAGAATGATGGCATGGAGGTGTGGGTTACATACTCATATAATTTGCTTGTGACCTCTGGTTCTGCTTGTGCTGGTCCCAGTTTAAGACAGATTGTTATTAGCTCACTTTTTCATAATTTGATGAGCCTGAAAATATCAGACTCATAATGGGCAAACATGGCAACAAGATCACTTAGTGCGCCATGGGTAAGATCTTGATCTTAATGGTATGCCAGCAGTTGTTTTTCAAAAGGTGCATAATTTCAGCCACAGATAGCACGGCCTTGCTTGAGGCCTTTAGCAGTTTGCATTGTTATTTCATTGGAGCTTTCCATAAGTTCCATGTGACATCATTTCCCACCACCAAAACTATTAATATCATGTGGTCTGCCAGTTGATTTGCCTGAGTAGCTGAGCTGCTTTCACTGTAGCTTGGGTGTTTAGCAGGGTCTTTCCTGCTCTGGGTCCCATAGAGAGCTGCTTCGGTCTCATTCTTACACACACGGCTAGAGCAGATCTGCCTTGGTTGAGGGCTTAACCTTCTTTGGAGTTAGGATACTCCAACTATTAAGCCTTGGACCTGGTCCTCAACTTTCTCTACCCTTTGCAGAAAATTACTTTATGAACTACCATCAAGGCCCTGTGGCTTTCACACAACTATACCACTCAGTGACTAATTGTTCTCAGCTTTTTAAAATGTTTTCTCAGAACACAAATTGTAGTAACCATGCAATTTCATTGTCTTATTTACAGTTACTATTTCTTTCACATTTCTCAGATGTTTAACACAGTGCAGTGGTTAATATATTTTCCTCCACTGGCATAACATCCCAATGTATGGCTTTGGAGAGATTTAACAATTGGACTGCCACTCATACCAGAGACTATAGTGCTCCATCTGCCACTAGCAATGAAGGTCTTGTTGCCATGGGTAGTGAGTGATCCAGTTCCCAAACTTCATCTTAATGATTTCTTTCTTGGACCGTTCACAGTACCAACTGTTGCAGGTATGTTCCCTGCGAAGCGCACTCTGAGATGCAGTTTTAACATGCTCTCCCTCACTCTGCCCAAGATTGGCTTAGCTTTCCTCTCTCATTCTTGAATTCTCATCTTTATGATTGGAAGTTCACAAATACTGCTGTAAATACATTAATCACAGAGAACTCCCAGACAACTGCACTGAAATCCCAGGAAATCTTTAAAGCATTATAATAAATAGTAGTTAATTAATTAATTAAAAGAACACATTTTGTCAGTGCAGTGTTGATGCCCATATATTTTCCCCTACACAGAATGCCAGAATTATTTACCTGAATATGACTGCCAAACTCATTATGATTAGAAGCCTAAAAACAGGCTCCCATCATAAAGACTTTAGAAAGCAGTTAAAATTCGTAGAAACTCTTCTATCATACCCACAGGACTATATTAGAGACTTTGTCCAGATCCAGGCAGTGTGGTCAATTGTTGGGTTCTATGTATAGTTTAGAAAGTTGAATTCCTTAGGAAAATGACTGAATACTTGGGTGGGTGCCTAGAGTCCCTAATTACATAGTAGAAAATGACTTGTATGCTCACTCATTTCCCAAGAGTAATATAAACATTAAAATTATGTAATACCCATTAAATAGTTGAAGCTTTTTAATGATAAATAGAAAGTATTCGTAGTGAAAATTTTATTTTTATTAATTATGTCCCATAATTCTAAGCTAATAGTGACTTAAATTTTTTCAGTAAAAATTTTAAAAAATGGATACTTGTAAGGAGTTGCTTTGCTGATCCCCACATACTGATTTAAGAACTTACCTCTTAAGTTATTTCAAGATTAAAAATGCACTAGAAATGTTAGAAACCAAAACCTTCTTGAAACTGCAAAAAGGATTTGGTGATAAATCAATTAAAAACAGGTTATTTTATCAAAAGTTGAAAAGTGGTTTATAGAAATTTTTTCTGTAGTACCAAGGTTGGTGAATTTAGAGGATATCCAAAATCAATTCTGAAAATACAAAAATAGATAAGCCAGAACAGAAATATTGGTGTCAAAATAACTTGATGGAGGCAAGTTTTCCTTGGGTAATTTATACGAGACCCTTTAGGCTGCCATTTCTTCCATTAGTGACTCAGTGGTCATCTTTCCATAATATCCTTAGAACTGTGATCCTATATTCTTTTATTTTTATATGTGATAATTAATTTTATGTTTTACTCTATAAATATTTAGCAAAGCATACAGTTAATCTTGAGAATGGAGTGAACTATCAGGTGTCAGAAAGCAGATGAAATATTTTATGAGGGTAATTACTGATCCTTCCTTCTATCAAAATCTGTGGAGGGCCTGAGATTTTACTCTACTTGCCAGCCAACAAGTTAGCTGGCCACAGTATCATAGATGATGGCAGAAGGCACGAAACTCCTAGGTCAGAGACAACTAAACAAGAACTTGGAATGAGTGAGCAATGATTAAGGGAATGCATGTGGGTGACAAAAGAGGAATGTTGTAGAGGGATTGGGAGAGGGAAGGATGCAGAGGTAAATGGTTCCATGAAGAGAGGACAGCAAAAGCATGGAAACACCTGAGAACCTTGGAATGTTCAACTTCTACTGTTACGAGGCCAGGCTACTTCCTTGGGTTAGAAGTCAGGTATTTTATTATTTATTTGACATCTTGACCTGATGTATCAGAATTGTCTCAAACTTAACACATCCAAGACTAAACCCCTTAAAATCTCCCAAATCTGTTCCTACCCAACCTTATCCATTGAACAACATTCCTCCCTGCGCAGTCACCTCTGGTTGGCTGTATCCTTTAGTTGGTCAAGGCCTCTCAAGGCAGCCTGATCTACATGCCCCTCCTTCTGGGTTATGGTTACCACTGCCCTCTCCCATCCTTTTGGCTTAGGAATGCTAATGGCTCTTCTACTGTTAGACCCACCATGCTGTGATTCCTGCTCATAACTTTGTAAATAGTTCCTTCATTAATTCCTCCTCTAATCTGCCTCCTGAGTGCATCTCTTGTTCCTGCTGGGAACTTGGCTCTCTAAATTTTTTCTTAAGGTGTTTTCATGTCCTATTTTTTTCTTTTTAAATATATCTTCATTGATCTCAGAGAGAGGAAGGGAGAGGGAGAGAGAGAGAGAAACATCAATGATGAGAGAGTCATTGATCGGCTTTCTCCTGCATGACCCCAACTGGGGATCAAGCCCGCAACTCGGGCATGTGCCCTGACTGGGAATTGAACCCCAATCTCCTGGATCCTGGTTGACACTCAACCGCTGAGCCATGCCCAGCCGGGCTGTCCTATTTTTTTTAACGTGGAATGTGCTTTGCCACATTCTTCACATGGCTAGCACCTATTTATTTTTTAAATATCAGTCAAAATGTCTTCTTCTGAAGTGTCCTCCTTAGCCAACCTAGATACAGTGGGACCATTACTATAATATTGATGGCAGCGCACTATTCTCACTACTATCGTGATTCTTAGCATGTAGTAATGATGATGATAATGACAATGTCTAAGGCATATTGAAAGTTTATTCTGTGCCAAGAATTGTCCTAAATGTTTTATGTATGTTAACTTCTTTAATCCTCACAATAACTATATGGTGTGCATGTGTGTGATTATGATTATTTTTCCCATTTTACTTATGAGGACTCTGAGGTGCACAGGAAGTCACGTACTTCATGCAAGGTCACGTGCTCCCACTTAAGTGGGAGCCTAATATACAAAGATGCTTTGTGCTTGTCTGAATAACATACTTTAGCCTATACTTTGTAGTATTAATCTAAGAAAATATATACTTGAACAGTTTCCTTTAAATATGAAGACAGCCCAGCCGGGCGTTGCTCAGCAGTTGATCATTGGCCTATGATCCAGGTGATCGGGGTTCGATTCCCAGTCAAGGCATATGCCCGGGTTGTGGGCTAGGCAGCCGATCAATGACTCTCTCATCATTGATGTTTCTCTCTCTCTCTCCCTCTCCCTTCCTCTCCCTGAAATCAATAAAGATATATTTTAAAATAAATAAATAAATAAATAAAATAAATAAATAAATAAATAAGAGGACAAACTCTGTAAGTAACTTAGGGTATAATTCTAATGTTAACTAATATTTTATATCCCAAAGGTGACAATTGGCTTATTTAATGCCTGACTCTCATTTTATAACTTTGAGTTATTTTACAATGATCAGTAAATGGTATTGTATTGCATTTTTCCAAATAATGCTTCCCTCTAAATAATGCTGTAACCCAACCTAAAATTCTACTCCATTCCTCTTAGCTTTCCCTTTTTACAAAGATGTGGATTAAAGGGCTCATGAGCCCTTTTGATGTTGGTCTATGGAAACTGTTGGGCAAAACATTAAGTCTTCATTGAAAGAATCTTCTATCCATAAGTTTCTTTTTTTAAAAAAATTGGGTTTATTGGGGTTCATTGGTTAATAAAATTATGTAGGTTTCAGGTGTACAATTCTATAACACATCATCTATATATTGTATTGTGTGTATACCACCCAAAGTCATGTCTCCTTCCGTCACCACTTATCCCCCCTTTACCTTCTCCTCCCTCCTCCCACCCCCATTTTCTTCTGGTAGTGACCATACCATGAGGTTTTTTTTCTTAATCTCTTCACCTTTTTCACCCAGCTTCTCCACCCTTTCCCCATGACAGCTATGAGTCTGTTTCTCTTTTGTTAGTTTATTTTGTTCAATATGTTCCCATCAACTTGCAGAGAATACTCCATTTTCATGTGTAGAACAGTGACCTCTCATTTGTGTGATGATTAAAATAATAGAGCTACTCTATTTCATGATCTCTAACACACAACATTCTAAGAACAAAAAGTGTGTAGGTTTGCCATTGCACATTTAACCATTAGAGATACATCTGTTTCGTGAATTAATAAAACAGCATTTACCAATGTGTATTCTGCACAACCCTAATATCACAGAATGGATGCTCACTGCAATGGTTTTCTGATCTAATAAGATGTGAAACTCTGCAGAGTCTATTGCCTTTTAAACTCACTAAATGCTTGAGCATGTCAAATGTTCTGAGAAATCCTAAAGAAAAAAAAAATCTGTTTATCTAGTGCTTTTAAACTTAGTTGCGCAAGATCTGTTTTTCTCTAGAACACCTAACATATCACAGAAAATTTCACAGAACACACCTGGGGAAATATTGCTGAAAGGTTTTCAAAAGTCTGTATTTATGTATTGGCATGAGTAAAATACTGTCTTCTAAATATGAGAACAGAAGTTGACTTTAGAATAACCAGTGGAGCCACTGTGATTCAGTTGATTGAGCGTTGTACCATGCACCAAAGTGCTCCTGGTTTGATTCCCCATCGGGGCACATGCCCAGGTTGTGGTCTGGGTGCATGCGGGTGGGGAGGTCAACCTATCAATGTTTCTCTCTCACCCTCTCCCTTCGTCTACCTCTAAAACATCAATAAAACCATAAAAGAATAACCAGTGGAAAGGCCTGAGGAATTTACTACTGTAGGAGGAGAAATAAATTATTTACCTATACTTTTATTATTCTTACTGTTCATATCCTCCCTGTAGTAGCCGTGAACTCTGGTTTCTATGAAACATGGCAGTTGCCCAGAATACATTTCATATACTTAGGAGTTTTTTTCCCATATAAAATGTGAAAGTAGATTGTTTACACGTAGTAAAGATGACGGACGGTTCCATTTCTATGTATTACAAGCTAAGAAATTCTCTGAAATTGCTGACAAAAATAATCTTTGTTGACAAAGTACTTTGGTTTTCTTCATTTATCATTTGGAATAATTTTGAGAGAAAGGAAAACAAAGGAGAGCTGTCACTATAAGTCATAGAACATCTTAAGAGAAAAACATCATGCCAATTATTGGATTAAGAATTAAAAGGTTTTTTAAAATGTAGAAGTTACACACAGCATTGAAAGAATAATAATTTCTTTCCATGTAACTGAATGGTGATAACTCTTAAAGCTCCCCTTTCTGGCCAGTTACTGTTGTCCTTAAATTTGGCTTCTTTACTTTGTATTTCATTCCCCTCAACTTGATTGTCTGCATGATTATTGCATCATCTTCACACTGGCTCCCCATTTCTCTCCCTTGCTCCCAAGTAACTAGCTCCCCAAACTCTGTTATATGTGGGTCATGTGAAGGACAATCTTTCTTATTAGACAGGCAAACAGAGGTTTGTCCTTTGGACTCTAGTATTTCTCTGTCTCTGTCTGTGTCTCCCCTCCTCCCCCATCCCATGTTTATTTCTCAATAGCTGCACCTGTTTCTGGTGAATCTTACCTTTAGGAAGCATGAGTTGAAGATGATTATGCTTTTGTATGTGTTTATTGATAAGACTGTCAGCCTCTGCATGACTTTTGCTGCCAATGAAAAGCCTGTTTATATTACGCAGGTGATTTGCATTTGGGTGATTTAACTGAATGTTGTAGTGTCTTGGTTTAAACAAAGGTAAATTGTGGACATTTAGTTACTAGAAGAACAGTGGAAGGCTTCTGTTGGGAGTCACAGGACCTGTCCATTTAACTTTAAATTGTTATGCCTGCAGTGAAGCAGCTTCCATTCCTGGGCAGGAGAGAGCACATCACCCATTGAGTCACAAAATAATCAACAGGGGAAGTTGCTTAGCATGACTTTGAGGGATGAAATCTTGATTAAGTGAATGATACTGAAGGGAGGTGTGGATCCTTCTGTGTTTTAGGGGGCTTCTGGCATGGAATTAAACCCTTATCCTAATGGAATGAAAAGGTGCTAAGAATTAATCATACGGAAAAATCATAATTGTCTTTATTAAACAATATGTTCAAATAAATGTATTTTAAGTCTTGGATAAATTATAAAATTGCCATCTGGGCATAATCCCTCAAGAAGTGAAACTCATTGTAAAATTTACTTTTATAAATGAGTTCTATTACTATGACATTCAAACTGTTCCAAAGTCATTTTGTTGTGGGATAATATAGCCTTTGGTGAAAGCAGATACTGATTTTTTGAATTCTGGAAGTAGGGGTGAATCAGAAAGAGTGCCCAACTCAGATATCAGCACTTCCTCCCTCCCAGCCTCTGCATCCATGAATTATTGTTCTGTTAATCCCACTCCAGCGTGGAAGGTAGACAGTCCTCCTTTCAGTTTCTCTAATGAATCAACCCATGGTGTGATTATTAGTGACAATATATTTGCTGATAAAAATTTAACAAGAGAGGTGAATAAAGGCATATATATCAACACCCCAGAGTAAACTACTGAAAAGAACACACTGCTCTTCTCCACCATTTCATCTCTGACTGTTTTTACTTTTCTTTCTTTCTCACATGCAGTACCCACTTTGGCTTCCTCCTTATCATTAATATTTTTCTTCCACACTTTCAAAACCTTTTCTCTTTCATGAATAATAGATGCCTGTTTCTGTCCCAGCTCATACTCTAATTTTATTTCCCTAATTTCCTTCACAGCACTCAGCCAAACTGAGATATTTCCCACCTATAGAAGCCACACTCCTTAAAAATGGGAGCCAAAAGTAGAAGCACTGAAATTATTTTCAAATAAAGTAAGTTTACTCTTGAAGTGATACTACTCATGTATCTCAGCACATATGCTCTGATTTTCAGAGACCTGTTTCTAATTAGCCCCACATCTAAGTTCACTGTGTAATGTAACTGGCAGCATCAGTGGTTAAAAGTTCATGGGACTACAGCTCTGGGTCCCTAGATAGCAATAATTCAGGAAGGAAGACCAATGAGCACTGCAAAATCAATGTTTAACATTAACTTACCCTAATTTCTATTTCAGTTTATTTGAATGCTAGAAGAGCAGAATACTTGAGATTGTAGCATGGGTGGGGGTCTCTAAGTTGCATATAAAATTAGTGTTATTACTACATGCATGAGCTGGAACAGCTCACAAGCAATCATAAGCCACAATTAGCTTATTATTCCAAGGTAATGACTGAGGAAATTATGAAAATACTAAGGACGAATTAGACTCACACCTGGTAATGCTATCACATTGGCCCAGACAGTGTATTAACTGGATGCTTCTGTGCTGTGGTGTAGTGCTAACAACGTGGCTCCAGCCTGCACAGACAGTTCATCTGGGGAGAAGTGTTCATTCACTTCATTTAAATAATGAGCCCTTAGCAGAGATGGAATTAAATATTTTTAGAGAAATAATCGTTATGTAAGTTTTGATAATGTTATTCCCATTTTGTAAATAGGCTATTACTGTATAGCTGATTTAGGGAAAGGAATTACTTTGATTTCTAGAAAATAGGCACAGAATGACAACTGATTTTGAAGTCACTTGCTCTTTTGGCACGGCCTTTCTGTCACTGGAATGGATTACATTTCATGAATGCTCTTGGTTAACTCCCTTTTGCTTTTATACTCTTTAAATATTTGTTTCATTTGCAAATATGTTGAAATTGAGACAGTTTATGATGGTAAATGTGTAAAGTCTAGGTTCTGAATGTTAAGTAGCAAATTCAGCATGTGTTACGGTTGGTAGGTATTCATGAGGTTAACAAATGCTTATTGATTATCTGCTATGGATCAAGCACAGTGCTAGGCACCAAAACATAACAGCAAATAAAACTAACATAACGCCTACCCTTATGAAGCTTACATTTTAAACGTGGAAAAAATAATGTGAAACAACATCAGATGGGAGTGATACGAAGGGAATTATAACAGAAAAAGAAGATAAGGGTAAAAGGTCCGTGACTGTAGGTAGGGTGGAAAGTGATGGCTTCTCTGGGGAGGCACAATATGAACAGAGATCTAGAGAACTGTAGGGGCAAACCATGTGTTTAACTGAGGTCAGAGCAGCTCAGGCAGAGAGAATAGCAAGTGCCAGGGCCCTGGGCAAGTGTGCTTGTTAGAACAGGCAGTGACTAGAGAACAGTGAGCAACAGAGTTATCAGAGAAGAGCTCAGAAAGGTATCCGGGGACTAGTTTGCATATAGTGTTGCGGGTCAAGGTTAAGAGTTTGGATTTTAAGTGTGATAGGAAGCTGTTGAAAGATTCTGTGCATAGGAATGATATGATTTTACTTAATTTTAAATGATTATTCAATCAGAATGCATATTTTTGGCTTCTGTGTGATATATAGGCTGAAAGAAAATAAGAGTGTACTCAATGGTCCCTGTGAGAATTTATAGGGACTTGGGGTGGGGTGGTGAAGAAGCTGGAATTGGTTAGATCTGGATACATCTTTAAGAAAACGATGGCAGGATTTGCTATTGGATTGTATGTTGGTGAGCAAGAAAGAGAGAAGTTAAGGATGACTCCAGGATTTTTGACCTTGGCAAAGTTTGTTTCTACTGGGTAAAACTCAGGGCTGACAGCTCTATCTGTGAAGCAGTAAAAAGAAATAAAAACAGCAGATTTGGGGGTGAGAAGATGCTCGATGGTGAGGGGTTGGAGCTGCAGTTCATTGCCACACAGCTGGATCTGTGACTCCGCGTGCAGGTTCCGTGCTTGGTCTATGGCTCAGGTGTGGAAGGAGGCTCTGTGCCTGTCTGTGCTGAACAGGACACCGCACAGCCCCTCCCATGGCATTTCTGAATGCCATAACAAATTGGTGTCTTTTGTAACACAAACTGATTAAATACATCCTGATTATTTAAAGAAGGGACCAACTGCTGTGTTCTTTTTTAACTATGCAAAAAGCAGTTTTGTTTTGTTCTTCTATTTCTTTGAAAAAAGCTGGTAATAAGGCATTCTGCCTTTCTCTGAGTTAGTGGCTTGGTAATAGGATGGAGGCATAACCACTAAGTGTTTCATTATACAGTTGAGGAAATTGTCTATTCCTAATAACACTTCTTTTCGAAAGGGAATCTTAAAAAATTCTTAGTACCAAATGAAGTGACTTAAATTCAACTAGAATTGAAAATAGATGGCTATTCTACCCTGTTTAATATGTTTTTATATTGGAATCATTTATTCAGCCCTAAGAGCAACCATAAAATTATCCTCAGTGAAGCAGCACATTGTACCCACTGTGATATTTAACCATCAAAGATGCTCATGGAGAAGCACCCTTCTAATATAGAATAATAATCATTTTATGAGTTTCTCTAGTGGAAAGTTCTCAACCTGTGGCCTCCCATGGCCTAGGAACCCCTGAAATTGTATGATAATCTGGTATATGTGCATATTTTCAGGAAAGAAAAACTAAAACTTTTATAAATTCTCAATTCCCTGATCTCTTTAAAAGTATTAAGAGTTATTACAGTTGTAAAACTAAGAAGTGATTTCCTTTGGATCTACATACTAGAAATATTATTTTAAGAGAAAGCTACCACACTGCCTAGTACATAATAGATGTTCAATAAAGGTTAGCTAAATTTCTACTGGCAGGGCCAAGGCAAAAGTTTCTAAAGATTATTTTTAAAAGGAAGAAATAATCAATACATTGGGAAATAAGAGGAAAGGAATGGAGTTTTGAATAGATGAAGGAAGAAAGAAAGCTAAAGGTGTACCTAGTGAAGGAAAGGATCACTTCCTCAAGTATCCCTCTGTGGAACCCACGCTAGTGCTTGTTTTTATGCTGTTCTCATGACAGACAAAGGACAAAGAGGCAGGAGAATATTGTTAACTGATATTTTTATAGATTGACGACATTTTAATTGACAAATAAAACATCAAGTGGTTAGAAAGAGAACAGTTCTTTGCAATTGCTTTAAAATTTTATTTCCAATTCTGAAACTTGTATTTTAAAAGAGTATTATTTATTGTATATCAGTGGGTTTCTATTTTTCCACATTAAGATTTAAAGTTGTGATTATGGACAAGTTAAAAGAAGGATGCTAAGTTGATACCTGGTTGATTTTCATTGAAAAAAAATGTTTTGGAAATATAGTGTGTGGGGGGGGGAGAATGGATTTTTCAATCAATAGTGTTGGATGAATTGCATATCCATGTGGAAAAAACACTTTATATCGTACATTACACAAAAATCAATTTTAAATGGCTTGCAATCTAAATGCAAAGGGCAAACCACTAAAGATTTTTTAAAAACACACAGGAGAAAATCTTTATGATCCTTTATAGACAAAGATTTTCTTAAACTGGACACAAAAAGTACCCATGATAGAAGTAATAATTTATAAGCTGATCTATGGTAAAAATCAAAGTTCTTCTATTCATCAAAAGACAGTATTAAGGGATTGAAAAAGCAACCTTCAGAGTGGGAAAATATATTTATAATACAGTTATCTACAATGTACTTAGACATTTTGGTACAGAGGTATGGATGCATGGAACAGACTGACAGATCTCAGAGGGTCAGAAAATGGGAGGGACGGGAAGAGATTAACCAAAGAACATATATGTGTAGCCCATGCACACAGATGATAGTGTGGGGAATGCCTGGAGTGGGGCAGGGGCTGGGTGGACAGGGACAAAGGGGGGCATGGGGGACATTTGTAATACTGTCAACAATAAAAAAGCCATCATTTTTAAAGAACTCTTGCAAATTAAAGAGATAAAAGATAGTGACCAAGTAGAAAAATTAGCAAATACTTGAATAACCAAAATATAGCAACTTAACATATGAAAAAGTGTCCCAGTTCAGTTATCAAGGAAATGTCAATTAAACCACAGTGCCATACCCTGCACACCTATCAGAATGGCTAAAATAAAAAAAGAAATTCCAAGTGTTGCTAAGCATGCGAAGCAACTGGAATACTCAAATATGTGAGTCAAGGGTGAAAATTGGTACAATCATTTCGTAAAACTGGCATTAGTCACTAAATTTGAACACATATATACAGTCAGTCCTCTATATCCTTATGTTTCGATTCTGTGGATTCAAACAACTGTGGATTGTAAAAAAACTATTCCCCAAAAGTTCCAAAAAGCAAAACTTGAATTTGCTGCACACAGCACTACATTAAATCCATGCAAATGAAGCGATGTCTAGAAATACCCCACTGTAGTCCATATGCCAATATAGGTTATGTGCAAATACTATATGCTGTTTTATATAAGGGATTTGAGCATCCATGAATTTGGGTATCTGTGGGTGTCCTGGAAAAAATCCCCTTCTACTACTGAGGGAAGATCATACAGTATGACCCAACAATTCCACTCTTTGACAAACAACCAACAGAAATGAATACTTATTTTCACCAAAAGATATATAAGACTGTTTATCAAAGAACAAATTGTAAGAGTCACAAACTTGAAGCTACCCAAATTTTCATCAACAGTATAATGGATAAATAAATCATGGAGAATCTCATAAATATAATATTGAATATAAGAAATAAGACACAAAAAAGTATATATCACATGATTCTATTTATATAAAGTACAAACACAACAAATTAGTCTATGGTGATAGAAGTCAGAATAGTGGTGAGCTCCTAGGTAGCGACCGGAAGGGGGAGCATAAGGACATCTTCTCAGTCCTGATCATGGCCTGTCTCTCGATTTGGACATTGGTCATATGAATGTATGCCATTCATGAACGTTTGTAGTATACTATGTGTACTTTAAAAAGATGTATATATACTTCAGTAAAAAGTAATGAATCATTTTAAAATTATCTGGAAATAAAACTAATAATTTTAAAATCTGTTAATTTGAAAATGTAAACACTCTGCTAGACTTCAGTATTTTATTTTTAGTGAGGGAAGTACTGCAGCATTGGGCAAAGTGTGAACGTGCTTTATTGTGATCTTGTTTGCACAGTGGATAAGAGACCACAGTATGTCACAAGGGAAGTTGCCCGGGAATGACTTCCATAATGATGTGTGCTTCTGCAAACATATTATTTGCTGAAATAAACACTTCAACCGCTCTGAGGATTTCGAGAAACTGTTCATTAAACTGCGAGGGAACGACACAAGAATTCATTGAACAGAAGATAAATCACCTGCTATGTAGCTTTTCTTTCTCTCTGATAGCTAACTTGGAGATTAATGAAAATAGATTGGCGAATACTGCCCTGTTCTTCCCAACTCAAACCAAATATCAACAAACTAATTGAAAAACATATCATATCTGATGTGTTCCAAAGACTTTTTTTTTTTCTTCTAGGAAGAAAGTTTAGATGTCTTTTAATACATACTATATTGAACACACCGAGAAAAGCTACTTGGTGATTAGGTAAGTAGAGGCAGTTACCCAGAAATGAATTACTGAGTTTATTAATGGAACAACGTGAGGCTAATAGCTTCTAAGAAATGAGCAATTGATGTGATTCTCAGGTCTTTTCTTGGAGGTAGCTTCCTCCATGAAGTCTCTCATCTGTATGCTTTTGTTTGTGTGGTTCTTTCCACTTGGAATCACTACCATGATTATAACTATTTAAGCATAATTTCTATATAGGGGATTAAGGGAAAACTTGACTTAATATCTGGCTTTGTATTTGCCTGCATGTTAATTGATGAGGTGTAGGCCACTATCAAAGGAAAATAATAAATATAATCAATACCAGTATTCAAACAGATAAAAAGGATCAACTCACCAAAAGGTTAAATTACGTTACATATCCTGTTATTTAGGATAAAGTACTACAGTTATCCATCCAAGAGGTTAGAGATAGGGAATGAAAGATAAAAGCAAGTCTGAGAGTTAAGACATCAGTAGTTGAGAACCTGTAGAAGTAGCATTTGGAAATTTCATTTAAGAAAGTTGGAAAATGCTTCATTTTGATTTTTCAAAATTTGTGTAGTGTGAATTATTTCATATGATAACATTAAACTATTTTTTAAATCTTTTGAAAGTTTACTCTAAAAACGTGGGGAATGTTCCTTTTGCTTCTTCAAACATTATTAAATGATAATCATTAGTAAATGATTATTTTCGTTTACTATGAAAATAATAAGTAACTGTTGCCATTTTGGACAAGATCAGACTGAACAAGGAAGGAGCAGAAATAAAGAAGCCTGGGGAGAGAAATATGAGTGTGGACCCAAAGGCTCAGCCATGGCAGCTCCTTGAACTCCACCGGGCTCCCTGAGTAACCCTGTTCCAAGGGAAGTGGGAGGTCAAGCAAGGAAGAGGCCTTCGTCATAGGCTACCCAGTTAATAAATAATTCCCAGGGAATCTCTCTGTATTCCTGAAGCTGCTGTAACAAGTAGCCAGAAACTGGGCGGCTTAAAACAGCAGCAGATTTCTATTCTCTTAGAAATCTGAATCAGGCCGGAAACCTAAATCAAGGCGTGGGCACTGCTGCGCTCCCTTTTCATGCTCTAGGGTAGAAAACATTTCTTGCTTCTCCCATCTTCCTTCTGGCCACATCACTCAAATTTCTGCCTCTGTGGTTACATTGCCTCTTCCTCTTTTTTCTGTATTCTCTGTGTGTCTATGTCAAAACTCCATTTACCTCTCTATTTATGGGATTGTATTTAAAGCCCACCTAGATAACCCAGGATAAACTCCTCTCAAGATCCTTAACTGAATCTCATCTGTAAAGGCCCTTTTTCAACTAAGGTGCCAAGGATTAGGACCTGGACATGTCCTTTGGGCCACCAGCCAGGCCACTATACTCTCAAACATTTAAAAAAATATATATATAGCTGCAGATTGAGAAGCCAAATGAGAAAAGCCCCATTCTTTTTGACTTGCATTACAGTCAATTCTAGTCCTGTTCAGGTACCTTTCCACAGTGTCCAATAGTTTGGAATGGGCAGCCACAAATTTACAGGCTTGTCAAAGGACGTGAAGGTAAAGTCCAGTTTGCCCATTGGACACATGAGAAAACCACTGGCCAGATGCTTGGTCAGTGACAAAGATGACAAGGTTATCAGAAGTAGTAGAACTAGAATGGAGGACCTAGCCTACTGCTCTTTCTACTTGATCATGTTGAATGACATTGCATGCTAATTGGTTTAAATACATTCTTGAAAACTACTTAATAAATTTCTCTTTTAATTTGTCAATAAAACTAACAAATCTATTTTAATGATTAATGAATATAACAATAATAAGAAACTTCATAACAGTTAAGTACAAAAATACAAGTTATGTATATTCAATAATAAATGAAATTATAGCACCTTCTCTAAAATGGACAATATGCTAAGCAAACCTTTTAAAAGCAGTTGTTTTTGTCATTTCTCATTTTGAGTTTTCCTATCCATTCAGGCACTTGCAGTATAACTTCAAAAGAGGCCATTACTTTGAAGCAATACTTAGTTTTTGCTTTGTTTTACCCTTTGTAAGGTCTATTACTAGCCCACTAGGAATACTAATAGGGATTGCTTTATAAGAATGGCATTGCTCAGAGAAATCATAAGTATCTGAACACAGCCTCTACTTTCATAATATTAAATTATTACATCTATTTTCAAGATGAGGGGGATGCATGACTACATAAAAATATGTGTGTTTGTCTTTTCTCATCATGAAGAACTGCTTTTGAAATCAGATAAAAGTGGAAGTCAAAGTAAATTCCATCTACCCATGGAAAGATTTTGATGTCTACAAGATAAAAACAGGTAATCCAATTAGAAAAATAATAATGTGTCAGTGAGTGAGGGAGGAAGAGAGAGGGAGAGGAATTGAGAGAGCAAGAAACAGAGACAGAGGAACAGGTTAGAATCTCACGGAGTTGTTTAAAGCACTTTGATGAGCCCATAAACAGTCCATGTATATTTTAATATTTATCATCAAAAGTAGTATTTGTGTGAGATCTGTGTAAGTAAGTCTACTTTAAATAAATGATAATGTGTGAAATTCTTTTGAAGATTTGGAAATATTCTTTCTAGCTCTATCCTTAACAAGCATTGCCAAGACCTTTGAGATGGAAAAAGTAGATTGGTGTTTGGAAGTTAAACTTTTAATCAACACCACAGGTATTAAGAGGAAAAAAATCTGAAAAAAAATGACATGTCTTCCAAGCTGCAAAACCTGATATAATCTGTCTGAAGTAACATTTTACAGTGGAATGTGTCAATCTGAGGTGGTTTGCTAAATGTAACTAGGAAAACAATAACTAAATATAACTAGGAAAATGAGTTCCAGAGACAAATGTTTTTAGTACTCACATTAGCATTGTCCAAGAAAAAGAGTTGGCCCACAAACTTTAATATTTCCACTGTATTGTTTGGTGGGTTCACAAATATACTGATAGGGGCAAAAAATGTATGGTCTTACAGAATTTTTTTTTTTTTAATTAGTTTGATTTTCCTCATGGAACTCTATCTTGCTGAATAATATGTATATAGTGATGGCAACTTGAGATTTCAAACTGATAATTCAGAATCTTTTAGATAAATGCTCATTCTTAGAGCCCTACTCTCTTCCCCAAATCCTTTTCAGGTTGCATTTGTTTATCTGGGGGAGGGAATGACATTGTCCTCTTGGTGATGAAGATAGAGAAAGGGTACTCAGATTTATATGGCATCTTCTGTAATTTCCCCTGTCTCTCTGCTGGATATAATTAATCTGGGTTACTACCTCACTAATGACAACTAGGATCTTTCCATGTTGCGTAAAGGCATTTTCCAGGCTTTTCCTAGTCTGTTAGCCTCTTAGTTTTTGCCTTGAGATCTCCCTCTGTTTGCTGCTGGAGACTGCCTAGGGAAGGTCCATTGACTTAGCTGTCTTCCACAAACCCATGGAGCATGTGCAAACCTCTGGGCTTCTGTGTCCATGCTACACTGCAACTAAGGAGGCTTGGTCTTTGCCTTATTGCTCAGTTTATTTTGATATGGCCGTTTCTAGGTTAACTTGGTTGTAGTCTATAAGATAATTGACTTTTAGAATTCCAAATTTTTCTGGAACTCTCTAATATATTACCCCTTTCTGGGATTTTTGGCCCTGAGAAAGTATATTAGGCATGTGTCTGAGTATCTGCTTCTATTAGGACTGAATCCATACTATCTTCTGCCAGCTACTTAGGCAGCATCTCCCTAAAATAAAACATCTGTGTCAAGGCCACCAAGCCTGTATTTTAACTTCAAAATGTCAGAAAAAGGAATTTAGAACAGCCTTTTCCTGTAAGAAAATCAGGCTTTCATACCTATTGTCTTATAGCAGGGAAAAGTGGATTATCTCTTTTTTGTCTTGCTGTGACAAGCTGTTAATTCTCTCTCCATCCTCATTTAGATAGACAAAGGCTCACTAGAGGGATATCACATGAAAAGAGATGAAAAAGAGAAAATCACATTCATATAGTTCAAACAATATTCCCTGCTTTACAATGGTTGAGAGCATCCCCACTGTGATAACTATCGTACACTATTAGAGGGTCAGGAGAGATTGGTGATATTTAGCATGCATTTCAGGGACAAGTGAGGGAGAACACCTGCCATTAATTTTCCTTCCTTGGTATAGTTTATATATAATGTCTGTGTAAATTTCATTTTTCTAATAGTCTTAAGGAGTTTGATCGGCCTGCCCTAAGAAATAGTTTTTAAAGCTGAAAGTTTCCCTAGACATGCAGTTGGGTTGGGTTTTCACAGTATGTCTAATCCTGTCTATGTGGGAGTTGAGGTGACAGGAGGCGTTTCTGTGTCATGGTTTTCTTTTTCTTCTAACCATTATCTCCCTTATGTTATTTGAGATCATAAAAACAATTTTGGAAACATGCCTTTCAGCACAAATTACCTAATTTAGTTTTCATGGGACTGTTCCTGTACTGCCCCGAATCAGTTTTTATTCTGTGCTGCTTCCATATGGTGCTCTATTTTCTCTATCTTTCAAAGGTAATCAGCTTGTGGGAGACAATAGAGTATACTGTTTGGGTGATGAAGCCTGTCAAATTCTCAATGTGGTTTCTATTATCGTTTGTACTTTGAGATTAAAGTGTAGGTCTTCTGCTCTCAGTTAAGTTTTACCTCATTCCTGACTTCGGCACCCAGAAGATTTATTTGTATGGATTCCGAAAGTGAGAAGGGAGTAAAACTGTGCTCTCTGGGCCTTGGCATATTTTCCTGATGTTTTATCGATTCCAAATATCAAGAAACCGTACTTAAGTATGACCTCTTCAAAATCATCTCAGACCGTTCTCCTCTTTTCTCACTTCCTTCAGCCCCATTGGCCCCATTTGTGTTCTTTGGGGCTTTTGCAATTCAGTCTTCTCCGCCAGAAATGTGACTACCCTGGGCTTTGGTGTGATTTGGTTGGATCAAAATGTCATATCTTCACACAGGTCTCCTCTGACTTCTCTAGCCAAACTGTGCCACCTCCTCGCCTCCTTCTTTCCATCCATAATACTTTATCACATCATGGTTTTATTTACCCATAACATCACTATTGTTTTCTAGCACTGTCATAACAAGTATCACAGACAGGGTGACATTAAATGACAGAAACTTATTTTTTCAGAATTCTGTGGCTAAGAGGCTCAGATCACTTCCTCTAAAGGCCTCTCTCTTTAGCTTGTAGATGGACATTTTCTCACTGTGTCTTCACGTAGTCTTTCCTCTGTGTCTATCTGTGCCCAGCGTTTCTCTTCTAAAAGGATATCAATCATATCGGATCAGGGCCCACCCCAATGACCTCATTTTAACTTAATTGCCTCTTAAAGACACTATCTTTAGATAGTCACATTTTGAGGCACTAAGGGTTAAGACTCCAAAATATGAATTTGGGGGGGCACAATTCAACTATATATAGCAACTAATAACGGCTATATATAATAATAAGGTCCTCTTGTTTATTTACTTTTTTTTCTCCCCCACTGGAAATAAAACAACAGTCAGGGTGCTTTCTTTCTGTCTTTCTCCATACTCTCGCACTACCACCTAGACTAGTGCCTGGCTCCGAGTACAGGCTCAATGATCTTTATTTTTAATCTAAATTATTCAAACAGAAATATGATGTATAATTTTCCCCAAATTTTAAAGATTTACTCATTACTGGTGTCAACATAAGAAACATGCAGACCTGTAAAGAATAAGAATTCTGGCAACAGTTGTCAGGAAGCAAAATATCAATGGATTGAGAAAATGCTCCAGAGCATGGCAGTTTTATAGCTTATTTTATACATTACATTCAAAGCAAGAGACATAAGGAGGGTTACGTGAAATGCATTGGTGATAGATTAGGGAGGCTGCAGAAAGCAAAGAGAGGGAAATCTCTGAGATTGGATAAAAAAAAAAAATACTTCCTTTACATTGGTGGGTATAGGATAGTTAACAATATTTATAGCACATAGAGATGGTATTTGGGGAGCAAGGTAACAAAGAGGGGTTCTGTGGTCTTCTGCTCTGGTGGGAGATTGTACGCTGAGGGGTCTGGAAAAAAGAGAATCACTCTGACATTCCAAAAGTATGTTTTTATAGATGCAAAGAGACAATAGATTAGTAAAGATTGACCTTTGTCAAGAAAGACACCAGCCTAGGACATGACTACTTGTCAAGACTAACCTTTTTTTTTTTTTTTTTTTTAAACCTTGCAGGCCAGAAGGGAGTGGCAAGAAATATTCAAAGTAATGAAAAACAAGAACCTACAACCAAGATTACTCTACCCAGCAAAGCTGTCATTTAGAACTGAATGTCAGATAAAGAGCTTCTCAGACAAGGAAAAGCTAAAGGAGTTCGTCACCACCAGACCAGTACTACATGAAATGTTGAAGGGTCTTCAAGAAGAAGGTAATGAACAAAAGAATCTGACAAACTAAATAGATCCAGAGACATTGATGCATGCAACAGACTATCATATTTCAGAGGGAAGAGGGAATGGGCGTCCAGGGTGGGAAGAGATTAACCAAAGAAGTTATATGCATATATGCATAACCCATGGACACAGTCAATAACAGGGTGAAGGCCTGGGGAGGGGGTGGGAGCGAGGTGGAGGGGGTTAATTGGGGGGGGGGGGAGGAATGAGACACCTGTAATACTTTCAACAATAAAGATAAATTAAAAATAAAAAAAAATAAAAAGACTCACTTTTAGTTATGAAATTTTCATTTCAGACCATCCTATGTGATTACTTTAGGTCTCTGAGTTTATTGGGCCTGCCGTGCCGGCCTCCCCTGAGCTTGTCAGGTTTAGTATGTGGCTCCTTTTTCATCTATACTGATACTACTAAAATTCTACTGCCTCATCCTTTGCTTTGCAAATGTAAGGAAATATAAGAAAATAATGTATAGTTTAGATATTTCTTGTTTGCTCATACCTAAGATAAGGGGATGATTCTCCCTTTCCTCTCTGTGGGCACCCTTTCTGTGTGATTTGATACTATTATAAATTTCTAGAGGCCAGCTCAGTTTTTCTTGCTACATCAGTAAAACATAACATTTATTTTTCTTTTATTTTAACAGGGCATTTGTACTTCAGAAATGTCTCTAATACTAAAATGGCTTTGAAATCATTCCTTTAGGCCAGGGGTGGGGAACCTGTTTTCTGCTAAGGGCCAGTTGGATATTTATAACATCATTCTTGGGCCATACAAAATTATCAACTTAAAAATTAGCTATGAAAATGAAGCATGTAACCCTTATTTTTCAATCATGAAGCATGTAACTCTCATTTTTAACCTGTCAACCCTGTTCTATAACCCTGAACAAACAGTTACAAGTTAGTGCCAGGAAATAGCCAACTGTAACGGTTAAACAGTGCTTATTTTGGCTTCTGTACATTGCTTTGCTAGGTGCCCACCTCTCTCCATGCCAACCAGGATGCAGCTTTGCCTTTATATTCTCCCTGTGAAGACTGTTCGGGGCTGCGAGTTTATTTAGGACAGGAGTCCGCTTGCAGTCCCTGGCTAAATAAATTCCAAATGCTCAATTTGGTCTCTGTGAATTAATCTCATGAAAACTGGGTATAACGAAAAAAGCTCCTAGATTTATTGAATTTCAGGTCCCGCGTGTGGTTGCCTTGGAGGGCCAGACCAAGTGATTTTGCAAGCTGTATACAGCCCGTGGGCCAGATGTTCCCTCCCCCTGCTCTGGGCTAAAACATTATTGTGACCTTATCATACTTAGGTTATACCCCAAAATGAGTTCAGTTCTCCCATTACAGTCACTGGTTATATTCCTGATGTCACACAGCACCATTTTACCTAAACAAGTTTGTTGCTGTTGCTGTTAATTGTGTGATCTGACAATGTTGAATTTTACCTGAGCCCCAAGCTCTCGGAATACCTGAAAGATTAAGCAGTCCTTCCCCCACTATTTTTAGGTCTGTGTAATGGCTTATTACAAAGTAACATCCTACATCATATGACTTAGATAAGACACATGAATACCCGTTGTTTACTTATGAGGAAGCAAGACCCATGATTAGCTGAACTCTTTTGTCCTCACTGATCACAACAAAATGCTTGTTAATAAAACTCTGTTTCCCTCCTTCCGCTAGGCCCCAGAGCTTTGACCCACCCTCAGCCTGAGCCAGCACACAGCCCCTCCATAAAAGCCCCTCCCAAGAATAGGCTGACCACAGGGTAAAACACTGCTTATCTACCACCCTCACTCATCCCATGTCCCTGGGTGGGATGGCTAATTGTCAACTTGACTGAGCTAAGGGCTGTGTCTGTAAGTGTCTCTAGAAGAGATTAGCATTTGAATCAGTAGATCCAATTAAAAACACTGCTCTCATCAATGCAGGTGGGCATCAACCAATCCCTTGAGAGCTTAATTATAACAAAAAGGCAAAAGAAGGGCAAATTCCTTTCTCTGTTTGAGCTGAGACATCCATCTTCTCCTGCCCTTGAACACAGGCGCTCCTGCCTCTCAGGCTTTTGGACTCAGTCCAGGACTTACACCGAAAGCCCCGTGATTCTCAGGCCTTCTACCTTGGGCTGAATCACACACCTGGATTTCCTGGTTCTCTAGCTTGCTCTTGCATGTCCATACATATCCTACTGGTTTTGTTTCTCTGGAGAACCCTGACTGATACACCACCCCTGTTCTTTCTAGGATCATTTCTTTTTCCCTATAAAAGAAAATCCTTTTCTGCTTAACTTTTGAGATGCTTGTAGATCTTAGGTCAGTTGCAATTGTGTCTCTTCCCTTATTGAAATAGTGCTTTCAAGTAAAATCTCTCCTTAACTAAGTCTGAATTTGTTTTTAATATTTACAAAGGTATCATGCAAAATTTATTTTTGTATTACTGAAGACAAGAAAATGCAATATATGGACTTGGCTTCCTATAATCTGTCTTGACCTTTGAATGAGCTAAAAAACAAAAAAATAAAGGCTAGGTTTATTTTATCTTATTTTTGATAAGCTTAAGTCTTAGCAGCCATTGTAGAAAATGCATTTTAAAATACACACTGCTGCTTTTTCTTGTGATTTTATCAAATATTATATGCTAAAATATAATTGAGATTTGCATGGGTTAAGGTAGATAGATTGACTTAATGCTAATTATTGGTGGAATAGTCTTGTTTCAGGAATTAAAATTTGCTAAATTTTTTTTTTATTGGAATGTTGCTAATAAGTTAGAAAAAACAATGTGAACTCCAAAAAACCTTATATATACATTTTATTGGCTTAAGTTCAATAATTTTTGTCCATTGGACATGTTGGGATTGGCAAACTTTTTCTGTAAAGAGTCAGTAAGTTCAGGGGTATTGAAGATCACCCTCAGGTTTAATGATTCACTGGAACTACCCACAGAACTCAGAAAATCTCTTATACTCAGTTACAGTTTATTACCATGAAAGAATACATTAAAATCTGCAAAGGTAAAATGTACATAAAGCAGAGTCCAAGAGAAACCAAGCTTAAGATTCCAGTCGTGTCTCCCAGTGGAATTTTATGGGCAATGCTTAAATCCCAGAACAACAACATATGTCAATATGTATAAAGTCTTGCTAACCAGTGAAGCTCATCCAAGCCTTGATATTCAGAGTTTTTATTGGGGTTAGTATCCAGGTGCTGCAGAGGTCACAGACTGTGTATTTGTGACCTGAGGACCCCACCAAAAATCACATTGTTATCATAAACTATGTGGTATTGACCATGGTCCCAGATAAACAGAGACACTCTTAGCAAACCGAATATTCCAAGGGCACAGAGATTATCTCCCAGGAGCTAGTCAGGGGCCAGACCTTTCTTTGGAAGGTACAGGGTTTGAACACCCCAGACCTGCTGAGTCAACCCTCTTTCTGTAAAGGGGCAAGTGGTAAATATTTTTTGTTTTGTTGACTATATGGTCTTAGTCACAACTACTCAATTGTGCCATTTTAGTGCAAAAACAACCATAGTATTACATAAATAAATGGGCATGATGTGTCCCAATAAAGTTTTATTTACAAAAACAAATAGAAGACCAGATTTGACCTGAAGGCCATAGTTTACGAACTTCAGGCCCAGAGTATGGGAAATAAAATATAATACAGGAAATTTGGGGTTTGAGTGACATTGAGAGGATATCCTTGCTTTAACCTTCATTTCTTTGCATAGATACTAAAAATAAAATGTTGGAAAGAATTGCTTCTAACATAATGAAAAACTGGTAAGCTTTTAAAAAATTATTCTCTCCCTAATGAATTTGAAGTTACATGTTTGTTACATAAATATTAAATTACAATTCTCTTACTTATCAAATAAGTTTGTTTTTCTCTTTATGTTATTAATCTGAAATGAAGGTAAAAGGGGAATTAGAGCATTCCTAGATAAGAAGTCAGATTATTTGTAGTAAAAGAAGATGGTGGAGTTTTTAATTAATTTGGGAATACTGATAATTATTTTACATGGTCTGTTTACTTCTTTGAGGAATCCTTGTTTTAATTTTTTTTCATGAGTTAAACAAGGTGTCAAGCTCAGTGTAACAGATAAAAGTTTGAAAATAAAGTTTTTTATTACATGAGGTTTTCAGTTCATAAACCATCAGGAAAAAAATATCATTTTGGTTTTATTTTCTAAATAGAACTAAGAAATCACAGTCTGAAACCACTCAATTGTTTCTCCAGTACAGAAGAGGCTGATTCTACAGATGAGAATCTGTGAGTGATGGGAATAGCTTGCTATAAAGAGCTTGAAACTCAGGCCTTGGGGAAGATTGTTAGGGTCGGAATCCCAGCAACTCCATTCATAACTGTTATTTTAAGGCATATTTTATTTCTCTCTGATCCTCAGTTTTCTCTTCTTTAACACAGATTATGTTGTTCTCAAAAGTTTGTGAAAGAATTTAAGTCAGTTATAACTGATGGTGGTTGGTACATAATAAAAACTCAGTTGTTATTATAAGAATCACTGAGTGTTTACGATGTACTGGGCACAATGCTAAAGTACCTTGCATGCATTTTGTCATTTAACCCTTGCTATAACCCCAAAAGCAGACTACATTGTTATATTCATTTTGTTTTTATTTTTTTAAGAGGTTAATCTTTATTGTTGAAAGTATTACAGATGTCCCATCCCTGCTCCCCCATCGGCCCCTCCACCCTGATCCTGCCCCCTCCCTAGGCCTCCACACTATCATTTGTCCATGGGCTATGCATATATATATCATTTACTTATGAGGAAACAAATTCAGCCTGCTTAGGAACTGAGCCAAGTTTAACAAAGTGTTGGTCACAGAGCTGTTAGCTGAGCATTTAGTTCTCTCTGCCTAACTTCCCAGTTCATGCCCCCAGCCAGTATCCCAGAGCAAACCGATGCTAGAATGGTGTCATGACCATAATGATTTATTTTGTTTTATTTTGTCTTTTTCCCCCAAAGAGTCTTTGAAATCTCATGAAAGTTAATATAAAATCTAAAATTTTGGATTCTCTTGGTTACTCTGAACGTACTTTCTTGCAGGGCAGCCCTCAGATAGAGCTGGAGAGTAAATAGCTCTACTCGGGTGAGGTGAGTGCTGTCCAGTTTATCTCTGCTCCTTATTAACTTGTCCTGGGCATTCCAGTTATTCCCTTATCTACTGCTTCTAAGGGCTTTGCTCTATTACTCCCTCTCAGTTCCTTTCCACCAGAGAAGTTAAATGACTACTTCAGAATAAGTTGTAAAACTACAAAATAGGAAAAGTCCTCCAGCCATCTTGTTTGGTGGTTTCTAAACTTTTGATTGCATATCTTCATTAAAAATGTTTTGAATTTGTGCTTACAGTATATGTATATGTTGTGTGTGCACTATAATCAATTCATATGTTAATGTTAATAAAACATTTTTAAACTATATTTTACATAAAACATTTTCTTCCTACACTCAAATGATTGTGTTGCACAATCTGGAGAAGTATACCCCTTGCTTAGGAACTCTAGTTGGTCTAATCCTAGAAGCTAGTGTCTTATCTGAAACCAGATCTAGAGTTATTGATTTCTACTACAGTTTCCTTGATTTTGCTCGGTAATTCCCTATAGAATAGTAAAATTTTGTTTTTAGAATCAAAGCGGCACTGTATGAGAGAAATGTTTTGGCCAATATTGATTTTAAAATTATTTTGGTGAAATATGCCTTATGCTTGCTGTGACAGGAATAACAAAATATCAGATGATATATTATTACTTGATTATTACGAACTTGTCCTAATGCTATGGCTAAGTTTTAAAGTAATTGTTCAAAGACAAATCTTGTTTTGAAAATCTCAGTAATTTCTTTATTTTAGGGCACTAATAACGATCTCAGGACAGTTTGAGATGAGAGAAGAAATATCGTTCTTCACAACTTTCTTAACTGTTACTTAGAAAAAATTATGGAGGACCAGTTAAATGTTTTTATTATATTTGCATCAACATGCTGATCATTATAAAAGCAGACTGATGCCTTTTCAACTATTTAGAAAAAGAACCTAAATATGGAGAAGTTGTCCTTAACTGAAATGACCTTCTACAAAGATGTAAAGTTCTATTATTTCTTAAAATTGGCTCAGTGTTTCCCAAACATTTTTATCATCAGAAATCCCTTTAATGGCTTTTATTCTTTTAACTTAGAAATTTTATTTTTGGAAAAAGTTTTGTCAACAAAACTCTTGTTGGATAATGGTTTATTTTCCATTTTAAATTAATCAATGGCATATAAAACTGACTACTGATTTACCATTATAACAAGATAACCAGTTTTACTATGTTAAATTGTGGTATATACAGTTTAAAGGAAATACACTTATTTATTAACTTGTCTGATGTTGAAGATACATTTTTGGTTTTTCTGTTGTGGTTGTGGTGCTGGTGGTTGTTTTTAGGCTTTGTGAATCTTTGAAATAGTGGCACTCTCCTGAGATCAATTTTGTTGGCCAGCTCCCACCACTCAGTGTGCCGGGAATCAATGTCTTACTGACGTCCCTCAGTTCTGGGAGATGGTCTTATTTTGTAGCTTAGAATTACTTTTATATAAGAGACCTTATACATCCATATATTATCTGATATTCCTGATCTCTAGTACTTGGTCTGAATTTTTTCCATAATATATTGTGATTTTCACTAAGACTCTGGGGTTTGAAAGATGTTGACAAAAGTGAGGTATGATGCATGATGACCAGCTTCCTCAGCATGATGATTTCTTTTCTCTCAGTCTAATTAGAGGTGGGTTTGTGGTATGAGCAGAGAGGACAGTAGCCTAGAGTGGACTGGAAGCTATGTAGTATTTCTACACAAATGAACCTTTTATATCCCGTACCAATTAGAGGTTGCACAATGGCCCCTCCTGCTGCATTCCCGCCTCTTACTCTCCAGCTCAAGTCTCTAAATTGACGGTTGATATCCTTATTTTCCTGCAAGGTCCAGCTCTAGTACACTGTTTCCCAAAGTTAATCATTACATCATAGTCTTTCATTATTTACTTATTCATTATAGAATTATTTACTTTTTTAAAATCCTCACCCGAGGATATTTTTTCCATTGCTTTTTTCAGAGAGTGGAAAAGGGAGGGAGGGAGGGGAGAGAGAGAGACAGAGAGGCATCCTTGTGAGAGACATATCGATTGGTTTCTTCCCACACATGCCCTGACCAGGGCTGGGATCAAGCCTGCAACTGAGATCCTTGCCCTTGACCAGAATCAAACCTGATACCCTTCAGTCTGCGGGCCGATGGTCTGACCACTGAGAAAAACTAGGGCAGAATAACTTACATTTTGAATGAAAATGTTTCTTCCCACATGAGGTTTTGAAGCCCCATATGAAATGGATTTTATTGTTTTAAAATTAAAAAAATATTTTTTGTTATCTTTCAGAGCTTATAGCACTGTTTTCATTTAAATTTAGCAGAGTCCAGATAATGTTTTTAAAATATTAAAATGACTTCAAAGAATTAAACTTTAACCTAGTCAGTCACCTGTATGGATAATTTCTAGAGCACCAAGAGTCTTGGTCACACCTTTTCTGCTCAGTGATTCCTTCTCTAATTGGGTTTGATGTTGTTTTTTATCTGCTGCTTCTCCCCAGTGATAAAGATCTAGATCTTCCTTTTCATTCACATACTGAGAATGTATATTTTCTCTCTTCCCAACTTCTAACATTGCAAATGTTTATTTAATTGTTTACCTTGTTATTTCCCAATGTGGTCATTTTGCACTATTCTTAGTTTGTTGTTTATGAATAATTCATCTTTAGTTTATTTTTATATACTATGCAAGTATTTTAAATCACCCAATCAAATGATGTGGCAGAGGCTGGTAAGAGAACTTCTAATGGCCATTCTCCCCTAGTCATAGGATGTCCATGGAAGCAGATGGCTGCCAGAAGAAGAAACATTTTTCTGCCTTCATTGCATACAGGAGTGAGCATGTGGTAAAATCTGGCCAATCAAATGCAAATATGTGGCAGCTTCTGGAAATCCTAACGCATAATGCCTACTTTTGTTCCATCTTTTAAAAATTGCCTGTAGCACAAATCTGATCCATGGAGCTCTAAGTTCCTTTTTATGTCATAAATTTGAGAACCACGCCCTATAGGTGGTAAAGCAAAGAGCTGGATCTTGGTCACTTAAGACTTCTTGGGCCCGGCCAGGCGTGGCTCAGCAGTTGAGCGTCGACCTGGGATCCAGGCGATTGGGGTTCGATTCCCGGTCAGGGCACATGCCCAGGTTGTGGGCTGCAGCCGATCAATGACTCTCTCATCATTGATTTTTCTATCTCTCTCTCTCCCTCTCCTTTCCTCTCTCTGAAATCAATAAAGATATATTTAAAAAAAAAGACTTCTTGGACTAGAGCTACCCCCTCCTTCTAACCTATTAAGAAATAAAATCTGTCTTACTTTAATCATTATTATTTTAGGTCTCCATTATCTCGAGTGATTCTAATTCTAACTTATACACACAGCATTAAACATATTAACATGGAAAATGCCTGAATTCTTATTTTTTTAAAATATATCTTTATTGATTTCAGAGAGAGGAAGGGAGAGAGAGAGATAGAAATATCAATGACGAGAGAGTCATTGATTGGCTGCAGCCTGCAACCTGGGCATGTGCCCTGACCAAGAATTGAACCCTGGTCCCCTGGATCCTAGGTCAATGCTCAACCACTGAGCCACGCCCAGCTGGGCAAAAATGCCTGAATTCTCACACAAGGTATTTAAAGTTTCCCAGATAGGTCAGATACTCAGCAGAATTATCATACTATACATAAAATATTCTTATATAAGTAGTTTACTCAAGCTTTCCAGAGAATTGTTTATTAATAATAAAATCTAATATTCTGATCAGTATATAGCTAGCTACAGTGTTGGGCCATTTTAGGGCCACAGCTGTTCTGTGACCTTGTTCTCAGGGTCTCTCTTGTGATCCTAAGTAGGGCTCTTACATCTCCTGCATCCTTCTCAATCTGCAAATTTTAATTTATGCTTCAGGTAGTTGAGTTGACTTGCATGTTTTTTAAGCTGTTTGGGTGAAAACAGTCATCTGACAGAGATGACTTGGCAGTGTTATAAACTGGTAATTAGAAATCAATGTGTTCTAAGCTTTGGGTGGAAAACCTAATGAACAGGCCAGTCCTTTGGGGAAAAAACATTATATGTTAGTACTATAAAAAGATCAGAACTGTACTAATTAAATTAAATCTGTGAGGGATTCCCAGATCCACCTCTGAATTACAATGCTCCTTCAGAGAATATAGGGTTGGACATGTGATAGTTGTGCCCCACTGAGTCACTTACCACACATACTTAGTATATATTTAAGTACGGTGTGGATTAATGGTGCATTTTTTTAAATAAAAAGCAAAAAAATATAACTGAGATGGAATTTCTGTTAAAATTAAATGAGAAAGGATACTACCCTTTAAAATAATACTCAGATCTACTAAGATGTTTTAAAACCAAATACATTATATGTTTATATTTTAAGTCCAGTTTCAAGTCCTTGGAAGATACACTATTGCTTGTGCTTCCATAGCTGTTTACGTCTGCCTATATTATAATGCCCTCAAGTTTTATTATAGTTAGTTGAGTTTATTCCTCTCTCTCTCGACTGAGTAAAAAGTGTTTATTAAAGACAGGGTTTGCATTTTTTATATTCTTCCAACACAGATCTGTTCATTTTTTAAGGTTCTTCAAAAAAGACATAGAGTGGATAATCAGAGTGTTTGTGGAAAACATCGGATGAATAAATATGTGAATAAATGACCGTGAGTTTGGCGAGTCCTGCTTGTTGACCTTAGGCTTCGTGAAAGGTGGCGCTAGTGACATGGATTTCTCTCTGTTGCGTTTCCTGATGTATAGCCTAAGAATGTAGAAAAGTGCCTGGCTCATAATAATGGTTTTCTGTGGAGTGAACATTTACCAAATTACCTGGAGCTTTGTTTTAGCTCATTGAACCCTCTCGGCAGTTTTTATGAAGGAGGTGATGTCGTTACCCCTCCATCTCTATTTAGCCCCGAGCGCGCAGCTGCCTTTCTGGAAGCGCCCGGGCGGGGGCCCTGCGCCCGCGTCCGTGCCCGTGCAGCTGGCCTGCCCTGGGCGATGGGGCGGCTGCCTAGACCACTGTCCGGAGGAAGACTCTGAAGGCTCATTTGGGAAAGAGGCCCGTATGAGTGTTCCTACAGGCACGGATGTGCGGGGCAATGGGAGGAGGTGTACTCTACTTCACAGAAATGTATGTGGGAAACATATTATTTAACCTATTTTCATGTAATGAAAAAGGTCTCATTTTCTCATCTTCTCTGAGTGATGTTGCTATATAATTCTTGGGTTAACCTTGTTGATTTTTAAGTTAAGTAGAATTGAAACATCGATCCTGTCTCAACAATAACGTTAACACATAACATGATCCTGAGTAAGTTATTAATAAACCTTAAAAACTCCATTTCCTCCCCTAAAAATGAAGTTAATAATAATACCTATCCCCTAATATTTTTGTGATAATTACATTAAAAAAATATATAAAGTGTTTTGTACTATGCTTGGCTAATAGTAAGTCCTCAAAAAAATGTTAGCTATAGTATTTTTACTCTCATGTCAGTGACTTGAGGTTTTAAAGACAGTAGGAGTCCTTACTACTAACAAGGTCACTGCCTCTTTTTCTGAGGATGGCCCCCAAAATTGCCCCCCAAAGTAAGCAATTTCATGTAGAGAATTGGTAGAAAGGGGAAGATTGACTTTGTAAAAAAATAAATAGGAAAATGTCTATGAGACATGAGTGTTCATTATGAGTATTTTGGAGAAGAGAAAGAGAAGCTAGTAGATTCTAAAGTTTAGATTTGGTAAATATGAGGGCCTGGATGCATTGTGTAGTACTTTAAAAATTAAAGCCAATGACACACCCCATATGTGTTTGTGTGCTTAGGCCAGGTAGGTAGCAAGCCTCTGGGCACTGATACTAATGTACTGTTTCCTCATAGTCAATTTAAAGAGAGTAGGGAGAGAGCTGTCCTGGGCCTTCAACTGAGAAATTGACATTTCAAATTGAAATGGGTGAATGAGCCTTCCTGAGTGAGTACATCTGACCCAATGTACATCGACCTTAGAGTTTGATTGCTCTGCGTTCTTCAGTAGATGTCAAAAGTAAATGCTCTGCTAAAGAAAAATTTCTACATCCAAGCATTTTTAAAAATATCTGAAATTATGTTCTGCAGAGAATTGATCAGATAAATATGTTTTCTCTGAAAGGTAATAGTAGGAAAATGTGGCTAAATACATTTTGTCATTCACTTAATGAAATGTTATGACATGAAAATGATAATTATTTAAACTATGTATCAACATAGAAAATTACATTAAAATGTTAAATGAAAAAAACAGAGCAAAGCTGTGAAGATTATATCTGAACATAACTACATAAAATACGTGCACAAACTCCAGAAGGCAATGTACAAACATATGTGTTGCTACAGTGTTAAGGTGGAGGGATATGTAATGGATTTTCCCAAGACTTTGAAAACAGTCCAAGTCAGTGAAGCTATTTCTTGGTAATTTTTGTTTTACTAAAAATTTAAAAGATAAAAGGAAATCACTATGTTGGGTGATCTAAAAGCTTTCTCTGTTACAAGTATACGCTGTATAAAGAATACAGCCCTTGAAACTTTTTTCCTAGTATAACAACATTACATGCACTTTTATTTTCGAGGTCCATGTACCAGCAACTGAAGAGATACTTTAAATCTTTTACAATACAAAAGCCCAATTAGGATAGAAAGGCACCGAGACACAAAGGAGAACCTGCACTGATTTTTGAGGGTTATCTTTTATGAAATCCCCAAGGTATTTAATGACATAGTAAACACACTTGTTTTGTGAGTTGTTATGAAAAATAGGTTTTGCAATTAAATAGTGTGCTTTTATACTGCTATGGGATAACCCCTCTCTCCTTTTAGAAACATTGTGATGTCTGAGGAAACTGAGACAGAAGAAAAGAGGGAGAGAAAAACGTTGAGTTATTACAAGGTAGGAACTACCTTGATGCCGTGTCTTTTAGATGGAAAATGCAGAAAACTTTGATGCAAGTTTTGAAAAAACATGGAATATTCCAGTTTGGGTTTGGGATGTAATGGAGGTATCTTCTTTAGTGGAATTCAAAGTTCTGTTGGTAGAAGAAAGGGGAGATGGATGCTGAGAACACAACTCACAAAGGTTTATTATAAATGGCATACTGATCCCATCTACTTTGGTATAAATTAAAATTTCACTGTTTTAAAATAGTGATACCATCATAAAACATTGTCTTAATATTTTAATTCAGAGAGATAAGAAAGTATGAAATTGGCTTTGTTGTATAAAATTAATGTGTTGTTACTGCTTTTAATTTGTTAAAAAATATTTCTGGAATAAATGAATGAGCCATTTATCATGCCCTGATAAAACCGAGTGGGAATAAATGTGTCATTCTACCTGAAAGGACCATGGCCCGGAAAAACATAAAAGCTCATCCTTGGTGCCCTAAATAGGTTGGTTTGATTTTATGGTAATCCAGACAATCTGTTGTCGATATTTCTTATTCTCCTTGCTATTGCCATGGAAGGTTGGTCCCACTCAGAGGGTGGAGCAGGTGAAAGGACTGAGTAGAATCCCATCAAACTAATCAGCTGATGAGCCGTGTATGACTGTTGGCAACTGGTTATACTGGAAAGTTGTATGTGAAATAACACAGCATGGATTCTGCTTGGTTTCCTGCCCTGGATGTGGTTGGTGCTAATGTGGGTTCTGTGTCTTGCTTGCTTATCTATGTGGCTTCTCCCTCCTCACCTTTCGCAGCACTTTAATTTTTTTAAGAATCTGGTCTCCAAAATGAGGAAGAGGGAATATTTGCTCTGTGTCATTCTGAATCTTTCAGTTGCACACTTTTTCTCATAATTTTTGAGCTTTGTTGTAGAGGGTTTGTATTCTTTATTTTTGTAGCTATATAAACCAAGGCGGGTAAAGTGGGGAGGTAGATGAGATGTGAGTTTGGAAGAAGAGAGACTCTGGGTAAAACAAGGAATTCAATGATCAATAGTTAGAAATGCTTTCCCAGCACACATGCGCGCGTGCACACACACACTCACACACGCACACACGCACACACACTCACACTCACAAATATGCACAGTATCAAAATATAGGAATGTTTTCTCCTTTATGCATACCCAACGCGTAGGATGGCCAATTAATTTATCTTCTAAACTAGAATATCTCTGGGAGTTATATAAGGGGCTATTACTATTAATAATTATACGCTGGTAGTAGCATAAACCAGTGCTGTATAAGACAAACTGGGACAACGGTCACCCCACAGTAACCCACTCATAAATGTGATTCAATACCCCAAGTAAAAATGCCTTCCAGAACGTGTTTTTTAAATTTTATTTTTCAGTTATACCTTGCATTAAATATTATTTTGTATTAGTTTCAGGTGTGTAGCATAGTGGTTAAACAATCATATAGTTTTGAAAGTTATCTATCCCTCCAATATTTCATGTACCCAGCGGGCAACTTACCTAGTTATTACAATATTATTTTCTATGCTGTACTTTACATCCCCGTGACTAAAACTGGAACCCTTCATATCCATATTTTAACAATGTTGTGTTAAAAGTCCTAAAAGAATCATATGGGCTAGTCTAGCAGAGATTTACTGCTGGAAGATTTTTAGTTCAATGGAATAAAGTTTCCTTAAATAAATACCTTTGGGCATGCATCTCTTCTCAGGAATGGTTCAGAAATTATGGCAACAATATAACATTCTTTGAAACCACTATGGATCAAAATAAAATATTGGAAAAATAGACTTTATATAATTCCTGTGTTTTCAGTGTACTGGCTGAAATTGGTATCTCTAGAGACACATGCTTGTGTTGAAACCTAGGCTCCAATACCTAGATAGTTCTGTAATTTTAGTTATTAACTTTCTGTGTCTTTGTTGTTGCAACAGTTAAATTGGGTTATAGTACTTGCTTCATAGGATTGTTATGAAGAGTGAATTGCTTAATATAAAAGACAAGTACAATACCTGGCACAGAGTAGGTGTGTGACTTAACCTGTATTATTGTGTCCCCCTGCCTTAATAAACAGCATTGCCATCCTCTTATTGCCAGAGCAAGAAACCTGGGAATCATCATATCCTTTTACTTCCCCTTAATCACAAAATGTCAAGATTGTCACCATTTATTAAAGTGTATCCTTTGTTCTACAAGTTTTCCTTACTCCAATATTGCTCCCTGGCCTTGTGTTATCCACAGGGCAGCCGGATGACTTTATAATGCATAATTGATACACTACTTTTTATATGTAAATCCCTTCAGTAGCTCCTCATCCTTCAAAAATTGGCTTCTACTTTCTTAAACCCCAGCTTCATGGTTTGCCACACTTTTCTCATACTTCCAAACTAGCTAGACAAAACTTAATGTTCCATAAAAGACTACCTCGTTTGAACCCAAGTTCTCTCAAGTACACTGTTTTTTCCCCTCTCTTCCTTTACTTTGGCCTTCAAATGTCTATTTTATCTCTCAGGGCTCAGCTTAGCTGTTACTACTTTCAGAGAACCCTGGCCCACTTAAGTGAGGTGAGGTGCCTTCTTGATGCCTCTCCGGATATCGTGTGTACCTCCATCGGAGCACCTTGCACACTTTTAATATGAGTACAGACAGTACTCAGTCTGTCTCTTTTCATAGAATGTAAACTAGGCAGGAGCTGGGGTGTTCTTTTTTGTATTTCTGTTCTGTGTACAACATCAGGCATATAACTCAAAAGATGCTGGTTGAATGAAGGAATAAATGAATACATAACTGTGGTGTTGCTTAATGAATTATAGGAGGACATTTTGGTTTTAGTTTTGGCTTTTTAAAATAAAAATGCTAGTATTTTTCCCTATTGATGTAAAGATTTTTCTAAAATGACCTTTATAAAAGTAGGGCTTTTCTACTTAGAAAATCCTTATGATGAAATCAATTCTCATTAAATTTGTAGTCACTTCGAGATAAGGAGAGAAGAGAGCATAAAAAGTTAATTAGGGAAACAAGAATTTGTGGAAATGTTATGTCATCCCTGAAATTGCAAATAGAATTGAAAATACACTAATTCTTAGGCCTTGTGGGTATATATTCTTTTCACTGCATGTACTATTCCATTAACCTGTCTTTAAGCGTCCCAGAGCCATATTTCCATAGAAAGGACTGGGGCAGCTTTATGTGGAAAATTCAGCCAGATTGGTGCCTAGAAATGAGAGAGCTTAAATTTTTATCTGGCAATAGTAAGAATTTAAAACTATTAACCAAAGAACTATTAACCATATATGCATAACCCATCGACACAGATAATAAATAGTGTGGTGGAGGTGAGGGTGGGATATAAGGGGGCAATGGGGAAAAAAAGGGACATCTGTAATACTTTCAACAATAAAGATATAATTTTTTAAAAAAAGCTATAGCTTTTGATTGCATGTTGATGCTGTATAACTGAATATATAAAATGACTTGTTTTGAGTGAAAATTAAATCTTTTTAATTATTGTGGGATATTAATAAGCATAAGCTTTGCAACTAATTTTAGTTTAAGAATATATTCTCCTTACAGAAATAATTCTTTTAATAGGAAATTGATAGCAAGTATCCATCCTCTAAAGCTGTGCTATCAATATGATAGCCCCAAGCCACATGTGACTATGAAGAACTTGAAATGTGGCTAGTCCAAATTTATATATGCTGTCAGTTTAAGAGGTCAAAGACTTTGTTTAAAAAAAGATTATGTTATCTCAATTTTTATGTTATATCAATAATTTATATATTTTATTTATATTATATTTATATATAAAATTTATATAGAAATAATATTTTGGATATATTCAGTCAAATAAAATATAGTATTTAGATTAATTTCATCTCTGCATTTTAATATTAAAATAGATACTAGAGCATTTTAAATTACATACGTGGCTCACATATTTCTATCGGACAGCTTTGCTGTAAGTGGCTCCATTTTGTACCTTGTTTGTGTTCATGTGGTCTAGATAAAGTTTATGACAAAAGAGCTTCAGGCCATATACCATTAACAGAGCTAGTGTATGCATTTATGTCAGTGCATATAATAATCTGTGTGCACTGTATAAGTAAATAGACATAGGCACTTTTTTCTCTAAGAATATTTTATAGAGTCAATCATATGATTTAAACTTGTGGATAGCTATAGTCTACAGTTGAACTTTTGGTACGAGATTTTATGTTATTTTAACTATTTTGATGTAGAAATCATGCTTCTGAATCTTCAATTGCCTTTTCACTTATTTCTCTTATTTTCTCTAACATCTCTGAAAGAAGTTGGGAAATTGCAACTTTTATTGCACTAACACTTGCTCATTACAAATGATTTCCCTCCTTTGAAGCTGTGAATCAGGCTTGGGATATAGACCAGAAAACTTAGTGGGTAGGGAGGGACTTGCCCTCTCAGGGCAATGTGTGAAGCAAGGCAGTCCTGGGGACGTGGCGGGGAAGCTGAAACCACAGTCCAGCAGACAGCCCAACTAGGCCGTTAGTTCAGTGTCGGGTTGTGCACAGGCTGTAACAGCTGGGGACTGGAAACCAGCCTAGAGGGAGAGTAAACAAGGGTGGCAGGCAGATCTGGAAAATCCCTTGAGCTGTGGGACCAGAGGCAGATGGCATTTTATGGGGCATCAGTGGCATTGGGATGTGTGCAGAGGGATGGGGAGGTTGTTAGGACACCAGCCCATTTCAGACAACCAATTACAATCTGTACAAGTTTAAGTGTATTTTAAAACTAAGTTTTTATTTGATATAGAAATAGCAAATTTAATTTGTGACTTGTGCCAAGCAATTTTCTGTATTATAAAATTGAACCAGTAGTTTTACATAATAAAAAGCTATAATTATGCTCCATATGAGGAAGAAATCAAATGTGATCTTTGGGTTTAAAATTCTTAATTGAACTCTTGTATTTGTTTTTCATTTTGGCACCATTGTCAAATGTCAGCCTTCTGGGCTCATTTATACTTAATACATTGTTTTCTAAAATAGATAAACCATTTGTTAGCTCTTCAATAATGTCTTCCACAGCCCCCCCCACCCCCATGCTCAACTACAATTTTTGTTTCTTTGTGCTTGGCTAATATAATCGCAGTTTTAATTATATTTAAATTTATTCTTTTTGAGATATAGCTTTAGTATAATCAGTTTGTACATGTTATTGTATTTATGTCTAAACTAATTCCTTGGTGATTACTCTTAGAAGGATGCCAATAAGTTATTCCGGTTATCTCTAAGGGGATAAACTGGCCCAAAGCAAGTGATGACTGGGTCATAGGAAGAGCAATGGGACTGAGCTGGAGAGTGGCTTGAAAAGAGTTTCCCATAGGAGTGCAGCATCTTAATTTTGGGTAGAATTGTTAAGAAGATAAATTTTTATTCTTTATAAATGGAAGACATTCTTCTCTTAATGATCAAACCTCCATGAGGTGATGGAAGCACACTCATGGAGACATCTTTTTGAAGCTTTTAGGAAAGAACGGAGGAGTTAAGTATTCTATGGCTCCTAACATGAGATTGGAATTCAGGGGCCCAAGTTATCAGTCTTCTTTATTTATATAGCAGCACAAAGAGGCCAAAGAGGAAGTCAGAAAACCTGGAACTATCTTTGTGAAATTTTAGGAGAAACTCCCTGCTGCCAGCCTGATCTCTGTTTTTCTCACAGCACAGGATTCTTGTCTCTCGTGTGTCCTTACCTTTACCTCTCAGCATTGAGTACACAGATGGATACATGGTGGTGACCCAATGCAAAACTCATCACAGATGGATTGTGCCTGCTTTCTGTAGCTGTAGGCCAGGAGGAAGCACAGATAGGGGCGGTGGCTGGGTTGATAAAACATGTACTGCAGAATCAGACGATTTGGTTACAACATGAGTTCCAGTGCTTCCTTGTTAGGTAACTTGCATAACTTCTTTATGTCTGTTTTTTTTTCTATTAAAATAGAATTAAAAAGTAGCACTTTGTCTTATAGAGCTACTATTAATATTGAGTGAGGGTTAAATGAGAAGTGATTAGCCAGTTCCTTGCATGTAATACATACTAAGTAATGAAGTTGTCATTATTATTATTAAAGATAAAAAATATCTTAATTTATTGTCACATCTTCTTGAGATCCTTCTGGGTACTTCCTTAGACAGACAGGGATGTAAAGAGGGTTAAATATTGTGCAATGTATTGACAATAGGCAGTTGAGAGCAAAAATAATTTGAGGTGTTCTTAGGTGAACCCTATGTCTGGCACGCTAACAGACCCCATAATAAAAACCTGATAACCATCATCAAATTTCTGTATATGCAGAAACACAATGAAACTCAATTATTTTTAATGAAATTCCCACTTTCTCAAAACATAAATCATGAACAAGCTTTAAAAAATTAAGGCTGCTTGGAGACTGTCAAAATGTGACTCCACACTGACTTAGATTTATCAATTCTATTTATTACATCTTTTCTCTTTTAATTAAAAGCTGGTGGATAGTCAATCATGCTACAAATTGTACACTCCGTCAATTCTGTCAAATCCCCTCGTACGCAACACAAACAATTTCCTGATTGGAGATTTTTTTCATTGTGTTGCCATCATTTCCATTTATCAGATTAAGTGGTACAAAGAGAAAAATATTTGGTGGATTGAATATCTATCTTCAAACTTTGTGAATCACAGCATAACAGAAAAGTAAAACCTGAGGAATAACAATTTAACTGGTGACAGAAGAACAATGAATGAAGGAGGCAAATGAAAAGACACCATTTGCTAAATAAAAATTTAGGAAAAAGTACTAGCATATTTTATGTTACTACTAAAATCATAAATTGTTCAAAATAGAGGTTATATGAATTTTATAAGTCTGCTATCACTTCTTATTATTATAAAGGATATTTTAAACAAATTAGCTCCAGAGATTTGCAACTTTTCATCAAAGTTTTGAGGACTAAAAATGGTAAACTGTTGCCCGGCCGGGCGTGGCTCAGTGGCTGAGCGTCGACCCAGGATCCAGGCGGTCGGGGTTCGATTCCCGGTCAGGGCACAGGCCCAGGTTGCAGCCAATCAATGACTCTCTCATCATTGATGTTTCTCTCTCTCTCGCCCTCTCCCTTGCTCTCTCTGAAATCAATGAAGATATATTAAAAAAAAAAGTAGTGAGATGAGGATATTGACATGAGGCTTTTCTTCACCATCTAAATAAATCAACTCTGAAATTCTAATCATCAATATTAAAAAATATGCATCATCCTTATATCATTAAATTGGTGGGGTGTTAGTACATATGCCTTGGTCTAGTTATGAGGAAAGTTATGGATTAATTTACTATTAATTAATTATAATTAATTATTGCTTAATTTTACTTCCTGCAATGTACCTATGTTAGAGTGGTTGGCACCTTATATTCTGGATGTCATTAGCAAAAGACCCAGACAGATGAGATGAGATCCAGACATTATGCTTTAAATTCTTAACTATATACCTTCCAGAAACATTTTGAGTTTCAGTTTCTTTATCTATTTGAGTATCAAGCCCCCTCAAGTACTAATGGAATTTTGATAAGGACTCTGATTCACCATAATAAATTAATTTTGTGTAATTAACTCTAAGACAAACTCAATAAAAGTTTAAAGACTTCAGTTGACCAAATAAAAATAATATGTACAATATAGGGAATCCTATTTATGATAAAATAATCTATAATATAAAATTTTAAAGATGTGTAGTGAGTATTTAAGTTCTACCTTTACATGTTATACACAGAGAAGGGAGGTTTTTAAAAAAGCATCTACTTGACTTTCATGTATACATTTGATTTCCCCAGTTAGGTTGTATATACCTCAAAATCAGGAAGCTCAAGGTATATGCAACCTAACTGGAAAAAAATAGAATATATACTTAAAAGTTTTATACATATATATATATATATAGCGCGCTCGAGAGAGTTTTATTCAATAAGTATCTAATGCTCTTTTTAAAAAAAGTTACCTCTAAAGTTGTATAAAAATGGTATTATTTTACTTAGATGCGTTTAGTGTAAGGAAGTATATATCCCAGGAAGAGAAATAGTATGAAGTAAAACTTGATAGTAAGGTTTTGTATGGCTTGTGTAGGAGCAGTGTGTAGACCAGTTTAGATGGAGCAGAAGGTTCAGGGGAATGGACAGAGATCTTTAAAGTAAGACGGGGAACATATTGTTGAGTGTCTTGAATACCCACTAAAAATATGTAACATAATTGTACAGGAAAAGTGGAATGATTAAAATTTTTTTGAGAAAGAGTATAACATATGCAAAGCATTTTTTTTTTTTTTGCTGCGATTAATCTGGCATTGAAGCTTAGGATACATTGGATCTGAGAGAGAGTAGTCCAGAAAGCTAGCTAAGATTAGTGTAGCAGGAGGAGAAATATAGCAGAAGGAATACACGAGTGGTGTGGGTTCCTGATGTGTTTAAGTATGAGCTTATGCATCCTTGTATCCTAAGTACACAGTGTACAATAGATGCTTAGTTTTCTAATATAAAACTAGGCATTGGGAGTTTAAGAGCGGGTAAGTCAAGAGCAATTCCAAAATTTCAAGCTTGAGTGATTAAGAATAATACCGACAAATCGATTTACCGTGGGGTTAGCTGATTGGGGAAGATAACATGCAGTTTTATAAATTTTGAGAATCAGCTGAAGGAATGTTAGCAATCAATCCACATGAATTGAATGGTGAATAAGTCGAACAAACCCATTCAGATAGTCGAGAAAGGTTGGTGTTGTTTAAACTTGTGGAACTAGTTTCTGAATTGTCAGTGGACATTGACCATGCATCAGTAGTGTGACCGTTGTTTTTGTTTGACAGAACATCGGCTTTTATTTAAGTTCTTATTATACTGATAATAATCAAAGGTGCCCTTCTCATTATGCCTGTTGGACAAGAATTGGAGATGTAAAGGTATATGGAGGACAGGGCCACTTTAATAACAAATGAATCTATAAAGTGATGACCTAACTGGCATTTTAGAAAATAAGATGCTGGTCAGGAAGACAATAGACAGGTGTTCAGCAGTAAAGCATTTCCAATCACACACATATTTCTAAGTAAATACATGTATCCAGAATAAGTGACTTGGATAAGCAAACTATGTTTGGGGATATACCTTCATAATTACCTAGTATCTAAGTCAACTCAGCATCTAATTACTGTAGTAAGTGGTAGAGCAAGTGACGGAGTCATTAGTTAGAGTGGCTCCATTCCTGTGGAAGAGCTCTCTGAGGCCTGATTCACAGAGATGGTTATTCAATTACCTTTCTTATTAAGTCATTTATAATATCAAGTGGTGATTCTTCTCTGATATACAGTATGCTCTGCAAAAAAAAATCAATACCCATATACTCTTCACGATCTCAAGCGGGCTGAACTGACTTGTAACTAAGGTAAAGAAATTTGAAACAACATTTTAGTGTCCAGTTTAATAATATTGAAGCTTAAACTATTGGGTTAACTGATTAATAATAAGTTTGTTCTAAGGATAGTGTATCCTGTTATCTTCCTCCTCTTAGTGAACACGTATTTTTCATTTACTTTTTTAAAAGAAAGAATTACGGAAGCCCATGGAAATGGCAAAACTGCTTTATTTCAGCAATAAAATTGCAATTTAGTATTCATGTAATATTCATGTAATTCAAATCTGAGTTGCATTCTACAGTTATGGGTCTACTAAATCAATGGAGAAAGTGGCTTTAAATAACATCTGTTTCCTAAAGACAGCAAATTTATATCTGTGGCTTTGATCCTCTGCCCTGAACTCCACACTCATATATTTAACAACCTAAGCTATATCTCCACTTGAGTGTTTAATAAACTTTGTATCAAGGTTATATTTAAAAGAGAATTTTTAATTTTCCTCTATGAACTTATTCATCTACCTCTTGTTTCTATCTCTCTAAATGACTGTTATATATACCCTTTTGTTAAGTCTAAAATTTTAGAGACATCCTTACTTTATAGATTCCTCTCAAATACTCTACCCAATTAGCAAATTTTGTCACTGATCTTTACAAGTATGACTTGGGTCTGAACAAAATCACCATTTTACTTCTACCATAGTAACAGCATTTCTTTGTTGAAATCCCATGTTTGTCTCAATATTTCATTCTCCATATAGCAATTGAAATAATCTCTGAAAACCATTAAAAACAGCATTGACCCATTTGTTTAAAAACATCCAATGACTTTCAAAGTCAAGGTCTTTATTTTGCAAATAGTAGAAACCAGTTTTTACTAATTCTGGCAGCCAGTCTTCAAGACAGGTCTCACTTATCCCCATCAACTTGGTACTCAGTTTCTTGTGCAGTTTACAAGGCTAGTAACCAATAGCGTGTAACCAATAAGATATTGCTGGAATGCTGAAATATGATTTCTGAGGCTAGATCATAGGAGACTTTCAGTGTCCATATTGCTCTTCTTGGATCCCTTTCTCTGGAGAAAGCCAACTGCCATGTAATGAGGTTATTCAAGCAGCCCCATGGGCAGCTCAACATGGTAAAGAACAAAGGCCTCCTGCCAACAGCCTGAAGGAATTTAGACCTCCTATAACAGCATGTAAGTGAGTCATTTTGGAAGCAGATCTTCCAGCCTCTGTCAAGCCTTCAAATGGGTAAATCCTAGGCCAACATCCTGACTGCAACCTCATGAAAAATTCTGAACCATAACCACCTAGATAAGACATTCTCAAATTCGTGATTCACAGAACTATGTGAGATAATAAATGTTTACTGTGGGTTTAAGTTGGTAAATTGGGAGATAATTTGTTATGCAATGATAAATAACTTATATACTAATATAAGTGGAAAATCACTTAATAGAAAAACAAGTAATTTAAAGAATTTCTGGGAGGATTGGAAGAACCAGGTTCAGGACCAGATAACTAGGGGACAGCTCACAGTCTCACTGCAGAACTGCCCTACTGAGGACCTTCTTTTGGCCTTTGCTGCCAATGACCGACATACTTACCCCAGGAGCCTTCCTACTGCCATCAGTTCTGCTCCTACTGTCATCATCTAAGATAGATTCTTGTATTTCCTGTGACTCTTTCATAGCTTCGATGGCTACTGGAAAACTTTCAGCTTCTAGAGTGCAAAGTGTAAGCTTTTCTTCCCACCAAGGTTCATAAGATGGGAAAACTCTCCCTGCATATAAAGAGTGGTCAAATACCGGGTAGCCAGAATAAGCATGTTATTTTGTATTCAATTAAATAAAATACAAACAACTCACTATGCTTGGAAAGACTTCATTCAATTGGGCCCTGGTCTCTTCTCTAACCTTACCTTCCACCATTCTCCTCCAAGCATGTTGGAAATCTTTCTGTCTTTCCAACACATCAAGCTTGTTCTTACCTCTGTATTTCTGCACTTTTTATTCCTCTGCAAGCAGAATGTTCTTTCCTAGCACTTATACTTCACTGGCTGCCTTCTTCAGCCTTCAGGTTTCATGTCTCCTTCTCAGAGAGGTATTTCCTGGTCATCATAGCTTAGTCATCACCTTCGCCCTCCCCCACCATTCTCTCTTTCATTATTCTAATTTTCTGAAATTATTGTTATTAGCCTACCTGTCCATTGTCTTATCATTGGTCACCTATTTTTGAATGTCAGCTCCTGGAGAATAGAAATATCTAATCTTGCCCACTGTTCTATTTTCAGAGCCCAGAATAGTGCCTGGAACCTATTATGTTTTCAATAAATATTAATTAAATAAATGGATAAATAAGTTAATAAAATTAATTATGCCTCCTCTTTCCATGATCTTTAAATATGTGTAGAAAATGAAAAAATAAGACAATGTAATTATATATTCCCTCATTTTAAAAAAGTTTTTAGAAAGAAAGTATGTACTTTAGAACAGATTTATTTGCTTCAAAGAAATATTTACTCTTAAAATAAAGTTATTGTGTTTATTTCCCTGGAACTGTTTACCTTTTCTTTTTTCCTAATGAAATCTAAAGATTTTACAACCATGTGTTTTGGTTGGTATTAACTCTATACAAACACTTAACCATATCAGGGATCACATTCCCCTGATCCCCACATTTAGACTTTGATAAGGGAACTGGTTGGTTCAAGGAAAAAGGAAGTCCAAGATTTTATGTGGTGGATGCAGAAAGAGAACATATTTCTGCTCTCCTGTATTATAAAGAAGCATGTAACTCTGGTTGAAACCAGTAACTAATCTGAGAGCAGAAGGAGGTCGAGGTTTAGAGGAGATTCATATTGTGAAAAAGAATGGAGTGTCAGAATGAAACTGGGAGCTCATTAACATTATTGGGCAAGTGTATCTTTAATTTTTCAGTTACCTGAGCCACAAAATACCTTGTTTTCTAATACTTTCAACTGAAGGCAATTTACCTGATACAAAATAAAATAGGGATTAAATTTCTTGCTTCTTCCAGTGCTTTATGAGGGTTAGTTTTTGAGCACTATATATATTTAAACAAATTTCCTATTTATTAGTCATTTGTTACTTTCCTTCTCCTGGGGCAGAAAGAAACCTTTATAATTTGACAGGATAAATGGGAAATATTCTAAAAATGATAATTTTATGGTTAGAATAAGGTATCAGACTAGCATTTTCTATGAACATAGTGAAAACTTAAATGAATAATGATGGAATTATGCTCATAATAAACCACGAGGATGTTTCTATTCCTTGATGGAGTTATACTCAATGTCACCACATTTGGTTTGTATGCCAGAACATCCTTGTGTCAGAGGGCACAATCATATTATCAGTTCAAGAATAATGCCTGCAACACACCAAACAACTAAATTCAACTTGACTTTTCCAATCAATTTATGCATGTAAACATAGGAGCTTTTTCCTCAAGCTTTCTTAACTGTAGTGCTAAGGAAGTAATTTTTTCTTACATGATGCAAAAAAAGTAATTTTGTATATTCTTTCATTTACTATTGTCACGATATAGATTAACCATGTATATAAACTTCATATATATACTCATATATGTTTTTATTTACAAAATCATTCTCTTTATACATAATATAAAATATACATATACAGAGCACAAAGTATTTCTCTATAAAGGCATATTTTCCTGAAAGTAAGCTATTTTTTAAACAGTCTCTTATACACCATGGTCAGCTGAGGCCTCTGCACTGCCCAGAGTAATGGAGCAGCTGGGATCTGGAACATTGCTGGTTAAGATTAAGCTATGGAGTTGACCCTCATTTGCAAATTCTGTCTTTGCAAATTTGTCTACTTACTAAAATTTATTGATAACCCCTCAGCCAATAGTAACAGTGCTGCTGTCATTCACAGATAGGCACAGAATGGGAGGAATTTCAGTTGCCCACGGTGCACTTTCCCAGCTTAGTTCAGACAAGGTAATGCTCTGCCTTCCTGCTTCAGCTTTCATGTTATAAACGGGCGTGGGGGTGGGGAGTGGGGGGGGTTGTGACCCACTTAGTGACACTTTTTTTACATTTTGTATCTTTTGAGTTAGTGATTTTGTTGTTCAAAATGGCCCCAAGTATAGTATTGAAATGCTTTCTAATGTTCCTAAGCCCAAGAAAGCAGTGATGTGTCTCACAGAGAAAATAACATCTGTTAGATAAGCTTTATTCAGGCGTAAGTTATAATGCTATTGGCTGTGAGTTCAGTGTTAATGAACCAACAATGCAGTATATCCAGAAAAAGGAAGAGAAAATTTGCCAATATGCATCTGAAGTTGTTCCAGAAAGTACAAAAGTAATAGCTGTACCATAAAGATGCAAGCTATAGTAATATCTAAAGCTGTGGAAAAGATGGAAAGTGGTTAAATTTGTGGATTCAGAAGATGTTAATTGATTTAAAAAGTAGTGGATAATGCTGTAAGGCTGAAAACCAAAGAAATCTACAGTCTTGTTACCCAGGATAGGAAAAGCTAAACTTTTTGCGTATAGTGTTTTATTATCATGAAACACTGCATTTAGTTATTTGTAAGAAATATATATTCAATAAAGTGTCTTTAAACAGAAATACATAAAACAAGTATCATCAGTTGTATTGATTGGTTAATGACTCCCAGGAACCTAACCCTGGATTTTTCCTAAAAGCAACGATTTGATAATTATTAATTGATAAAGTATTGATAATTCATTATTCACTGACACTTTATAGAACATAACTACAGAATGAGATTGAACTATAGCTTACATTTGCTCTTAAAACCCAGAAGTGATGCATATCATTTCTGCTCATATTTCATTGTCCAAAAAGTCACATAACCATTACTAGCTTCAAAGGAATAAGGAGGAATAATTTTCCTATAAAAAAGAGAACTGGATATAGGTAAACAGGAATGCATTTACCAAAAAGTGTTTGAAAGAGCCACATTTCCTCCAAGCAGTCTGCATCTCTAACAGTGGTTGAAAGTGCCTGTTTTCTCATACTAGTAAGGTCTCAAAAGTAGGTCAAATACAGTCTTTCTTTCTCCATTCACTGCGTAACTTCCTATAAATACATTATTAACCAAGGAGAAATACTACTGTGCCTTTGAGAGTTCCTCTGATAAATTATTGATCCTACTGTCTTTCTTTTGGGGGGGGGGGGCAGCTTATCAGACTTCTACCTCTCGTGCTTGGGGAAATACTGGGAAAAGATTATCTCTCTGGTTAGCAAAATAAGATTACCTATAATTTATATTAGTATATTTTACCTAGAGGAATATTCTTTTTAAAAGTATTGACCATGTTTAGGACCTTAGATTTATTTTGGGTAACAGTGTACATAAGCCATTGGAAAGTTACTGGAGAGATAGAATCTAGCCCTGGTGTCTGTTTAATGCAGGAAGATCATGTAAATACTCGTTTTGAAAATTCTTATTTAGAGGAGTAAGTGGTTCCAATGTCAACCCTTATTGTCAAGGTGAGGACTCAAAATCCTTCTTCTCTGCTTGTTCTGTCATTTACTGAATGAGATATATCAATCTCCCTTTATAGTTTTTAAATTTTTTTCCTTTGGATGTTTTGAGACCATGTTATTCAGTGGGAAGAATTTAAAATTATGTCATTTTTGTGAGTTGACTCTTTTTACTTCAAATAAAATGTATTGCCTTAAAGTGTATCTGTTTGAAAAGAATAAATTTGGTTATTTCCATGGCATATCTTATTTCATTTTTTTGTTTCAATTTTTTTCTATCTTTATGTTGTAAATGTACCAAAACCATTTTTGTACAATCTGAAAATCTTTGTGTGTTTTTTTTTACTGGAGTATCAACTGCATTTGCATTTAATGAAATTACTGATATATTTGAAATTAGTTCTATCACCAAACTGTGTGCTTCCTTGAGCCACTCTCCCCACACTCATTCTTTTGCGTGATAAGTACAGCCTATAGTTTTAAACTTCTCAGATGTGTTTCAAATACCAGTCCTCATGTCAACTAAATTACAGAAAATATACAGAGAGCCCTTGAGAAGACCCCTGCATTTGGATTAATATAAGAAGAAGCATTCTCTCCCTGCCCCCATGGTGCAGTGCTAGCTCACCAAAAAGACTTTCCAAGGAAATCCTCTCTATGACTATTCAGTCTTCTTTTATTTTTTAGGTGAGATGGTTGACCTTGTGGGATGTGAAAAACATTTCTCATTCTCTAGCTTTGGTGAACTAACAACTCACTAAGATATATAGGGGTAGGGAAGGGTAGGCTTACAGTTGTGAGTACGTGAAACACAGAGTTTATTTTTGTATTATTATTTATTAATTATTGCATTATTTATTATTATTATTAACCTACTTTGGTCCACCCCTGTATGGATACTTGGCACTTACCCTAGAGTTCTCAGCCTTTGGGGCTTCACCTAAATCCAGGGTATAAAGATTATCATTTTAAACTCCTGTTGCATTAGTTTCTTGAGAACATGTTGGCATCCCTAGATTTGTTTGTATGATTGCACTTTTGAACTTATGGATTGGCATAGGCTTTTGTATTTCTTTTAATATCATTTGCCTAGATTGAATTGCAGTAGCTTTCTTTTTTCTATTGTGACTATGAAATATACTTTGTAAAAAGTGTGCCAGAACAATGCAAGTCTGATTCCACTGAAATTATAAACTTAGAGGTCAAGGCCATCATAAAACATATGCTAATAGAATGAGCTTTTGAGTTGTTGAAGTTCAACTAAAATTCATAACTGCAGTTTGAAAGAGACTACTGGCAATAAGATTCACTCCTAAGTCCTACAATTGAAAATATTACTTTCCTTACAAATTACCTGCTCTTTGCCAAAAGCCAAATAAATTGGTCTAATGAGAATTTCATACAGCCCCGCCCCTTGTACAGGGATAAGAGTATCTGCAACATTTAAACCACTAGGCTGTAGACTACATTTTAATTGGCTTGTGCTTGTGCGTTCTGTCTGTCACATTCTGTCTTTCTCTGTGGCTTATATACAGTGGTAGGCAAAAGTAGGTTTACAGTTGTAATACAAATAAATAATATAATAATTAATAAATAATAATACAAGAATAAACTCCATGGTTTTGGGGGAGGGTTGTTTGTTTTTTAAATATATCTTTATTTCAGAGATAGGAAGGGAGAGGGAGGGAGAAAGAAAAGAGAAACATCAATGATGAGAGTCATTGATCGGCTGCCTCCTGCACCCCCCCTACTGGGGATCGAGCCCACAACCCGGGCATGTGCCCTGACCGGGAATCTAACCGCAATCTCCTGTATCCTAGGTAGATGCTCAACTGCTGAGCCACGCCCGGCCGGGCAAAACTCCATGTTTTGCACACTTACAACTGTAAATCTACTTTTGCACACTCCTGTACATACATGTATATCTGAAATAGAACAACTGCTTGTGATGGTTAGAGAGCTCTTCTCTCTCCTTTAGGATGCTTTTAACTGATCTGTAGAAGTTCTGAGAGAGTTACTAACCATATTAATACTTAAGTTCATAGGTAGAGATAAATTCAGTGATTAATAAAGATAAAAGGAAAAGCCTTGATTCTGTAATGGAGTCAAAAAATTGCACAATTTTATTTGGGGATGATGTTAATGGATAATAATAAGTAAATTTCACTTTGTTTGCTTTTTTTACTTAGTCTGACTGGCATCTATAAAATTGGTGTGCTCATTGCTGGCATTCAGTAAGCATTAGCTGAACTAGAATCAGACAGCAGAAGAATGGTTCTGACATTATCTTTGGCATATCTGAATGAACGCGGTAGCCTCCTAATGTTGGCCATCTCTCTTTCATCTGCTCTCCATAGCAGATCAGCTTTGCAAAGAGATTTCCTAATATGTGTAAGCCAAAGTAGTTTTACTGCCAAACTTCCATTGATCTTATACATTTCCTCCATCTTCAGCAGTCCTTGTCACTTTTAATGGCTTTCCATAGCCCTGGGGAATGTGAACACAAAAAACGTCTTCAACCTGAAAACTATTAGCTGGGGGCACATGGAAGGCAAATTGTGAGCTAGATATTGGGGTTTATGGATTTTTCTCCCTCGGTTACCATCAGCTTGGCTGGAGACCCAGAAAAAAACTCTTCTCAAATTCATGCTGCATGGCAGAGAGAAGAAAGATGCAACCTCTCTGACACACAATGCGAGGTGAATAACATTTATTATTTTTACCTCCATTACATGGATGAATGGAGAAAGGCTTAAAACTTTGAAGCAGTTGTTGTTGCTATTGTTTTAAGGTCACATGGAAAGATATTATTCTTTTCACAAATTTTCTAATTTTACTCTTATACAACACTGGGTGATTTATTTCTAGAAGTTGCCAGGAGAATGGCAGTAAACATTTCCTTCAAATGCATGTTTCCAAGAAGTACCTTAGAGTGTAATTAGCATTTAGAAAGAACCATAGAATTTTTAATTTATAAAGGAGCTGTAAGATCACCAACTGCCCTAATTCCTTATGCAATTGATAAGGAAATTGCCATTCCAAATAGCTACAGAATTTGCTCAAGGTCAAACAACTAATTTGCAAGCCATTCTGATTTCTAGTGCTTTACCTTTTTTACTATACCTGCCAGTCTGGAGTGGCTGTGGTGGTGGTGGTGGTGTTTGTTTTTTTTCCTGCCAACACTGTGCTAATTCTTAGCAATGAGCATCTGAATTCCTTGACACAACAGAAAGAACTTAAGATCTGTGCCCAAAGTAGTCCTGTGTTTAAATTTCCTGCATTTACTGCCTATGGCTCCTTAACCAACCAAGTTACTTATCAATCTGAAGCTCAGTAAAACTGTAAAATGGGGATAGTAACACCAAAGTTGGACGGCTGTTACTGTATTAGACACTATAGATGTAATGCCCGCTAAATAATAGACACATAAGAAATTGTATATATTTTCACCCATATCGATTTATATTCTTTATATTTTTGCATTATACTTCACGCAGGCCATTTTACCAGCAATATGATAAGACAGGATGTGCAGGGCAGAGGCTTTTAATGGGTTTTCCAATGAACTATATCAGAAAGTCATTGCAAATTCTAGTGAAGCAAGTATAAGTATGGAGTATAAGTTTGGGGAGTCAGTCTAACAGAACAGGTGTAGATACAGGCAAAATTTAAAGAGTTATGGGCTGGTGGCCAGTCCCTTCACAATTAGTCTCCAGTCATGCAGTTGTAAGAGGTTCTGTGCGTAGCTCTAGTCTAATCAGAGAACAGGATACTAAGCAAGAGACCAAAGCAGAAATCAAGTTTTTCAAAATATTCCTACATGTAATGAAGGAGACAGGAAATATTGAAGTGCAAAGACCACACAGACCTTCAGTGCTTACTCCTAGAGCAGTGTGTACCGAGCCTGTTGACAATATTATTCCATCTGGGGGGCTGAGAATCCTGATCTAAACATAGTCCAGGAGGAATCTGCCCCGGAGCTAGAGAGCTGAGCCTGCAGGTGCCATCACTACCAAGGCAGCCTGTTAGGGCCCAGGGAAGACAGGAGATCACAGGAGGGAGAGGAGACTGAGACGGAAGCATGTTTTTTGTCGTGTTTTTTGCAATGGTGAAAAGAGAAATTAACAATAAATTAGCAGTGATTGTTTCCTATTTTGTTGTTGCTGTTCGTTTTACCTCCCCTCCCTTCTCTAGATAGTAGTAGTTCCTTCTCGCTGACAGATGGCAGGAAGACTTCTAGGAACTTTACTCCAAAGCTGCAGAGGCTCTAGATTTGCTCTACATGTGTTGTGGGGTGTGTGTGTGTGTGTGTGTGTGTGTGTGTGTGTATTCTTATGTTGGGGCAGGAAGAGACTAGTAGAGAATGTGGAATGGGACAACAGTGTTATTTCAAGAATAGAATAGTCTACTATATCTGCTTCCACCATAGTGCTATTTGTTGTTAAATTTATATTTTGCTAATACGTATATAACATATGTGTGTGCAGAAATTAGTATATTTGTTTATATATAATATGTATGTGTAGGTATATATGCATGTGTAAATAAGTATAGAATATACTAACTCCATTTTATACTTAAATAAAATATATGGGACTTCATAGAAACAAAGATAGAGGAATTTTAAACATTGAGGTGAGCAAGTAAAAAAAGTAATGGAGGACTTTATCAGGATGGCCAGTGTGATTAAGCCATCTGAGCTTGCTAATGGGCACTTATAAAATTAGGATCCTACTCCCTCACTGAGATTGAAGACAGGGGCCCTCTCTTTCCCATGCTTGCATGTGTGTGTGTGTGTGTGTGTGTGTGTGTGATTTTTCTTCTTCTTTTTTTAATTTTCTTTTTCAATTTTAGTTTACATTCAATATTATTTTCTTTTAGTTTAAGGTGTGTAGCACAGTGGTTAGACAATCATGCCCCTCCCCCTGTATTTCAAGTACCCTATCTTTCTTGATGATTACATTTCTAAGGGACAGCTCTCAGGTCCTTGAGAACAATAGCCCTGGCTTGAAAAACTGGCATTTCAAAGAGCAGAGAAAGAATTTTAAATTGAAAGTTTTCTAAAATAAATGCTCTAAGAAAATAGCGGTCAGGAGTTTATCATCAGGGGAAAAACACCTATCTAATATCTAGTCAAGCTGAGGGGAGCATTAAGGCCATCTTGGTCAATGTATATGATGTACTGTATATTCAAGTGACTTGGTTAACTTCAAAATGATTAGAAAGCAATGAATACCCTAATTTTTATAATAAACTATAAATTCTTAAATATATTTTTGTTGTCCTGCTTTTAAAAACTTAGCCTTGGGCCCTTGCCAGTTTGGCTCAGTGGTTAGAGCGCAGGCCTGTGGTGTGAAGGGTCTCGGGTTCAGTTTTCGCCACGGGCATGTGCCTCAGGCGCAGGCTCGACCCCAGGCCCCTAGTTGGTCAGGGTGCGCGCAGGAGGCAACCGGTCGATGTGCTCCTCTCACATTGATGTTTCTCTCTCTCCCTCCCTCCCTCTCTCTCTGAAAAGCAATGGAAAAAATATCCTCAGGTGAGGATAAAAGAAACAAACAAAAGAAAAACTTAGCCTTGGTTATAATTTAAGAAGAAAAAAATGGTAGAAGAGCAAGAAAGCTCGCATTCAAGGGAAGCACGTAGACTTATCAGTTGGTTGATGGCTGTAAAAGATCAACTTCTTAGCAGTGAATTGTTGCCCTTTCAAGCACAGGTGTTGACAAGCCCCGTGCGTCGTTCATACTGCACAGTGCAGCATGCACCATGCAAAAACAATGGAATTAAAACACTTGGTCAGAGTTCTTGCAACCAGAACTAAAACTAATGCACGCAGCAGCAGAATGTTTCCTAGATAACTGATAAATGGGCAGTCACAATAAGAAAAACAATAATTAAAGGTTAATTAAAATAACACAGCACCAAATTTACTAAGAAATTCAAAACCTTTGAAGCAGAAGTTAAGATACTGAAACAAATGGGAGTGTTTTGTTTTTACCTTTTAATTTAGGTCACCAGGATCTAAGTCTTTGTGTACTTACTATAGTGCTGTCTGGACACAGTAAATATTTGTGGAAAGAAAGAAAAATGCTAAGAAGGAAGGAAGGATTGGGAAGGGAAAACAAAACAATCTCTATACCAGTATAAAAGAGAGAAAGAACACACATTGTTATTGAGTAAGCATTGTCAGATTTACGTGCATTAAAGTAGCATGTAATGCACTACAAAATCTGGATAATTTCACACAAATGTGTACAGTAATATAGAAGAGAATTAAGACTTCCCTTATCTCCTCCAGAGATGAGAGGGTCCATTTTGTGATGATCTCCTTTATAATTGTGAGAAACTTCAATGTTAGTCGCAGAGGGGTGTGGGTTTTACAGTTCCAGTAGTCAGAGGGCACTGATCTTGCACTAAAAATCAAAAGGTTGGGACTCTTCTGTTTTCAAGAAGACACTATAAGGAGAAATGAGGAACCACTGCCTCCTTCCTTTTTATCAAACAAAGAAAAAGTGGTCTTTGTTTACTGAGGAGTTGAATGCTAGATCATTTCCCCTTTACAGAAAAAGGGCGGGGGGAGCAAGGGGAAGGGCAAAGGGAAAGGAGGGCAAGGCAGGGAGGAGGGGGAGACTGAATGGAGGAAAAGTGCACGGATGAAAAGGCTGGACACTGTTCCCCAGCAGACTGTGCACCTTGCCATTACCATCCCTCGCCTACCCCCAGTGTCCCAGGAGCAGTTAGCTAACTGGTTCCTACGTCTTGCATGTTGCAAAAAGACAGACAAATACATATTATCCTACAGACTCAGGAAAATGCTCAGCTGCCCTCTGGTCCAAGCCTGAGGGAAGGAGCTTGCGTATGAATAGGCTGCATTTGGTTCTGTTGGTTTCCTGCCGAGACAGACTTTCTTCCTCTAGGCAAGCAGTGGGGCTGTAGCAAGGCAGTTTAGCAACTGATCTTTCAGCAGAAGGAAACACTTTCCCTTTCCATTGGTCTTCTGTTCCTCACCCATTGCTCATCCCCTCACTAGCCCCACCATTGAGTTTTTTATGAAGTGGCCTCAAATGTAATCTCACATGCAGGATGGTAGAGAAATAAATGTCCGAATGAATGGACCAGCGGGACATTCAGAGGGTGCCTCCCATGCAGGCCTTCACTGCACGCCCCGAACCGGCGCTGCGGCTGTGTCTGTCACTTGGTGGTTTGTGATCTCTTCACCAAGGTGAGGCATAGAAGGGAGGCCTTTCTCCATATGACAGGTATGAATGGGGAGAGCAGCATGTTCCAACTTCCAGCAACATCTCAGATTTGATAACAATTGTGAAAAATAATAATCTGTTTTGTCATGCTTATCCAGTTTTGATTACTTATCAACTAACCATTTTGCTCTAGGACAAATGACAACAACCACAAAAATTAAGTGACAAATAGAAAAAGAAATGTATTTCTGAGTCCTATAAAAATCCTCATGCTTAATGTTTTCCTTTCATTCATTAGCAATATACTACATATCTAAATGTCTTTACTATTGATACACACACACATTTGCCCCCCCAATGCCATATGTTTAAAGCAAAGTAACATCTGAGTCATAATATATAAATACATTTAAGCTAAGTTGGCATTAGTTCTGGTCTTTTTGTAGCCACAGTGAATGTAAACAATGTTTGATAAGTAGAAACCCTGGCCAACTAAGAGAAACTTACCATGAACTACATTAAAGAAAAACATATAGGAAGATTAAACATGATTGTGCCTTTACCTGCCCTCAAAAAAAAAAAAAATCAAATAGAGTTTTTTTTTTAAATTTATCTGGTAAAGGAAAATGACATAAAGGAAACCCTGTTAACCTGAGAATAATTGTGACCTGGTACAGTCGCCCACAGAATCCCTTGAAAATAGAAATAAAACTGTTATTGTTAATAACGAAAACTGAATTATATGTTGAGGAAAAAAGCAAATGTATTGTATAGATACCAAAATTTTATGATGAACTTTGTATGTAATTTTGCTGACAAATTTGTAAGATAAGCACTACTAATTCCTGGATTTTACCTTTAACTTTTGCCATGTGGCCTTAGAAAGTTTAACTTTTGCCTCCCCTCCAAAAAATCCAAGAATTTTATAAAATTTTTTAATGGTCACTATTAATGCTTTGGTATTCAAAATATTCTCTTTGGAAACACCTTTCCTTTCATCATTCTTGCTGATGCCTGTTTTCAGTTGACCCATATAACTTGGTCTGAGGCTCATCTGTGAGGAATTTTTATACAATTCCAGTCATCTCCCACACTAATTTTTTGCAATGTTTAACAAGATTTGCAAGTTGACTTTGTAATTACTTTGCATTTTATTTCAATTTTATTGTTTGATATTTCAAATACTCAGTTATCCATGTGAGAATTCCTGACAAAAGACTTGGTAAGATATGGGATAACTTACTTACTAGTAATAGGCCACAGAGGGATGTGTGAGTGGATATTAAATATTTGCAAATATTCAGTGAATTGGTATATATTTTCAAGTTTTACAGCTGCAGAGATGTGTGTGATGAACACCACATATAATTGGCACTCTTAGAATTTTAAAAATCCACCAGAACATTAAACCTACTTTTTAAAGTGACGATAACTGAACAACTTATAAAATAGAAATTTTACCAGCATCAGTCAGGCAAGATTTATTTGACTTGCTTTTACTGCTCTTCATCTATAATTATGGATTTAATTAGTTTAGAAAAGACTATAGTTCTCATTACTACCCTGGTTTCTTTTGACCTCTTTCTTTAGTTTTAAATTTTAATTATTTAGCAAATGACAATAATCAGCTCAGAATGCAAAAGAGCTAGTGATGATTAATTATGTTAGACTTTTTAAAATATTATATACAATGTGGGATATTTTCTTCCATTAATGAAATTATCATTAGCTTGTAAAACATTTCATGTTCTAACATTAGTTGATGTAATGATTTCAAAAAGGTAGTTTATCAACCTTAGAAAAATTAGCCAACAACCAAGTGAAATTGTTTTTCTTTAAAGTAAAAAAAACAACAACAAACAGTAATCAGAAACAAATAATTTAAACATTAGCTACTTTTTAAAAGGAACAAATATGATATGGAGGCCTGAGAACTAATGTTTCTATCTTTCCTACACCTACCTCCATACTAATGTAATTTTTGAAAAATGACTATCAACATCAGTTACTTCTCCCAAATGATTTCTTAATACATTAAAAAAATAAAGTTCACTTTAATATATTTAGGTTATAATTATGTCAAAAGTGGTGAGAAATCAAAAGCTCACTTGTGACTCACACCCAAAATGAAATAAAATCAAAGATCATGAATTAACTATAAAACCTAATTCCAGGTCAATACATGGCATGAATGCATAGAGAGGAACCCATTCTCCTGCCCTTCGCCTACTAAAATGCTGAACTTACATAGCTGGCAGGTATTACTAGAAATGTATGGTTTCATTTTATGTATCTTTGTTAGAAATATCTTTTACTCAGATCTTTACTCCAATTATAATAACAACAAAAGATGCAATTAGATGTTGATTTTAATGGTACAGGCCAAACACTAAGTCAAAACAAATGGCATTAAATTCATTTACTATTTGTGTTTTCTTTTTAATTTTTAAATAGAATTTAGACTTCTAGCTACTTGCCTCAAATTTAGTTTCTCTTTTCAACTAGCCAGCTCTTGTTTTGAGTGTTGTAGCAGAGAAATAAGATTGCTTATGAAGAAAATAAATAAAAAGCTATACCATGTTCATTTTAGTCATGGTGACAATGAAAGTCTAATCTTGTAGCTTTTCTCAATACACATAAGATCATTTCAGGTAATATTCTCCCAAATGCATTGCATTTTCTTTTTTTAATTCTCATCTGAGGAGTGCCCCAACCGGGAATCAAACCCACAACCTAGATATGAGCCCTGACTGGAAATCAAGCCCATGGCCTTCAGGGGGACAGGACAGTGCTCCAACCACAGAGCCACCTGGCCAGGGCGATGCCTTGTATTCTTGATTAGCAAATCATGAATGATGGATGTGACCTCCAAGGTAATCTAGGGGACACTATGAACGTGTTGTTTCAAGGTTCAATCAACCTACAGAAATTATGCCTGCTAGGCATTTTTGCCATATAAGAATAAAATTTTACATACAACATTCAGTTATTTTTAGCAAAGTCCTATTACAAAATTTGGATTTTTAGGTTAGCTTCGGAGTCTTGATAGTGTAGAAGTTGCTACTAAGGAGAAGCAAGCATTTGCAGAGTAATATCAGTTATATTGTGCAGAGTAATCCCAATCAGGATGTAAGAAATTATGGTCAGAGGACATCATTTTGAGCAGGCTGTGTAAGGAATGAGGACATCTTGCTGACTTTTTACATTCCATTGATTTAATGTCAGGATGTAAAACAAGGCATATTTCAGGTTTAAAATTCTGATATTCAAGTCTCACTTTCACCTTTGACCAGAAATACTTTGCCATGCATGGGATGAATTCTAGCAAAAATGTTTAAAGAACCTCTACCAAATTTAAAGAGTTTTAAATGTAAAACATTCTAAAATGATGGCTTTGCTGAGAAGGGGAGGCAGGGTCAGAGTTAACTCATTTTGGAACACGCGCTGACAGGCGGAGCTGCTTGCCAGTCTGGAAGCCTTTTATAGAAAAGCTTGTCAGTATTACACAGCCAGGTTAAAGTTTAATGCGTTGGGTTTGTAAGAATGTATATAATCACTTTCTAATAAGGGCTCTAAAGAAAAATCTGTCACTCAGAATTCATGTAAGCATTTCATTAATTTTGGTGGGGAGCCTCTGACATAACTGACAAAGGATGAAAATGCCTGTTGTTTTATCGCTTTTGAAAAGAATGGCTTTTGATGATATTATCAGATTCAAAATAAATATGAAAAAGTTCCCCAGCTGTTTATTATTCTAACTCTTGATTATGAGCTCCAACTGTAAGATAAATTGACAAGTAACTTGCCTTAAGAAAGCTCCCGAACAAAAAGTTAAAGGCAAACAGTTTTAGGAAGCCTCTCAAAAGCAGCATTTAGCCGGTGGCTTGAGGTTTGATTACAAAAGCCAGATATGTAGGCCGGGCAGGAAAGCTGAGATTCTGTGACTTGGGTCCAGGGAAAGTAAGCTTATTGTTATTAAAGATTCCTGGAAATTGAAATAGCTTATAGTTCCCAAAGTTTTAAAAAATATATTGGCCAATTGACTCTCGAAGAGGAATTTTCGCCATTTGGCTCTAACAGAAGTATTTAGAATAAGACTTTCAGGGAAATTACACCATGCTCTAGCCGCAGCCCCAAAGTATGCTGAGTTTCACTTCCCCTTGAGATCATGAGAAATAATGAGTGGGGGTATTTATGAAATCAAAATTAGTATTGAACAATTTGTTTTTTTCTTTTTTTAAAGTGAAGGAACAATAACTTTCTAAATCTGCGATCACAAGGTAACTTAATTTTGCACAATGACATATTAGGAACTTAGATTATTTTCTTTCCTTCCATACTAACTTATTAGTTCCTAAGTCAAAAATTATTTCATCTCCTTTGTTTTGGATTGTGAAAATGCAGAAAGGGGTGAAGAACACACAAATCATTTGTAATCTTTTTAAAAGTAAATATTTTGATATATTTTCTAAAAGTCTTTTGTTCAATGAATTTATTTGAAGAAATAAAGGCTTGCATTCCAGCACTAGTCATTTCATTGTCTGGGGAATGGCTGGTAATAGAAAATAAAAAAGAATTACCCCTATTTTAAATGTAGTTTATGATCTTCCTTGCCTCTAGCTCACAGGTTCTTATTCCTTAGAGATTTTAACTTCTGGCTTACTTTCCTTTTCCCCAGTACCACTCCTGTCTCTATTCTTGGTGATTAAATACCCTGTGTTTTATTAGTGCAAACCTCCTTGCTTCCACTGATCTTGTCCTGCACTTACCATAAGCCATTGTCCCCCATGGTCACCCTCTAGATCTTGTCAGTTTCAAGCACCACACCTCTGACCACCACCTTCGATCTTTTCAGCCTCCACCCTCCATTTCCCCAAATAATCCTTTAACCCTATCACGACCTTCAAAGCAATGAGCTTACTACTTTCACACTGTCCCTTTATCCCCAAGTTCTTTCTCACTTTCCCCTTAAATTACATGTCCTTCAATTTCATGGTCCTTGATTTTAATCCCTTCTTTGCCTGCATTCTCAATCCTTTGTCCTTTTATTGCTTCATCATATTCACATAATAAAACCACAATTCTAGTTAAATCAAACTCTTTGACAATCCATAGAATTTCAGTAATAGAAAAATACATAATTGGATTGACAGATCTTACTTTCAATTCATGGTAATTCATTTCATGCTGGCCTTTAATGTGCTCAGGACAGCTTTGCCCTGGCTGGTGTGGCTCAGTTGGTTGAAATATCGTCTGTGCACCCAAGGAGTGCAGATTCAATTCCTGGTCAGGGCACATACCCAGGTTGTGGGTTCAGTCCCTGGTTGGGTTGCTTACAGGAGGTAACTGGTCAATTTTTCTTTCTTTCTTTCTCTCTGTCCCTCTTTCTCCTTCCCTCCCTCTCTCCCTCAAATCAGTAAAAACATCCTCCAGTGAGGATTTTAAAAGAAAATGACAGCTTTAATGTTCCTGTCAGCTTTACTAAACTTTTGACAGGTTTCTTCCTCACTATAGGACCCTAACCTCTCTTTTGAAAAGAGCATTTAACTTAGAAAATTTTCGCTATATTTATTTATTTATTTATTTATTTATTTATTTATTTATATTAAATTTATTAAGGTGACACTGGTTAATAGGATCACGTAGGTTCCAAGTGTACATTTCTATGATACATGATCTGTATATTGCATTGTGTGTCCATCACCCAAAGTCAGGTCATCTTCCATCACCAAGCACTTGGCTCCCTTTAGCCCCCACAAACCCTCTACCTCCTTCCCTCTGGTATGACCACACTGTTGTCTGAGTCTATGAGTTTCAGTTTTATATCCCACATAAGAGTGAAAACACACGGTTCTTAGCGTTTTCTGACTGACTCATTTTGCTTAGCATGATATTCTCAAGGTCCATCCATGTTGTCGCAAATGGCAGTATTTCACTGTGTATATGTACCACATCTTCTTTATCCAGTCCTCTATCAAAGGCCACTTTGGTTGTCTCTGTACCTTGGTCATAGTGAATAATGCTACAGTGAACATAGAGGTGCATATATCCTTGTGAATAAATGTTTTCACATTCTCTCTCCACAACTATGAAATGTAAGTCTTCTCCCAGCCCCATGCCAGTTTTACATTCCAGGAATATCTTAAGGACCTAGGTGCCCACCCTTTGAAATGTAATCATCAAAAAGGGCAGGGTTAATGAAAATATGAGCTTTACTTCACACATCAAGTGAAATTTATAATTGTTATCCTTTATAGAACTACATTAATAGCCAAACAATACATATTTTCATCACAAAATTCAAAACCATAATCAAACTGTGACAAAATCAGAGGTAAATTATATGATATTTCAGTACATTAAAAGGGAAATCCTTTCATCAAGCAATTGCTTATGATTCTTCACTTGATAAATGTTTTCAGCAACTATAGTATATGAGCCTGAAAATTTCTATGTTATAGAAACTGGTGGTTAGTCAAGTAATTGCCTTCATTTTACAAATTAGCAGAATGAAGTGCAGAAGAATTCAGTGATTTATTCAAGATCATGCCATTCATTAGTGTGAGAGAAAATCTCCAAAGATAATAGGAAATTCCTATAATGCATTTTTTCTCTGCACATATCCCACCGGAACACGTTAGTGTTAGCAATGTGTTTGGGGGGTTAGTTTACAGAGTAACTTTATTCTAGGTGGTTTCTTCAAGAGATTTTGTTCTTTTGTTCTTATGTAATAGTTCATTTATGTCTTGACAAACTGCTAAAGTAGCAAGTTTATCAAATAATCTCAGTTCAAAAAAGTCTGAGTATATGCTAAATAATAATATTTACAACAGCTATTTATAATTTCATAGAAAATGTACTATATATGACAAAATATTTTTTATTCTTTTTAAAACATTTAATAAATTTCATATTTTAGAATAATTTAAGAACTACAGAAAAATTGGAAGATTGTTACAGAGAGTTCCCATATACCCTAAACCCAGTAACTACAACACATTTGTTACAACTAATACCAATAGTCATGTCTTAGTAACAACTAAGGTCAATATTTCTTTTAGATTTCCTTAGTTTTTACCTGAAATCTTTATTCTATTCTCTGAAATCTTTATTCTATTCTAGGATCCCATTCAGAATACCACCTTATATTTAGTTATAAAGTATACATGACAAAATATTTAAACAACATATATATCCCCAAAATGGTTCAATGTGTAAGATGTCAATACTGAGTTAAATATTGCATATCCCTTGATAATCACCATGTATTTAAAAAAACTATTATCCATGAGCAAGCATGTATATCATATGTAACATATTACATTTATTTTCTTTAATTCCTTATATTTAATAAAATGTCTTATTTCATAGATTTTTAAAATTTAATTTAATTTTTATTTATTTATTTTTTTAATCTTTATTGTTGAGAGTATTACAGGTATCCCATTCCCCCCCCAACTGACCCCCTCCACTTTGCTCCCACCCCCTCCCCAGGCCTTCACCCCGTTATTAACTGTGTCCATGAGTTATGCATATATGCATATAACTTCTTTGGCTACCCTCCACCCTCCTTCCCTCTTTCCTGTGAAATATGATCTTGGTTGTAGTTCCATATTTTTTATCACTTTGAATATTTCTTGCCACTCCCTTCTGGCCTGCAAAGTTTCTGTTGAGAAATCAGCTGACAGTCGTATGGGTGCTCCCTTGTAGGTAGCTAATTGCTTTTCTCTTGCTGCTTTTAAGATTCTCTCTTTGTCTTTAACCTTTGGCATTTTAATTATGATGTGTCTTGCTGTGGGCCTCTTTGGGTTCCTCTTGTTTGGGACCCTCTGTGCTTCCTGGGCTTGTAAGTCGATTTCTTTCCACAGGTAGGGGAAATTTTCTGTAATTATTTTTTCAAATAGGTTTTCAATTTCTTGGTCTCTTTCTTTCCCTTCTGGCACCCCAATAATATGAATGTTGGGCCTCTTGAAGTTATCCCAGAGGCTCCTTATACTATGTTCATATTTCTGGATTCTGTTTTCTTTTTGCTCTTCTGGTTGGCTGTTTTTTGTTTTCTCATGTTCCAAATTGCTGATTTGATTCTCAGCATCCTCTAATCTACTGTTGATTCCATATAAATTATTCTTCATTTCAGTTCCTGTAGCCTTTATTTCAAATTGGTACTTTATTATGTTATCGATTTTCTCAGTTATTTCCCTAATAGTCTGCTTAAACATCCTTATAAACAAAATTCTGAACTCTGTATCTGTTAGCTTGCTTGGATCTATTTCATTTAGTTCATCTTCTAGAGACTTCTTCTGTTCTTTCCTTTGTAACATGTTTCTTTGCCTCCAATTTTGGCTGCTTCCAGGTGTTTGTTTCTATGTATTAGGTAGAGCTGCATGTCTCCTGGAATTTGTAGAGTGGCTTTGTGTAGTAGGTGTCCTGTAGGGTCAGTGGCTCAGCCTCCCCAGTCACCTGAGCTGGGCCTTCTAGGTGCCCCCTGTGTGTGCTGTGTGCACTGTCCTGTTGTAGTTGAGCCTTGGTTGCTGTTGGAGTCACTGGGAGGAATTGACCCCCAGGCCAATCAGCTGTGAGGACCAGCTGCAACTACAGCCAGAGAGCTGCTGTGCTGGAGACACCCCTATGGAGCAGGATTTACTTCAGTGGAGCTTTGGTGTTCACCAAGTGCGCCCCTTGATTGTCACTCGTGGATGTGGTAGGGTTGTAATCCAGCGTGGTTGAGCCTCACCACCAGGTGCACTGTCTCTGGGGCTTTCCAGGAGGTGCAAAGTCAGCTTATGCCAGTGCCTTGCCCAGGGCCACCCAGCATGAGCTTCACAGCAAACCGTAGTTGGCTGCTACTTGTGCTGGGCTTGGAGGTGCCCAGGAGAGGCCAAGCTATGAGCCAATGCAGCTGCCACTAGTGCCAGGCCTGGGGCCGCTTATCAAGCCGTATGGGGCCCGCTGCTGCTTGTTTGAGAGATTTTAGGAAAGTCCTAAGCATGAGGCTTGAGAGGCCACTTGCACAGAAAAGCCCCTGGAAACGGCCTGGATGAGCTGCAGGTGGGGAGGGGCGGGGCCTCCGGGAATCACAGGGCGGGGCCAAAGGTGAGAGTCAGGTGCTGGTGACTCAAATATGGCGCCTGCCTGAGGCTGTGTGCGGGGAGGACTCGCCAAAGGAGCCACGGCCTCCGCCAGCCCTTCTGCCTGGGAGGAAGCCGCCCCTCTGCCTCTCGCCCGGATCTCAGGCAGGTTAGTTCCTCCCCGAGTGTCCCAGGTCCTTTCAGGCTGCTGCCCGGCGCTGGGCTCAGAGGGAGCGTCCGAGTGAGTCCGTGCCGGGCCCTTTAGAGGAGCTGCTGGAGCTCCCGCGGCCTCCGAGACCCTCAGCCACAGTCCCCGCTGGTTTCAGAGCCCGCAGTTGTGGGGACGTCTCTTCCTGGCCCTGGAGCCCTGGGCTGGGGGCCTGCTGTGGGGCTGGGACCCCTCACTCCTTCGGGAAACCCCCACCACCGAGATTCCCTCCCGGGTTTAAACCAGGGCACCGGGTGTGGGCCCGAGGCCGAGTCTCTGAGATTCAGCCCCGATCCGCCCGCGTCTCCGCCCCTCCTCCCGGTCTCGGTGCTTCCTCAGCTCCCTGGTTGTGGGGCTTCTGTTCACCAGCTCTCAGGAGGCTCCGAGTGATGGCTGTTCTGTATTTTAGTTGTAATTTTGATGTGGTCGTGGGAGGCGGCAGGTGCAGCTGTTACCTGCGCTGCCATCTTGTTTCTCTCTCCTTAGATTTTTATAATAAAACAAAAAACCAAGATAGGGTCCCTGTCTTCCAGCCTCTGTATGAGGGTAGGAGCCTAACTTTGATCAGCACCAGTTAGCCAACACAGATGGCCTAATCACATGGACCACCTCCCTTCCCTTCCCCCCTACCACACATACACACACACACACACACACACACACACACACACACCCCACCACCCCCCTTCTGTTCCTCCGTCCTTACAATCAGAAGTAAACTTCCACACATCACATCTGCACCAGTTTATGTTTACTTAGCCTTTTCTCTTGGTTCAATGAATGAACTCTTGTGTTAGCTCAAGCACCACTGTGACATGTTCTCTCTAACTCAAGGACATTGTTCCGACAATTCCCCCTCCTCGGCCCTTACATCATCAATTTTCCCTCTTTACAACCACTTTCCCATCAGCAAACAGCTGTGCTCTATGTCTCAATATAAAAACAAAACATACCAAAAAATTGCTTTATCACTTCTCATTTCAGCCGCATGTCAGTTTACCTCTTTACAGTAAGAGAAAAATAATTATCTGTATTTTTAAAAAAAAAATTCTCTAATTTCTAGTCTCCCTTATTCTGTTAATCCTGCCTATATAATTATTCTCATTTGAACTCAACCATTATGTTGTTAAATTCAGTGGCCACTTCCCAGACTTCATCTTACCTAACAATCTGTAGCATTGTGATCACTTATTTCTCCTTAAAATAGTTTTGTTTACTTGGCTTAGAGGATACCACACTCCCTGGTTTCTCTTCTTGCTTCTCTGGCCACTATATTTTTTTTATCTCCTTTATCTGTTCTTCCTCAACTCCCTGCCCTCTTCATGTTGGAGTGCCTCAGCACAGTCTGTTCATTTTTTTGTTTTTATTCTTTTTTTCCCTTTACACATTCACTGTCTGGGAGATCTCATCAAGTCTTAGGCTTTTAATATCCATCTACCAGATAATTAATGTACAGTCTACCTCCCTTACCAACTCTACACTCATATATCCAACTGATTTCCCAAATATCTCTTGCTGGGTATCTAATGGATATCTCAAACTTGACATTTAAAAAATCAAGATCATAATTTCTCCTCTACCACTGCCCACAAGATCCTACTACTCCATAACAGGCAACTCCCTCTTCCATTTGCTTTGGCTAAAACCTTTGGAGGGATTCTTTACTCTTCTTAGTCTGTCATATTCCATATTGTCAGTAAAATGTGACAAGTTTTTTCTCCACCTTCAAAATATATATCAAATCTCACTACGTCTTCCAACCTCTGCTGCTAATGCATTGTCCTGAGCTACTACTACCTCTCCTCTTACCTATTTTATTGCAATGACCCCAATAGGTTTTATTGCTTTCTCTTTTGCCTCCCTTTGATCTATTTTTATCAGAGTGACAAGAGTAATATTGTTCAAGAGCACATTAGATTATATCACATAAGATATGTCAGTAAAACCCAGCAATGGCTTCCCATATCATGAGACTAAACACTAATATCCCTACAAATCACCCACAGGCTCCACATAATTTTTTCTCTCCCTGCCCCACATTGTTCCCTGACTCTACCCTTTCTGTCGCTCACTCCCCACCACTGACACCAGCCTCCTGACCGTTGCACAGTCACTTGCAGCAGAATCCCAGCTCAAGGTCTTTGTACTTGTCCTTTCCTCTGTCTAAAATGCTCTTTTCCTGCCCATTCACTTGAATTTCTCCTTTGCTTTCTTCAGATCTTTACCCAAATGTCACCGTTTGAGTGGAGCCAGACCTAACCATCCCATCACAAAGTGCACGCATGCTGAACTTCATATTCCCCCTCTTGCTTTATTTTCCTTCAGAGCACCCATCACCTTCTAACATATACAGTATGTTTATTATTTATCTTATTTGTTATCTTTTTACTCACTGAAAATGAGATTTTTGAGAATGGGGTTTTGTTTTGTTTTGTTTTGAATCCTGTTGTAATACAAATAGGGGCCGTCTTAATAGACACTCGTTACATATCTGTTGAATGACTGCTAGAAAGATACCACCAGGGTTGCAGTAGAATATAATTGGACCTAGTTCTTAATCAAAATTTAACTGTCTTAGAGGAGTTTCTGACAAAGTATAGTAAGGAAGGAAATCAATGGAAAATTCAAAGCACTCTATGAAGGAAAAGTTAAAACTGAGCCATTCTTGGAATTCAATTTGGAGAGTCTGCCAAAGATGATATTTGACCCAGAACTACACTTGAGTAACAGCACTAAAAATCTATCATCTGTGAATCAAGTTATGTGCAATGATTTACTGTAATACATCCCTTTGTGTTCATTCCCAGGAAAATGTGGCCAAGGAAATGGCTTTTCATGTGGGTGGGTAAGAATTCAAATCTCTAAAGGAGAATAATTACTTTAATATTTTTCCTGTTTCATTGCTTACAATGTAGGGCATATGTGTGAGTGACTCATGGGGTGCTTAGCACAGAACAGTCTATCATGGAGTAGAGCTTAGCATATAATCATGATTTTAGGGGACTGCACAGACCACTTTAAGGAAAAATAGGGGCAAATCATACTCTGTACATATTTTAAATCAATACATATTTAAATCAAAAGTCTTCATGGTTAATAAATTAGTGGGAATCAGAGCCTTGGAACAAGAGCAACACTAAATGATTAAGACATATTATATATATATATCTTAGACAAACTTTTTAAAGTTTTCATAGAATAACAAGTTAATTTTCAGACCAGAAATTCCAAGAAAAGGTTAGCTCAAGGAAGGAATTTCTGTATTTCAGTTACACATGGAAAATATATTGTGGTGATTAACATATTGTGAGATTCCTAAAGAATCTGGACTCTCTACAGGAACCTCTCTGGTGATTTACAATTGAAGTGAGATGTAGACAAACTGAAATAGAAACAGGTACCAAAGCCAAGGAGTAAAGAGTGGCAGTTATATTGCTGCAGTAATTGTCAGAAAGAGGAAAGCCATTTCAGCTAAGTCTTCATAAAAACACAGAGGGCTAATGGGTTTTAAAGACCTACATGGAACAAAACAAACAATATATATTGGATTATCTGCTTGTGAAAAAAAATTGAACTTGCAGCAACAACAAAGAAAGAACTGTTCACTTTTAATTTTGCCTCTGTTTTATTAAGGATAGTTGTTCTAAACAGAAAAATGTAAAACAACCATAGTTAAAGTGATCAGAAAGCTAAGATAAACGAAAGAAGGTATTATTCTCACTGTAAGGGAGTAGGAAAGGACTCACTAGGAAGAGTTATCATAACTATAATGAATTTGGGAAGTTAACGTAACTATAATGAGTTGGGAGTAATTTTTGCCTAATTTCAAAGTTTTTGCTATGAGCTGACCTAGAAGAGAAAGCTCCCGTAAAGTGAATCCTACTCTTTGGGGTTCTCCTCCTTTTGTTCACTTCCTAAGGCTTCCAATCTTAGGTCAATAACATTTCATATAAATCTAAGGTGTCTTGGTACCTAGAGCCATCCTATCAACATTTCTAATATTGCTTCTTTCTAAGAAAGTATATTGTCCATTATGATATTTTCTCACCAAGTCATTCCAACAATCATTATAAAGTTATATTTATTTTCCTCATTTAGTTTCAGTTGATGTTATTATTATTTTTTTTTTCCTGTGAGATTTCCCTTCTGTATGGACCTGGAGCCCTGGAGCAAAGGTGAAGCAGCAACCACAACGCTACCTTGTGACAGCCATGAGTTATGGCTGCGAGGACAATGGTTCTGGATAATTACCAGAACTCCCCAGAGGTTGACAATCATCTTTCCCAGACTTTATAAACTAGAGGATTCTTGCATTTTCCAGAGAAAGATGAAGGAAGTGGGAGCTAGATCATGGGAAAGATGCTTTTTGCCTCTAAGGAATATGAGTGCTGGAGTTGGTATTAATTAGAGTTGCATTGCAAGAAAACCGAGATGAGAAACAGTGCGCTCCCCAAACTGAAAAGCCATTCATAGCATTAACATTTGTAGTGGCTTATTTGCCAAATCTTTCTTCCTCTTCCAAAGTTTTATAATATTCAACTAAAAGATGAGATTACTACTTGTGCTCCAAACTTAAGTTTTATACGCACAAAAAAAAGTCACATTCTAGCTTTATTTAAATTATCTGTGTTACTTCAATGTGATTACAGATTTTGTAATGTGGCATCAGAATTAACCTTGTGAATGGCTCAGGTCACTGAGCTTCATTCACAGTGACAGTTTGTTTTGTAAAGCTTTAGATCACTCAGCTAAAGTTATAACCTTAGATAATTTTTAATTCACCCTTTAAGGTCACTTTATGATTTTCTGGTTCTCAAGAAAATTTTCAAACTGAAAAATAGCTCTTATACTTAGATATATATAGTTATTATTAAGAAAGAGATACTGTGTTGGTATGTTGTTTGGCTCAGGGGTTTAAAAAAATCTGATTGTGTAATCTGTCCTGAGATAATCGACAAAATTAAAGTCAGGTTTGTTGTTTTTTAATTTAGTGAATGCTATTAGTCACTGTCAGTTGATTAAGGACCTTTTATGGAACTAGGTCTCTGTATGCTGCTATATGTGCTGTTCTAAGGTACACTTTCCCAAGGCTAATAAAGATTATAAAGCTGTTAGATAGAATATTGGTTAGGGAATTAGATAATGCAGGGTGTAAATCCAAATTTAGCAGATACCCTTGAAGTGACTAATTATGGTTTATGGATGTGCCTTGTCACCTAAACTAGGGGGCAATTATAGGAAAAGTGTGAGAAACATCTCTGCTGATGATTTTTCTTCATTTAGAAAATAATAGAATCCTTGGCAATTGTTCAGACAGCATTTAATTATAGGCTTAAAAATGATAATAGTTATGTTTATAATCATCAACTGGACCCAAACCAAAAATTCTAATTTATTAAGCTTTTTAAGAAAAAATAATTGATAAAGAGTAATTAGCCAATAAAATGGTAACTGCACCTTTTCTGAGGGTCTTAGGAAAAAATAAACTGAGCAAAGATAAGGCCCTGTTCATTGTGGAATAGCTTGGCAGGGGAGGGACCAGTCAGAAGTGAGTTCTGCTATAAAGGACCGGAGTGGAGGTGGGAGCCATGAAGGTCCAATCCCTGAACCCAGACTGAAGCTGCACCATTGGCTCCATGACTCCCCCTTTCAGGATGACAGTCTAAGTCCCCACTATACACTCCGATGGTTGTCCCTAAATGGCAAAGTTTAGATATTCAAAGCTGAGTAGATTATCCAGCAAGAGTTAACATAGTATCTATTCTAATCTACATGCACAATATTTTATATATTTTTAAATTCTTTAGTTCTTGATTAAAACAGTGCTGTCAATCCAGCCAGGTAATATGAATCACTAATCTCAATGAATGGATCTGATTGCAATTGGCACTGAAGGATGTTTTTTAACATTTTAATAGATCATGAGCAACCAATTCCTATACACCCAACTGGCTGGAACTGATACCCTTGTTACTTTTATTTTGTTTATACTGAAGCCAGGGCCAGGGAAATGACATTAATTAAAAATGAATTAAGGAAGGAACATCTATTAGAGCCTAAAGAAGAATGTCTTGATTCTCCCGTGGTCAATGAGACAGAGAAAAACAGGAGACTGTAAGGGCATCTGCTCCAGCCCTCCTGAAAAACAAGTCTCTTGTATTTTTGCTCAGCCTTTCAAACTTTGTATAAATTGAATCATATTTTAGTTTTGCATATTTTCACAAATCACCTACAGTAATAGCAACTTTTCTTAGTTCTCTAAATGGACATCTTCACATATATCATGGTCTGGCAATAGAGACTCACAACCAACCTAAAAATTCCAACTCCTGAAGATGCAATGTTTAAATTAAATTAACGAGGACAAGTTTAAAAAGTAACTAGATTCCCAAGCCATACTGAAAAGGTAAGTAGCAGAAGAGGAATGGAATTTGACTACAGAAATAGTTTCTTTTGGCCATTCTGTTTTAGAAGGAATACCAAAGCATGCTTGAGAGGATTCTAACCAGAAATTTATTTCCTTTTTTACTTATAGCCATAATAGATGACTTGAGGTAATTAAAATAACAGCTTCATGAGAAAGACCATATAATCAACAGAGATTACTGGCAAAAATGAAGATAGTAGGGGTTTTAGGGGTTTAAACTATAATGACATTTTGCATCAGAAATGCTAATACACTTTGGCAATTATTGATGGCCCTTCTGCTTGGTACTCTGTTAAACTCTCCCCAGCTCTGACTACAGGGTGTTCAGAAAGAACAGCTTTATTCATGTCAAGGGCAAACAGCTGTTAAAAGTAGCCCTGAACAGTGAATAAAATTATCATCCAAAAACAAAGTGAGAAGTTAAGAAATGATCAATAGACTCTATACTTATAGGGACTAAAATAACTATCTTGAAAAGAACATCATGAGATACAGAGGCAAATACATGGGGCTTTCTGCATTGCATTGCTCTAATCACACCCAACTGAAGGGCTGGATGTCATGAAGCAAAAACAAGACATGGTCCTTTTGTTCTGTCTGAATCCCTGATTTACAGAGTCTATGAACATAATAAAATGGATGCTATTTTATATACTAAGTGTGGGGTTGTTTGCTGCACAGCACTAGCTAATTAGAACACTAGGGTGACTCTTCTCCCTTAGATTTCCTAGATTGTTACTCACTTTCCTACCACAATGATTCTATCTTGTGATCAAATTTTTTATTCATATTGTGCACACATCAAATGACAAACCATTGCTTACCAGTAACCCCTGGTAAGGGTAGAGACACACCTTTAATCTCCCTTTAGTCCCCCCCAGGAAGACCTTATTTCCAGAAGAAGCTCGTTCTATAAAATTTAGTCCAGCCAGTTCCACAGCCACTGTGACAGCATGAATCCTTACTGCATTTATTAATTTGCTTGGGTATTTACCTCTGTCTTACCCTTTCTCTCCCCACCAAAAACTAATGTATTGAATTATGAAGCTAACATTTTTCGAAAACTTTCTCTGCCAGGCACTATGGCCTTATAAGACCTTGTACTGTAAAGGGTGATTCACAGGTATCAGACCAACATCACGGCCTGAAGGTTCTCTCTGCCTCCCCCTCCTCCTCTTTATCTTTCACAGGCATTACCCCTAGTTAATCTCTTGCATTTCTCCCTCGTCTTGGCATCTGCTTCTTAGAAGACCCAAAATAACACAAATGCCCTTCCCAACCTTGTATGTCTGAAAAGTTCTTATTTGTTGTAAGTATAGGAGAGGGGACAGCCGAGTAGAGTTTTAATAGTGCAGCCTTGGTAGAGAGAAAAGAAAGCGAGGTAATGTATTCTCTGTCCTTCACCCATTGTGGGAGACAGAGATGATACTTGTGTCAGGGAGCTAATAGTTGAATAGGATTTTCTACTGTGTCTAAGCTTATACATGAAGTAATTATGGCCAGCTCTATAAACACTTAAGCTCGTGTCATGGAGAGAGAGTTAAGACCAATCCTGGGTGCGGCTCACAGTGACACTGCACTGAATGCAGCCTTTCAGATTTTCCCTAGGGGGCATTTAGGGACTCATCACCCACTGAGACCACTAACATCGTGAACCAAAATACCATTATTTTTACCAGTTTTTCAAGATCAGAAGCCTGGGTTTCATACCATTCCTCTATGTGTTGCAATGAAAGACTATCTGCTTGAACTACTATTTCAACTATTTATCTTCTAGTGACTCTGCCAGACTACCATTTCCTTGAAGAAAAGGAAAGGAGCCTGGCCCTTCTCTACACTATCATCACTTATAACAAAGACTGGCACGTGGCAATATTCCTGACATGTTGAAGTGGAGTAGAAAGTGTTTCATTATTTGACTTCTTAACATACACTCTTTGCTGGGTTTAATTTTCCTCAGGTAATGAGTTTGCTGCTATAGACATCCAGTTGGGGATTTGTGTTAAGAATAAAAGAAGAAAAACAGCAAGAAAAAGCTTATTGTATTGTGATATTTAAGGCATCGCAGGGCTGAATGATTTCTGTGGTAATACAAGTGTCATTGTCAAAACATGTTGAGGAAAAAGAAGTATGAGCAAAGATGGCATTTAGATTTAGAACATTATTTATTAACCACACTTCCCCAATTAGTGAAAATTAGCATAAGCAGCTCTGCCAACACAATGCGGAAGGTATTCCTTTCTCATTAATTATAGAGACATCCATTTCTTGGCATTCAGGACCACTTATATTATTTAAAAAAAAAATTTAGAAGAGGAAAACAACATTTAAGGTTTAGTTCTGGGTTACTTTTCGCAGAGGGCAATATTCTTGAACATATGGTTACTTGATTCTATAAATTTATGGTTGGTATCTACGATGTTATTTACCTATTAGTTGTACATTTTTCTTTTATAGAAGTGAATGTCAAATTTAGAAATAACTCAGTATATAAAGTGCTGGATAAAAACGAAATAAGAATTTTATGTAGAGATGGGGAAAAATGAAATCATGCCTGTTCTCTTTCTATAGGCATTTACATATACCTATGGTTGGGATCTGCTTATGGGAGCACTTACTGGAAATGCAGGGGAGGGCCCATGGAAAATGTTGATACCATGTGTCTTGGGGATGTAGCACCTTTGGGCAGTGTCCTGCCGGGAACAGGTTTAACTGTGTAGTTCAGTCTATCTGTAGAAATCTCAAAACAGAATTTTTAAAATCTCTTACTCAATTTTGTGTATTCTAGGGTAAAAAAAAAAAAAAAAAAAAATCTAGATTTTTCCTCTTTTATCCTTAATTCCTTAAAATAAATCCCTTCCTGCTTGTTTATATCTAGAGTCTTTCCTTTCTCCTGCAGGGAATTGGGAATGGTTTTTGTGTCCACAGACCCCCTAGAGCCACCTACATATCATTTGTTTCAAGACTGGCCAGGAATTTGGCCAGATGAGAGTAGAGCTTTCTCCACCCACCACCACCACCACCTCTGCAGTAACTACTGGGCAATATACAGAAAACTCACTAGGTACCCAACCATCTTAAGACTAGATCACTTCCTTCTAGAACATTTAATGATTTTCCTAGAAAGAGGTGGAAGATATGCAGGTAATATCATCTGGTAACAAGAGCCTCACACACATCGGAAAGCACTGTGTGCCGGCACCTCCTGTCCATCACGGGTGCTGAGGGCGGGGTCACACAGAGGGAGAGGTGCTGAGGCCCTGACTGTGGGACAGGTTAGTGCCTCAGGGGAAGGAGAGGCAGCAGGACACCAAAAGCTCCCGATGCGACAGGTGCCATGGAATTCCTTAGCCGGTAGCTGTATGTGAGGTGCTTTCCAGGGATAGGAACCACTGTGATGGGCCAACTTTTATAGCTCCTTGCTCTCTGTAATACTTTCCATATTTTTACTTACTGAAACATAGTAAGCATGCTTATTTTATATTCTGTTTGATAATTCCAGTATTTTACGTCTTTACGAGTCTGATGCCATCTTCATTAATCCAGTGTCTTTATGATTGTTTTAGAAATGTGTGATCAGATCTTCTGATTTCTTGGAAATTCATCAGTGTGAAATCTCTGACTCTTGAATTGAAAGGGGTCCCAGTAGAGCCGATTTTTGTTTGCTGCTGCCAAGCATTTTGAAAATACTGCTTCCTAACCAGGGCCACTTCAAACTAAATTCTCACTGAGATTTTTTCAAGTCTCTCAGGTTCTGTGTATTTAGGCTACAAATTTACATGAGAGTCAACTTAATATTACAAATCCTTGGTGGTGGGAGGATGGTTCTTCCAACTTTAGTCAGTGACAGTTTTCTAGGCAGATTTTGTGTTTGTTTGTTTTTGGTACCATCCTGGGTATGTATGCACATTTCTAGGACTCCCTTATTCTGATGACATAATATTTTGTAGTGGCGGTTCTACTAACAGATTTTACTACGTGGGTAGGTTCTGGACTTTCCTCCTCATATCTAGGCCCTGAAACCCCGTGAAAAATAAAGTCATGGGTATTAATTTGGGCAACTGCCTTTAAAGTGAAAGTCAAATTTAAGCTCCACTTACGTTCTGGGGTTGTTAAACCTTTTCTGTAAATAACAATATAGTAAATATTTTAGGATTTTCAGGCCACACACTTTCTGTCACATACTCTTTGTTTGTTGATTGGTTTTTCTTTTAACTCTTTAAAAATGTAAAAACTATTCCTACGTCTGGAGACATGCAAACACAGGCCATGGTTTAATAGACTCCTTCTCAAGGGTGTAGGTTCCCTCTTCATGTATTTTTCTGTCTCTGAGATCCTATACAGTTCAGCGATGTATTTTAAAGTTTACAAAATCTATTTTTTTCTGGCATTTTCAATAGTTTTTAGCTGGAGTGTCAGGATATCCAGTGCTACTGAAAGTAGAAGTTTTATGTTTATTTTATGCAATCTATAAGTATTTATTTAGAACGATGTTCACATTGGTCATGTTCTATTATTACCATGTTTTTCTTCTCTCTCAGACGGTCTTTCTGGTATAAACGTTTTATCTCTTTCAGATATATCCTCTAGCTGTTCTATCAGTGAGGGGCCTATTGTTGGTCAAGTACTTGTAATTTGTATTCTTTTTAAAAGATTGTTTCACTGTGCATTTAATTATGTGTTTCCTTGCATTTTCCTCAATCCTTTGAAGATATTATGGATTTAATTGTACTTACCTTGAATGGGATTTATTGTTCATTCTTTTTTTAATCCTCATACAAGGATATTTTTTCCATTGCTTTTCAGAGAGTGTGGAAGGGAGAAAGAGAAAGAGAGAGAGAGACATCAATGTGAGAGAGTCACATCGATTGGTTGCATCCTGCACAGGCCCTGGGGCCAGGGAATTGGGGTACATGCCCTTGACTGGACTCGAATCTGGAGCCCTTCAGTCCGAGGGGTGAATTATCTGTCCCTCATTCTACTCTTCTGTCATTGGAAAGTCCAATTAGGTATTCTTCAGATCTCTCAGGGTCCTCTGTGTCTTTTACTTCATCTTTCATTCTGTCTCCATTTCACTTTCTCCCTGCTCCCCTGCCTCCCTCTCTGGCTTTCTGGTAATTTTTCTACCCTATTTTCTAGTTCTTTCATACACTCTTAGGTTATTTAATTGATCCATTGTATGTATTTTTAAAAATCATTATAATCTTTGTTTCTGTAAGTTCTATATTTTTATTTTTATTTTCTAACTCATTATTTTCAATGGTCTCTCATTAGCTGTTCATTTTGTTGATTTTCCCATTTATACCTTTAAAAATATTAAACATGCTGAATTTTAGAGATTGTGTTTGGTAATTAAAATATCTGAAGCATTTAAAAGTGTATTTGCCAGAGACATAGAAGCAGGGAACAGACTGATGAATCTCAGAGGGAAGCCGGGGTGGGTGGGTGGGTAGGGAGAGATGAACCAAAGAATTTATGTGCATCTATGCATAACCCATGGACATAGACAATAGTGTGGTGAGGGTCTGGAGGTGGGGGGTGAGGGGTTGAGGGGGTCAATGAGGGAAAAAAGGGGGACATCTGTAATACTTTCAACAATAAAGATGAATTTAAAAAATAAAAAATACATAACTTTTTTGGTTAAAGTGTATTTGTGTTGGTTATTTTATTCACTATGTCTTATGACATCTTTTTTTTTTTTTTTTTTTTTTAAATTTGATGATCAATAGGATTTTGGTGGGAGGAAGGAGGTAATCCTATGAGGCCTAGAATGAGAAGATTGCCATTTTCCAGGTACGTGGATGCTTACTCTATATGGGGAAGTTGATTTAAATTAATTTATTTATTAACTTAGAATTTTTAAGCCATGTGGGTAGTAAACGTTTAAATGCCATTCCTGCATGTGTTCTAACTTTTGGGTAGAAATTCTCAGGGGAGAACAATCTATTTCACTCTACTGATAACCAAAGCAGGGATCAACATATTTTGATGCTCCCTCCTTTGGCAGAAGTTGTTTATTTTTCTAGGGTACTTTTTACTGAGAGTAAACCTCTTCAGACGTACACACTTTAAGGGTCTATTCAGACTCTCTACTAGCTTTTCGTAATAAAAGCTCTCTTTGTTACTAAGCATCAGTAAATGCCTTCAGGTGGGCAGCTTTCAGTGATTTCTGTTTGTGGTCTCTTGAGGGTTCCTTTATTCCTTCTTCCCCAGACTATACTTTAATTGGACATCTTTAATATTTTCACTAGCATATTTGAGTGTTTGGGAGTATGAACATCTTCAGAAGTTGTAGAATATTCCCAGAGAGAGAAAGATCTTGTGTTAGGCATGTTGTTTTAATTTATTTTCCTTCAGAGAAGACAAACTACTTAAGGATTAAGGGGATCAAATTCTTTATTAGAATCTGTCAGTGGTGTCCTGATTTTAGGAAAGCACTCACATTTAGAATCTCAGGGTGTTTTGTTTTTTTTCCAACTAAATTAGTGTCCTATTAATACCAGTCTCTCAGTGCTGTGGGTTGGTGTATATGAGGTAGTGGGTATTAATGTACTTTTTAAAACCATAATGTACTATACAAACATTAGGTGTTATTATTATATTATTATCATAATTACCATGTTGAGTATGCCTCAGTTAGGTTCTCTAAACCGAAAAATAGAACTGTTGCTGATAAACAACTGTAAATTGAAAATGTATCAGATACAAAAAAAAGAAAAGTGTTGCTCAAAACTAAATAAGACAAAACACACATCCACAATTAGAATGAAAACTTATTTATGTTTGTTTATCACTTAGCACAATAATTATAAATAAAATAAAACCAATAGTTCTTTTATCATACTATTGCTAGCTTTGATAATGTTTTAGGGGAAAAATCTTCAAAATTATCTTATTACTAAGTCAAAGTAAAACACAAATGTACACTTTCTCAATATAAAATGTTATTTGTCAAGCAAGTTAAGCTCTTGTAAAGTGTTTAACAAACAACATATTCAATTATTATCTGCATTTTATGGTATGTAATTCCACAAATTTATTTACACAACTTATAAAACCTTTAACAATACTTTTATCATATAATCTATCCTTTCCTTATGTCCTGCAACAGGTTTACATGTAATTTTAAATTGTAATTTTAAATTAGTGTCCTATTAATACCAGTCTCTCAGTGCTGTGGGTTGGTGTATATGAGGTATTGTATTGTAAATATTGTACTATTTACAATAATGAATTGTATTTCTGTGCTACATTATTTATTTGCCTGGAAAAAAATTTATTACTTCACCTTCTGGAAAGGGCAATACATGAAGACAGCCTTCTTTCTTAACTATTTTAAATTGTTTAAACTTTATTTGGTCACAAATATGTCTTATTTTATGATTATACAATTACATTTATAGTTTCTGTGGGAAAATGTTGTTTTAATTCATGTTTATTTTTAGGTTAATTGTTTGGTAAAGCACCAAAGCATTTGATACCAATGTCAGAAGGAATATGACCAATTTAGTTGAGTAAGATTTTTTTTCTAATTGGATAGCTTAGAGAATTTATAATGGAGAAAACAGGACCTGCTTCCAAAGAGCAAATTGAAAACAACAAATCATTCTGAATCAGGATTCAACTTGAAACACATTGGAAGAGTTTTTATTTATCTAGTTTTAGGAAGATATTTTAAAATTTCTTCAATTTCTTAAACACTAATAGAAATAGCTAACAGTTCTCTTTCAGGTACACTTCTAAGCACTTAATAGTGTTAATATACTTAAACATCCCAGTAGCCCTGTGTATGTTTCTTACAGATGAGAAAACAAATAATATAGGGTGAATAACTTGCACAAGGTCGTTTAGCTAATAGAGGATGAAGTCAGAACCTGAACATGGTCAGCTTGGAGCCACAATATTGCCTCCAACCAAGTCTTAAAAATTAATTTAAAATTTTCTGTTCATAATGACTTTTCACTTTTCTTGAATAATTGATTTTGAAATACATTTAGATTTTAAAAGAATGCTTGATAGCTCAAATAAATTTTTATTGATGTAACTCCAGTGAACATAATAAGGCAAAATGAAGAATTTGAGGCAACTTATAGGAAAACACTTTTGCACTTGGGGACAACTGGGGAGCATGTTCTTATCAAGAAGTAGTTTCTGAATTTTCCAGCTATTATTCAGTGTCACAATTCTGACTCTAATGTCTCCCTAAATGCATTGACCAGCACAGGCTCCATATTCCCTTCAGTATCACTGAATTTTAGACAGACTCCTTTTTGAATATAGGCCCCTGACCCTTTTCTGGGCACATTTACTAAGAAAACTTTCAATTGTAAATTCTTTCCCTGCCTCTTTGAGATGCAAATATTCTTCCAGGCTCTTGACAGTTTTACAGCCCCGGGTGTCTTTCTGGAGTACAGTACCTATGAGCCCTCCCTTTGAAATATGATCATCCTGGCTGGCATGGCTCAGCCCTTGGGCATCGACCTATGATCCAGGAGATCATGGTTCGATTCCAGGTCAGGGCACATGCCTGAGTTTCGGGCTCAATCCCCAGTAGTGGGTGTGCAGGAGGCAGCCAATCAATGACTCTCTCTCATCATTGATGTTTCTCTCTCTCTCCCTCTCCCTTCCTGTCTCAGAAATCAATAAAGATATATTAAAAAAAAGAAAGAAAGAAAGATAGAGCCTCTGTTTTCCTATCTTTGTGGAAAGGTAGGAACCTTTTTTTTTTTTTTTTTGTACATCATACATTATTACCAACAACCCTCTCAACTCCAAAACTGGGAACAGGGATTAAAAATAAAAATTCATTGCACTACTTAGTAAAGCATTACCAGTAACTTTCATAAAAAAATGTACAAACTTTGTTAAAAATTTATCAAACCTTCAAATGGTTTGGTTACAGATATTTTTTGTTTTTTGTTTTTTATTTTTTAAAATTTTTGTTCAAAATATTACAGATGCCCCTTTTTCTCCCCATTGATCCATTCCACCCCGTCCCACCCCCCTCCCCAGTCCATCTCCACACCATTGTCTGTGTCCTTGGGTCGTGCATATCTGCATATAAATTCTGTGGTTAATCTCTTCCCCTCCACCCACCCGCCCCCCTCCTTCCCTCTGAGATTCGTCAGTCTGATCCCTGCTTCTGTGTCACGGAATCATTTCAGTTCATCAGTTTATTGTGCTCTTTAGATTCCACATATAAATGAGATCATGTGATGTTTGTCTTTCTCTGCCTGGCTTATTTTGCTTAGCATAATATTCTCCAGGCCCATCCATATTGCCCCAAAGGGTACAAGATTCTTCTTCTTTACAGCTGCGTAGTATTCCATGGTGTAAATGCCCCACAGCTTTTTATCCACTCATCTGCTGATGGGCACTTGGGCTGTTTCCAGGTCTTAGCTATTGTAAACTGTGCTGCTATGAACATAGGGGTGCATATATTCTTTCTGATTAGTGTTTCAGGATTCTTAGGATACATTCCTAGAAGTGGGATCACTGGGTCAAAAGGCAGCTCCATTTTTAATTTTTTGAGGAACCTCTGCACTGTTTTCCACAGTGGCTGCACCAGTCTGCATTCCCACCAGCACTGTACCAGGGTTCCCCTTTCTCCAGCACATGTCGTTTGTTGATTTGTTGATGGAGCCATTGTGACAGGTGTGAAGTGATACCTCATTGTGGTTTTAATTTGCATCTCTCTGATGATTAGCGACATTGAGCATTTTCTCATGTGTCTCTTGGCCATCTGTATGTCCTCTTTGGAGAAGTGTCTATTCAAGTCCTTTGCCCATTTCTTAATTGGACTGTTTGTCTTCCTCTTGCTGAGTAGTATGAGTTCTTTGTACACTTTGGAAATTAGTCCCTTATCAGATATATTCTTGGCAAATATGTTTTCCCAAAATATGGGGTTCCTTTGTATTTTGAGGCTGTTTTCTTTTGTTGTACAGGAGCTTTTTAGTTTGATGTAGTCCCATAAGTTTATTTTTTCTTTTGTTTCTCTTGCCGTAGGAGATGTATCAGTGAAAATTCCACTATGTGGGATGTCTCTGACTTGACTATGTTTTCTTACAAGATTTTTATGGTTTTGTGACCTACATTTAAGTCTTCTATCCATTTTGAGTTTATTTTTGTGTATGGTGAAAATTGGTGTTATAGTTTCTTTTTTTGCACGAAGCTGTCCAATTTTTCCAGCACCATTCACAAATATTTATAATACATACATTTAAAACTTTGTTAACTGATAGCCAATTACCAACCACAGGTGGCTTAATAATCACTTTGACCAACCTGCTTCCCAATGTCCTGCCCTCTAGTACTTTTCCACTAGCTCACAACTCACCCTAGTATTTAAAAACAAAAGTATTTTGTTTCAGTGGAGTTGAGTTCAGTCTTTCTCTCCTATTGCAATTCTGTCCAGCTTCATTGCAATTGTTTTATATAAAATATTCCTTGCTGTTTTAAACAGATGTCTAGTACAATTTTTCCTTCACAACATGAAGGGATGCCGGCATACCTCCGGAGGTTTGGAGGTGAACTCTACACAGGCTCTGTAGGTGCACTCTTCCTAAGAAAGATTTATATAAATTGTTGACCACCTAGATTGTTTTCCTTTTTCATTTTTAGTTATCTTATCTAGTTCTATTTGGAAATTTTTCTTTTGATGAGATTCAGCCTATGGAGACTGAGAGATAAATTTGAATGTCAGTGGAACACAGCAAATTAGGATATTTTCCCAACCAGAAGAAACATAATCCTTTAGTTTTTAAAAATTCTCCAAGTATTTAGATAAGCATGAACTCAACTAATATTAATTGTTCAAGCACCAGGCACCTTATAAGTGAAGAAATTCCCTGATCTCAGAGGGCTCAAGTTTTATTCAGATGTTATGAGTAACACAAGCAAAACAAGGCCTCCTGAACAATGCTTAAAGATAACAAGATCCTTAGCTGAAAAGGAAATACATTGTATCTTTGAGCATTTGAGATGTGTTGGTAAATCCAGATATACAAGTAGGAGAGGCTTTTCCATTTAAATAGAACCCTGCCGTTTGGTATTCTTTCTCTTTGTTCCCTTCTTTATGTTCTTCTACAAAAAGGCCATTAACTGCTGACATACACTTTGCCAATTATGAAATTCAGCTCTGGGTTGACGTGATTTGACCTATACAAATCCTTAGGGCTGCCAAGTGGAGCAGAATGCTGAGCTCTTGGTGAAAGAGATGATCTCACATTTCAATACACATACACTTGCACATGACTTTGGGGGGAAAAAAAAAAAGGAAAAAACTTTGTATGGGACAAGCTAAATTAAGGAAGAATAGGAGTTTGCAAAAAAGTCAAATATCTTATAATCTATGTTATTTTCCTGATAACATCCCAATTAGCATATAAAACATCCCTAGAAATTTTTCTTAAATGTTTACTGTGTTTACATAAGCATTGTATTTCTTTGACTTGTTACGGAATAACTAATTCCTCTAAATGCTACTGTATTTTTGAATGGTGATATATTGATTTTGTTAAATCAATAATGGTATTTATTTCCGTTTCCATTCTAAAGGGAACACATGCTCATTACTGACTATCTTACAAACTGAAAAATAATTTGCATGTTTTAGAAAGTGTGCCACACAATTTCTAGGTAACACTCCAGTGAACTCATTTGTGTAAATTGATAGTACTTTAAAACTGTAAATTAGAATAGGCGTCACTGTACTGGTTTATGAGTGTTAAACAATGAGAAAGGACAAATCTGAAACTAATTGTTTGTAAGGAAGAAATCCATTTCTGAAAGGAATGCCATTCAAAACAACTTTGTTCTGCTGGAAGGTTTAAATTAAATCTTGTTACCGACAAGAAAGTTATGACTATTGATTTTCTTAGCCCTAATTCAGCCAAGCCATTATCTTGGTCTCTATAGCATTTAGCTGCTTTAATTTACTCACTAGAGCTAAGGATAATCAACTCCCTTTACTCTTTCACTAGGCAAATCAACAGAGTAATTTTCTCCAATCAGGTACTATTGTATTGCACAGAAACACATCTCATAGAAACCTGGCTGGTCCCTTCAAAAATGGATGAAACCCTCAGTAAAATCATCATTTTAGTTCCACAAAGAGTGATGGAAAAATATGGTGAAACCATTGTTTTGCATACCATGACACCACTGGCCACCTGTTTGTTTCTTTGTTTACTTATGTGTGTGTTTCTATTTTTATGGCATGAGCAATAGTTAAAAAATTGAAATATATTGGGTTGTCCATTATGTCTTAATTTTGAATTTGATTGAGAGCAAATTCAACTTCTGTTACAAGGAAAACAAAACCTTTACCCAGCTAAATAAATCTAAACCTCCTGCTGAGATTTCCACATTTGTTCCTTCTTGAACTTGTCTGGACACAAATGAGCCCAATACTCTTCTTTATTTGGCCGCGTTACCAAGTAAACTTATCTATGCTCAAGGTTTTAAATTTAACCTCCAAGGAGACACCCAGTAGTCTACCTAGCCTTGAGCCTCTGCAGTTCTCAGTCTTTTAATATTGTAATCATTAATAATGGAAATAACAATAAAAACATCTTTGATATAGAGCCTATTCTTATATTTATACATAAGCTATACATAAGCTTGGGAAAAAAGTTCCCTACATATTATCTGGTTTCACCTTTGAAATATTTTGAGGTTGGTGGGGAAGGTAATGTTTTTCCTGGCCTGTCGTTGACTTAGATTATCTAATACTGCCTCAAGCCTAACATTGACAAAATTCACCCCGCTTGTCTCCTCGCTCATTTACTCCTATCAGAGGAATCCTGACTAGACACCTTGGTTGCCTCTCTGATTCTTCTCTTCCTCTCATCTGCTGTCAGAAAATAGTTAATCGTTTGTTGTGGCTCTTGAATCTACGTATTCTCTGCTTCCACATCCTTCCTCATCCTTGCACAGTTAACTTATTCGAGCAATCTCCATAGGGCTCCCCTGACTCCAGAATTTTCCCTCTTTATACTGCATATTAAAACCAAGCCATATCCCTAGTCGGACACGTTCAGTATCCACTCTCAAAGAAAATCATGGCCTCTCCACTTTCCCTTGCAAAAATTCAAACCCTTCCTGGGCATCTAAGGAACTTTTTACTCTGGCTTCATCTTGCATTTTTCACTTTGTTATCATTTACTACATCCCAACATGGCCTCCTGATTTCAGTGAAACATGAATCTGTAGCAATGTTCTTAGGCACTATTTTCATTCTGACACCTGGGCTTTTGCTATGGCACCTGACTCACTTGACAAGATGGCCCTTTTTCTCTTTTCCTACCTGTCCTTGTCCATACTTTAAAGCCAAACTCTAATTTATTTAAATGGCCAATGTATATATAAATATCAGTGAGATGATTTGTTTTTCTTAAGTTGAGTAGCAATTTTACAAGGGATGTGATGTGCACATCTCATTCTTTAAGGTGATGACTGAATATCTCAGGGGCTAAGATTGATGTTAAACCTTATACATGAGATCACTGTCTAAGGCACAAAGCAATGATTAAAAATCTTACTTGTAACCTTTAGATTCTGAAATAGGGTGCACAGGAGCCATGAGTAGAGAATTGTGGAAACTGTCCTTTTCAATCCTCTGTTAAAAGTAGTTTAAAGAAATGGTCATTTTCAATAATCCAAAACACCTATTTTTTTCCAAATGAATAAATTATAATGAAAATAAGTATTTAAAAACTCCCTCTTGTGTAGCATGTATCAATGACAAGTATAGAAAAGAATTCAGTCTGTCAACTACCACAAGGCTAAACTGACTGTGCTAACTCCAGCACTAGATTTGGGGGAATTCATGGCACTATGAGAAGTGTGACATTGATGAGGCAGAGAAGCATAAGTAACCTTACAAGATGGAATGTTTTTAGCAAGTGCTATGGTGTGCAATGAAAAAATGAGATTTTGTTTTGGAGAGATATTTATTTTCCTTTGAAGGTAACTGTTTTCCTCAATTCCATTTTTTCTGACATTTTTTTATAGTAGTAAAGTGCACATAAAATTTACCTCTTTAGCCATTTTAAAGTGTGCAATTTAATGACATACAGTAAATTTGCAGCATTGTACAACCATCACCTCTGTCTAGTTTCAGAACATTTCATCTTCCCAAAAGTTAATCCCAGACCCATTAAGCAGTCGCTTCCTATGTTCCCCTCCACCCAAGCCCTAGCAGCTACTAATCTGCTTTATATCTCTATGGATTTATCAATTTTGGATATTTCATATACATGGAATCATACAATAAGTGACCTTTTGTGTTCACCTTATTTTACTTAATATAATGTTTTTAAGGTTCACCCATGTGGTAGCATGTATCACTGCTTCATTCTTTTATAACTGAATAACATTTCAGTGTTTCGCTATATAATATATTGGTTATCCATTCATCAATTGATGGATATTTTGGTTGTTTCCACTTTTTGACTGTTCTGAATAGTCCTGCATGAACATTCATGAACAAATATTGGACATCTGCTTTCAATTATTTTGGATGTATATCTAGATGTGGGTGTGCTGGGTTATAATATGGTAATTCTATGTTTAATTTATTAAGGAACCATCAAACTATTTCCACAGAGGCTGAATTATTTTAATTTCCACCAGTCATTTATGACAGTTCTAATTTCACCACATCCTTGCCAACACTTACTTTCTGTTTTCTTTTAAAAAATTTTTTATAGCCATTCTAATGTGTGGAAAGTATATCTCATTGTGGTTTTCACTTGCATTTTCCAAATGTCCAATGACATAGAATATTTTCTCAAGTGCCATTGGGTATTTGTATATCTTTCTGCTCCTGATACTCTAAATTACCCTATGATTCTAACACCTTTAATATATTGCATCAATTAATTCAACCTGTATCCTTCCAAGAACCCCTTATTATTCATTTCTCTTCTTCAAATGACATAAAATAAGAATTCATAAAACATTTTCCTGAAAACTATTCATTAACTAAAATAAGGTTCAAGTGTCTTGCCATTTTCTCCCCAATCTTTTTTTCAAAAACTTTTGCCTAAATTCAGTAAACCAGTGGGTAGTTGGGTGCTGGGTGCTCTGAAAGGGCAGTCTCTTCTCTAAAGACATTTAACATTAACACAATTTCATCTTTAGATTCCTCCACTCCCATCCTTCTCTCTTATTCTATTACTATCTTTCACATCTCTATCATTTTAGTAGAAACAGATTTGCCTACTCGTTGAGATTAATATTCTATCCAGAAAGATGAGATAAATCTTCTCTTTTTATGCTGTTAACTCTCTTTCCTATGACCTTAATTATCTCTCCTGAAGATTTCTTTCATACAAACCTCAACAAAATAAACAAGCTTGAGATAGGGCTTTGCCTATGACTACGTGGTTAGTAATGGAAATCTGACTCTTTCAGGTTACCTATGTGACTCAAATTTAGTGGACCACGGATGGAAAGTGAGGGAATCCCAGCTTTGGGAATGGCTGTTTACGTGGAGGGGGGCTTGCTGGAGGCAATGGTGGGCCTGCTTCAACCACACTCATTTCCTCTAGGATTCCCTTGAGAAGAAAAAAAGAGCAGCTGAATTCTGCTTTTACTGCTGGTTCCAGGCTATTCTTGGTTTTCACCCTGAGTTTTATACTGGTGCTATAAGTGTACATTATTTTCCAAAGAATTATGTGATGAATATGACTATTGCTGCAAAGAAAAAATAAAGCAAGTTGTTCCCAAATGATTTCTACCTCTCTCCCACGGTTCCAGGTGATAACCATAATAGCGTCCACTTACCATAATAGCCTATGTTTACTGAATATAATACACCCACACACTTCAAAAGACGAAGCAAATTTCACTTGTGATACCTGAAACTTTCTATTGTACAGAAAAGTCCTGTAGATAATTTCTACAGTTAATTAACTGTGGATGAAATTGGCTACTTTGGAGAATAATTACTCACTTCACTGTCATACGAGAGTAGAAAAGACAAAATACATACAAATTAGAGAGCTATCCTGTAATTAGCTGAGGTTACTGACGGGGACCCTTGTCTATATTCGACATTTAAGATGACCCTGCATCAGCACAGGCAAATTAGAAATGACTGTTTAGATACTTTAAAAAATACTTCTTTTGGCTTACTCAACTCGAATTGTTTAAAACTTTGAGGCAGGCTTAACATTAGTCAAGTCTAAAGATGTTAGGCAATCTTAAATAATATTGAAAACAAATTATTTAAAACATAGTGTTCATTAGGATTACTTCCAGGGAAGAGAAATTTAGAGAATTTCACTTTCTACTTGATTCTATAGAGACAGATTTTTAATATACAAATATTTATAACTTGAAGAAAATTAATTAGCTTTGGAAATAAGTTGGTACATATACAAAGGATCTCACATTATTAAAAGTTCAAAAACTCTACTTTTCATTGGCTATAGAAATAAATCATTAAGGAAGAAATGCCTGATGGGCATTAACACTGACAGATGGTAATACACTGAAGTTAATACTTAGCATTTCCATGCTTGGAAAGTTGCTTTCTTTTAGAATTAATCTCCAAACTGTGACTCACTTGCAATTTACTGGAAAAGAAAAAGTATGGTAGAGTTCATTAAGAAAATGAAAGGCTAATACATTTCACTATTTTTGGCATATGATATACCCTCTGGATGGGATACGAACAAAAGGATTATGTATGCTGTTACTAAAACATAGCCAATTAGTATATTCCAGAGAGACTTGTTTTATAATTGTGTCCTTGGGGCAAATCAGTCAAAGTTCTACATCAGAACCTTTAACAAGTTCCTCAGAGTGTGCTTCAAGGAATGAATGTGCTGAAGACCAGTGTTTTTAGTGAAAAGCTAACAAAATTAGGAACAGAAATGGGCTGAAAATGCTTTTGTTTGTAGATGTAAGGCATGTTCTACATGGTGACAAGGTTTGTGCAGTTTTACTTCTTTCAGCTTCCTAATGAACCACATAACCTTGCATAAAATATTGCTGTCATAAACAGGAATAACTATCAAAACGGGCATTTGGAGTATAAAGTGCTTGTTAAAGTTGTCCATTTTTATTCAATTATTCATTCAAAATACATTTTTCAGCATCTGGTATTGGGTTGAGAATGTTGTTAGAAATTAATAAATCAGGGTGTGATAGAATCAAATGAATACATCAGTATTTTAGTTTCTAGTAAAGGTATATATAGGGAATATAATTGGGTATAAAAGACAAATAGGCCATTTTGTCAGAAACAGGAAAGACCTTATAGGGAGGTGATAGGAGTATGAGTGTTCATTAATTCAACAACTATTTATAGATTGCCTAATATTTTTCAGAAAGACATAATAGTTGCCCCCAAGAAGCTTATAATTTTTTTATATGTTTTTATTGATTTCAGAGAGAGGAAGGGAGAGGGAGAGGAAGATAGAAACATCAGTGATGAGAGAGTCATTGATTGGCTTCCTCCTGCACGCCCCCCACTGGGGATCGAGCCCACAACCTGGGCAGGTGCCCTGACCTGGTATCGAACGTCAATCTCCTGGTTCATGGGCCGATGCTCAACCACGGAGCCACACCTGTTGGGTGAAGCTTATAATTTTGAAAGATGAGTAGTTATCACCAGTAGATGAGGGTAAAAATGCATTCCAGGTGGAAACGCAGTCTTTGATTATGTTTGGATACATTAGTTAATGTGCCTTTCACACTCATCTACTACTTGTAGCTTAAACTGCTAGAGCTCCTCCTACTCCATTTCCAGGGAAATCATGCTCAGTTTTGTCTTTGTTTTTGTTTTCCTATAGAGGAAGACACTGGTTGGTGAGTAGAGGACAGGAAGACTTAAAGAAACCAATACATGGCCTGCCCATTGGTCTTAGGTTTTTCCCAAGTAATGAGGAGTTCAGCTAGATTTTAAATTCAATGACACATAGCAGAAGAATCAGTTGGTGATGGGCTTTGGAGCAGAGAGCATTTTTGTACAGAGCTATGGATTGTGGGCAGGCTGTTCCATGTAAAAGATGCGCTGAGCAGAGAAACCATGTCACAAAATTAAAAATAATGGAACAGACTTAGGGAGGCAGAAATTGGAGATCATGTGTTAATACAACAACTTAATAAGACTTTCTAATTCAGAATTTCACTCCCCATGGCCTTAGTTGTAGATATAGCCCATATCAGAATATATGAGCTACTCATTTTTTTTTTTTAAATCCTCACCTGAGGATATTTTTTCCATTGTTTTTCAGAGAAAGTGGAAGGAAGAGAGGCAAGGGGGGGAGAGAGAGAGACATTGATTGGTTGCCTCACATTCCCCCCCCTCCCCCCCGCAACTGGGAATGGAATTGGGAACCTTGGTATGTTCCCTGACTGGAATTGAACCCACCATCTTTTGGTGTACAGGATGATGCTCTAATCAACTGAGAAACACAGGCCAGGGAGAGCTCTTCATACTTCTATCACAAGCAGTTCCTTCCATTTTTTGGCTCTAGATGTTTTTTGGTATCCAAAAGTAGCATGGGGGATCTCTAGGTAGTTTTGCAAGGCCAGAATATAGAGTATAATAAGAGATGAGTCTGGAAAGAAAAGTAGGGCCATTAACATGAATGGCTTTGTGTGAAGTGATTAGGAGTTTAGGCTTTATAGTAGAAACAATGGAATCACTACAGACCTCCAGGCAGGGGAGTGGCATGTTTAACCTGCATTATATAAAGGTCACATGGGTGCTTTGGAAAGGTCATAAATGGAGGCAGTCTCTTAGGAGACTATGAGAATGATATTAATAAGGGATATTAAGAATCTGTAATAAGGCAGTAGCTATGGGAATAGAAGACATTTGACTCAAGACATTTCAATGTTGTAGAATTTACATGACTTGGATGCTGATTTTGAGAAAAGAATAATTGAAAGATGAGTCTAATAACAAATGAATGCCCATACTTCATCAATAAGGGAAATCCCGGAAGTGCTGTGACATTTAAGGGAAAAAGCATGAGTGTAGTTGTAGAAATATTAAGACGGGGTGCTCCTTCAGTAAGTATTCAGCCAATTAAAGCAAAAGTGCAATAAAAGTTAATTTGTGTTTAAAAATGACTTATAATTTCAATAAAAAGCAGATTTAAACATAAGGCGGTAAGCAAGAAACCAGATGATAGGCACTTCCTAAGATCATTATTATTAAATTGCACCTACACTTACTAATTTTGTCCTTTTAAAAATTTCAATAGCTTTCATTTGGAGACTCTATGCCAGGAACTGGATAACAAATTCACGTGCATTATGTAATTTTTCCTAATAACCATCCTCTGAAGCAGCTATTTAATACCCTCATTTTATAGATGGGGTATCTTTCACACACAATGGTTAAATAACTTGCCCAATGTGATAGTAAACATAGTAAATATCCAAGCCAACTGATATCACCCCTGTCTGACTCCTTAGTCTGTGCAATGAGCAGTTGTCTTATACACTGACTTCCAAATGCCAACTCCCGGGTGAACTGCAAAAAGCTCAACTGCCCACAAGATTCACGAGGCCCACATGTCATTTGAACACTACAATTCTTCCCTGACACCCAGACAAGTTTTCTTGTGATTCTGTGGGCTGGGCAAGAGTGGGCAGTTTGAGAAGTAAGAAGGTGCCATGGCAAAAAAGCAAATTTAGGAGTAGAAAATTAAATGGTATTTTTCTCCTCTTTAGCCTCATGGCTACAACAACTAAACTTTAGTATTAACCCAAGCAGCATATGAGCAGAGAAGCCGTGGTAGCTGGTTCTACCACACAATTGGGCAGGACAGGAGAGAGACTCTATTTGAAATGCTATTTAATCCTGTTTGACAATTATTTATTTTTGAGAGGTGAGATCACAGGACGTAGACTTGAGGCATGATTTTTGAGTTATGCTATAAGGAAGACCAATTTTTCTCTGTTGCAAAGAGGAGAAAAGTCACTTTTTATTAAATAATATACAGACCATCCCCTAAATAGTTAATGTTAAAAACATCCTGGGAAATCTTTGCAAATGCCATCTCTTAGCTTGTTCTTGAAATGTAAAGGTTAGAAACTATTTCCGAAAGCATGGCCACATGTTTTAAATAACTTCTCCTTTCATTTAAGCAGCTGTCAATGTATATACATAATTCATTGTTTTGCATTAATGAAGGATGCCAAGAAAAGAAAATAACATATAAGAGAAGAAATCTAACATTAGAGAGGAAGCAAGAAGCCTGGACACATTTCTGCACATAATAAGATAACTTTTTTAGAGAGAATATTGCATCATGCTCAGATGGCTTGTTTGGGGGCAGAATGGAAATATCTGTTCAATTGAACAGTTCAATTGAACTGTTCAATACTGTAATTATTTAAATAGCCACATGTGGCTGTTTGGATTCAAGTTAATTAAAATTAAATATAATAAGAAATTTATCTTCTTACTCATAGTAAAAATCAAAGAAGCAGAAAACATTAAAAATCCAGAATTAAGGAGGCGAGGATAGTAGCTATGTCAAAGAACACTGCTTAATGACCCCTATGTAATGTGTGGGAGATTGTGTATCAAATATATGTTATCTCATTTTAGATAACTTCTTCTATATTCATTTATTTCTGATTACATTTTTAGCAATGGAAAATATGTCTCTCTCTGTTTTTATTTTATTTTATTTTAATTTTATTTTAGCTAAGACAAAACTACTTTTGAACAATTCAAGAACTCTGACCATTCATCCATTTATCCAGCATCTATCTATTACCTATGCTAGATCTTTGATTCTTTCAATGTAATATAAACTTGTTGGCTGTAATATAAACTCAAAATTTTAATTTCCCAAAGGGAAACAATCTGTCTTATTCAATATTTTTACTCACCTGGAACCTACCCACTCCATATCTATTACTAAGATCAATAGATGTTGTTAAAATACCACTCTACTCATGAGACCTTTTCAAGTTCTCCTGTTGCATCCCAAATGTCCTTTTTAAAAATAATCTATTACTATATTTAGTTTATCCCACCCATGAGCACAAACAGGTGAATGCTTGATTTTATTAACATAAATAAATAATATGAAATTTATTAGCTATTTAAATGAGAGACTTGTAGACTTGCAGGCAGACATTATAGGATGAATCTGTCTAATAGTTTTGGTCAATTAATTGTTAAATATTTTATTATTGGGATTAATATGTACTTTTTCTTTAAATCCTCACCTGAGTATATTTTTTCCATTGATTTTTTTTTTTTTTTTTTTTTTTAGAGAGAGTAGAAGAGAGGGAGGGGGAGAGAGAAAAAGAGAAAGAGGGAGAGAGACATTGATGTGAGAGAGGAACATCGATTGGTTTCCTCCCAAATGTACCTCAGCCAGGGCCAGGGATAGAACCTGCAACCCAGGTACACGCCTTGATGGGGAATCGAACCTGTGACCCTGCAATGAGCAGACTGAGGATCAAACCACTGACCCACATCAGCCAGGGCTTAATATCTACTTTTAAAGCTTTATTATTATTTCTGTTGCGATTGTAAATTTGTTTGGAATCCTGCTTCTGTTCCTTTTTTCAATCTCTTCTCTTCTCACTATCCTTGAAAGAATGCAAACATTTTAGTGCAGTTTTCTATAATTAGATAAATACTTTACAAAAATAAATAACTGACTCTTGAATTCTTGAAATTCCTGGATATTGCAGGAATTGAGTGTCAATATTCTGAAAAAAATATAATTTCTTTGAATTAAGTTGGATAGGATATTGGTAAGGTAAACTTCGCAGATTTCAAAATATAGGCTTTGAATTATAATTGCTAGTTAATTCCTTTTTAGGACAATGACAAATCTATTGTTTGAGATACAATCTTTCTGAATTGGTGTCAACCTAAAGATTATCTCTAATATGATAGAAGACAAAGAATGTGCCATTTTCAGGGCAAATAAATATAGGGTTATAAATAATGAATGATTCTTTTAGGTTATTAATCTTTGTTGAATGTCAACATTAATATTGCTAAGTTTGTAGAGTTTTTTTAGGAAAGTTTTTGTCCTTGACTTAATAGAATAGGCATTTACTGGCATTTTTGTTTAGACGTTTTATTTTGCCTTTTAGGTAACCTGAGACACTGCTTACTCACTGGGTTGAAGGGGGCCTACAAAAGCTATGCTTTTACTAAGTCATACTTCTCATCTAATCAAAGGTGTTTTGTCCAAAATTTTACTTATATTAGTAGAGTTAGGGAGTTCATTAAGCTTTCTAGATATAAAATCAACATAAATAATAATTACATTCCTCTATATCACCAACAAAAATCTTAGATTTTAAAACTTTAAAAATAAAACCATTTATAATAGTGTCAAAAAACATAAAACACTAAAGAATAGATCTGACAAAAGATGTGCAAAACCCCTGCACCAGCAAAATATAAAACTCTACTGCAATTAAAGAATATTTTAATAAAGGGAGGCATATACCATACCCATGATTTGCAAGACTTTCCAAATTAATTCAATGTTATCCCAACAAATACTAACAAATACTTCTGTGGAAATTAGCAAGCTTTTTCTAAAATTAACATAGATATACAAAAGGGGCAAAAGAGCCAAGAACAAAGTAGTAACATTTAACATACTAAGAATTGTTATAAAAATACTGTGATTAAGGCAGTATGTATTGGTGCAAGGAAAGATAAGTAGGTCAATGAAACTTGATAGTTCAGAGTGAACCACAGAGGAAAGGACCTTTAGTTTTGACAAAGATGGCACTGAAAGAAACAGTCTTTTCTGTAAAACATGCTAAGAAAGTGTATAGTTAGATAGATAGATACAGGTAGGCAGACGGGTAACAAAAAGTGTAACTTCCACTTTACAAAGTACACAAATATCAATTCCTTGTGGATGTTATATATGTTAAAGGTAAAAAAATAAAAATTCTACAATAAAAATAAATATGACTTTGTAGCATGGGATGACTTCTGAAACAGGAAAACAATGCTCTAACACAAAGAAAAATATAGATTAGACTACATTATTATTAATAACTTATTTTATCAAAAGACCCAAAAAGAATGAAAGGGCAAGCCCAAAATGAATTCTGTCTTCCATTGTTTCTCCATTAGCCTCTCTAATCACTTTAAAGTAGCTCCTCGTTCCGTTCCGATCTAACACACCACATTTTGCAGGTATGTGTGTGTTCAGGGACTATGTTTATTTCAGTACTGCTTCCTGGGCCTATCATGGGGCTTTGAATGCAGAGAGCGCTGAAACAATACACGATGAATGAATAAATTTATGTATCGATGGCCTAGGGAGAGTGTGTGGCATGCATAAAGATAACCAAAGTTAGAATGTCAAAGAATAGGCAGTGAGGGCCTGAGAGCGTAGTGTGGAGGTCTGAGAAGGAATAACTTGAAGAATAAAAGTCAGTTAGGACAGTATCATGGCATGCATGCTACGGGGGAAGAGAATGCCACAGGGCAGCAACCGACAACCGTCAAAAGTTGTGCAGAGGCCAAGGACAGTAAGAGGTAAAGCATGTCCATCTGTCTGAGGAAGGAGGAGACTCATCATAAGGGCAAACGTAGGTTAAGTAATATGGATGCTAGACTGCAGATTTGAAATGGTTGCAATACAGTTTATTCAGATAATTTCTAAAAAAAAATTTATACTTTTTATAATTAATAGAAGCCTTTCTTTTTACTCCGTACACTGTACCTAGGTATGGATTAGATTTCACGGCTGGGAAAGGCCTTGGTTTAACTTGTCTTTCTTACAAAGGTGAGAGCTAAAAGCCTGAGTTTGTGCAGCAAAAGCAGAGCCCACACGCCCTGTACTCACTCCATTCTTCTGTCCTCTTACACCAGCTGTTGTATGCAAGCTGCCTGCTCTCAGAAGGAGGCATTGTATCAGGCAAACAACCGAGGGCGAGGCCAGCCTCACAAAACACAGTTGGTAGTTTGCTAGAGGGCACCATTTACTCTTGGCTAGTGTGGGGTTCGAGTTTTCTTGCATCATCGCTGCTCTTCAAAGTCTCATTAATGGCATGTGACTTTAGGGGATGAATCTGCAGAGTTAGAAACATACTGATAAGGTTCAGTTTATTTAAATACCGTCTGCTAACGAGATAAGGTGAACCATTCAGAAAATAATGTGCAAATTGAATGAAGAGGTAAAAAATGTGAGCTGTGATCTAGCCCCAAGTAAAAAAGCAAAATGGGAAATAACAAAGTAACCAGGAGGGCCGCACAGAGGTTCTGAGTTCCTGGATGTTAGTTAGACAGGAGGGGATTTAAGGGGGAAAAATCATATTTAGTAAACACTTATTCCTTTAGGCACTTTAAAACCTTTAAGCGAATTTAATCCTTATAATAAATCTGGGAATAGATATTACTGTTATTATCTTTATTTTTCAAAAGAAAACTCCGAGACAGGAACAGCCTATGGTAACTTACCTAAGAACTCCAGTGAGTAAGTTATGGTGGGATCTGAGTGTCAGTGTCTGTCTCTAGAGACTGTGTCTTACGTGCTGCATTGTGCGGCAGATGAGGAAACTAAGGCTCGGAAACATTTTCACTGCCTAACATGAGCAACAGCAGGATAAACCTGATCTGTGCTCAGGTTTTTCTCATTCTCCCGTCTGCGCCATTCCTCCACTGCCTACCTCCAGGAACTGCACACACCCTCCCATTCTTGGGGGTGCGTAATTCAAATACTGAAAGCTTCAAGAAATCTTGTAAGAAAACCTATTTACTTTTACTCGACTCAGCTTTACCAGTGTGTTCCAAATTTACTTGACCATGTCATGCCTATTTTACTTGTAAAATCTATTCGCTTTGTGCCAATTTCGTATCTTATGGAATGCATCGAGAGAAGGTGCCTCATGCCAGGTGGTGTCACAATTGACCAAAGGGTGTTTAATGAAGCAGCAAAGGCAAATTTCGCCTGGCCTTTCTGTAAGAGCTGATGATTTATTATGCACCTCTTAAACAGTTAGAGCTGGAGTGAGAATACTCCTGAGACATTTTCTGCTCTGCTTTAGTGAAGTCATCTAATGCCAACTGAGAGTGAAAACACGATAAATAATTATGGTTTTATACTTTTTAAAGAATATTTTTAAAAACCAGAGGAGGGAGACTATGAAACATTTTTTGGCACCTGAAATTTACAAGTATACTGCCTGAAACAGAGCTATTGGTGGGTAGAGCTGAGGTTAGCATTCAAGTCTCGTTCCTGGCTTGGGTGTAGGGTGGAATTATGTAGCATTATGCACCGTTTTTAACAGCAAATCAGACTTTGTTAAAAATTTCACTCTGGGGATGAAAGGATTTAACTTTAAATACAGACAAAGGGGAACTTGACTGTTGTTGCGGGAAAGTGTTGTTATTCCCAGAGTCCCTGCAAGTAGTCTGTCCCTTAAATTGCCTAAAAACAATTTAAATGCAATCAGATAATGTGACGGAGTGTTTAGTGAGCTGTGGCTAACGTCTACTTATACCCAATTGAGTTTTGAACGTGATCTGTGTAAAGAAAGATTGTGTGGCTTTATGAAAATGAGAGAGGCAACATATACTTACATAATTTTGTACCTGAAATTGTTTAGTTATTATCTTTCTTGTGACTTTTCCCCTCTTATTGTGTATCTCCAATACACTATTATCCACCCTCACCTCCCCCCCACACACTAAAAAATTGCAATTTGAATAACGTGCATAATCTGAAGAGAATGAGAAAGGGAAAGGGAGAGAGGGAAGCAGTGAGAGAGACACAGAGACAGAGACTGAGATAGAGAGGTGTGTATCAGTTTAGGAATAAAACAATCAGTTTAAGAAAGGGCAAACATTAAGCGTATATTACATAGGTTAGCTGAGTCAAAAAACATGTGAAGTTTTTAGTAACTAGTTTAAGCGGCATAGCAGTTAAGGTTGTGTGTAAAATCATTGATTCCTAATCGAATACTTAGAATATGGACTTGCCATGATAAGATTTGCCTAAAAATATTTAGCCTGAATTCTATTAAGCATATTTTACTTACCATATTTTTTCTTCTTGTGTATATGTTTGCATTTTCTATTACATAAATGTTAAAATTCATCACACGGATCATTTTGAGGGAGTAAAATTTTCAATTACACTTTCTAAGGAAAAATTAAAACTTTATATATAGACTTTTATAGGAAATATTCCCAATGAGAAAATGTATTGCAGCAGGCCAAGGAAAAAGAAATGCAGGTTAATTTCCATATATGGTTAATAGGATTTCTATGGTTATCAAAACAAAGATTTGTTTTCCAAGGCTAAGAATTTATAGAGAAGCAAAACAAACAAATAAATAGGTAAACAAAGAGGTCAGAATTAAAAAAATATATTTTTCTATAGAGTATTATTGGGGGTAGTATTATGGAAATGGGATGGCACGAACTTGTAAGCATGGTTGATACAGGCCTTGGCAAATGAAGGAGATTTGGAATAATTTGAGTTTGAGTTTGGAGCTGAGGGTTTCATGGGGTGTACAGAAGGGAAAGATTTGGCTTGTTTATTTATTGTCCGTAACACATTTGATAAACAGTATGGCCCATGAATGACATACACAGTTGAGTATTGGTGGGAAATGAATATGTGCATTTACACTTTCATGCTTCTTTCTTTAATATATTTTTTTATAATTTGACTTCAGAGAGAGGAAGGAAGAGGTAGAGAGAGATATAAACATCAATGATGAGAGAGAATCATTGATTGGCTGCCTCCTAAACACCCCCTACTGGAGATTTGGCCCGCAGCCTGGGCATGTGCCCTGACTGGGAATCGAACTGTGACCTCCAGGTTGATGGGTTCGATGGTTCGATGCTCAACTCTTGAGCCACAACACCCAGGCTCATGCTTCTTTTTTTGCATAGATATTATAGATGGCATTCCTTCTAGTGATAATTTTATGCCATTTTTAAAGAAATAATAAAAATGGCAAGTGGTAAATCATCACTGCTTGATTACAAAGATAGAAGAAGCATTTAGACAAGTCAAACAGATCACTTTTCATGTGGCTCTTCAGTATGAAACAAAGTCTTTGCTGTCTAATTCTGATCTTTTAAACTCAGCTTTTCAGGACATTGTAATCCTTGGTTATCCATAAAAGAGCTGCAGCATTTTTCTTTGGTAATAAAGCAACTTGCTAATAAATTTGAGCATGACTTAGCATCTAGATAGGTCATTAGACTGTAGAAATGGAAGTAAAACATTTCATGTATATTGCAGTATAAAAAAAGTAACAATATAATCGAATGTAATCTTGGGAAAATATTGACAAATTCACTGCATTTTATAAGTGTGTGGGGAAATAATTTTTTTCAATAAATGGATCAATATAATCATATTTGAAAGTAACTTAGTCATAAACCACTGGGACTCTTTATTTTGTTCTTTTGGCCTTTCCATATATCTTATCTACCCTCTTAGCTTACATTTCATGTCCATACAAATCACTCTTTGGCCAATATATCTAGTTCTTCATTCTCTTGAAAATACTGCATACACTGGCTTCTTCATTAACAAATTAGATTATAAAATATAATAAGATTACATCACTAGCTTTTGATCATCAGCTTTGTAGTGACTGGTGTTCTGCCAGGTCATGTACATATGTTCTTTTATAAACACCATATAAAGCCCTGCCAGAAGAAATGCAGCCCTGTTTTTATAAGTGAGAAAACAAGTACATAAAAATGGATAAACTTCCCCCAAATCTGTAACTAGTAATTGTCAGAACTGGGTTTCAAACTTAGCTCTGTAGACTATAAGCATCATGATATTTCCACTACACTGTTTTTTGCCAGTAGCACCATTCAAAGAGTCTATAGGAATCAATCATTTTATGTAATTTACAGCAAATTATTATTTAATAACACTGCACTTACTTTCTGTAAGTTCTAATCAAGAGGAAGTATACCTGGGATTAGACAATGTAGAATTTGCTGGCTACTAACAACAGAATATCAACTCTAAGTGACTAAAATAGTAAAGGAATTTATTTTCTCACATAACCAGAAGGGGAGACAGAGCTGCTCTGAGATTAAGACAATGGCACAATGAAGTAAAGGTGCTCCTTGACTTATGATGGTATTACATCCAAATAAACTTGTAAGTCAAATAAATGCATTCAATACATTATAACTTGGCTTATACTAACCTACCTTAAATGCGCTCAGAACACTTACATTAGCTTACAGTTGGGCAGTTATCTTGAATATTATCTCAAGAGTAATTGCTTTCCTCTTCTCTCCCCAGAAGCAGGAGACACAGATGGGTGTTTTATAGACATGATGAGATGTAAAAACACAAAACACAACACCCGAAATATGCTGGCAATACAGTACACAGCAGTGTACCAGTTGTTTACCCTTGTGATTGGGTGGCTGACTGGGAGCTGGAGTTGGCTGCTTCTCCCCAGCATTACAAGGGAGTATCCTACCACATATCTCTCCTGTGAAAATATTAAAATTCAAAATATGGTTTCTACTGAAAGCCGATTGCTTTCACGCCATTGTGTAGTGGAAAAATTGTATGTTGAACCACTGTAAGTCAGGGACTGTCTGTAGTCATTTTTCCTCTCTATAGTTCTTACCATGTTGGCTTTGTCTTAGGTACATTCCAGGCTCCAGTACTTGCAGGTGCCATACCCAGACACGATAGTGCCAGTGGAAAAAGACAGTCTCCGTTTCTCCGAGAATAACTTTCCCAGGATCCCTCAGCAGTCTTAACACTCAGGTTGCATTGATCACAATTACACCACACTTTGCTAGATTTGCCTAGGTGATTTGCAATTACTAAATGTAATCACCAAAACTAGTTTATAAAATTTAAGCCCCCCACTTCCTGGGGCTGGAGATTGTTCCAGACTTCTCAGAAACGTCAGGGCCATAGTTCTGTAAGGACGGAGCAGGAGAGCAGGGGTAAACGGGGAGGCAACCAACAATGTCTCCTACGCAGGAATACGGATCTACCATGCCCTGGAATGTTCATCACATCTGATTATTCTCAGAAGGAAACAGGGTCATGTATTTCAACTCTCCAATATATCATCGAGTGATAAAATGAAGTGAATAAAGTTCATCTTCAGCACCCGCACTTATCCGTTCTGCTACCTCTAGCTCTCCTGTCAAGTGTTTTTGCTTTGCCAACATTGACATTCGGTCTTGTCTTCTGTATCTGAATTTACTGAGCCAGTATTCTCACTCTCTAAGTAGGCAGGTACTGAGGTGCTCTAAGGTGTCCATTGCTGATTTGACTTAATAAAGGACCATTCTCAGGTAATTTTAGACATTTAGGAGTTGTATTTAATGTTACCAGGACAGAAGTGGTGGTGGTGGTGGTGGTGGTGGTGGAGGGGGCCAAAGAGGGGGAGGAGGGAGAGAAGGAAGAGAATTGTGGTAGAAATTTGAAGCCCTAAAGCAAATTGATGCTGAAGATCTTTTGAGTGGAGGACTTCTCCTGATCTGCAAATAATTTATTTTTCTTTAAACCAAGGCTTTTATATGTAGCAAAATTTCTTCTTAGCCCACAATAAATAAATGCTTGACAGTGATGAACTCAGCTAGTTCTGATAAGGTTTAAGTGATTTTTAGAGGTGTCTCAGTATATTAAACCCCTAGCTGGGTACTCTTCCCTTGGTAGTTGTTCTGTTAGTATGACTGAATAATACATACATAAATAAATAACAGGTTTTTGTGCTTCCATTTATTTGTACTTTCAACACAATTAACATATGCTGAGTTTTTTGTCTAGTGGGTGCATTTCTGTTCAGTTAAATGGGAAACAAGCACCGCATTCTCTGCTAGCTCTCACCGCAGAGGATACTCCAGTTCTCATGCACGCTACCAGCTGACAGGTTGTGAAAAATGTGTCTTGTAATTGTACCTTTGCCCTTTGTCACAGACATTGATTGTGAACTGTATTTTTAGCTTTGATCTATTGAACAAAGTTTCTACCATCTAATAGAAAGAAATTTTTTTTTTAAAACATATCTTTATTGATTTCAGAGAGAGGAAAGGAGGGAGAGACAGCGAGATAGAAACATCAATGATGAGAGAGTCATGGTTCGGCTGCCTCCTGCACTCCCTCTGCTGGGGATGGAGCCTGCAACCTGGGCATGTGCCCTGATCGGAAATTGAACCCCGATCTCCTGGATCCTAGGTCGATGCTCAACCGCTGAGCCATGCCTGGCCGGGCGAGAAATGTTTTTTATAACACTTTCTGAGGATATTAAATTTATGTATTTTGAATTAACGGACCTTTGTGGGTAGCCTTCTCGTTGCAGATTCTGCATAGTACAAGTTCATCCCAGCCCATCTGGATTGATTCTATTCTTATTTCCTAAGTTACGTGGAGCATGATGATGACATACTTGATCAATGTTATAAAAAATTAACTAGAGATAATGTTTTATAACAATGGATAATTTGTGGGTTGTTTTATGGTGGGACATGTAAACCTATCAGCACTGTTTGATAAAAATTATTGGATTTATGATTCGTACCCAATTTCCATGGAGTACGATTGGTTTCTTTGATGGTTAAGTATGCTGAGGTTATAGATTATATATATGAATATATGTAATATGTATATATGTAATGTTATATAATATAAATACATATATATATATATATATATATATATATATATATATATATAACTCAACCCTTGAAATTTCCTGAAAAATAAGAGTATCTTTTGTATACTAATGAGATGACTGTTTTGGCTGAAGAGATCCTAGGTAACTAGAGAAAGGGAGTTGGTCACCAAAGAAAACAACCATGTAATTAGAGGGTTGTAACTTTTAGCTCTATGCTCTGACTTATGGGGAGGGAAGAGGGCTGGAGATGGGGTTATAAAAACAAGTAAACAGTAAGATTAGAAGAGCTTCCAGGTGGTGTACACAGCCACATGCTGGGAGGCCTGCACGGCTATAGAGGACATGGTAGCTCTGCACCATACCTGCCCCATACCTTGTACTGTGCATCTTTTCCCTTTGGCTGTATCTCAGTTGTATCTTTTGGAATAAACGTGTAATAGTAAGTATAGAACTTATCCAAATTGTTCTAGCAAATTATCAAATCTGAATGGAGAGCGTCATGGAAACCTACAAATTTATAGTGAACCAGGCAGAAGTGCTGGTAGCTTGGGTACCCCATTTGCAGCTGGTGTCTCAGGACAGTCTTGTGAGACCATGCCCTTATCCTGTGGAGTCTGTGCTAACTCTGGATAGTGCCAGAATTGGATTGGATTGTTGGACAACTAGTTGACGTTGTAGAATTAGAGAAAAGGTTGTTGATGCTGGAAAACACTACAAAAATGGTCACATAGCTAGAATGTGCCTAGAATATGCCTATGCAATCAGTTCACTATAAGAGACCCTCCTCCTCCCATGATGAGCAGATTTTGGACATCCTGATATCAAGATGCTTTGTGTACCTACCAGTGGTGCTTCTAAACCAGAGGAGACAATGTATGTCCTATAGGGCCCAGGTATGAGAGGACAGGTAGGCCTGTATCTGTAACTTTGCATTACTTTCAATGTATATGCTTCTCTTGCTGTTGTACCATTTTTTGTGTGCTTGTAATACAGGTCTTTTCTGAGTATAAGCTGTTTTAGTGCTGTGAATCTTTTCAGCAGTTGAACACTTAAAATGATTAATGCATAATTAATAAAGATTTTTCCATCAATTTTCACTAATACTCTTAGTCATTTTAGCAGACTAGTAGGGGAAGAGAGAATTCTAGTATTTAAGATCCATCCTGTCAGGGAAATATTGGCACAAATAGTTGCTATCTATCAATTAGCCTTTCATCCCATGTATTTCCAAAAGTGAAAAAAATAAGTATGCTTATGAGAACTTCCCTAAAATATTGAGTTCTTTTTTAAACAAAAAATGCAAAACTTATAAAAATAACGGGTAATAAAAAATTTAGTGTAGACTATGGCAGCTCAGCACACTCAGAATTATGTTCAGCTGGTTATTGTACTTATTAATATTCCTAAAAACTATTTTTAAGAGGGGCACAGAGAGAGTGGTCACTACTAATTACTTTAAGCCTGTCTATTTCATATACTATTTAAATCACAAAGAAAATTTTGCTAGTCCTATAAATTCTTCATAGAGTTTGTCAGCTAATGTATTTATCACATTTATTCATCTTCCTGACAAGTGTAAAGTTAACATCTGATTTATTATTTCAGAATTTTTATGAACATATAATTTTACCATAATAATGCTACTCTATGATGAGTAGATTTTAAAAAAATAAATGTAAACACATCTCAATTCAGAAGTGACTAATGAAAGGAAGTATTAATATCTTAGAATTTTAAAATGTAACAACCAATTAAGCACAAATGTAGTTTCATGATATTTATTTATTTAATTTTATTTTTGTTTAAAATATTACAGATGTCCCTTTTTCTCCCCAATGACCCATTCCACCCCGTCCTATCCCCTTCCCCAGTCCATCTCCCTACCATTGTCCATGTCCTTGTATGTGCATATATGCATATAAATTCTTTGGTTACTCTCTCCCCCTCCACCCACCCGCCCTCCTCCATCCCTCTGACATTCGTCAGTCTGATCCATGCTTCCATGTCATTGATTCTATTCTGTCATCAGTTTATTAAGCTCTTTAGATTCCACGTATAAGCGAGATCATGTGATGTTTGTCTTTCTCTGCCTGGCCTATTTCACTTAGCATAATACTCTCCAGATCCATCCATATTGCCCCAAAAGGTACGAGATTCTTCTTCTTTACAGCTGCGTAGTATTCCATGGTATAAATGTCCCACAGCTTTTTTATCCACTCATCTACTCATGGGCACCTGGACTGTTTCCAGATCTTAGCTATTGTAAACTGTGCTGCTATGAACATAGGGGTGCATATATTCTTTCTGATTAGTGTTTCAGGATTCTTACAATACATTCCTAGGAGTGGAATCACTGGGTCAAAAGGCAGCTCCATTTTTAATCTTTTGAGGAACCTCCATACTGTTTTCCATAGTGGCTGTACCAGTCTGTATTCCCACCAGCAGTGTACTAGGGTTCCCCTTTCTCCACACCCTCAACAGCACATGTCCTTTGTTGATTTGTTGATGGCAGCCATTCTGACAGGTATGAGGTGATACCTCATTGTGATTTTAATTTGCATCTCTCTGGTAATTAGCAATGTTGAGCATTTTCTCATGTGTCTCTTGGCCATCCGTATGTCCTCTTCGGAGAAGTATCTATTCAGGTCCTTTGCCCATTTATTAATTGGGTTGTTTGTCTTCCTCTTACTGAGTAGTATGAGTTCTTTGTACACTTTGGAAATTAGCCCCTTATCAGATACATCCTTGGCAAATATGTTTTCCCAAACCATGGAGTTCCTTTGTATTTGGAGGCTGTTTTCTTTTGCTGTGCAGAAGCTTTATAGTTTGATGTAGTCCCATATGTGTATTTTTTCTTTTGTTTCTCTTGCCCTAGGAGATCTATCAGTGAAAATACCACTATGTGGGATGTCTGTGACTTTACTGCCTATGTTTTCTTCCAGGATTTTTATGGTTTTGTGACTTATATTTAAATCTTCTATCCATTTTGAGTTTATTTTTGTGTATGGTGAAAGTTGGTGGTCTAGTTTCATTTTTTTGCATGTATCTGTCCAATTTTCCCAGTACCACTCATTGAAGAGACTGTCCTTACTCCATTGGATACTCTTGCCTCCTTTGTCAAATATTAAATGACCATAATGGTGTGGGTCTATTTCTGGGGTCTCCGTTCTGTTCCATTGATCTATATGCCAGTTGTTGTACCAATACCAGGCCGTTTTGATTACAGTGGCTTTGTAATACATTTTGAAGTCCGGTAATGTGATCCCTCCCACTCTGTTCTTTTTTCTCAAGATGGCTGCAGCTATTTGGGGTCTTTTTTGGTTCCATATAAATTTTTGAAATGTTTGTTCTAGGTCTGTGAAATATGCTGTTGGTATTTTCATAGGAATTGCATTGAATTTATAAATTGCTTTGGGTAGTATGAACATTTTAATGATATTAATTCTTCCAATCCATGAGCATGGCATATTCTTCCCCTTGTTTAAATCTTCCTCTATTTCTTTTTTCAGTGTCACGTAGTTTTCTGAGTACAGGTCTTTTACATCCTTGGTTAAGTTTATTCCTAGGTATCTTATTTTTTTAGTTGCAATGGTAAATGGTATTGCCTTTTTAGTTTCTCTCTCTGAAAGTTCATTGTTGGTGTATAAGAATGCCATTGATTTCCGGATGTTGATTTTGTATCCAGCTACCTTGCCAAATTCGTTTATCAAATCTAGTAGTACTTTGATGGAGTCTTTAGGGTTTTCTATGTACAATATCCTGTCATCTGCAAATAATGACAGTTTTACTTCCTCCTTTCCAATTTGGATACCTTTTATGTTTTCTTCCTGTCGGCTATGGCGAGGACTTCCAGTACTATGTTGAATAAGAGTGGTGAAAGTGGACATCCCTGTCTTGTTCCTGTTTTTAATGGAAATGATTTTAGTTTTTGCCCATTGAGTATGATGTTGGCTGTAGGTCTGTCATATATGGCCTTTATTATGTTGAGGTATGATCTCTCTATTCCCACTTTGCTGAGTCTTTATCAGAAATGAGTGCTGGATTTTGTCAAATGCTTTTTCTGCATCTATTGATATGATCATATGATTTTTGTCCTTCATTTTGTTTATGTGATGTATCACATTTATTCATTTGCGGATGTTGTACCAGCCCTGCATCCCCAGAATAAATCCCACTTGGTCATGGTGTACGATCTTTTTAATGTATTGCTGGATCCGGTTTGCTAGTATTTTAGTGAGGATTTTAGCATCTATGTTCATCAGGGATATTGGCCTGTAATTTTCTTTCTTTGTAGTGTCTTTATCTGGTTTTGGAATTAGGATTATGCTGGCCTCATAAAAAGAGTTTGGGAGTTTTCCCTCCTCTTGAATTTTCTGGAATAGTTTGAATAGAATAGGTGTTAATTCTTCTTTGAATGTTTAGTAAAATTCACGTGTAAATACATCTGGTCCAGGACTTTTGTTTGCTGGGAGTTTTTTGATTACTGCTTCAATTTCATTAGTTGTTATTGGCCTATTCAGGTTTTCTGCCTCTTCTTGATTCAGCTTTGGAAGGTTGTATGCTTCTAGCAATTTGTCCATTTCCCCTATGTTGTCCAATTTGTTGGCATGTAGTTGCTCATGATATTTTTTTACAATCCTTTGTATTTCTGTTGGGTCAGTTGTTATATCACCTCTTTCATTTCTGATTTTATTTATTTGGGTCCTCTCTGTTTCTTAGTGAGTTGGGTTAAAGGTGCATCAATCTTACTTATCTTTTCAAAGAATCAGCTCTTGGTTTCATTGACTTTTTTGTATTGTTTTTTTAGTCTCTATGTCATCAATTTCTGCTCTGATTTTTATTATTTCCTTCCTTCTACTTCCTCGGGGCTTTTCTTGCTGTTCTCGTTCTAGTTCTTTTAGTTGTTGTATTAGATGGTTCATTAGATCTTTTTCTTGTTTCTTGAGATAGGCCTGTAATGCTATGAATTTTCCTCTCAGGACTGCTTTTGCTGTGTCCCATAGATATTGGGTTGTTGTCTGTTCATTTTCGTTACGTTCCATGAAGTGTTTGATTTCTTCCTTGATCTCATTGGTAACCCATTCATTGTTTAATAACATGCTATTTAGCCTCCATGTGTTTGAATATGTTTGAGTTTTTTTATAATGGTTGATTTCTAGTTTCATGGCACTGTGATCTGAGAAGATGCTTGATATGACTTCAATCTTCTTATATTTGTAGAGACTTGCCTTGTGCCCTAACATGTGGTCTATTTTTGAGAATGTTCCATGTGCACTTGAGAAGAATGTGTATTCTGCTGCTTTGGGGTGAAATGTTCTGTAAATGTGAGGAGCCGTCTAGGTTTGGCTCTGGTGTCCTTAGGTAGATGGTTGATCTGAGGCTCTCTGTGGACCACCTCCTCTTGTCAGCTAGTTTGCAACCTTGTAGTTGCCTCATCTTACCCCAGAATCTTCTGTAGAGTCTTTAGGGTGCAGGGTGGCTAGTGTAGCCCAGGGTATCACTCTCCTTAGAGGTTTCGCTGTCAGGCGCTCACTCTGCAGGGGTTAGTCTCTGCTCCACTGCCAGCCCCTCAGTCCCTACCCTGTCCTCTGATTCTAGTTCCCCAGGCTCTGGCCTGCTGCAGCTTCAGATTGATTTCAGCCTGTTGCCTTTTCTGTATGGGCCATTTCAGCAGCCTGGGCTCAGTGGGTTTAATTAAAAAAACATTCTGATGAGCCATCTGCCTGCCCAGCCCCCAGCAGGGGTTTCAGCTTTTCCTCCAGTTCCCAAACAACAGTCCCTGAGAGTCTTATTCTTATAATGTCTTCCTGTGAGCTGCTCTCCCTTCCCCCTCAGGACTATGCCCTGCAGGGTGTCTGGGGCTTCAGTGAGTGGGACCCGCCCCTTTCTTGTTGGGGACGGTGCTCCTGGCTGCAGGAGAGGCCGGCGGGCTCCACCCCTCCCTGCTCAGCTCTGGTTGGCTGGTCGCACCAGGCCTGCCCCTCAGACGGTCTCCTGTGCAGACGCCAATCCCAGCCTCCGCTGGTCTGTGTGCGCAGTGCTCGCTGGGAAGGTGGGAGCCAGTTGGAGATCAGAACTCACAAAGGCACAAAGCAACGCACAGGCAGAGTCCACCCCGCAAGGTCCCGCCCCCGGAGGGCCAAGGCCCCCAGCGGGAGGGGACCCAAAGTCAGCTCCACACAGCTCCCCGCACCGCTGGTCTCAGCAAAGCTGGGGCGGCTTCACGAGCCACCACGGTGCCCCTTGGGGCTGGTCACAGATCCCAGCCTCCGGGCACTGGGAGCTCAGGGCGGGAGGGCTCCTCCCCTCCCCCTCGCCATACAGATTCAGCGCTTTCTGGGGCTCAACACGATGCCCGCAGGGAGGCAGAGGGTCCCCGTGTGCGGCCCCTCAGTGCAGTCCTCTGGTCCCTCACCACTTGGGTGCCACAGACTTTGGGACAGCCTTCCCTATGGTCGGCACCCTGAGCACTAGATGCCGGTTTCAGCCGCCACTAGAAGCTTTGTTTCCTAAGAAGGCACTGTCGCCATTAGAGGCTTTGTTTCCTAGGAAGGCGCCGATCCCTCCGGGACTCACCGCTCCCCTGGGTCCCTCTGCCCTGTGCGGGGCGCTCCTTCCCCTCTCTGCTCCGGGTGTGGGGTCCCCGCTTTTGGAGGCCGTCCGCACTCCTGAGGGGAGGGAGCTTTGCAGCCTCCAAGCCTGGGGGCTCGGTGCCCAGAACAGGCTTCAGGGGGACTCCCCGTTCCTACGCTCCCCCCCACTTACCGGACTCCGTGATGTGCCTTCAGTGCTCCCCACTCGCACTCCGTCCACTCAGGTATGTGTCTCTGGTTTTTCTAAGCTGGCTCCGTAGGATTTTAGGAGGAAATCGAGTCTGTGGCTGGGGGCGGGGGCGCTGCTGCTTCTCACAGGGCGCCATCTTCCCCTCTTCATGATAGTTAAAAGTAACAAAATGAGTAAGTGCTTTATTTGATAATGAAATACTGTTGAAATAAGCAGTATTATATAATCAGTAATTAATTTCCAAGTGCCTACTTTAAAGAATTAAGAAAATTCCTTTAATGCAGCTAATTAAGAATTAAAGGGTTGTTTTAAACACTGCCTGTCAACACAACTGTCTCACTCCAATCTAAGTGTCTGTCGACCAGGCCGTCTGTGCATGGCAGAGAAACCCAAGCAATCACTTTGCAGTGAGCAGTTTTATATTTTCAGACATTCTGTGGGCATCATCTGCTTTTTGACAGACAGCTGTCCTCCCGCATAATCGCCCACACATGGTAAGGAATGACGCAGCGGCATCGAGTCTTCTTATTGCCAACTGGAATGAGGAGCTCCAAATAGAGCGCAAAACTATAAGAAGAAAAAGAAACGGTCATCTGGCCATTTGCCTATTATTAGATTTCTTCCCACGTTGGCTGCTGTCTGTCTAACATCAGTCTTCAAAATGATATATTTGAATATGTTTTTCTGGGTTATACATTACCTAGGAAATAAGGTTTCATATTTTCTTTGTGGAAACCTGCACTTCCTATATGCTTTCTGTGTAATTTACCAATGGAAACGAAACTTCTAAAATTATTTTGGCGTATGAAAAATGTTATAAGAGTAACACACTTAGGACCATAAATATAAAAATATCTGTTTACACCAGAGGATGCAGTGACCACAGGATATTTTGTAAATGATTTCATTTAAGTCAGCTAGCTGGTTAGCAGCAGAGGGCAGTGCTCTAAAGTAGAATACACAGTTTCCTCCACGTTTGAACTTGGATAGTTTGAGATAGAAAGATGCTTTTTTTTTTTTTACCTCCTAGCTAGATACGGACCAGCAACAAATGGATGCTCAGGGCATTACAAGTGGGGGAAACAGTCACTTTACTTCTGTATATTGTCTAAGATCACTGTGTGGATATAAGCATCTAATGAGGATTCTTCATGAAGCCATTCCTCATGCTCCTGGCATTGTTTTCCTCTCATCTACATAAGATTCTTTCTTATGCATTATAGTTTTTGATATAGTAGCTTTACTCCAATATCAGTATTAAATTTTAAGCTTTCTAGGAGTTGTAAGTACGTATCACTAATGTTGTATCTTCAGCAATAACAAGCAGAATGCCTCTTACCCAATGATGATGATAAAAGATACCCTTATGTATCACTTGAGGAGTGTATTCACATTCACTCACCAATTTATTAGAAGGCAGTCAACACACACACACACATACACACATCTGTGTACCTGAGGGAAGAGTTTTGATCTGTGACTTTAAACCGTTAGGAAATTGAAAGCAGAATTTCTGCTCTATCTTCAAGCATACATGACCAGAGGCAAGCCTGGAGATACATTTTACCAAGAGTGTTTATGATGTCTAAAGTGATTTGAATAATTGTACTTTTCTTGCTTAATAAATAATAATAAGAGTAAATGTTCTTGTGGGTTTTTTTCTCTGTGATTCAAGGTTTGGGGAAGAGACAATGGGGTGCTTTTAGTAAAAGGACTCTAAACATTTTTTAGGTGAAATACATGAGAAAGGTAATGGTCATTTAAGTTTTATTTCAGTTTTATGCATCTGTGAAATTATCACCACAATTAAGCTAATGAAATATCACACCCCAAAAGTTTTCTTGGGGCCCTTTGTAATCACTCCCTCTAATCCATCTCTCTACTTCCCCACCCCCAGGCAACTACCAACGTGTTTCCTGTCACTGTAGATTAGTTAGAATGTCTAGAATTTTATGTAAGTGGGATTATAGAGTATGTACTTTTTTGTTTGTTTTACTTTATCTCATAATAATTTTGAGATTCATCCACATTATTTTGTGCATAATGATCAATACCTTTTTATTGGGAAGTAGTATTTCATTGTAGGGATATATCAGAATCCATTTATTTACCTTTAATGGGCATTTGGATAATTTTAGCTTTCAGCGGTTATAAATAGAGGTGCTATAAATATTCATGAACAAATCTTTGTGTGAAAAGATGCTTTTATTTCTCTTGAGTAAATACTTTGAAGTGGAATTACTAGATGGTATGTCAGCTGTGTGTTTCACTTTAAGAAACTTCCAAAATATTTTACAGTGTTTTTACCATTTTTCATTCCACAGTACATGAGAGTCCAGTTTCTTCAAATTCTCGCCAACACTCGGTAAGTTCAAGCTTTTAAAATATTAGTCATTCTAACATGTGCATACTGTTATCTCATTGTTGTTTAATTTATGTTCTTAACTACTAACGATGCTGAGCATTTTCTTATTTGGGTGTTTTGTGAGTTGGTATCTACTTTGGTGAATTATGGTTTAAATATTTTGCCTATTTTTGTTACTATGTTTTGATAGTTTTTATATATTCTAGATAGAAGCCCTTTATTAGGTATCTGACTTGTAAATGTCTTTTGGTTGCTATCTTGCTTTTCATTCTTGCAGCAGTGTTACTTGAAGAGCAGGAGTTCCTAATTTTTGAAGTTCAGTTTAGAAATTGGGCTGAATTTGCTAGCTCGATTTTTCTTCTCATTACGGATCATGGTTTGCTGCTGCTTTGAATGACTGGGAATTTTGTATTGGATGCCAGACTGTGAATTTTCCTTACTTGGGTGCTAGATATTTCTGTATTCCTATCAATGTATTTGGGCTGTGTTGTGGGATTTGGTGAAGTGACCTGGAAGCATTTTGATACTTTTCGGTCTTGTTTTTAAAATTTTTAGGCCAGGTTAGGGCAGTGGTTTCTTTAAGACTAATTTTATTCCAGTTCTGAGGCTGAACTCTTCCTAGTCCTTTCCTTACCCCTCCTGAATTGTGAGGTTTTCCACGCTGACGGGCGGGTTTGCTGCCTTAGTACTTTCAGGTGGTTCTTTCCTGGGCTCTTCAGTCATTTCCTCACATGCTTGTGTACTGGTCCTCTCCTCGATGAGTTTTAGCTGCGCGGCCTCTCCAGGCTTCCAGATCTATCTGCTCAGCTGCGGGAGACTGCAGAGCTCTGGCTTTCCCCTGTGCCATGGTGTCGCCTTCCCTATTCTGTCGCCACGATATGCTCCCCAGGCAATACAATGAGACAATCCAAGGGATTATTTATTTTGTTTACCATTTCTCTGGGATCAACGATATGTTACATCTTGAAAACCCTTGTTTAGTATGTGTTTTTTCCTTTGTGCTTTTCAGGCAAAAGGTAAATATAATCTCTTATTATTTGCTTCCCAAAGAAGACCATTGAATTTCTAATATTAAAAATAAGAGTAATTATAGAGGCACACAAATATTATATATGATTTTATGGTATTATGTGATATTCTGTTTAATTGACTTACGGCTACTTTAACAAAGATATATGGTGATGGTAGGACTTTTATACAAAATACATAAATGGTTGCTGTGGTAATTACATTGAATTATTAAGGATCTTGACCTTAGTGACAAAACATAAAAGTCTCTGATAAAATATATGTACTAGGAAAAACACACATTCAAATTAGAACATTTAAAAATACATCTTGCCTTTCCAGGAATATATCACTTTATAAATATGAGGTCTGTTGGAAAAAATGGTGTCATATGAATCAGAAGTGTTAGGGAAGCCTAGAGAAGAGAAATCATACTTATCCTAAAATGTAGGATATGGAAAACTTAATATTTCATTTCATACCAGTTCCCCCTGTGGAGTATGAACATGAGCATCCGGTAGCACAGAGCCTCCCAACGTTGCAACACACAGTGGGTTTGCCACTAATGTAAATGGGATATGTCTTTTGAGTTTTGATTCCTTTAGCCCTTGGCACAGTCTTGTAGAGTCTGAGGAGGCTGAAATTTATAGACTACCCTCCAGCCATAATCAGCCTCAACTTACCACATTATGCCTTACAAATATTACCCTTTCCTACGTGGAAATTTCAGGACCCACTACTCCAGCAGTTAAAAGATTTTCCTACTGTTGGTTTTACCTTTCTTAATGCTGTGCTCAGTTTGTAAATTTGTCTTGCTTTTCTTACGTCAGGGAGTGACTGCCTTGCTTGGGAAGGGTTTAGCCAATGGAAAAGAGAAGGATGGGCTTTCTGCAAATATCTTTATTTCTGAACTCTATTGCCTCAGGGAGATTTTATTGTTAAAATGAAAATTCCATGTGTGTGTGTTTTGACTAATATCTATAGTTGTGAAGTTAAAAAATATCAATGATATAAGGCAATACTACTACTAATTTTTTTAAAATGTGAGTTTCATCTTTCAAAATTTTCTTCAAGAGAGTTTATTTTATGACAGATATGACAGCATTTGGAAATATTTAAGTAGATGACTATGATACCCTTTTACCTGTTCAGTTTTCTAGCTTTTCCAGATCTGCTCATAGAATGTAGCCTGTATGTTGGTAAACAAAAAAGCTTAAACAAGGATACTTAGAAAGTGAAAGGATTTTATTACCCAGGTCATGTACGTTTTGCAAATGTAAGAGTCTTGTGGAATAGACATTTCATGCTACATTTCACAGTTCTAGCTGTGCTCTGTTTACGGATGGGGTTTTTATCAGTCAAAGAGACCAACTTTTCCTCTTTTTCCACTTCAGATTAGAATTTATGTCTCGTAGGGGTGAGAGGCCTTTTTTCAAGCTCTTGAATCATCTTACTTATGAAGGAGGAGAAAGCTAAGAGAACAATCTGGAGCATAGATATTGAGATAGTTATAGTTTCTACCTACAGGATATGCTTTTGTCATTACAATATAATTAGAAGACTTCTTACCTGAGGATTTACTACATAATGTGGAATTTATTATTTATCTTTTTACATGAGCTTTGATACCAGATAAACAATGGAAATGGAAAGGTATAAGAAAGTGATATATATTTTTATTTATGCAGTAGAGAGAAAAATCAGATGAGTGGGCAATTTTACACATTCAGGCCTATTTATGTACAATAAATATGTACATATAAACAAAAGCGTTTTACTTTCATGACCACTTTTTCAATATTACAGAGATATAATTGACTTAGGATAAACTACACATATTTAAAATATATAGTTTGGTAAGTTTTGACACAGATGTGTGAAGCTATCACTTACCAAGATAATGAATATATCTGTTACTAAAGGGCCCTGCTGAGTCTTTGTAATCCCATCATCCCACTGAGCTCACTCAAGACAATCATGGATCAGTTTTTTACTAATATAGATTAGTATGTATTTTTTGTAATTTTTATAAATGTGATGCTACAGTATGTACCTTCTTTTGTCTGCCTTTTCACTCAGCAACTTGATTTTGGACTTCTTGTATCCAGAACTGTGAGAGAATAAATTTCTGTTGTTGGTGGAAAGAATAATAATAATTCTTAAAATCAGATAGTGTAAATCCAACTTTTTTCTCCTTTATCAATGGTTTTAAAATTTCTGGGTTCTTTTGTTTTTACATAAAATTTAGAGTAGACTTGTAAATTTCCACTAAAATGTCTGCTTGGTTTTTGATTCAGAGATCATTGATTCTAAAGAATAGTTTGGGAAGAAGAAACAGCTTTATACTGTTAAGTCATCTGATCCAGGGACATGGTATATCTCTCAGTTTCTTTAGTTCAGCTCCTCTAAGCAATGTTTTGTAGCTTGCAATGGACAGGTCTGCCCCATCTTTATTTTATCAACTTTATCTTAATCACAAGAGATTAGAAGGCACAAGAACACTAAATACCTTCTTAATAAAAATAAACTAATTAAAACAATTTAAAATAAACCCTTACCACATGTGTATATGCACACAGCTGACAAATGAAACTTTCTCAATGTACCTCGGTATCTAACTAATCATACCTTTTAACATGTGGAAAACCTGGTTTTGGCCCTGAAACACTTTGGGAAAAGAAATTATTTAAAATCCTTCTCAGGCATCTTGTAACAGGCTTTAATTTCTTTTATAAAGGAGCCATAGTTAGTTGCCCATTTCCAACCTCTTAAATCTCTTAAGGGAAAGACATCTTTTTGTTTTTAACCTTTCCTAGTCTCTTATTTTTCTTGTTCTTTCCCCTATAATTTGAAGAAAGACTTTTTGTTTCATTTATTGAAAAGCATAGTATATAATATGCTAGCTTTCATCCAAATTTTGTAATTATTTTGAGAGTTGTTTTCTCCAAGAATATCTTTTGCACACACCTTTTAAGTCTTAATATTTCTTTACTTTTTAAGAAGTTTTATGACTTTCTATGACTTTTTGTATTATTTTGGTGATCCAAAAATTTCCATACGTAATTGATCAAATTTACATTTAAAAAAATTATAAAACACTACATCGTCATTAGACTAGTTTCCTGCCTGTGTTTTGAAATATGCTTTGCTATTTTAATGGAATTTGCTTCACTTTATATAATTTAACTTTACAAAATCCATTTATATAAAACAATGATTTCAAAATAGACTTCCAAAGTGATTTCTTCCATGAAAAATTGTGGCAGGGCAAGGAAAACATTCTGCTAAGAAGATTTGTGGCAAATTTTTCTCAGAGTGAATAAGTTTTAGTTTCTATCTTTAAGAAGATTTCTAATTTTTACATTGACTTAGAACTAATGCCAGTCATGTATGTTTTCCAGTTACATAGCTCATGCCATTGTTCGTTGTGTCTGATGCCCTATTGTGCATGAGAGTGCTGACATCTTTCACTCCTGGGCATCTTTCACACACGTCTCTGTGATGTTTTGTAGTGTCTCATGACCTAGAACTTCCATTTACTGCTGCCGGAAGCCATACTGATTTGCCATAAGGAACAGAATATTAAAAGTGGTATAATATATATTACTTTTCTTTAATAAATGTAAAATTAAGCAAAAACTCATTATAGAAAATAAACCCATGAAACAAGTAATACTTAACATATACAAACAGTACTTATTTAATAAAAGCCTAGATGCAGTTTTGTGTAATGGAAAGTCATAGGGTTTGGTCAAAATAAAGTGAGTTTGATTTTAATTTCTCCCACTAGTAACTAACGAAGTCATCTTTGAAAAGTCATGTGGCCACTTCCAGTATCAGATTCTCCATCTATCATTTGGGTATATTAGTACCTACCTCATAGGAGTGATTTGAAAATTAACTATGAAAAAAACAGGCAGTAGTGGGAACTCATGTAATGGCAGTGTTTACCACCCATACCCTCCCTCTATTCTAGTTTATTCAGCAGAATTCCAAGTGCTAGAATATATACAGAAATATAATTATGTCCCCTTCTCTAGCTAATGATTACTTAGCAGCAATATTGACAATGTAAAATATGTATTAGCATTAAGAAATGTGCAACAGTTAAGTTATGCATTAAAGAATATATACATCTTAGAGGTTTTCAGGGTGCTTAGGCCAGGAAAAAAGAAACCATGATGGCTTTAGATGTACTTAGAAAATATTCAAGTAAATATGATGTTATATTTATAAAAAATGGAACCCTTAGTCACTGTTGGTGGGAATGTAAATTAATCAAATCACTATGAAAAAGAATACAGAGGTTCATCAAAAAATTAAAAATAGATCTGCCATACAATCCATCAATTCTTCATCTGTGTGTATACTCAGAGGAAGTGAAACAGGATTTCAAAGATATAGGGGCTCTCACGTTTATGAGAGCATTATTCACAATAGCCAGGATATGTAAACAATCTAAATGCCCACCAACAAATGAATGGATTAAAAAATGGACCCACTAAAAACTCACAATTACCTTATTAAGATTTGAAGATTGTACAAAAGAAATCTATATTCTTCACCTGTAGTACTAGGAAAGTTTAAAACTGTAACCCTAGCCGATTTGGCTCAGTGGTTAGGGCATTAGCCCTTGAACAGAAAGGTCTCGGGTTTGATTGGATTCCGGTCAAGGGCAATGTGTCTCACATTAATGTTTCTCTCTCTCTCTCTCCCTCCCTCCCCCCCCCCCCCCCACACACACTCTCTCTAAACAATCATTGGAAAAAATATCCTGGGGAGACAATTAACAACAAAAAAATTCATTTTAATATCTTTTAAATTCTGGAATGATCTTTGTTAGTAATGTGAAAGATGGATAAAAATAGGTAAGAAAGGAAGGGGAAAATCACGTAAATACCATTTCAAGTGCTAAGAGAGTGGTTTCCACCACCAGTAGCGTCAAAATATGTGGAATCTAAAGAATTTAATAAACTGATGAACAGAATAGATTCAATGACATGGAAGCAAAGATGAGACTGACGAATGTCAGAGGGATGGAGGAGGGCAGGTGGGTGGAGGGGGTGAGAGTAACCAAAGAATTTATATTCATATATGCACAACTCAAGGTCACAGACAATGGTGGGGAGAGGGACTGGGGATGGGGAAGGGATGGGGTGAAACAGGTCATTGGGGTAAAAAAGGGACATCTGTAATATTTTAAACAAAAATAAAATTGGGGAAAAAAAAAAGTCACTGCAAAGAAACAGTTTCTGATTGAAAGGCTATTGCTTCCCCCCACAAAATACCTTCAGAAAGCCAGGGGATGATTATTTCCTTCAAAAATGCCCAGATAATATAACAGATAGAGAATATATTTACCCAAACAGAAATGCTAGAAAGCATAAGCATTTTCCTAGAGCATTTGGCAGAGAATCATATGGTGTAATTCTTAATAAAGTATATGGTAGTATAATTCAGATTTGTCTTCTTGTTCTAGAGATTAGCCAAATAATCTCCAACTTTAATAAGCTGACTATTGATACCAAAACAAAAGATATTTGGCTATAATTGTTTTTAGTTGGTGTCAGTATTGTATAAAGATATTCTTTGAGAGACTGGTACTTTCTGTTATATTTCTATTTTAGACACATCATTAGTACAATTTCTTTAAAGTTACCTATGTTTTTTCTTGAAATTTAGCCGTATTTTCACATTGTGGTTCCTTCTACCTTAAAAAATTACCTCAACATTGAGCTGTTTATAGAAAAAATCTAATACAAATAGCTTAAGTCCATTCCATTATGTGAGCAAGGTTAGATAATTACTTCTGTTTACCAGAAAAATGTGAGTAATATTGTCTTATGGAGGTTGTATAGAGATTTACTTTATGATATAATACACTGTCTGGTAAATGCTGTAGGACATTAGTGAGGTAAGTCTGAGTATATTGATTTACTTTTCATCTTGTTTCTTTCCATTGCTTACGGAGAGAATCATCATTTGCTTTCAGCTGTATTGCAAAATGAATTCTATTCACATGGTAATTTTATTTTGTGACAGAACAGTGAATCTTGATTAGATAATAGTGAAAGGTGGTTTAAAATGTTTATTTTAGTCAACATCAAAAGAAATACTAAAGATCTACAACGTGTTTTTATTTGCCCATTGCTATAAAGCTACTTTTATTAAACATAGTCTTTTCTTAAAGACTTTTTCCTTTTTTTACATCTTAGAAAAATTGCTTGTGTCCATGTATTGTTCTAATATTTTTACTCAGTTAAAACCAACCAGGTTTACACATATTGCGAATTAATAGTTTAAGAAGGACTGATGAAAATTTTTGAAAGTCACCATTTGGTAACCACTACATTAATAAAGTATCAGGTAATAATCATCAATGTGTGTTAAAATAGTGGGTACACATTTAATTAGAAACAAGAGTTTTACATTGACTCTAAGTATTTCCCCATGATACTTACTAAATGCAAAGGTTGGAATTTTTTGTTGAATTTTTGCATTTATATTCATCAGGGATGTTGGTCTACAGTTTTCTTCTATTGCAGTGTTTTTATCTGGCTTTGGTATCAGGGTAATATTGGCGTCATAGAATGAGTTTGGAAATGTTTGTCCCTCTGACATTTTTTTGAGGAGCTTAGAAACATTGTCATTAATTCTTCTTTAAATGTTTGGTACATTTGCCAGGGAAGTCGTCTAATCTTGGGGTTTTCTCTGTTGGGAGGTTTTTGATTACTAATTCAATCTCTTGTTATTGATCTGTTCAGATTTTCTGTTTCTGATTCAGTCTTGCTAGGTAGTGTGTTTCTAGAAATTTATCCATTTCTTCTGGATTATCTCATTTGTTGTCATATAACTGTTCATATTTTGTTCATAGTAGTCTCTTGCAATCCTGTGTATTTCTGTAGCATCAGTTGTAATGTCTCCTCTTTTGCTTTTTAATTTTATTTGAATCCTCTCTCTTTTTCTTTCTTGGTTCAGGTAAAGGTTTGGCAGTTTTGTTTATCTTTTCAGAAAACCAGCTCTTAGTTTTGTTGATCCTGCCTATTGTTTCTCTGTTCTCTATTTTACTTGCTTCTTTTCTGATATTTATTATTTCCTTCCTTCTGCTAACCAGGGGCTTAATTTGTTCTTTTTCTAGTTCCTTAAGTAGATTTAGGTTTATTTGTGATCATTCTCATTTCTTAATATATGCATTTATCACTGTAAACTTTCCTCTCAGAATTACATTTACTGCACCCCATAAGTTATGATATATTGTATTTCCGTTTTCATGTTTTAAGGTATTTTTAAATTTCTCTTTTGACTGCTTTTTTGACCCATTGGTTGTTCACAAGTGTATTGTTTAGTTTCCACATATTTGTAGATTTTCCAGCTTTCCTGTATTGTTGATTTCTAGTTTCATATAATTGTGGTCAGAAAAGACAGCTGGTATGATTTCAATTTTCCTAAATTTGCTATGAATTTTTGTGTTCTATCATATGATTGATCTTGGAGAATGTTTGTGTGTATTTGAGCAAAAAGTGGATTCTGCTATTGAATGAGATGTGCCAGATATGTTTCTTAAAAACCCCTCCTTTAATGCATGGCTAAATTCCATTTCCTTCTTGATTTTTCTGTCTGGATCATCTATCCATTGCTGACAGTGGAGTACTGAAGTCACCTACTATTATTGTAATATTGTCTATTTCTCCCTTCAGATCTGCTGGTATTTGCTTACTACACTTAGGTGATCTGATGTTTGGTGTGTATAGGTTTACAATTGTTGTGTCTTCTTTGTCTCCCTGTTACCATATTTATATTGAAGTCTTTTTGTCAGATATAGTATAGTGATCCCTGCCTTGTTTTCTTTTTTGGTTTCCACTTCCATGGGATATTTTTCTCTATTGCTTTACTTTGAGCCTAGTGTGTCTTGAGGGCTGAAATGAGTCAGCATATAGTTGGGTCTTGTTTCTATATCCATGCAGCCACTCTGTACGTTTTGATTGGTGAATTCAGTCAATTTACAGTTAGAGTGACTATTGGTAAGTAAGAACTCCTGCTGCCATTGTATCATTTGCCTTCTGGTTGTTTTTTATCTCCATTGCGTTTTTTCTCCTGTTTCTGCTTCCTTTGTAAGTCAGTGGTTTTTCATGGTGATATGCACAGTCTCCCTGTGTGTGTGTGTATTTCCTGAATCTACTCTACATATTTGCTTGTGATTACCATGAGGCTTACATAAAACACCTCATAGGTAAAACAGTCCATTTCATGCAGGTGGAACTTATCTTTGTTCACCTATAAAGCCTCCACCTTTCCCCCTCTTCTTTTATATTTTTGTTGTCACGATCTATCTCCATACTGTGAATTTGTTTACAAATCATAATAGCTTAGTTATTTTTAATGCTTTCTTCCTTTGACCTTTATATTATAGTTAATTGGTTAGCACACCATTCTAATATAGTTACAGTTTTCTAATTCTGATTATTTATGTTTTAACTTTACCAGAATGTTTGTACTTTCATATGTACTATAAAAAAACCTGATTACTGTCTCTTTTTTTCCCGCTTGAACTCCTTCTAGCACTTCTTAGAAGGCAGGTCAAGTGGCTGTGATCTTCCTTAGTTCTTGTTTGTCTGGGAAAGCCTCTATTTCTTTTTCATGTCTATAACATAACTGCCATATAAAGTATCCTTAGCTAGCAATTGTTATTTTTCAAAAATTTACATATGCCATTCCACTCTCTCCTGGCGCATAGAGTTTCCACTGAGAAATCCACACATAGGCTAACGGAGGTTGGAGGTTCCTTTGTAGGTTACTTAGCACCCCCCACCCCCTCTGCCCCTTCCACTGCCTTTAAGTTTCTTTCTTTACCATTGATTTTTGGCAGTTTCTTTGTGAGTCTTGCAGAGGTTGTTTTGCACTCAGATAATAGAGTGTTCTATTAGTTTTACAGACTCGTGGACTTGATGGACTTCTATGTCCAATTCCTTGCCCAGGTTGGGGAAGTGCTCAGCTATTGTTTATTTAAGTTCTTCTGTTACACCAGTTAATCTTATATTTACCTTTCTGATCCATTTTGATAGCTCTTGTAGGGTTTATTCACTTTTAAGTTCTCGAACCTTTTTTTTTTTAACGAAATTATTTCTATATTCATGTCCTCCAAGTCTCTTATTCTTTTTCCCATGTGGTCTGTCCTCGTAACCTATGCTCTCTATTGCATTTTTCATAGAGTTCATTGAATTCTTCAGCTCTAGAGTTTCTATTTGGTTATTTTTATAATTTCAATCTCTTTGGTAAAGAACTTCTTTTGTTCATAAATTTTATTCCTGAGTTTATTGAATTGCCTTTCTGAGTTTCCTGTGGCTCTCTGATTTTCTTCATAACAGCTATTTTAGAAACAGAATTCTTTATCAGTTAGATAGCAATATTCTGTGCCTTTGAGTTTGGTTACTGGAGAATTAACATTTTCTTTTTGTGATAGAATATTTCCTTGATTTTTCAGATTTTAACAGTACGTGCTTCTGCTTCTCCATCTGAAGTAGCAGACAGCTTTCTTAGCTAATAATTTATATTGTATTTGTTTCTTACAATTTGGTAGGCTGGTAATTATAAACCTTTCTTTCATATTCTAGGAGATAGTGCTATAGCTCAAATTTGTGGTTTCTTGTACTGCAGCTGGCTCTCCTGACTGCACTTGAGCAGTTGCATAGGAACTGGCAGCAGAGTATGCAGAGGTGTGGGCTTAGCACATGGGGCTCAAGGGGATGACCAAGGCCCAATAGGGGGATCCTCGAGTGGGCCCTCCCAGAGATCCATGGGTGGACTTCCTGCTGAAATCTCAAAGCAAACAAGAAACTTTCCCTCAGTGCCCTTTGACATTCTTATTTGCCTTCTTCCCTCTACTTTCCCTCCCCCAGTCATGGAGGTACCTCCTCAGAAGTGTGGGTGCTGCTGGAGAGAAACTGGTCTCTCTTACTGCATTCTGGACAGCTAGGGAAGTTTGGTGATCATTCACTACTTTTGCTTTCCATCTCCTCTGCTTGGAGAGGTCCCCTCTGATGACCCCCAAAGCCCAGTGGCTTGTAGTATTGCCCTGGGGAGGGGGCCCAGTTTGGTAAGTTCCTGCATCTCTTCTGCCTCAAACTCATCTATTCTGCTCTTCTGGTTTGTAAGGTTCCCCTGTCAGCCAGGCTGGATCTCCACAAATTCTCCATCTTCCCTGGGGATCCACCCAGTTCCTAGATGGCTCTGTAGCGCCCCCGCTCTTGCCCTGCCCCACTGAGGACCTATCTGTCCACTTTTGGATTACAAATAGATAAAAACTCTTGGGTGTTATGGTGTGATGAGCAAAGGCACTCAGGTTTGACTGTGGATGTCCAATTAGTTGTAAATAAAAGGGGAGAGAAAAAAGAAATGCTGCCATAACTCCTCTCTTTCTTCTTGATGTTGGTACTTTGTTTCTTCTATTCCTCCCCCCCCTCCTCCCACCTGTACCTCCTCCACCTCCTCGCCCAAGGGCCCAAGGACATGCTTAGAGAGAGGAAGGGAGAGAGAGAAACACTGATCTGAGAAACATTGATCTGTTGCCTTCCATACCTGCCACAGCTGGGAATCAAACCCGCAACCCAGGTATGTGCCCTGACCCAGCATGGAACCAGCAACTTTCTGTGCACAGGACAATGCTCAACCAACTGAATCACTCTGGCAGGGCTCTTCTTTTATTCTTTCTTTTTAAAATACATCTTTATTGATTTCAGAGAGAGGGAGGGAGAGGGAGAGAGAAATAGAAACATCAATGATAAGAGAGTCATTGATCAGCTGCCTCCTGTCCCCCCCCTTCCCCCCCGCCCCCGCCGACTGGGGATCGAGCCCGCAACCCTGGCATGTGCCCTGACCAGGGAATCAAACTGTGATCGCCTGGATCCGAGGTCGATGCTAAACCTCTGAGCTATGCCCGACCAGGCTCTTCTTTTATTCTTGATCAGTTAAACAAAAGTTTAATGAATTGTACTGATACTTTTAGAAGAACTAACTTTTGGTTTTATTTGTTTTTTTCTATTTAATTCTAATTTCACAGAGTCTGCTCTTGCCATTGTTACTTATTTCTGCTGATTTGGTCTTTAATTATTTTATTTATATTTATTGCTTCTTGTAGAAGCTTGGACTACTGATTTGAGACCTTTGTTTTAATATAAATATTTCTCTAAGCACTGCATCTCATAAATTTTGATTATTGTGTTTTCATTTCATTCTCTTCAAAACATTTTCTGTCTTCTATGATACCTTCTTTGATGCATGAGTTATTTATAGCGTGTTCTTTAATTTCTAAATACTTCAGAATTTTCTAAATATTATTCTGCCATTGATTTCTAATTTGCTTCATTGTTGTCAGAGCACATACTCTTCTGTTTGCATAAATTTATGAAGAGTTGTTTTATGGCCCAGAATATGGTCTATCTTGATGAATCTACCTTGTGAACTTGAAAGAAAGTATATTTTATTTTGCTGGGTGCAATGTTCTTTAAATGTCAACTAATAAAGTTGTTTGATAGTGTTGTTCAATTCTTCAATATCCTTTCTGGGTGTGCCTTCTTAATCCAATCTGCCAATCTCTGCCTTTTAATGGGAGAGTTTAGGCTATTTATTCCTAATGTATTTTTTATTACAATTGGGCTTAAATTTATCATCTTGGTTTTTATTTTCTATTTCTCATCTTTTCATGTTTCCTCTTTTCATGCCTCTCTTTGGATTAACTGAGTATTTTTTATGATTCAATCATGTCTTCACTCTTGATTTACTATCTGAACCTCTTGGTTTTAAATTTTAAAGGTTGCTTTAAAGTTTACACTATGCATCTTTAGTTATCAGAGTTTACCATCAAATAATATTATACTGCTTTATATATAGTGTAAGAACCTTAAAATGTATACTTTTATTTTCTCTTCCCATTCTTTTGGCTATTGTATTACATTTTGCTATATTATATGTTATAAATTCCACAATGCAGTGTTATGTAAGTTTTGAACATTCAATTTTCATTTAAAATAGATAAGAAAATACCTATTTTTGTGTACCCTCATTTACCATTTTTTATTTTACCATTTCTTTGTGTAAATACAAATTTCCATGTGGTGTCATGTCATTTTCACATGGAAAATTACCTTTCATATTTATTGCATCGTAGGTCCACTGACATGGAATGCTTTTAAGCTTTTTTTTCTTACAAAATATTTATTTTTGCCTTTGTTTTTTATTTGATTTTATACTTTTGTGTCTGGCTTAAAATAAACTTCATTTTAAATAAGTTTTAGATTTACAGAAAGAATGAGAAGTACAGTGCAATTCCTTATACCCTGTATCATTATTTCCCTTTGTTATTAACATTTTTTATTAGATTTATTTGCTATAGTTAGTGTATCAATATTATTAGTAGTAATAAAAGGCCACACTTTAATCAGATTTTATTAGATTTTATCTACTCTCTGTTTTTGTTATTGTTTTTCCAGGATCCCATCCAGGGCCGCCTTACTTTTAGTTGTCATGGATGGGAGAGTTTCTCAGACTCTATTTGCTTTTAATATTCCTTATAGTTTTAAGAAGTACTGGTCAGATACTTTGGAGGACGCCCCTTTATTGGAATTCATTTATTCTTATGATTAGATGAATGGTGCATATTTTTAGAAGAAGACCATAGACATAAAATTCTACTTTGATCATATATAAATGGTACATACTATCAACATGATATAAGAATGTTGATATCTACCTTAATCATTGGATTGATGTAGACGAGTTTCTCAAGTTTTCTACTGTAAGATCAGCCCCCTTTCCACACTATATTCTTTCAAAGGAAGTACTGTATGCAGCCCACAGTTAAAGAATGGTGAGTTATATTTGTATGAGTATACACTTATTGATACTTATTTTATTCTTTGGATTATAACTCAATACTATTTTTTCTGAAAGTGTTCTGCCTTGAGCCAATGGGAGCTCTTTCAATTGGTTCTTGTGTTCCTTTGACATACCCTCACTCGTGTGTGTGTATTTGTGTGTGTGTATGTTGAACTTTCTTACTTTCTGGCACTACAGAATTTTCACAGCTCATCTGTTATATTTCCTGCCCAAGTCCTAGAATTAGATATTTCTCCAAAGCATCTTGGTCCCTTTTGTTGGGGAATGGCAAAAGAAAACAAGGACTGGGAACTGGGTGAGCACATTGCTATGAGTGCCATTGCTGTAAGCTGTCTCATCTGACAGCAAGTAAATGTGTATGTTTCCCAACCCATGTATGAACACATACTTATAAATATTTCTCTATGTAATCACCTGTAATTATACAAAAGTTAACATGAGTTCATACTAGTATTTCCAGCTCTGATCCACCACTTTATGGATCACTCTAGCCTCTTCCTTTGGCTTATTCATAAATTTCCACTCCAAAAATGAGAAATCAGGTTTCTACCATCCACCATCCATTTACTTCATTGTTCATTTCCAATATCCATACATAGGAGTTTTAGAATTGTTAGCCTCTTGCACCTTCGTACATTGCTTATGTGATTTTTTAAGATGAAATTTATGAATTCCACTCATTTTCAAAGTCAATTAGCATCTTCTCCTATCATCCTCTTCAGTGAATTTGTCTTATGCATTTTCACAGTTGGCATTTCCTCCTAGGGTCCCGTGAATTCTAAATACTTTTTTTGTAATTTATCTACATCAAGGTTCATTCTTTGCATTGTGAAATTCTGTGGGTCATGATAAATTCATGCCATGTATCCACTGTTGAAGTACCATACAGAATAGTTTCACCAGCCTTCAAGTTCCCTTGTGCTTCATGCATTCAACCCTGCCTCGCTTCTCCCAAACCCTCAGCAACCGTACATCTTTTTTCGTTTTCTTTAGTCTGCCTTTTCCAGAATGTCACATAATTGGAATCTTACTGTGAGTTGCCTTTTCAAACTGGCTTCTTTAACTTAGCAATATGTATTTAAAGTTAATCTATGTATTTTCATGGTTTTGACAGCAGATTTATTTTTGTCATTAATTATATTCCATCACATGGCTGTACCAATGTTATTTTATTCACCTATAGAAGGGCATTTTGCCTGCTTTCAATTTTTGGCAGTTATGAACAAAACTACTGTAAATGTTTGCATGAAGGTTTTGGTATGGATATAACTTTTCAAATCAGCTGGTTAAATATCTAAAGCAAAATTGTTGGATCATGTAATAAAACTATAATTAATCTTATAAGAACCCACCAGACTCCTTCAACATTGTTGTGCCATTTTGTATCTCCATTAATAATGAACAAGGATCCCTCTTGTTCTGTATACTTACCAGCATTTAGTGTTGTCCATGTTTTGGATTTGAATAATTCTAATAAATGTGACATCTCATTGTTTTATTTTGCAATTCCCAAATGCTAAATGATGCTAAGCATCTTTTCATATGCTTAATTGCCATCTGTATATCACCTTTTGTGAGGTTTCTATTCAGAAGTTTTGCCCATTTTTTTATTGGGTTGTTTTTTCTAATTGTTGAGTTTTAAGAATTCATTGTATACTTTGGATTCAGTTCCTTTATCAGATAAATGTTTGCAAATATTTTGTCCCATTCTGTGGCTTGGTTTTTTCCCTCAATGTTTTGATTTGCTCTTATATTTCTGAAGAACCAGCATGACTATTCTATGGCACCAGTTTGTCTCCGTATCTCTGTTCCTACGCTAGTTGCCGGCTACTCTTGTTGGGTACTCAGTGCAAGGCTCATGGTGGGGTCAGAGGTTCTCAGTTTTTTCTTAAAATCTCAGTCTTAGTCATGGCCTCTTCTCTTGAACCTTAGTGCTCACATTTTCCTACAGATCTGCCCCTCCCCTATTTGTGGTATCCTTGTAATAGCTGAAGGTCTTGAGTACAGCAGGCTTCGTGCCCTTTTCCTCAGAGCAGTCTTTTGCCTTGTATTAGTTTAGGATCATAAGAACAAGTGGATTTCCTGCTACTCCCTCAGTGTGAGTCTGCTTTTACTCCTACCCAACCACAGGGGCAACTTTGCTTGGATCAGGATAGAGGAGGGTGTTTTGTGATTCCTCCAATGGCTGACAACTTTGCATTTACATGAGAGAAGGGACCAGGTTTTAAGTCTGTCTATTAGCAGCATCCCATAACCCCTTGCACCTCAGGTTTCTGCCCTGTTTTCTATAACTTTTTCTATTAACAGCAGTAGAGGCCCTTGCAAAATAGCTAGTGAGTAGTAAAAATGGAACTGCACTTTTTTTTTTACTAAGTATCTTAGTAATTTAAGCTGATTACATACTAATTTAAACATCACTTCAAAAATTTATTAAAAAACTCATTTGTTTTCTTTTTAACATGTTTTTATGTATGCAGCCTCTCCTTCCTATGCTCGTCCACGGGCAAAACAATTCATGTGGCTTGTCTTTCTCCAGGGATATTGTTACCATTTAGAATTCAATATACCTTGTTGACACCAATTTTTGGATGGAAACCAAAATAGTTGTAATTTTTAGATTTCTTGTGTTAGTGTGAGAATAATATTCTTTTATAAATTTTGTCTCTTAAAAATATTTGTTTTCAATTTTATTAAGGTATAATTGATATATAGCACTATATAAGTTTAAGGTATACAGAATAATGATTTGATTTACATATATTGTGAAATAATTACCATAAGTTTAGTTAACATCCATCCTATCATATGGATACAAAATTAAAGAAAAAATGTTTTTTCTTGTCATGCGAACTCTTAGACTCTGTTCTCTCTTTTTTTAAACTATATCTTTATTGATTTCAGAGAGAGGAAAGGAGGGGGAGAGAGAGAGAGATAGAAACATCAATGATGAGAGAGTCATTGATCGGCTGCCTAGCCTGCAACCCAGGCATGTGCCCTGCCCTGGAATCGAACCCCGATCGCCTGGATCCTAGGTCAGTGCTCAACCGCTGAGCCACGCCCAGCTGGGCTAGACTCTATTCTCTTAAGACTGCTTTCTGATATATATGAAAGTTGTTGACTCTAGTCATCACGTTGTACATTATGTCCCTAGTACTTTTGACCACCTTCTTCTAATTCCCCCTGCCTTAGACCTCTACCTCTGGCAACCACAAAACTGATCTATTTTTCTGAGTTTGTTTGTTTTTAGATTCCACATCACATATACATGAGATCATACTATATTTTTATATCTTTAACTTATTTCACTCACATGTCTTGGCTAGTGTAAATAATGCTGCTATGAACATGGGGGGTGCAGGTGTGTCTTCAACATGGTGTTTTTGTTTCCTTCAGATATATTCCCAGAAGTGGGATTGCTGGCTCTCTTGTATGGATTTCTACATCTTACAAGGGTAGCAGAACTCTTCAAGCGGTTGTTTAGTTCAGTGAGATGTTGTCATTGGGTTGACAATTATTGAAATTATGATTTTTGACATTTAACAGATTATTTGTATATTTTGGACAAGAAGTATAAAAGCAGTATCTACAAAAGGTACATTAAATGAGTTTATACATATACTACTGAAAAATATTTTTACATATACAGACACATATTTCAAGAGCAAAGGCTTGATACATCTGAAATGTTTACTTGTTTAATAGGCAACTGTTAAATAAATTATGGTACATCTGCACTATGGCATAAAATGTAAATATGAAAAGAACAAGATAGATAGAAAGAGGTTTAGATGGATTTCCACAGTGTGTTGGTAATATTTTTAAATAGCAAGTTACAGAAATGTGTGCACATTTTCTAATAAAACAAATAACTTTGTGTATGCATACATATATTTGCATAAGCAAAGGGGAAATATTTGATGTGTGTCATTAGACTGGTACGGGAAGATTAACTGTATTTTAGATACATTTATAATCATCTTGAATGTTGTAAAAAACATGTCTTAATTTTGCAATTTAAAGACTAATACCTCCACATGTACTTGTCTGGTATGGTGACTAATTTTAATTTCAGTGTAGAATTTAAGAAGGCAGAACTTCCTTTCTGTGATTCTTTTATTTTCTTGTACAAATAATGATGCAGTATGCTGAGACTCTGTGCCTTAGGGCCACATTTGCCATCTTTACATGTATTATAATTTGCTCCCACAATATTATAGCTCTATGTGCAGTATAATATTAGGATCACCTAAGGGGAAATCCTGTTGGAATAGTTGGGTGGCAAAACTTTTACTCTGTAGTTTATACCAGTAACACTAAATATGTATGATGCTTACTATAAATCCTTCAGCAACCGGTAGAATTAAATGAGCTCTTAAAATAACTTTGGTAAAGTTCTAAGATAATAATAATTACCTGCTCAGATAACGACATCTAAGAAACTGAAAGTGTAGGTCGCGGTCTAGATCATACAGCAAGTTGTCTGAGTCCAAGAAGCACACATAATAAATGTAATTTCATATTAAGACCACAGCATTGCCTTTCTCAGCACTCAGTATTTGACTCTAGTTTTCGCAGCGGCTGAGTCTATTTCCTAAGAATCCATTCATTGTTTATGGCTCTCCCTTTCCAGGACTGATCCCAAAGTTAGAATCATGAGTGACAGTCACACTTCTACCAGATATCACACCTGTTAACATTTGTGCGGTTTTGCTGCCTGCATTGGTAACCGCATGGTTGCATGTCCCATGGGCTCTTTAAGCAAATCGTGAACGAATGCCCCGCTCATGCTCCTGTCTTATGTGTTGGGCTTTGCCTCTTCCTTCTTCCTTCTGTCCCCTCTCTGTCCTCTCTCTGTCCCCTCATCCCTCTTCCTCTCTGTCCCCTCATTCCTCTTCCTCTCCCTTGCCCTCTGGTTTCTCTGCCTCCTTCTTTCTTATTACTTCCCCTTCTTGTCTTTTAGATGTCTCTCCTTTATTTCCTTGACTTTGTGGTCTCTTACCTGAAAAATAATGGAGTTGAATAAATGGTCTTTAAATTACCTACTACCATCATTCTTCAAAGGTTGTTTTTTTTTTTTTAATTTGTTTAACTTGAGACATAATTGACATAACATGACATTAGTTTCTGGTATACAACATCACCACAGTAAGTCTAGGTACCATTTGTCACCATATACAGCTACAATTTTTGTTGTTTTTTTTTGTGATGAGGGCTTTTAAGATTTACTCCTTTAGCAACTTTCAAATATACAATTCAGTATTATTGACTATAGTTAACATACTGTACAGTACATCCCCATGACATTTATTTTTCAACTGGAAATGTGTACCTTTTGATATTTTTTTTTCTTAGATTGAAAACTATCATAAAATCTATTTTTCGTGAAGAGTTAAAGAGGTACTGTAGGGAGCGGGTGGCTGGAGGTAATTAATCAAGATATTTTTTCACCCTGAATGGTGCTGCTCAGTGGTTAGAGTGTCAGCCTGCACACCAAAGTGTCGCTGGTTTGATGCCCGGTCAAGGACACATACCTGGGTTTTGGGTTCACTCCCAATGGGGGCATGCACAGGAGGCAACTTGTTGATGTGTCTCTCACATCAATGTTTTTCTCTCTCTTTCTCTCTTCCCCTCTTCCTCTTCCTCCCTTCCTAATACTCTCTCTGAAAAGCAATGGAAAAAAAATATCCTCAGGTGAGGATCAACACAAAAATAAAACAAAAAAGATATTGTTCTACATAAGGTTAATATACTGGAAGTGGAGAAATTGATGGATATAGATTAGAAGAAATTTTAAAATGGCACATTTCAATTAATGGATAGAGTAAATAAAAATGGAGTTATCTGTGCAGCTGATAATTTTTTTCATTACAACCAGTAGTCATTCTATACCTTCCATGATTTAACTGAATTCTGAATCTTCTACAACTTCATGATCTGCAGAAGCTCAAGCGCCTCCCCAGCCCTAGGGAGTGAATTTTGTTTGGCTTGGGGTGGGCATGTGATGCAGTTTTAGGTAATTATTGTGAAGGCAAGAAGCCTACCAGAAGACTCTAATAAAGGTTTACTTGGGTTTTATAAAGTTTTATAAAGATACTTTTAAATAGTTTCTCTTTTGCCACTTGTCTTTGACATGTCGGCATGTGGCACATAAAATTTAAGCAATTCTCTAGGGTCATGAGGGAAGCAAAGCTGAGAAGAACATGCTGAGGATGACAGGATGAAGCTACGTGAGTATTTAATAGAAATACTGAGGCACTGTATTAATCAAGCCCATCACTGCCCTGCTTCAGGTTTCTGATTATGTTGAGGTCATGAATTCTCATATTGGTTAAGCCTTTCGGAGCTGGTCTGTTATTTGTAATCACAGATTTTCACAGCATTATATTAAAAATTATGACCCCATAGGCAGGATGAAATGTTTTGGAGAGGAAGACAAAGTCTATTTTTATGATGAAAACTAATATTAAAGAAAGCCACATGACTAAAGTCCTTAAGGAGATAGTTTAATAGGAGAGGCTTGGCCATAAAGACCAACGGTACTCTCCTAAACAGTGAAAACACCTAAAGAAATCGATGCTTTACAATGATTATTCTACTAGTTATATGTAGAAGAACTTAGATATTTAAGAAGGTGTGTTTACAAAGACTTTGATTCCCTGTGACATCCTACCAAAACAATTTCCAGAGGCTTTTTGTTTTTTATTTTTGTTTTAAGAAAGCAGAAGCTACATTCTAAAGTCAGGAAATAGACTAAGATGTTTAGTACCTTCTGGCCCTTCATTTTTAAAAAAATATGATATACTTCACACACCATATAATTCCCTCATTTAAAGTATGCAGTTCAGTTCTATTTAACATAGTCACAGAATAGACTGTGATAATGGCTGCATAATTTTAGAACATTTTCATCATTCTGTCCCTAAAAGTCCCATATCTATTAGCAGTCATTCCCGAGTTCTTCCTGCTCCCACCATCCACCTGCCTCAGCCCAGGGTGCTACTAATCTTTATTTCTTTATACATTCGCCTCTTCTGGAATTTCACATAAAGCTAACCACAGACTGTGTGGTCTTGGTGTCTGACTTCTGTCACTCAGCATAAATGTTTTCAAAGTGCACTCATGTAGCAGCTTTTATTGGTACGTTGTTATTTTTATTGTAGAATAAATATTCCGTTATAAGAATATGATGCATTCTGTTTATCCATTTATCAGTTGATAGACATTTTGGCTGTTTTCACTTTTTAGTTATTATAAATAAGGCTGATATAAGCAATCACATACAAGTTTTTGTACAGACATGTTTTTTGTTCTTTTGAGTATATGTCTAGGAGTAAAACTGCTGGGTCATTTGGTAACTCTGTGTAAGACTTGAGAAGCTGCCACCCTATTTTGCAGAGTGGCTGTGCCATGTTGCATTCCCACTGGCAATATGAGAGTCCCAACTTTTTTCATATCCTTACCCACACTTGGTACTCTTTGATTTTAGACATCCTAGTGAATATTACATCTCATTGTCACTAATGATGTTGAGCATATTTTCTTTTTCTTATCAACCATCTATATATCTTTGGAGAAATGTCTATTAAAATCCTTTGTTTTTAATTTAGGTGGGTTGTCTGTGGCTTGTCATTTCACTCTCTTGGTGGTGTCCTTTGAAATACAAATAATTTTGATTTTGAAGTCTTCTTTATGTTTTTTTTTTCTTTTGATGCTGTATTTTTGGTGTTATATCTAAGAAACAATTGTCTAACCCAATGCCGTGAAGATTTCCCTGTATTCTCTCCTAGGAATTTTACAGTTTTAATTCCTACATTTAAACCTATGATCCGCTTTGAGTTAATGTTTGTGAATTGTGTAAGGAAGGAGTTCAAATGCATTCTTTTGCATGTAGATGTCCAGTTTCCCAGCACTACTTGTCAAAAAGGTTCATACTCCTTTGTAATGTGACTTTGTAATTCCTCCCAAGTGTAGAGTCTATTTCCCCACCCCTTAAATCTTGGTTTGCCCTGTGACATTGTTACTTTCATTAGAGAGTGGTCTACCAAGTTCCTTACTCAGCCATTCCAGAAGTTGGTTCTCGCCCTTTGATTTTACAATAACATTTTTCAAAGGGAACAAAACAACATGATGAAAATGGATTTGGGAAAATGTTGGTAATTTAAGATTATTATGTATTCATGTGCAAATATATATATGTATTTAAAAGTAACTGTCGAGAAGACAAGTTGAGACCTTTTGAAGAGAATGCAATTATATATTTTTTCTCCTGGAATCAAACAGAAATGTAGATTTTTTAAAAATGCTGGGATATCATTTGGACATAGAAAATGTTTCTGTGTTTTTCTAAATATTTTTGTTTTGTTATTTTGAAAAAAAATAGCACGAATTAATCTGAGTATTAACACATTTCCCTGTGTCTTTTGCAATTCTATGAATAGAGACTGTTTAGTGGTATCCAAAACATTCAGAGATCTGAGCTTTTCTTGCCAAGAAGCCCATTGTGTAACAGCTGACAGTTACTGAAAACTAAATTTCAAGCTCTGCCAGCTGAGACGCATGGTAATAGGTTAAAGTACGAAAGCTGCATAAGCAAGGAGCCAAAAAACTCGTATATTGATGGATATAATATAATTCTGCACAGTGAAAACCACTAGTATGTCTATCTCAAAATGTGACAGATTATATTAATCTCCAACTTCAGGCAAATGTATATAATCTTACAATAGAAGGAATGAAAATACTGGTTTATAGCTTTTCATGTGTGGCTTCATTTATGTTATTAAAGTGGCTTATTTACTTCTTTTTTTTCCTACTAGTGTTTTTGCCAAATATGCTGTATGTAACTTTTGGTGAGTCCTCTGAATTTTCCCTTATAAGAGTCATTTAACTTTTTCCTATAGTGAAAAGACTTTCTATCTTTTGACAGGTTATGTGTAATTAATTTGTCATGTTGAACAAAGAAATCATTGTTCAGTATTTATCATCAGTTACAAAAAAGTACATTATGCATACATTATGGAGTAGATCCTCAGCCAACCCACAGCTGATAATTTAACTTTCATTAGTGTTTGAGACAGATGTTTAGGTTCATTTATCATCAAGTGGAATATCTACCCCTGAATATCTAGTGAAGGTTTCATCAGAAGTTAGTTTGGTGTCCAAAACCAGAGGACCATCCACAAAATAGACTTGAGATGTGAGTTAACAACGAGTGAGCCAAGTCAAGGTTAAAGGCACATTCCTCTACAAGAACGGCCTCAGTTCCCACATTAGCCACAAATTCAGGGATTCCTGGTGCCACTCTTATTTCTGACCAGCTGGTTACAAATTTGAGAGTTCCCAAAACCACTCTCAGGTTTGATAGTTCGCTAGAATGACTCACAGAACTTAAGCACCATACTTATGATTACAGTTTTATAATGACAAAAGCATACAAATCAGAATCGGCCTAATGGAGACAGGCACAGAGCATGGTCTGGGTGCTTCCAAATTCATCCTCAGGGATATGCTAGTCTCCCCGCATCAAAGGGTGACAATAATTAGAGAGTATGGCCAACCAGGAATCTCATCTGAGCATCAATATCCACTTTTTATTGGGATTTCATTATGCAGGCATGATTGAGTTAATCGTTAGCCATGTGATTGCACTCAGTTTATGCACTGAAACCATGGGGGCCATTAGCCAACTGGTTGCACTCCAACCATGGAGGTTGGGCTGATAGCACATGGCTCGGAGTCCCCATTGTGAGTCATCTTGTTAAACTATCCCCACCATAAGTCACTTCATTAGCATAAACTATCAGTGTGGTCCAAGGGGACCACCTTGAACAACACAAACACCCCTATTATCAAGAAAATCCCAAGGGTTTAGAAATTACCTGCCAGGAACTAGAGATAAAGGTCAAACTCTTTCTTATACGACCCTAAACCAGGTTATCGGTATAACTGCCGAATTCACCACTTAATGTGGGAGATACATATAAAGTAACTGCCAATATCTATTACTATTCCTATCTTCTATTCTGGGGAAAATAAGCCCATAGATGCCAAGTTGAAATGTTTATCCATTCCCCTCCTTTTATTCTTGTCCAGTATCTAAAACTATTTCTTCATGTATGTGAGATGGCAGGGAAACCTGCTGAAGTTGTAAAATAAAAAGTTGACAATGTTTGTATTTTATTGTTATTTATTATACATATTTTATAATTTTTGGAAATCCATACTAACCTTTTATTTTATATAATATACACATAAAACAGATTTTCTAAGTAACCTTTTTGAATTTCACTCCAAAAGCTAGTTAGCTTTAACTTAAACATATTATAACAGAAATCATGGGTTTGATGGGCTAATTAACATTTTTCTGCTTATTGTAATATGTAGCAGAAAAAACAAAATTACAAATTTAATACTACCTAAAACTATTTCACATATCACTAGTTGTGGGTGTACAAATTCTGAGGATACTTGGTATGAATTAAATTGCAAACATGCAATCTTTTTATTGAGGTGTATATACCTGAAATATATTAGTTTCAGATGTACACTATGATTTAATATTTGTATACATTGCAAAATGATCACCACAATAAGGCTACTTAACATCCATCACCTTACATGATTTAAAAAAATGTTTTTCTTGTGGAGAGAACTTCGAAGGTCTACCTACTCTTTTTGCAACTTTCAAATATGCAGTACAGAATCGTCAACTTTAGTCAGCATGCTCTACATTGCAGCCTCATGACTTATAACCAGAAGTTTGTACAAAATGACTCTCTTCAGGCATATAGTATTCCCCTCCAGTTCCTGCACCCCCAACTCTGGCAACCACCTTTGGTTTTCTGTATCTATGAGCTTGGCATTTTTGTTTTTTTGTTTTTTTTATTTCTGATATCAGTGAGATCATATGGTATTTCTTTCTCGTCTGACTTATTTCACTTAGCATAATACCTCCATGTCCACCCATGATATTGCAAATGGCAACATTTTATTTTTCATGGTTGAACACTATCTCTTTATATATTTATATACACCATAGTTTATCTCCCACTCATCTATCAGTGGACACGTAGGCTGTTTCCATATCTTCGTTATTGTAAATAAAGCCGCAGTGGACATGGGGGTGCAGATACCTCTTTGAACTTCTGTTTTCATTTTCTTTTAATAATTACCCAGAAGTGGAATTGCCGGATCATACGCTAGTTCTACTTTTAATTTTTTGAGGAAACTTTATCTGTTTCCATAGTTGCTGCACCAATTTGCAATCACATCAACAGTGCTAAAGGGTTTCCTTTTCCCTGTCTCCTCATCAACACCTGTTAATTCTGGTCTTGTTCACAACAGTCATTCTGACAGCTGAGAGGTGACATCTCACTGTGGTTTTGATTTTTGCATCTCTGATAGCTAGTGATGTTGAACATCTTTTCATGTACCCGTTGGCCATCTGTATGTCTTTGGAAAAAATATCTATTCAAATCCTCTGCCTGTTTTTTAATCAAATTGGGTTTTTTTTTGCTATTGAGGTGTATGAACTCTTTATTTTGCATAGTAACCCCATATCCAGTATGTGATATGCAAATATTTTCTCTCATTAAGTTGCTTTTTCATTTTGATGATGGTTTTCTTTGCAGTGCAGTAACTTTTTAGTCTGATGTCGTCCCACTTGTTTACTTTTGCTTTTGGTGTCAGATTGTCAAGGAGCTTAACACTTATGTTTTCTTCTAGGCATTTTGTGGTTTCAGGTCTTACATCCAAGTCTAATCCATTTTGAGTTAATTTTTGCATATTGTATAGCTAGTGGTCCAGTTTTATTCTTTTACATATGGCTATCCAGTTTTCCTAACACTATTTCTTGAAGGACTGTCCATTCTCAATTTTATATTCTTTGCTCTGTTTTCATAAATTGACCATATATGTGTAGGTCCATTTCTGGGCTATCTATTCTGTTTTATTGATCTATGTGTCTCTTTTTATAACATATAGTATGTTTTGATTATTATAACATTGTAATTGGTTTGAAGGCAGGTTGTGTCATGCCTCAAGTTCTGTTTTTCTTAAGATTATTTTGGCTATTAGGGCCTTTTTATGGTTTCATACATATTCTAGATTGTTCTATTTGTGAAAAATGACATTTAAATTTGGGTAGGAATGGCATTGAATCTAGAGATTGGTTTGGGTACTATGAAAAACGTTACTATATTAAATCTTTCAGTCCATAAGCACAGAATATTTTTCCTTCTTCAGTTTCTTTCATTAATGTCTTAGAGTTTCAGTGTATAGGTTTTTCACCTCCTCAGTTAAATTCACACCTAGGTATTTTGTTATTTTAGATGCAGTTGTAAATGTGATTACTTTGTTAATTTTTTTCCCTATGGTTTATTATTAATATATAGAAACACAATGAGTTTTTGTATGTTAATTTTATATCATCCAACTTATTAAGAAAGGATTAGGATTATATAGAACTACTAGATCTATCTACTTTTCCTATAAAGGTATAAAGGAAATATATGGGTTTTCAGGAGGGCTTCTCAGGTGCTAAATAAAGATTTTCTTCAGAGTTTCTATAATGGGAGACGGAATACTGGAAAAATAATAAGCTTTTCCTTAGTCGAGTGAGTGCTGCTTTTAAGACTTGGGGAACTGACTGACGGATGTGATAGCTGACAAGAATGTATTTCTGGGATTACTGAAGCAACAGCACACACGCTCAGGTACTCATTCCTGAAGTGGGGGGGTCAGTAAAACAGGTCCTGGCTTTCTGCTCTTGGGTTGGAATTCCCTGCACTACAGGATTTTTGTAACTCTCTGCAAGATCCAGTCAGTAATTCCATAAACATTGCTGAGGTTCAGCATGATGTTACTGAATGAAAGAATCATTTACTAAAGAGATAACTTAAAATAACGACTAGACCAAATTTGATAATTAAATGTCTGCGCATGTAAGGTTGTGAAACGTTCCTTAATGGTACAAAATTATACCCAAATTGAGGGTGTAATTATTCCATCCCCTGCCTGTTTTATAACAAGCCTTTCTGCTGACCGGTTCTGTAGGGCTGGGCAATGCCATCTCCGAGTGGGCAGCAGCTGTGTTTAACGGTGGAGAGAAGCCTGCCAGGCATCAGAGCGCCTTTCGAGTTGTTAAGCATTGAGATTAGACTTTTAATTATGTAGGTTCATCACAAATTTACTAAAACAATGTCCTTCAGATGCATAAAGAAATTGTAGCTTTTAATTTTTTTGTTATGTAGTCTTCCTCATAAGGTCTCAATGTTTGGGATATTTCAGAAAATAAAACAGATTTACAATAACCAATTAATGGTACCTGTCTCGTGCCCAAAGACCTTGAGGAAAAAGCTTGGTTTGCAGATGTCCTCCCATCACCTTCCTTATCTATTCCTCCCTGAGAGGGCGTCTGGTAGGAGATAATGGACACAGTTTTAAGGTAACAGGAGGAGGCTCTTAAATCCACATCCTGATCTTTGGTCCTTGCTGCCTAAGACTTAAGTGGCTGATGTTAACTGGTTTCCATTAAGTGGTGGCTGGTCTCACCTGACCTTTGGGGACATTTTACCAGGACTCATTGCTGAAGCCCACAGGCACCCACCCGTATGCTTCCAGTCAGTAAGTCCTTGGACACTGCAACCTCTTTGTCGTGATCTCAGTCTTCCACTGGCTTACCTACCCAGTCATTCAAAAACTCTATGTATTCTCCCCAACCAAAGAAAGGGAGACATTTTAGATAATCTTCACACTATATTCAGGACATGGGGAAAAAGACTTTCTTCTCAAGTTTATGTATCTAGCCACCTCCCTCTGATAAAGCAGAGGCATACATCTGTGCACCAGAGGAAGTAGTTTTGAGGTAAATGCCAAGCTTCTTTTAGAAAGCTAATCCTTTCCCTTGTTGTCCTCGGGGAATTAGGCTATAGCCTCAAATCATATGCTTGCTTCTGTCACCCACACTTCAAGGTTTCACTGTAAGGCAGATAGATGGCACAGGAGCACAGAAAACACTGTGGCAACTAAATTCTGCAATTTTCTTTTGAATCACGTTACTTTTCCATATTCCAAGGACATGCATTAGGCCTCTTGTTCTCTGCAGGTGCTTCCTCTGTGTCTTTTCAGTGACACAAAGTTTCTTATTTTTATCTTAATGCCTTCTAGGAACTGAAAGAAAATATTGGCAGACAAATAAGGGAATACATGTAGGGAAGGACCTATTTTTAAAATAGTATTTTTAGTATATTTTTTGTGTAGAGATAACACTTGTGTTATTGAAGAACATTTAGTGTCATCTGTTTATCCTTCTACCTCTAGGCAGGAGGAAACCAAGCTTTTACAGGTTTCTCTATCTCAGTTCCAAATCTCTACCTTTCAAGATGTGCCTGGGTACTAAGTGAAATAATCACCATTTACCACTAGGTGGCGCTAATCAATCTTCAGGAAAATTGACTTCTCACTACTGGGTCAGAAACACTCACTGCTCAACCACAGAGGCAGGTAAAACATTATTGCATGAAAATAAGTCTCATATTCTAGAATTATGCCACAGTGACAGGTGTAATTAAAGATCGAATGAAATGTGGGCTGGCACCACAACCTTAATCTTGACTATAACCTATTTCCTCTAGAATTAATAGCATAGGCTCTTGGCATCGGCTACATAATGTAATCACCTAGGAATTTTTTTTAAAAGAAGTGGCACAGGACCCATCCAGACCAGCTGAATCAATGTCTGGACGGCTATGTTGTTGTTGTTTTTAATAAAAAGCTTATTAGGTGATTCTTTTGCATATGAGGATTAGGAGCTGTTGAAGTCATTGTTCAGTCTCTGGTCTTAGCTACTACTGGCTTTAGAGGAATGGGTGTAAGCTGAGTGAGTTTTGCACAGATTGCGTGGCCCATTTTCTGGTTTGACTGAAACTTTCCAACGCATATTAGCTTTTGCATTTTTGGATGTGGGTTCTCTTTCTGGCCTACTTATGGAATTTTCTCTTGGTCCACAAAGCACAAATAGTGTCAAATGTAGCCTAAGGAAGCCCTTTAGTGAATGAAGTTCTTACAACTGAAACTGAATTCAGGACTTTCAAATTTAGTCTCTAAGCGGGACTTGACAGTGAACGTCCCTGCCTATTTCTTTCTCTCGCATTCATTTATCTGTTGCCTGTTTTCTCTTAGACTCTGCATACTTGGTGTCACAGGGTCACATCTGGGGCCTTATTTTAACTCAAGGTGAGAATAAATGCTACACAGAGGCTTTAAAGAATCCCACAGAATCTCTTACATGTATTTTATTTTTAATAACTGATCTAACACCCAGTAGCAGAGACATTCTTCATGCTGACTTTTTTCCCTGGACTTTTTAACGCTAACTCTACCACTACAGGAAATTACCAGCAATATTTTAATGTAAATAATTGATTCAGCAAATATACTGAATGCTTGCTATATATCAAGCATTATTCTTAAAAGATGATTATTGAACAGTGATTAACAGTAAGCTAGTCAAAGAAAGCAGGAAGCATTCCACTTAGAATTAACAACACAAGGGAAGTGACTGGCCCTTGAAGAGGTATGGTTGTTCTGCAGAATTCAGGGTTCCTGTTGAGTACCTCGTAGTCTAGGTGGCGAGGGAGACATCTCATTTAATAGGTGAACAATCTAAAAAGGTCAATGACAAAGTTTTATAGAAACCTAGATGAAAAAATGGAAGCCTAATTCTGTCTGGAGGAGTCTGGAGCTAATGACTTCTTGCAAACTCCTGAATGCTGAGTTTATTTCTGCAATAAGCGAGGCGATTCTAGTCAGCTTACAAGCACTCACTCAAGCTTATCTTGTTTCTTGGATATTGTTGACAGAATCGCACTCACCATCATTCAGACCCGAAATACCGCATATCTTGCAATCACTCACTCAACTTGTTAAAGCAATTTCTCTGTGAATTGAAATAGACCAGGGCAGAAACTCCAGGACAATGACACTGAAAATGAGAGCCGTATGGAAAATTTAGCCAATGACATTATGTTAAATTTATTATTGTGTTAAAATTATTACTATAATTTTAATAAAATTAAGAGCATGATGCCTCGGCTGGGTAGCTCAGTTGGTCAGAGCATCATCCCATTACACCAAGGTTGTGGGTTCAAGCCCCAGTTAGGGCACATGCAAGAATCAACCGATGAATACATAAGTATGTGGAACAACAAATCAATGTCTCTCTCTCAAATCAACCAATCAATAAAAAAATTAAGGAGCATTATGCTACTTAAAATTTTAAGTCATTTAGAAATCTTTTATATGTGAGAAAAGTCTGAACTAGAAGAAAAGATGTGACAGACAGTGCTAATTCTTATCAATATCTGTGATTCTGCTCTCCTTTTCGGGCAAACATTGTATTTTCAGATTTGCCTTTCAATTACACACTGCTTAAAGGAGCTATCTCGGGTGTGATTTTCATATTCGTGCTACCTTTGTTATATTGGTGTTGGGATGATTCAAGGCTTATTAATTGCATAGGAAAGGTTTGATCTTTTTCTCTGTGTTTTTTTTTTGGTTTTTGTTTTTGTTTTTTTAAATTGCTTCTAGTTCCATAACTTTTTAGTGGGGGACAAGGGTGGAAAAATAATTCTTTGATTTCATTTTCAGTTCTTATCTTACAAGACAATTTCATTTGCACAGCCTCAAGCTAAATACTCGTACCTAGCTGATAGTTCTAGTAAGTCTTGCTGGTCTGAGAAATGTTCTGTTCATTGTCTAATATAGTGACTAAAAACATAAGTAAATTTTGGTATATGTTTCAAGCACCTGTCATACTTTCCACACAAAGTGTGCAGCCCCCCCGAGTCCTTGCTCCCAGTGTTCATTCTAGTTCCATTCTGATTTACAGTCTTCACACCTCGAGACCAAAGCCCACCCTTGCTCATCAATTTTTCCCCTCGGCAAGGCTAGATTTCTAAAATGTGCTGCTTCTAAATATACAGAAAGAGGACTCATGCTAGAGGGTGTGAAGGGACAAAGTCATTGCTCATGAAAAGTGGGGACAGATTTTTTTTTTTTTAAGTAGCCTGAGATAACCTCAAAATCCCTAGGAATGTGCAATATTTGTAATATTTCCTGCCTATTAGGCCACATTTTAAGGATCTGGTCCTTAGCTTTTTTTGGTTAGACCTAATGTAATACACATTGTTTCCAGTGGACTCATTTTGCATCTTCTATAAATATTTCAATGACAGGTACGAGGGGGTAAATAAGATGAATCTGGCTGGTGGCAAAAAAAAAATAAATTTAAACAGCCCCTAGTTCTGACATTTCTATTTTTATTTTATTTTGGGAAGATTCCTCAAGTACATTGTAGAATGAGGATTTATAATCAATATCAAACTAAAACATAGAACACATTTAACTTCTTAAAAACATACAGGGTATCCCCAAAAATATATACACACGATGTCTATAGATTCTATTACATTTTGAAAATGAAATGTATTTTAATAAACACTGCCTTTATAATTATTCAAAGTGTGTGTACATTTTTGGGGACATTCTGAATATGAAGATTTAATGAAGAATCTAGAATTTATTGCTAAGCTGTTTCCGGCCCCCTTTCCACTTACTACTGAAAGTGCTATTAAGTATCCTGTGACCGCCATGTGGAAATGATATGTCGGACACATGTCCACTATAATAGAAACAATTCCTGAGAAAGTTTTATATTCATAGCCCACTAGAGTATTCCTACTTGGATCACATGACCATGATGAGATGGTTGAGACTGGTGTTTTTACACTAGTATGAAATTAATTTTGAAACAAAGGATCCGAGAAGAACTATAGTAATGGCTTAGTGTGTCTTCCCTGGTGAGTTAAAACACATCTAAAGTGACTGCAACGTACCCAACACACTCACAATCCCCGTTGTTGAATCAGCCCTTCCTCCTGACGCAGGCCTGGTCTTCTTAGGTTGTGTCATCCTGCGGTTACGGTGTGAGGCATTTAATAGCAGCAGGACTTTTTAACTGTCTCTCCATTTACAAAGATGGAGAATTCTCCTGCCTCTGTCTTTCTGTTCTAAATCCTGCTGCCGTTCGCCTTTTCTCTTACCTCCACACTTGAGCCCTGTCATATTGCTGAGCAAAAGAGACCCCTCATCATGATTTCACAGGCATAGGGTGGATGACCTATTTGGATCCATTACTGTGCTTGACATGGTCATTTTTACTGTAATTTCCTCAAAACTGTCCCTGTCTCCCAGAGTGTGGAGCCATCCAAGAATTCACATTTCTTGTTTTAAGGGAGTAAGAAAGAAATCAGTACTGAAGGAAAGAAATCAGTACTATATTAGGGGAAGCCTATATTGAGATAAGGTCTAGCTCTTTTCCTATATGTTTCAATCTTTAAACTGAACCAACCTGAGGATATCCTCTAGGCACTATAGCTGGAAACTAAAGAGAAGAAAAACAACAACAAAACCCAGAAATTATAAGAACAAGCAGAGTGTTTTGCTCTGTGGTTTGGTTTAATCCCTGTATAATTGAGCTCCTTTGGTAGAAGTCCCAGAATGCTGCCAGAAGTATTCCTGAGATGATAAACTCTACCTGTGAAATTATCCAATACTATAAATGTGTCTCATTAAATCTGAGCAAATTCTAAGAAGCATGCTTTTTAAAATGCTGGGTTTTCCTGTGGTGATAATCCATTATTCTAGCATGCAGATAAAAGCCCCCCCCACCCAATGATGATGTTTGTAAGCCAAATCCTCATTCCCCCCCCCCCCCACTGATTTTGTACTGAGGATAGAGCTTAGCCTGGGCCATAGTAACTCAACACGATTCTAAGCTTATATTGGTCAGAGTCCCAAACTGCTCTTTTACTGGGGATGGTAAATGATAAACCAAACAGATGGGCAAGCGAGTGTTTATGTGCACTCAGAAAAACATTAACAGATCCACTCTGGTACAGACCAGGGACTTTTCAACACTGGGCAGCCCCTGAAAGCCGGAGGCCGTATCTGTGCTGTCACCACACAGCTTGGCGTGAGCATATATGAGACTATCACAAGCTTTCCATCCAGACGTAGTGGATTCTTTGCAAGAAACACAGACACACAGAAAGAAAAAACCCTGTTTTTTCTGACTTACCTTTGCATGCTACAGTAGCTTCAAGGTTTAGAAAAACCTGGCAAGCTATTTAGATGGAAAAGAGTTACTACATAGTTGTATTTTGAGGGATAAGAGAAAAGTGTCCCTCTAGTTCTTACAGCATAGAGCCTTTCTGTTATTATGAATTAAATGTCTATTTTTTTACACATTTCAATTAAGGTTACTTTTAAACCTCCACTAATTATTAGCTCTGTCACTTGGTGCATGCTTCTTAATATTTCTGAGCCTTAGTTTATTCATTTCCCAAAGGGGATAATGTATGGATATTATAGGCTTGTTTTGAGGGCTACATGTAACACTTCATACGTGGTCAATACAGTTACCAAAAAGGCAGTTCTTGTTGTAATTACTACTACTACCATCGTCATCATCAGGCCTTTACGGATCCTAACGACTTTGAGTGTTCAGTCTTCTTTGGTGGCAGGCAGGGGATGAAAACCAATGGAACAAGCAGCTAGAGTTGTTAGTAGCCCAGGCCTGTACAGAGACCTGAAGAATGTGCTATGCTGTCACCCAGGCCGCGGGCTTCTGCCCACATAGCAATGGCTCTAGGTAGAGCAAGTGAAGCCACGTTGATATATTCAGACCCAGCACCGGTGCCCTGACTGTGCTCATGTCAGTGAGGCACAGATCTGCAGTGTATGCAAAATTCTCCACACTGAAACGTCAGCACATTTCTGGAAAATTATCACCTGAGGCCAAAGCACTGTGATTTCACCCATCTCTCACAGTCAGAGCTCCTCCCTCTACTGTATCTTACTCTCTTCGTAATGATCATCATCAGTTACATGTGACTTATTTCATCAGCGTATTATTACTCTACAGAAGATGCCCACAACGAGGGCAGCCAGCCAGCTAGCGTGCCTGTGTGCTTCCTTCTTTCCTGGGTCTTTGTTGCACTTGATAGACTGCACTGTGTTCTTAACTCATTTCACCCTGTGGTCACAGGTATGTAAAACTGCCATAGCTTCACTTCCTAGGGCAATCTAACGTAGAACAAATGCAGAGAGAAACATTCAGATGAACTTAAGGCAATGAATGAGTTATACATGCTAAAGAATGGGACACCCAGTAAATCCACATTCTGAATATGAAAAATAATAGCTGTTTTTAGATCCAGAAAGCCTTATAACTTGCTCTATTACATTATTTCTCCAGCACTCTGTTTCACTGACCGCAGTGTTTACTGGCTTTGCCTTGTTTTAGATCTCCCTGTGTCTGGCTTTCAGGTCCCCCGAGGTGGGTCACTGGGCATGTCAGGTCTTGTTATTGGTGGGGAGGAGGTCCCTAAAGTCCAGTCCCACAAGCGGTGGATGGTGAAGTACCCTCCCTCTGTGGCTCACTGTTGCAGGAACATACAAGCTTTCCGGACCCTGCTGAGGGGCCTCGGGTAGTTCAAGTTCCCAGTTTCCTCTGGACAGAAGCCAAATGAAGCTCGGGAACCCACAAAGGGAGGATCTGGAGTTGAACAGATTCTCATAACTTCAAGAAACAGGTGAGAAGAAAATGCAACAGGGCTGTGAAACAGGAGCAAACCATAAAGTTACTCTCTTTACACCCTTAGAGGTGAAAGGTCAGGCTCTCCCCAGGATGCCATCCACAGCCCAGGCAACTCATTCAGGGGGACTGGCGCACCCTCTCTCGGATTTCATCCAAGCGGGTCCGAAGTAAGTGTTGTTAGGTCTGCGATTGTAACACTGGTCCATTTATCCTGTGGGAGTTGATTCATGGCCTAACTAAAACATTTTTTCAAGCGTTAAGGATGGATGGAAAACTCAGGGAGAGGTCTAGGCATTTTTCGAATCTGTCTCTACGATTTTTGTGGCTGGGTGATTTCCTAAAGCTACTCACTGATATGGAATCAGGAGAAACTTCTTTTTCTTTAACAAAACAGTCCAGACAGCCTGCACTCCAATGATATTTGTGGTTTTTACTAAAATGTCATTTTCAATGGAAAGTATTGCCTTCAGTAACATGTTAAAAAATCACAGCACATATTTTTTCCTTTGATAAGAGAAAATATTTATTTTTAAGTGTAATAATTACATAAATACATTTTCCTCTAGAATTTTGAAAGCTCAATGAAAGCAATTACCTGTTATCTCATCCACAGCTCCTATTTGTTGCCACAGGTTTTGCGATGTCAGAAGGTTACTGATAAAGGGGTTGGAAAGCAACAATATTAGTAATCTTGGAAAGAGTGGATACAATGACAACATAGGTTTCTAGCGTTCTAGGACAGAAGCACAAAATATCAGCTCCGCTAATCTGGTGCCAAGAGAGTTGAATTAGACAGGTTGTGCTTCCTACATCTCTCTTCTTGGCTTAAATATCTTACTGTTCCCATATGAACAGTAAGATGTATGGTACGCTGATACAGAGCGGGGTTCAGCAATATAAAGATAATTGGGTTTGAAATCTGTGCTATAATTTTACAATGAACTCCATTCACTTGTGGAGTTTTGTGTAAAGTATTTTAATTATGAATTTGATTTCCTTAATGATTACAGTGCTATACACAGTTCCTATTTCTTCTTTTGTGGGTGCTGGTAGTTTGTGGTTTTCTAGGATTTTTTTCATGTTATCTATATTTATGGCAATGCTTTTAAAAATTTAATTATAGTTTCTTTGTATGATCTTTCAATACTTGTAGAATTTATAGTCTTCTCCCATTTTTAATTACTATTTTTGATTTTCTTTCTGGCTCAGTTTCACTGGTGTTTATCATTTTCATAATTTTAGGCCACTCTGATATTTTCCATTCTATATTTTCATTGATTTTTCAGCCTTTCTTCTTTTTCTAATATGTGTATTTTCCTTTTAAGTATAACTGTAACTTCATCCTATACCTTTTCATAGGTAGTAGCTATAAGTTGTTTTAAGCAATACACATATGTTACTCACAGTAGAAATATTTCCATTTTATCTAACAAAAAGATTTACATTCATATTTACTTTTGCATAAGTTTCTTTTCCACTATCACCTATTAGCCATTTTCCTTCATTCATTTCTACCTTATACTTATTAGATTTATATTTTATGGGGATATATAGGTTCTATTGTTTAAAAAACTCACTAAAAAACATTCATGAACATCCTTTCAAAGCCTTACATCTATTAGTGGCCTGTAAACTTCTCTTTTTATATTAATTTTCAGAGAGTAGATTAAAATATGCTAAAGATAGAACATCTACTTATTTGCATCTGTAGGATAGAATGATCCTAATGTGCAAACAGTGATATACAGCCCTGCACACCAGAAATCCAAGCTCAATGAGCAGAGTACTAAGTGATAGACCAACCATACAATTTACACCTTGACTACCACCGGTACTAGGGGAAGACATATGTTCTCCTACTTTCGGTGTCTGGCAAGTCCCTTCATCTTGTCTTCTATTTATGTCACCAAACAATAAAAGAATTCTAGTCTAATCAGAGAGAAAAAAAAAGTACAAAGCAATAGAAGAACCCATAATTTATTTCTAATGTTTCATTTATTTGCACTTTCTTTATGAGATGCTAAAATGCTCCCCGTCCTAAGAAAAATAAATACCAGAGACTATAAACCTGTTACACCAACAGACTGCGCATTTACAACAGCAGTAATGTCTTATAGTCAAGGAAATTCATTACTGGAAACAGTGGATGAGTAGTAGCAATAAAACAGCAGCACAGGGTTGTTAATACCATTCTGACTGGCTTTATTAGAGAAAGACTCTTACATCAAAGTGAGGGTTTGGTTCATAATAACATAATGAAAATGAAGGGTAGTGAATTCTCGTCATATTCTGGGTATAATAAATATCTCAACTTTTTAATATTAATGGTTGAATAAACACACATTTTAGCATAGATTACCAACTAACTTGTCTTCATAGCATATAAACAATTAATAGGTAAATACCAGTTGGCTTTCTCGTATTCCTTCCTTCCCCCAAAGCCAGTATGTATAAAGCATTTCCAATATTTTTTTGATCACCTAAGTCAGCAAGCTCAGAAAATAAAACAGGGTAGAAGTTTTACTTGAGGTATAGTCATATCGCTTCTTGACTTTGTCTTAGATTTCTAATAAGCCCCGTTGCTCACCTATCTTGTATACAAGCACTTTTATGATACCTCCTGTCTGGTCTGAAGTCTTCACTGTCCACATAGTTAAGAATCCCAAATACATGTCATTTTCTTTGTACCGCCGTGTTAGAGTTGCCTCTCAAGACTTTGCATTCCCTTTCCCAGTAAGGTTTCCACAAACAGTTGAGAGGAGCATTCAATTATTAATTCAAGGATACATAAATAAGTTCACTCAATTCAACATTTTCTGAGTACTTACTCTCTGGCAATTACAAATATGCAATGGGGTTGGAAAAGTTTTCAAGAAATTATAAAGGAATGCTAACTTTCTTACTTTCCCTGCTGACCCTGGAATTACTGAAATCCAACTTCTTAATCACCGATGAAGTTTTCCTAGACATGTGGAGGAAATTTAATGCTATTTCTTAGCACTTCTTATCAATCCTAAGTACAATCCTCTTTAACCATTTTTTTTTCCATTGATTAAAAAGCTGAAAACAAACTAGCATATTTCTCTCATCCTCATATAGCCAAGGATTGGTGTCAAATTATGAAACCAGCACACAATATCTGAAACAAATACCAAACTCACTAAGCTGAATGTATGGCGAACACAAGTAAGATTCACCATATTGGGTTAGGCACAGATTTTACACAGGGATTTTAAGGACTGTGGCAATGAGGGATTGGCATGAGTGAGTTGGTGTCATTTATAGAACCATGAGGTGGCTCATTGGTTGATATTGAAAAGTGTGTTCATTGGAATTAAGCCAGCTGTTATAATTTGAAAGCCCCAGGAGAATGTGGGCTCCTTTTTTCAAAAAGCAGGGGAAGAAAAAAACACTTTGCCTTGTCTTCCATGGTCTCTCTCTCAACCTGTCATGTTATTTTAATTTTTCTATATAATGTCACATTCCTTTGGGGACAGTAAAGGGCTCAGAGGACTGAGGTTTGGCACCTAGACCATCCTCCTATCTGTGCCCAGGCCTATTAGAGAGGCAGAGGTGGCAATGGTAACTGAGTGGGATTATGCATGAGCCAAGAATCCAAGCTATTAACTCTTGCTTCATTGACTCATTGGACTTCATTTACAAAACACAAATTCAGAGATAAAATTATTAAGAATTATAAGGCAATGAGCATAGAGCATTAAATCCTAAGCATTGGACCTCTTCTTAAAGCAAAGTCCTGTGTTCCTATTTTGGACACCTGCTCACGAAGCTGGCTGTGCAGTGGGGTAAGTTCTTTCTTGATGAGCTATTATTGTAAAGAACTTGCCATGTGTAGTAACTGTGATAAGGTAAGCTGTTAAAATTCAGTTCTTGCAGTACTTGTTCCCAAGTCTATAGAAAGCCTTCATTTATTGTTTAATCAGGTTGCAACTGGTTCTGATGGCTGCTTTTTCTCATGGCTATAAAACAATCAGCCATTTCCTGGGAGTATGGGCACTCATTTTTATTTTCAGAGCTAAAGCTGCAGGAGAGCCCTTCAAGATTGGTGAAGACTTTGTCACTCAATGTATTCCTCAACAATAAAGTCTTACTTAAGAATGTTGGTTAACATAAGTTGAACTACCTGTCAGGACAGTGAATACAAAGAAGCACTTAGGTCTCTGGACAACAAGTATAACAAAATATTATAAGAAAGATATTGAAGGCTTTCCAGAACCATGATCTGAACTGGTGTTTCCTTAATCTAAGTGATATGCAAGCTGCAAGAATTGAGCCAGTTTAGATTTTCTTCTAGTTTAGATAAATTGTTCTACCATACCTGTGTTGTTAATCCAGCTACATCATGAAGTGTTAGCAAAGGCACAGATAGCTAGCTGCTGGGGGGCTAAAGGAAATCCAATACTATTCTAATGGCTAAGAAATAGAAATAGACAGGTGAAGGCAGGACTTCTGTAATACTCCCAACAATAAAATAAAATAAAAAGAAATATAAACTTGTTTGCTATACCTTGAGGAAATAGGATTTATTATTAACGAATGAGGAACAATTTTTTATTATTATCCCAGTTAGTTTCCTAACTACTATGCATGAGGTTATGAGCTGTGGAATAATACGTGTCAGGAGCTATCATTTAATCCACCAGGAAAGGTTTTAGCCCTTCACACTATTTGTAAAAAGACAAAATCTGTTGAAGGTTTTTGAGGGTTATATACTTTGAATAATAAATAGCTTAGTGAACGTTAATCTCAGCCCTTATTTCCATATAGGGAAAATAATCTAGTAGCTGCACAAGTGATGTTGAACTTTAGAGGATTCGTGGACATATTGTTTCTGGGTGCTGCTGTTGACACAGTTACTGTGAAATCGCAAATCTCTTGACCTGCATTTACTTGTTTCTACCATATATCATTACTGCTAAGTGAGTGTAACCTATCTTCATATCATTCTTTAAGTTGGCTACACTAGCAATAAAGTTTAGGTTGAAGTTCTGATTATATAACAAATAAGTAGAACTTCTTCCAAATAATAGATGTGAGACAATAGAGTCATAGTGAAGTATGGCACAATTAAATCTACAAACTGATTCAGAAATCCATTTACTTCATGTAGTTTAAATAGACTTTTAGGAAAATATCCTTTCCTGTCTTAGCTCTCAAAAAGATGTTGACTGATTGGTCCTGCTCTTTTGGATACAATCCTGTCTTCTTTCCTCCTCATAAATCACCTAATTGTGTATCACTTGGGAATGCAACAGAAAAATTAATGTCAACCAAAAATTTTGTTATTTCCTAAGCTCTGTAATGCATTCTAACGTTTGCCTCACTGTCCTTACTCTATCTGATATCCTTCCAGAGTTCTCATTTGGTCAAACCAGCTGGAACTTACAGGACACAGGAGGTTTGCCCATTGTAGGCCTGCCTTGCAAGGGAGAAAGAAAACAGGAAAATCATACCCCAGCAATTTAAAAGTTATTATACTGACATATGTTTTCGAACAATCAATTTAGTTAGAGAAGATAAAAATCAGAACTAGTTTCTGATAAATTAATTTTTGTGTGTTTTTGCAATCCAAAGTACCAAGGGAAATGTCAAAACAATAATTATTTGGGCAAGATATGAAAATGTCATTTACCAGAAAAAAGAGAAGTTCGAGTTGTGAAAAAATTCTGATACCATGTAGTCATGCCAAGAAATTGTAGTACTCCTAGAAGATCATGTTTTCAATTCTGCATTTATATTTGAGCACTGCATAATAAAAATTTCATGAGTTAACTGAAGGAAGTTGAGTACAGATTTAGAGAGAGATGATTAAATAACCTTGAAAATTGATTTATGTGGCAAAATGAAAAGTGTTCAATATGTACAGCCTGTCAAAGGATAAAATAGGGAACAAGACAACTGCTTTCAAACACTAATCTGAGGCATAAACAAGAAAGAAAGGCTTCAAATGTCAAATCAAAAATGAAGGAAACAAGTTAAAAAGATCTTTAAAAGTGTACTAACATAAGGAACGTTTCCCCATTGCTACTTCCAACAAAGCTCTATTGAAATGCATGGCTACTGAGTCTATCAAGCAGAAGTGTGAAAAGATTATCTACACTTATGGTTGGAAAGAATTGTTATGGTGAAATGTCCACACTACCCAAAGCAATCTACATATTTAGTGCCACCCCTAGTAAAATTCCCATGATGTTTTTCACAGAAATAGAACAAACAATTCTAAAATCTGTATGGAACCACAAAAGAACCCAAAAAACCAAAACAATTGTCAAAAGAAAAAGAAATAAAAATCCAAAGATGTCACACACTCTGATTTCAAACTCTGTTAAAAAGCTATAGTAACTAAAACAGCTTGGTATCAGCATAAAAACAGAACAATGAAGCAGAGTAGCAATCCCAGAAATAAACCTACACACATATGGTCAATTAATCTATGACAAAGCAGCCAAGAATATAAACTTGGGAAAAGATAGTTGCTTCAATAATTAGTGGTGGGGCCCAGCCCGGGGTGGCTCAGCAGTTGAGCATTAACCTAGGATCCGGGAGATTGTGGTTCGATCCCCAGTCAGGGACATGCAGGAGGCAGCCGATCAATGACTCTCGTCATTGATATTTCTATCTCCCTCCCTCTGAAATCAATAAAGACATATTTAAAATAAATAAATAATTAGTGGTGGGAAAACTGGACCACAACATTACACTATATACAAAAATCAACTCAAAATAATTTTTAAAAATGTACTAGTATCTGTTTCTTTCATCAGTGTCTTATATCTTCATTGCACACATCTTTCACTTCCTTGGTTAAATTCACTCCTCAATATTTTATTCTTTATGTGCAATGGGATATCCTTAATTTTTCTTTTGATAGTGTATTATGAGCATATACAAACATAAGGTTTTTGTACATTAACTTTGTAAAGCACTCATACAACTCTGCCAAAGAAAAAAAAACAGTCCAATCAACAAATAGGTAAAATGCCTGAATAGACAATGTTACAAAGAAAATATACAAATGGCCAGAGGGTTCACGAAAAGATGCTCAGCATCACTAACCATCAGAAAAATGCAAATAGAACCAAAAAGATATATCACCCGAGGCATGTAAGAATGCCCATCACCAGAAGGAAGAGGTGACACACACAGGACAGGAGACATTTGCGCACTGCTGTTGGTGTTACTGGCGCTGTCACTGTGGCCAACAGTAGGGGGGTCCACTTCCGAGAATATAATATAAGCAAAGGAAACAAAACCACTTGCTCAGGAGATAAAAAGTGCAGCTGGGGGGCACAGTTATGACAGCCAAGACATGGAAACAACCTACATGGCCTTCGATGGATAAAGCAGCAAGGTGCGACAGAAAATTACTCAGCCACAAAAAATGAGGGCATCCTACTATTTGCAGCAACAGGCATGGGCCCAGAAGGCGCTGTGCTAAATGAGATAAGCCACACAGAGAAAGACAAATACTGTGAGCTCATATGTGGAATAAAAAACAAACATACTCATAAAAATAAAAAGAGTTCAGACTTGAGATGACCAGAGGCAGGGCTGGTGGCAGGGGAACTGAAGAAAAGTGGTCAAAAGGTACAAACTTCCAGTTATAACAAATAATTACTAAGGATATAATGCACAACATGATGACTACAGTTAACAGCTTTCCTGTATATCACACAGCAGTGTTAAGACAGCAGATCTTAAGACTTAGTGCAAGGAGAAACTTTTCTCTTCATTGTATGTATATGAGGTAACGGGTGTTAACTAAGCCTGTTGTAATCGTTTCACATTATATGTAAATCAAACCATCATTATGTATGCATAATGTATGTATTATATAGTGATGCAAGTGATCTCAATAGAAAAAATAACACAAAAGATGGTCCACTAATTTTTAAAAAACACAAACATACACAAACATAAAAAACATATACACCATGGAGTAAGAAAAACAAAATTCAGTGATTGAGGTAAAGTGACCATGACGGAATTCAAATACTCTGCCAGTGATGGGCAGAGATGATGTGAATGAAGCTTTATAAATGTGGAACTCCTTAAGCTAAAGCTTAGAAACGGAAAACTTTCTGCTGGTTAAACTGGACCATATTGAGAGGAAGGTCAAAAACCAAACCATATGAGTAGCAGGTGAGACACCCTTGCAAACCCACATTTATACACATCAAAGCCTCAAGTGAACTTCAGTGTGTTAGTCCCTTTATATTGTTGGCAACAGTGATTTTTTCCCCCTGAAAATTGCTCTGCACTGAAATAACTGAACGCTGAATACATAATGAGAAAGAGATAAAAAGCAGTAAGAGGAAGACCAGATGGAGGCAGAACACACAATGATTCTGTAGTTTAAAGATAAAGGAGCTTAAACTTTTAGAATTATTAATCAGCTTGGTTTTGAAAGTGTCTTAATTGAACAAAAGAATGAATGCACAACGAGAGCAGCTTTTACGTGCTTTAACTTTTATCTCATTCTTGATGCATTGCCAGAATTTTTTTATGTTACTGTGAAGTGCCCTGCATGTTGGATTTCTTTCTCCTTTGAATGGGGAAAGAACGACTTAGTTGTGGTTCTTTTAAGCAGATAATTACAGCACTTTATTTGTTTTAACCTCAAACTTCTCTAATAAGGAGGCATTCCTAATCATGTTTAAGGCTCTTATTTAAATATTTCATCTCTTCCAAGCCCCCATAAGGAAAAACTAAAGGCTACAGATTAATTCTGCCACTCAAATTGCCAAGTCCATGTCTTCCTAAGGGGTTTTGTACTCGCTCTGTCTTCTCTCTGAAATGTTCATCTACCCCGTCTTCAACACGGCTGGCTCTTTCTAAACATTCAATTCTTTGTTCAACATCGCCTCAGCAAAGCACCCCTCAACCACCCAATTACCACACAGCATTCTGCCTTGTTTTCCTTAATATAATGATAAAAAATTACGTATTATTTCCGTGATTGTTCACTATCTGTTTTCTGCTTCGAAAATATGAGCTTCACAAGAAGACATCTGTTTTGTAAACTTCTTTATCCCCATTGCCTAGACCAGGACCCGATACTAGTAGGTGCACAATAAATGCTTTCTGGTAAAAGTGTATGCCCGAATGCATGTACATGCAAATGGAAAGCACTTCCCAATGTCGAAGAACTGAAACAAGATAACATGAAAATGTAGCTTGATCAGCTTCATTTCAATCTTGGCTCAAATTCTAGAATGAAAAAAATAATTGGGTAACTTGCAACCAATGAAAAAGTAGATTCTTAGGACTCGGATTCATGAAGAAAGCATGTCATGTTGTGACACGTCCTTGGGAAAAAAAATATGGGAAAAGCAATTAAGGAAGAACACTCAGAGTAAATTCATAGATTACCCCATTCTTCAGTGATAATCTCTGACTGCTTTAGTCTCCACGTGAGGATGAGAGTACATGCCCGAATCTGAGGGCCTCTTCATGTCCTAGGCTTTGTGCATGTCATTTAGCCTTTCAGATTAAACACTGGGATTTATTTTCTTCATTTGTAACTTCATAGGGCTTATAAAATGCTTCATGGAGTGCCTGGCATATGGGTGCTTATTAAATGTTATTATTGCTAATAAAGGTTTCTATGTTTCTATTTAAATATTAAGTTGCAATAAATGGGATTATCTGTATCTGCCTTGCAAGGCCAGTCTTCTTTTAAGCTGATATAGCATCTCCATGTTAATAAATTAGATTCATTATACTGTATGGTATTGCATTTTATGAACACCCAAAGTTTTTCTAGTCATCCTACTATTGAACATTACATTGTTTAATTCTTTCTTCAACAGGATACTAGACTCATGAAACCTTATATATGAAATAACATCAAATGTTTGAAGTATAGCAAGTAAAATGACAGAGTACAACTTACTATTTTTATGATAAAAATGTAGAACTGGCATTTAACTGGTCCCAAAGAAATAAAAAACAGGTAAGGAATTACTATTGATTTTTCAAAGATATAACCATATATCTGATACCTTGTAGAGGAAGGGACTTCAGATCTCAGAGGAAGAAATCTTCTACCAGGGAGACTGGAGTATGGGTCACTACGCTAGATTTAGTTTCCAAGTCTAAGAACTGGAATAAAGTGATAGATGCAGGCCCCAAATATGAGCACAATCTTCCAAACTTATCACAATTTAGCCACTACGGTGGCAACATAGAGAAAAAAATGGAAAAGTAGAAACATTTCAGATCAAAGCCACTTCCACTGAGTGGGTGACTGAGGCGCAAGGACATGCTTCTTGATTTTGCCAGGGTTACCTTCCCAGGGGAACCAGAGGACATGTATCCCAGACCTACAATGCACACAGGAATCTCAGAAGTTGCTATGTTCCTGCAGACTTTCAGGGTCTTTGCTATACAGTCCCTGACCAGGTGGCTCTGGTATACCCACAGCCTCTGTGGGAGTCCAGCTTCCCCTGTTCATCAGAAAATCTTTGGTGTTATAAGCACCAGAACTCTACCTGTAACACCTCAAGACTATGAGTCATGAGTGACGAACCTAGATCAGGTATTCTCTCAAAAACTGGTACACAGCCCAATATAAAAGTTTTTTTTCATACTTACAGATAAATTTTATGCATCCTTAAAGTCTCATTTCTGTACACAACAGTAAGGGAGTATTTAGCAATAACTTATTATCTTAATGCTGATAATAGTTAACACACATAGTACTCATCTGTATCAGGCACTATTCTAAGAACTGTTCATATATTGGTCAATTTAACCCTTACAGAAACTCAGTGAAGTAGAAACTTTTATTAGCCCAAGTTTCTCAAATGAGAAACTGACACACAGAGGTTAATGACGTGGCCAAGGTTACACAGGCGTTGGAGCCTGGATTTTAACCCCAGACTATTAAAATGTGCTTAAATTTGGCATTGACTAAAATAAATGAATAAGTAAATAAATAAAAATAAACTACTTTCAAAGATTTTTTAATGTTTAGAATAAAAAAATACGTGGTCTTTTAACTGTTCTTTCAGATTTTTAAAAAAATCTATAAGGGCCACGATTAACGCATTTAAGAACTGCTGAATTTAGAACAAATGGCTGCGGCTAGGGAGAGGGAGAGACAGAAAGTGTGCTTGTATTCCTACAGCTGACTGCTAGCGTGGCAAGCGACCAGGCAGTGATTCATCTCTCAGAGGATGAAGGGAAATTTTATATAACAAGGACAAAGAAAAAAATTTAATTAACACTCAAGGAGGCAGGAGATGGGAGTGTTGCTATTCTGTGATTACTTTCACGTCTTTAATTTGTACTCGCTACAATGGGGATGCCTGGGAACAATTACATGTTGCTCAGAAATACCTCAGACCACAATTTTACACAGTAACCATAATAATCAATCAACAATTGTGATGTAGTTAAAGTGACTATATCTCCCAAAGGTGCTGTTTTTGTCTTTCAGAGTAGGCAAGGTAGGCCATGTAATACTACAGAAAGATTTCCAATCATGAGAAAAGTAGATGTTTAAAACTGATAAAACATCTGAAAATAAGTAGTTGCATGGAACTTTGGTACTAAGTTTTAATTATCGAAGTTGCCATAGGTGTTATTTTAATTATGAAGTGCTCTGGGACCGAACCCAATTATTTTCTAATGTGTTTCCCTAGTTAAAAATGGTGCTGTAATATTGAAATATTTAACCCTATATATAATTCAGAAGTTCAATTAATAATGGTTTTAGCACAATAATGCGCCTTAGGACCTGGCAATATGACTTGACTAGATAGGCAAGTAAAAAGTTTTAAAATAGAAAATATCACATTGTAAATAACTACTGGAAGAGTTAACTTCACTAAATTCTTTTCATAATTACACTTGACAGCAAAATATTAAGGAAAGTCAACCTCAGATTTCACTGCCGACACAGAAAAAGCTGAACAGTTAAGTATTCAATTCTACAAACCTTTAACTTCAAAGTAATATTTGCCACATGGATTTTTTTTCTAATTAAAATATATGGAGAAAATATCTACAGTGAAAATGCTTCACATTTTTTGTTCCGCTTCACAGTTTATTTTTCCTGTGTGTTAATACAATATACAAGTAAGGTCTAGGAGGAAAACATATTTCTCTTTCTGCCTATCAGTAACTTACATAGCTGTCCTATTCTTTATCTTATGAAATTCTTGAATATTTTATTCTTTGTATCTCTGGTAACTATGACTGTGTCTAATATAAAATAGGTAGCAAACAAATTGTTAATTTATTTATAATTTAACCCATTTTATACAAATCTCATGACTTTTATAAAAACATACAAATAAATGGATAATTTAGAATTCTGGCTTATAATTAGATATATGAGTTCACAATCAAGTCCTTATATATATTCACAGGATGTCAAAACAAAATTAATGATGTTTCCTATAGAATTTTTCTTGTAATTTTCTGTTTTTGACGTCATGCTTCTGAACCTGATCTGAGCACTCAGAAGTAGTTGGGTCTCAGTACTATTTCAGTAGAGGAAGAAAGTAATTCTGTTTCACATACTTAAAACAGCACTGTATACTAGGCAAACAGTATTTGTGTACAATAAGCCATAATTCAGATTGATTAGCGGAGAAATTTTCTAATTGCTTCCTCTCATTGGGTTCATCTGACTGAGGTAGGATAACTTCAGCGAGATGAAACCCATCCAGCAGCTTCTACACATCCATTTACAACATCCGCCCAGCATCCACACTGCCTTGGCTCCCATAGGCCTGACCTCAGGCCCGTAGGAGTATTAGCCTCGGTTTAACCTCTGATTACCTTCCTGTGGTCTCCAGGCCTGGTTCACATTTGCCTCTGCATACATGGGCAGTGCTGTCAGCTAAGGAGAGAAATTCTTCAGACATATGTGCAGATCTGAAGACAGGATCATTATGGTCTCCTGTGAGCAAAAGTCTATACAGATTTCTCACTAGGGAATGTTGTTGCCACATGTGTATCAGAAGATGAAAGAGTCCCCTCAGTTACCAGCACAAAGGACAGGGGTCAGAGCATGAAAGAGAAAAGTAGGTGCTGAAGTTCCCCACAGAGGAGCATCAGCCAGCAAAGTTTAATTAAATCATAGACTCTCTGTTCTATATGAAGTCTAACTTCCCCGAAAGAAGCTCTGAGGAGATGACACACAGTTTGGTGAGTATGACATGTGGAGGCTGCAGAGCTGTAGAGGACAACCAATTCAGGGCGAGAATGGTATTCTTTCCACTAAGTCTAGTCTGTCTCTGAAGGACCTGGTAGAAAATATACAAATGTTTAATTTGTGGTTGATGAAACCAAACTTAGAGGCAAAAAATTAAAGAGAAGGGGTACTGACTAAGTTATGGAAGGAATTTCCAAAGAATATAGTAGTTGAGCAAGAACTGGAGGGATGACTGTGAGTTACAAAAGGACTTGAAAATAGTCTAAAAGAGAAACAGTGGTATCGAAGATGATCAAACTTGAATGACTATCTCATCTTCAGTTTCATCAGACCAGAAATACAAAGATAGGAGCTTTAATGTGTATTAAGGACAGAAAGTTAATTATATGTAATTTAATAAATATTTCACATGTTCTAGGGTCCTTGTTCATATTATTCTTACCACCTTGATGTATCCTTTTATTTCATAAGTTGGGAAAAGTGGATATATATATATATATATATATATATATGACAAAAGAAATAAAAATAGACAAGTGAAATTACATCAAATTAAAGAGCTTCTGCACAGCAAAGCAAACAATCCACCAAGTGAAAAGGCAACCTACAGAAAGGGAGAAAATATTTGCAAATATTACCACCTATCTGATAAAGGGGTTGATCTCCTACGACTTGATAGCAAAAGCCAAATAACTCTATTAAAAAATGGACAAAGACACAAAGAAGACATATAAATGGCCAACAAGTATATGAAAAGGTACTCAACATCACAAATCATCAGGGAAATGCGAAACCACAATGAGATAATCACCTCACACCTGTATGGAAAGCTATTATCAAGAAGACACAAGGTAAATATTGGTGATGTGAACGAAAGGAAACCCTTGTTTACTTCCGATGGAAATGTAAATTGGTATACCCGCTACGGAAAATGGCATGGAGGTTCTTCAAAATATTAAAAATAGAAGTACCTTGTGATCTAGCAGTCCCACTTCTGGGTATTTATCAAAAGGAAATGAGATCAGTATCCTGGAGAGACCTGCACTGCATGGTCACTGCAGCATTATTTACAATAGCCAAGTACCAAAGCAACCTAAGCGCCTGTCAGCGGATGAACAGATAAAGAAAACATGATTTGATACACAGACTAAATGAGATGTTATTCATCCTCAAGAAAAAGGAAATCTTGCCATTTGCAACAAAATGGATGAATCTGAAGGACACAGTGCTTAATAAATAAAATAAGCCAAACACAGAGAAACAAATACTGCCTGCCTCACATATATATGAAATCTAAAACAGTCAACAGAACCAGGGAGTATAAGATTAGTTTCCAGGGGCCAGGAGGGAGTAGAAATGGAACGATGTTGATTGAAGGCTCCAAAGTTTCAGGTACACAAGATGAGTACATTCTGGAGATTTACTATACAGCAATGTGACTGCAGTTCTTGAAGTTTTCTTAGAAATCAGCTTTTAAGTGTTGACAAAAGGGAAGCAAGGAAGAAAGAAGAGATGAAAGAAAGAAAATAAAATATGATGGATGGATGGAAGGGAGGGAGGAAAGAACAAAAGGAAGGGGAGGGAAGGTAAAAGGGATAAAAGAAAATAAAAAATAAAAAAAATGGAATATTTATTCAGCCACACAATAAGAAAAATCCTGCTATATGCAGTAACACAAATGAATTCTGAGAACATTATGCTAAGTGAAATGAGGCAGTCACAGAAGAGCAAATACTGTACGATTCCACTTACTTGAGGTATCTATAATAGTAATACTCATAGAAGCAGAAAGTAGAATAGTGTTTGCCAGGATTTGAGGGGGAGAAATGAGGAACTGCTGTTGAACGGGTATAAAATTTCATTTATGCAAGACAAATGAATTCCAGCCATCTCTGGTATAACAGCGTGATTATAGTTCAAAACACTGTATTGTAAACTTTAAAATTTGTTTAAAAAATGTGGATCTGTTACTGATTCCTACCACAATGAAAAATAATTTTTAAGAGTCTTATTACAATGCACACTGGCCATTGCTTCAGAGAGCTCGTTGCTATTACTGCAACTGACCAGAACTCACTGTTGATGGGGTCCTTGGCTAGAGTAGCATAAAAATGCTCATATTCAGGGATAAAACAATAAAAACATACAAAAGGTTTTATAGCCTAGAGATCATATTAAATTCTGTTCATAAAGAGAGCAAATAATATACTATTTTATCTCTTGAGAGGGATATTATAAAAAGTCATATGAATGTGATAAAACTGTAGAAGAATTGAAATCTATACAGCCTGCAAGAAGTTAACAGATTTTTAGGCTGTTCCATTGAAATGGTATCCATTAAGAAATAAAAAAGATGGACAGATTGGAAATAATGAGTTTCACAGATATGCACTATTATTCTGAGTAATGAGTTTCCATTTTATACTTTTCTCTCACTTGCTCAGAAGAAAGAAATTAAACAATTGGAGGTCATTAATATGTGTAATTATACATCATTTATTATTCAATGAAAAACAGTAATAGATTAAACATCTAAATGAGAGTGATCCATAATGTATCTGTCACACATGAAAAACTGAATACATAAATCAATATGCTAGAGTCAGAGATTAATGAGCTCACATCATCTGGCAGTAACGTTTCCATTCATAAGTTATCCAAGTTGAAGATAAGAGCTCACACTCAAGGCATAAAAGAAATCTGAGACGATAATAAATCAGATGGAAACAGTATGTAAATTTTATCTTGAATTAATTTGGAAACAATCACATGCTAAACCACAGATACTTAGAAAACTGATGAATATAAGGAAACTGGGATGAAGTGAAGGGATGAAAGCAGATATAGATCAGTAGGGGATTCACAGAGCACATGGTAGGTTGAGTACATGGAACAGCTTATCCAAAATTCCTGTCCTTGGAGAGAGGGGTCGAGGACCTTTGGCCCAAGAGGACCTTTTAGTGGCACATTCTGTAGGCAGAAGGGAAGTTGTAAGGAGGCTGAGAAAGAACCACACCGATCTAATCAAAGTTAGCTGGTGAGCAGTTTTACAGCTGCTAATCACAGAAGATTGAACAAGTATGAATAAATGCTAAATCAGTATACACTTAAACCAGTTATGTAAAGGGAACCACAGAGAGATCACCCTCATGTCCCAATGGAGGGGATGGCACAAGGAATGAAATGAAGAAATGTCCCAGGAGAAAGCGCCCAGAACATGAGATGAGAGGGGTGTAATGAAAAAGTACGTGTACATAAATTTCCTCATAATGTATAATTAAAATACGTATAAAGTTCATCAATACTGAAATTATACAGATAAAACCATTACGAAGTATAAGGTATTTAATGTGTAATCTTCAAAATCATAAAAAAATACAAAGATAAGGCAATTGTATTAAGTGAGCCATACTATATGCTGAGGGAAAACAAAAAGTATAAAACATTCTGTGTTCTCTTAAAGTACTTGATACAGGATAAACAAAACTTTTTTAAATAGCTTAAAAATATATTTCAAGCCCGGCTAGCCTGGGTCAGCTGTTGAGCATCAACCTAGGATCCAGGAGACTGAGGTCTGATTTCCAGTCAGGGCACATGCCAGGGTTGTAGGTGGCAGCCAATCAAGGACTCTTATCCTTGATGTTTCTCTCTCTCTCTCCCTCTCCCTTCCTCTCTCTGAAATCAATAAACATATAGATATATCTATATATTTCAAAAGTGGTAGTTTATAAAGAGGAGCACCAAGCTATAAGGAAGGGGAATGATCAATGTGAACTGTTTTTTCAGTGAAAAGTTTCAGTTAGGAAGTACCTCTAATGCTATGTTTTCTACAGTGTTTAGAAATTATGTGGTTAAAAGGTGAATAAATACTTCTCAGAGAAGTGAGAGGATAGAAACAAACCTATAGTAGTAGTAAGGAATATGGCAGGCTTGAAAATATTGAGGTGGGACACATAATAGCTCAAAAACCAGGCATAGATAAGGGGCTTCATGTTTAAAGTTATTGAAGCAAGTTAATTCATTGCTTTGTCCTATATTTCTTTATCTTTCTGCATATAATTCCTTGATTCAAAAATAGTAACTTCTTAATTAGTGTCTATTCCTGTTTTATCAAAATTTAGACTCACTCTGAAAGATACATAATGTTCTAGATAAAGGGGAGGGGGCATGACTTGATAGCCACAAAGGAAAGGGCATTTTCCTGCAAGCAGATTAGCCTATGTGCCCAACAAGTGCTGTGAGAACCCCAAGGCCCTCTCCAGAGAAGCAAACGGTGCTCAGAAAAGAAAAAAAAATCAATCTATCATTGCAAGGATTTTAAAAGTTGACAAAGGATTTATCAAATTTAAAAAATATGTTATCACGGAATAAAACATTTATTCGAGAGAATCAAGATGACTGCAGTCCATAATCACTTGGGACTTAGTCTAGGAATAAAAGAAGAGCCAGTATTAGTATATCTAGGAATAAAATTTACCATTCGTTCATTCAGCACAAAGGTAAATGAGTCGTCAGCCGGAAATGCAATCGCCATTCAGGATGAGAGAGCAAGCGCCAAGGTGCCTAAGTATATGGGAAAAAGCAAATGAAATCAAAGGAGTCAACAAATAGCTATTGAGCACCTAGGATATGCCAGGGCCTGTGAAATGGAACAAGCTAAGTCCTGTTCTTGCAACCCCTACAGCGTAGGGAACTAATGAGACGTCACAGAGCGCAGAGGAGGGGCACCCGCATGTCTTGGGGAGTCAGAGGAGAAATTAGGGAGGAAGCGCCATCTGTGTTGGGTATAACGGAGGGCTAGGGATTAGGAAAGCAAAGAGGAAGGGGGCGCCCTTAAGAATGCCAGGAGAAGGGACAGCGGTTGTGAAGGAAAATCAAAGGACAAAGGAGTTTCTGGGAAAGGATTCAGTCTGATTAAAATGCCGAGTGCAGGGTAGGGAGGGTGCCCTAGAGAGACTGGCAGAGATGGTGAGGAGACTTCTCAAAACTCCTCTCAAGGTCAGTGGGCAGCGAGGGAAGGGGATGGTGGGGCCAGGTTTTCCTGGTAAGGGGCTGCCTCTTGCTGAGGGCGCAGGCCGGCTCGGCAGACAAGATTAGGAGCGAAGACTCTGATGGGTCTGCTGTCATGTGAGGGGGAACAAAATTGGAATTGGTTACATTAGATAGAGGTCTAGGGTTGGAGAGGAATATAAATATTCCAAAGGTATTTTAAAAACAGAATATCAATGGCTCAGCAACTGAGATAATGTGGAGAGAGAGGGAGAAGGAATTGAGAATGAGTCCTGCTTTCCGGCTTGGGAGACAGTGAACTGCAGTACAAATCACTGTGAACTGGGGGGGGGGAAAGCTGGCTTTAATTCAAGAGGATAAATTCAGCAAATGATGTGAATTTGGGGGGCCTGTGAGACATTAAAATAAAATATCAAAAGGTACTTGGATATAAGTAGAAAGATATACATCTCTGTTTGCCCCAAGCAGCTCTGGTTCATTCTTGCCGCCCCGGTAAACTGCTGGGGATTAGGAAATGTGAATTTTTAACTACACCAATGTGTAAATGTTTTCCAAAGGGGTTTAACAAAATTATGTTCATACAAACAGACTGAAAACCGTCAGTCACTTTATTATCCTCGCAACACATGGCTCTGTTAGTTTTACACAAATAAAAAACACTGCCAATCTGTTGGGCATGTAATGGCATCTCATTTAATTTTATTGTCCATTTCGCTAGTTAATAATGAAACTGAATATCCTTTTATACATTTCTTTACCTTTTGGTTATCCTCTTTTCAAAACCATATGATTACTGTTTTTTCTTAGCATATTTATTTAATCTGAATGCAGTCTTTTTACTCCCCACAAGTTTTTCATTTTCTTTGTGTCTTCTGATGAACAATTAGATATATTGAAGGTGTCACAAAATGCACAGCACTGTGTATACATTACTTCTTTTGTTGGGATAGGATTTATAAAAAATGAAATGCGTAGAACTAATGCGCACAGTAGCATGAGTTTTAGTAAACTGTTTACAACCATGTAATGCACAACACTAAGTTACAAAATATATTCCTCACTCCAGAAAGTTCTCTGTCTTTTTCCAGGTCCTAATTGATTTTTTAAGATGGATCTTATGATTAGAAGTTTTTCAGGTTAATGCCATCCAATGTATTCATTTTTATTTCATTATTAGTGCTTTTTGAACCCTGTCGAAGGAATTTTTGCCTACCTCCAGGTTCTCTTTCCCCTTTGATCTATCTCAAATTAATTCACATGAATGAATGGAGCAGGAGTTGAGGTTCCTGATTTTCCATATGAACATACAATTGTTTCAACACCACTTGTTGGGAACACGTTCATTTCTACATTGAATTTCTTTGGTGTCTTTGTTGAAAGTAAATTTTCCATTAAGCCTGGGCCCATTTTTTTAATCAATTTCTTTATGTTATGGCAATACCACACTATAGTAAGTCTTGAAAGCCAGCTTTATGAGTCTTTCAAAATATTTTGGGGACCTATTTTCTGAGGTTGAATAATTATTCAAACTATAGATCAATGTAGATAAAATTGACATCTTAAAACTTTTTTATTTTGACCGATACTCTTAATACTTTAAAAATCACTATTTCTTCCCCCTTCCAACAATAAAATAAATTTTAAAAACTTCATTATGTTAATCCCTTCCATTCTTATTGGTTAGATTTTTCCATCACTTTAGTGTCATTGTTTTATCAACGGAATTAGACATTTTTAGTTAACATTTATTTAGATTTACAGGTTTTTAAGTCATTATTTAGATGTATATTAAATTAGAATCTGAAGTATTACATTTGAGTTGAATTTTGTACAGATGACTTATCGGATTCCAGACAAACTAATAAAGTGACATCGCTCCAGTGCTCAAACATTTCCAATTTCCAGTTCTATACCAAAAATACCAAGTGGAGAATTAAAGACTATCTCAGACATGATCGCAACAACTGAGAAAATTCATCGCAACCAGACTCAGACTTCAAAAATAAGAGGAAGTTATTTAGTTAGAAAGGATATGATACCAGACATTTAGATCTGAAAAAAAAAAAGCAAAAGCACTGGAAATGGAATACATGTCGATAAAATAAAATTCATTTTCCCCCCTTTTATTTATTTTTAAAACATATCTTTATTGATTTCAGAGAAAGGAAAGGAGAGGGAGAGAGAGAGAAACATCAATGATGAGAGAGTCATTGATCGAGCCTGCAACCAGGGCATCTGCCCTGACTGGGAATCGAACCCCGATCGCCTGGATCCCAGGTTGATGCTCAACCGCTGAGCCACGCCCGGCCGGGCATCCCCCTTTTAAAGTAGCCTGTAAGAAAACTAGCTGAAGACTGGGGTGAAACAAGAAGTACCAAGGGAAAGTAGAAGACATACCTAGGCAAGGGAGAAAGAAAACTGAACATCACAATTGTGGAATGCAGTTAAAAAACATGCTTAGAAAAGGTCACGTATAACACTAAGTTCCCGGATTAGAAAAGTCTCAAGTCAATGACTGCAGCTTCTACCTTAAGAAACCAGAAAATAACACAAACAACCTAATCAAGTAGAATATACGGCGGGAGGCGGGGTGGGCGACATCAGATTGGAAACCAAAGTAATAAAAACAAAAATGTATACAGAATATCAACTTAACAAAAACTGGTTCTCTGACCAAAAAACAGAAATGAGAGGAGTGACATCACTACAGGCATTTCAAATATCATAGGATAATTAAGAAATACTATAGAGAACTTTATATATTACATGAAATTCAATTTCTTTTTTTTTTTTTAATCCTCACCCGAGGGTATGTTTATTGATTTGAGAGAGAGAGGAAGGGGGGGCATCTATGTGAGAGAGAAATATTGATCAGTTGCCTCCTGTTTGCAGCCCGACAGAGGATTGAACCTGCAAACTACTGGGGTACAGGAGGATGCTCCAACCAACTGAGCCCCCTGGCAAGGCTGAAATTCAGTTTCTTGAAACATGCAAGAAGTAGTTGTTATCTAATATAGAAATATCTGATATTCCTATACGTACTAAACAATTTGAATTTGTGGGTACAAACTTTCAAGAAAGAAAACTCCAGAAGGTACAGATTATTTTAGAGGTAATAGTTCTAGAAGACAAAGGACTTCAAAACTTAGTTCAGGAAACAGAGTAAGTCCCTACTCTCCTGGTTGACTCTTTATAAAAAATTTTTGCTGTCATATAAATAGAGGACACATCATATCCTTTATTATGTAATTCTGAGTAAGTCTCTGGCTACAATTCAGTTTGTTGCAGTTTACCTCCCAGTAGTTAGACAAAAGATAAGTGTAAGATAATTGACTACTTGCTTTCTGAAATAACATAATGAAAACAGATCATGAGAAGTATTAGAAAGGAAGATTGTCTGCTTGTGTATCATCAGATCAAGGGAAGTACTCTTAAATAAACACGTTAAATGAATATTGTCATAGCGCTTTAATTCATTTTTGAGATTTATAATAGATCCTTGCTTTGAAAAAGGAGGTTCACAGATTTAGACAGAGGTGTAATTAGTATAATTTCAAAAGCAAAGACACATCAAGCACCTCTAAATGAACTTGAAAGGTCAATAAAATGCAGAATTGATACTTTAATGCTTGTAGAATAAATGGAGCTAAAGTATAAGAGGTTTTTTCCACTTTTCCTCTTTTTTTCTTCTCTTATCTCAACAGCTTAGCATATGAATGGATACTGGTGTCACATCATAAAAATTCACTTTCAATCCAAGAAATAGTATCAAATTTCTAACTAAATACTAATATTGGTTATTATGAAATCAAATTATAGGATTGGTGACCTATCAAAGTAATATTTTGCCAAATGAGATTATATATAACACTCTATTTTATTTTAATAGAGTGTTATATATAATACTCTGTTATAACACTGTTGTAACACTCTATTTTAATAGCATTTTCTTTGTAAATAAACACAACGATTGTTGTCATTGGAACAGTGATATAAGTAAAAATTGTTTACTAAAACTACCTTTTATATTGAATGTTTTTAGATGATTATTTTTCTCTAAAATACTTAAGTTCTGATAAAGCAAATACCCATACAATACGCTATTGTGTTCCTTTTCTCAACCTCAAGAAGAAATGTTTACATCAAGAAAAAATTGTTAGAGTTCTGTTTGCTCTATAATAAAATTAAAGTAAACATCATCAAAATAATGCATAGTCAAATAAAAGCCATACATTGGGAAATAGTACTGAATTAATGTCTGCTTAACCTCCTTTTAAAAAATTCACAGTAATCATTTTGATCTCAAAAGAATAGCAGTTTCTTAGAGAAATTGTTTTTATTGTGATAGGAACATTTAACCTGAGATCTTCCCTCTTAAATTTTGATGGTAAAATACAGTGTTGCTAACTAGAGGCATTAAGTTGCACAGCACAGATCTAGGACGTCTTCATCTCTCACAAAGGAACTTGCTTCTCTTTGAGCGACTCCCCCTTCCCCAGGCCCTGGCAACCAGCATTCTCCTCTCTGCTTCTGTGAGTTTGAATATTTTAGATACTTCACATAAGTGAGAGCATGTTGTATGTGTCCAGCTGTGACTAAAGTGAATTAAAGTACTATGACAATATTCATTTAATACGTACTGTTTATTTAAGAGCACTTCCCACTGCTGCTAATTATTTCACTTTTCCACTTTCTCTATAATCTTTTTTTTTTTTTTGCCTTCTTTCCGATTAGTGAAATATTTTTCACGTACACCTGTTGCCCTTGTAGACTTCTTTTGATGTACATTTCTTAGCTAATTCATTTAGTGCCTACCCTAAAGATTACATTTGTATCCATATGTTGTATCCATGTTTTCCTGGCCCACACTTCTTTGGACGCTCTTTATTTCTAATTTATAAAACTGCCTCCAGCTCGTCTCGGTTTATCAATGTCTCCATCACAGCTTTCCCTTGGTTCTCTGTCTCTTGTATTTTCCTCTGGGCTTCTTCATCCCTCGCTTCAGCTACTTGGCTTCTAGACCTGGATATATCAGCTTAGAAACTGTTTCACCTCAAGGTAACAATCTACCCAGAGTATTGTCCTCACTTCTGTACTTTGATTCTCTCTTTGATCGTGGCTCCCCCATGTTTTCAATGCTATGGTACTTCCCTTTCAGGTCATAGTTATTAAGTGTTAGATTTTCTGGTTATGCATTATATGTGGCTTTCTCTGATACAAACTATTCCTACATGGTTGGAAGTAGAAGTCATTCCTTCTTTAAGGTATTTATTTATTCACCAAATATGTATTCAGCTCTTGCTATTTATTCAGTATATATTTATTGAGCACATACTAAATGCCTAGTATTTTCAAAGAAGTAGGTATACCGCAGGAAATAAAGAATGCCTTTATTCTTATAAAATGTCTATTCTTTATATAGAGGCATGAACCAAAAACCCTAAATACTAGACATATTATTTATTATAGTCACATAAATATTCTGTAACAAAAAGTAAAGGATAAGAAAATAGAGAGTTATAAGTGTACCTTTTAGGGGATTTCTCTTTGTGGAGGTAACAGGAGCACCGTGAATGAAGTGAGGCACTAACCTAGTTGGGGAAAGATAATATATATAGAGAGAGAAGAGAAAGTACGAAAAAACGAAGAGACTGCTTGTTTATCTTTAGATTAGCAAAACATCCAGTATGATGGAGCAAAATTATTAAGGGTCATAACTATAGGATGTGAGCCCAGATAGATTTAGGATGCAGAGCATGCAGGGACTTTCAGATCATAGTAGTGACATGGGATTTTATTCAACATGTGAGAAGTTATTTGAGGGTGAAAATGACATGGCTTACTGTTTCAAAAGTATTTCTTTGGCTGTTTTGTTGATAATAGATGGAAATAGACAAAAGAAGAAACAAGGAGACTTCTCAGGATGCTATCCCAATATACTAAGCAGGAGGTCATGTGGAGGCCGAGAGGGCAGCAGGCCCAGAGGTGGGCGACGTGGCTGTAACGGGCGTGTCCTTCCAAGTTCACGCGTACTCGCTGAGCTGCTGGATAAACTGAAAGTGGGCTTGTCAGAAAGGGAAGAGTCAAAGGTAATTTCCAAGTGTGTTTTTGAAAAATTATAAGCATGGAGTTGTGGGGAACTGGGGGTGGGTCAGATTTTTGGGAAGATAATGGATTCAGGTTTGGTTTTTGAAGTTTGAGTTGTCTGTGAGGTGTTCAAAGGAGATGGTGCCCAGACAAGGTGAGACACCCACGCTCAGCATTAAGCTGGAGCAGGGCTATCTGTCCGGGTGTGATGACCATATACGGGGTGGGGCAAAAGTAGGTTCACAGTTGTTCATATGGAAAATACAATAATTAATAACAATACAAGAATAAACTTGTTTTTCTCATGCTCACAACTATAAACCTACTTCCCCCCCCCCCGCCCTTGTATATTCTTTTAAAGTCTTGAGAAACAATAAAATCTTAGGCAGTAAATGTAAAGAGAAGGAAAATTGGATGAATACTGAATTTTAAATTTTAGAGATTTCAGAAGGAACTCTTGCGTCAGTAGGAAGAAATCCAGGACAATGTGGAATCTTGGATGACAAGGATATGATCTCAAGAAGATGGTGTCACATACAACTAAGAAATTGAGTAAGGTGAGGACAGGTACCTGACTGTGTCAGCCTCTTTGCCAGGTATGTGATTTAAAAGGGGAATCAGAAAGATACAGAGTTTTTGCCTTTATTGGATTGATCATCAAGTGGGAATAGAAAGACATTCATCAACTGATTTCCAAAAAAAGAAAATTGCATTTGTGTGAAGTTTCCCAAAATAAGGGGTCTATAGTGCTAAGAAAAGGAAATATGATCCAGGTATGCAGGTCAACTGGTAACTCCTTTCTGAAAAGATAATTAGGCTACTGGCTGAAGGATGAACAGCAGTTAAATAGGTGCAGAGTGCAGGGAAAAACAACAGTTATTGTAAAATGTGTGTGTCAGGAAAGGATACTGAAATATTAAAGGTTGGACAGACCGAAGTGTGGCTGTAGAAACAAGAGTGTGTGATGTGAAGCTCAAGGATGAGAGAGAGACCTAACCCACGTAGGAAACATTCAGTCACAGTAAGAAATTTTTTTGTTTGTTTTTTTAACATTTTACTTTTTTTTAGTTTATTTTTGTTTAAAATATTACAGATGTCCCTTTTTCTCCCCAATGACCCATTCCACCCCATCCCATCCCCCACCCCAGTTCCTCTCCCCATTGCCTGTGTCCTTGGGTTGTGCATATAAATTTTTTGGTTACTCTCTCCCCATCCACCCACTGCCCTCCACCCTCCCTCTGACATTCGTCAGTCTGATCTATGCTTCTGTATCATTGAATCTATTCTGTTCATCAGTTTAAGTTCTTTAGATTCCACATATAAGCGAGATCATGTGATGTTTGTCTCTCTCTGCCTGGCTTATTTCACTTAGCATGATTTTCTCCAGGTCCAGCTATACTGCCCCAAAGGGTACGAGATTCTTCTTCTTTACAGCTGCGTAGTATTCCATGGTGTAAATGTCCCACAGCTTTTTATCCACTCATCTGCTGATGGGCACTTGGGCTGTTCCAGATCTTAGCTATTGTAAACTGCGCTGCTATGAACATAGGGGTGCATATATCCTTTCTGATTAGTGTTTCAGGATTCTTAGGATACATTCCTAGAAGTGGAATCACTGGGTCAAAAGGCAGTTCTATTTTTAATTTTTTGAGGAACCTCCATACTGCTTTCCATAGTGGCTGCCCCAGTCTGCATTCCCACCAGCAGTGTACCAGGGCTCCCCTTTCTCCACACCCTCGCCAGCACATGTTGTTTGTTGATTTGTAGATGGCAGCCATTCTGACAGGTATGAAGTGACATCTCATTGTGGTTTTAATTTGCATCTCTCTGATGATTAGTGAGGTTGAGCATTTTCTTATATGTCTCTTGGCCATCTGTATGACCTCTTTGGAGAAGTGTCTATTAAGGTCCTTTGACCATTTTTAATTGGGTTGTTTGTTTTCATTCAAGGTAACAGGAAGCACTATAAGGGTTTAAAGCAGAAAGTAAATAAGACTAAGTTTGCCGTTTTAAATAAGTCGCCAGACTAAAATGTGTAGGACAATTTGGAAGAGAGGCTGGGAGTGGACAAGGAATGCAACTTAGAAAATGACAGTGCAGTACCTGGTGGTTGTGGTGGTGAAATTTTGTGAGAGATCTGAAAATTAGAAACAGAAGGTTCAAGACTATGTCTCAGTAATATGGGAGTGCAAAACATCACTTCTAATACCTGTAACCACATTTATTATTATGGAATATCATTAAATGCTAAGTACTATGCTAAGAAATTATCTTTTTTATTCTAAATCACTCTATGAAGCATGCATTTTATTATGCCCTATTTGACAAAGAAGCTGAGATAAGAGAGATTAAGTAACATTCTCAAGCTCACACAGCTACTGAAAGAGACAGAATTTGAATTCAGGAAGAGGCAGTGCTGTAAACCATTACATTCTAGTGCTTTCCAATGCAGGGGGAAAAAAAAAATCACAAAAACTAGGCAATCTTAAATTTTTTTAAAACACCCAAATTTTCTCAATGAGTCTTTAACCTTCATTGTCCAAACTATGTGGTTTTATTGCTCCCCAATGTGCTCGACCTTTGTAGCTACACTTAATTGTAAAAACTTAAAACCTTTAGTTATCCTAAATAATGGTTCTTCAGAAACGTTCAGACATCTTAAGGTCACTAGGATATAGTGTTTTTTTTTTTTTTCCCTTTCATTAAAAATGTATTAGTTTTTTAAATTGTATATACACTTGAAAAAATGTATTAAGGTTAAGTAGTGCCCTGCTTCACCTTTTACTTTTGGGAAAAAACTAGCCCCCAGCTCCCAGCATTCCGAGTGTTCCCTGTCCTGAGTGGCTTCAAGACCCCACCTCCCCCGAGGAGCCTGCAGGCTGGCAGGCTTGCCTGAGGCCATTCATACTGTGAAGACAAAGTGGCTGGGATGGGCCTTAGCTGAAAGAAGAAGAAAAAAGTTTCTTTCCATCTCAGGTTTTGCAACCTTTGTTGAAAGGCGGTACCAGTTACAGCTCAGTAGTCACAAGTTCAATCGTCAGGTCAGCTTTGTCCCTCCACTCCAGAATTGCTAAATGACCAGACCCCTCCCAGTGACTACGAAAACCCCGTCTCCTCTTCACTGTTGAGGCCCTATTAGACATCTCACATATCTACACCCAGAAGAGAAATGAAGATGGGGAGGGACATCAGAAAACTGTGAGAGAACTTCTGTGGGTCATGCAAAGTAGGACCTGGGTAATCTAAAGAAACAGACTTAATTACCAGACTAGACTAAAATGCAACATCACTTTCTCATACGTGTGTTTGCTACACATTAAAAAGTCTAGGATAATTATAGAGAAACAAAATAAGTAAATCTTCCTTTAAAACACAGTTAGAATTGAGACCTGGAGATTATTATGCTAAGCAAGAGAAGCCAGGCAGAGAAAGACAAATGCTGTATGATCTCACTTTTATGTGGAAACTGACGAACAAAATAGAACGAGAGGCGTGGGTGCGTGGAACAGACTGACAGCTGTCGGGGAAGGGGGAGTGCGGGGGCTGGATGAAAAGGTGAAGAGATTAGCCCAAGGACATATACACAGAGCCCATGGACACAGACAGCAGTGTGGTGACGGCCAGAGGGAGGTGGGGCCGGGGCTGGGTGGAGGTGGGCAAAGGAGGGGGGGAAATGGGCACATCTGTAATAGTGGCAACAATATACACAAAGTGAAAGAGACCATATTTTTTAGGGCCGAAGAGTAAAACGCATTGACTATGAATGTGCCATATCTGCAAAAAAGAATCTAGTTCATGTAACACTGTGTACAGAGAAATAAATCAGAGTAACTTCACCAAGAGTTCAAGATGCCAGCTCAGCGCTCACTGCGGTCCACGGTTAGTTATTTCCCAGCAAAAACTGGGAAACCATTTAGCTAATTCTCACTTCAAGAACTATTTTCTAAAAGTAAAGAAAAACAGTGTACATATGAGAACACCAAAGGGAAAAGAAAGGTAAATAAGAAAGAGGGTTTCCCATAGAAAATATAAAACCTAAAGAGAATCAGCCATCAAGGAAGGAAAAGCAAAGACAAACCACACGTACTTTAGAAAAATAAAACTCTGTTTGACGGTTTAGAGTATTTTTTAAAAATAGAAATCTGCTTTCCTTGGCTGGAAAAAAACCAAAAACCTGTCCTATATCCAAGATGTATTGTTCTGTACATCACGAAAATTGGGATTACCAAAATAATTTTAAAATGTCACCTTTAAAAATTGTACTGTAATAACCAATTTTTGTAAGCGCTCCATGTTTCATTTTAATGATAAATCTGACAGGGGCTTCTGAGGAAGCTTTATGATAAAAGGACCAAGCAGCAGCTTATCATGCTAAATAAATGTGTCTACTAAAGGTACGTGAAACATATTTCCATCAAAATATATGCAACAGAGCATCAAAGAAATAATGCAGGCAGACTGAAGGGTACTTGAATAAATGATGAGAAAGTAGAAGTTTCTATTTAATCCAAACATGAAGGAGTATTATACAGTCTCAAGAACACAGACTCTGGTGTCAGACGCCCTAGATTCAGAGCACGATGCCGTTTCCATGCTGTAGAAAACAAGGCAAGATACTCAATTTCTTTATGTTTATTTCTTCATTGATAAAATAAAGGGTATTATATTATATTATATTAATTATATTATATTATATTAATTATATTATATTATATTAATTATATTATATTCCTCACAGAGTTGGCATGGACACAAAACAAAGATGTGCACATTGACCATTTAATTCAATTCCTGATAAACAGTAAGCAATCAAAATGTAAATGTAAATGTGATGATAGGATTTTATAGTTGAAGATAATGTTTCTAGAATTTCTACTTTTCTTATTTTTTAGAATATAAGTAATATATGTATTAAGTTAGGAAACTCCAAAAAATATTTTTTATATTTGCCTCAGTTTGTAAATGATAACCAACTTACACATATATTGTAAGTAATTTGTGTCTTAAATTTAGACATGATATCTAGACATTTTTGGTTTTTATTCCATGTTAGGTACTTCCAAATAGAAGGCAATTAATAAATGTCTGTTGAATGACAGGAGGAAGGAAATGAGAGAGGAAAAAGTGATTTGAGCCCTGGCTGGTTTGGCTCAGTGGTTACAAAAAAGTTAAAGAAATGTAGACAAACCACTAGAAGTCATCCAACGACGAAGGAAGAGAGCAAGAAGAAAGGAACAGAGGAACAATGAAACAGCCAGCAAACAATTAAAAAGCTAGTAAGTACATACTTATCATAATCATTTTAAATGTAAATGGTTAAATTATCCAATTAAAAGCCTGAGTGGATTAAAAATAAAAAACTAAAGCGATCTATATGCTGCCTATAGGAGACTCAATGTAGGAACAGACACGGACTG